>NW_006399780.1:11886796-11908927 GCF_000299155.1 Elephantulus edwardii
TTCACCTTTCTCATCATGATATCTTTTACCAAGGACTAGCCCCTCCTAACAACAGGCCCAAAATATGTAAGATGGAGTTTCACCATCTTGGTCTCTAAGGAGAACCTTACTTGTCCTTCCACAAAAACAGATTTGTTATTTTTACATATCAAGGAATATCCAGTATTTTTCTCCAACACCACACTTGAAAAAAGTATTTATTCTTCTGTCATCCTTACTCGTTGTTCAACTTTCAGATACATAAGAAGCAACTGACAAGACCATGATTTGGATCAGGTACAACTTACTCTTTAAATTGACATCATGCTCTTTACAACATTGGAGAGGTCCTTGATGATAGATTTTCTCAATGCCATATGTTTTTTTTCTACTTCTTTACTGCTGCTACCATGGCTGTTGAAAGTAGATCCCAGTAAAATAAAATCATTGACAACTTGAAGCTTCTTTTCTCCAGCAATTATATTACCTATTGGTCCAGTGGTGAGGAATTTTGTTTTTCTAAAATGGTGTCTCTTTGGAGACTAAGGTGCGCCTGATATAGGCCATGGTCTTTGTTATCACTTGTTATGCATCAGAGAGTTGGACAATGACAAAGGAGGATAGAAGGAGAATTGATGCCTTTGAGCTGTGGTGCTGGAGAGGAGTACTGAGGGTACCATGGACTGCTAGGAAAACAGATTCATCCTGCAAAGGGTCAAGCCGGGCTGTTCCTTGGAGGCAAGGATTCTAAGGCTCCGACTGACTTACTTTGGACATGTTGCAAGGAGGGACAGGTCCTTGGAGAGGGACATCATGCTTGGTAGGGTGGAGGGACAGCACAGAAGGGGCAGGCCCCCTCTGAGGTGGATTGATTCAGTGGTTGGGGTAATCGGGATGGGTGTGTCAGAGACAATGCGATTGGCACAGGACAGAGCAGAGTTTAGTGCTGTTGTACATAGGGTCGCTATGAGTCGCAAGCGACTCGACAGCACATAACAACAACAAACAACAATATTGTTCTATGAGGAGAAATGTGGCATCAGGATTGAAGGTAGACTCATCAACAATTTGTATTATGTAGATGACAAAACCCTACTTGCTGAAACTGAGGAGGACCCAAAGTGCTTGCTGCAGAGGGTCAAGGATTGAAGCCTTCAATATTTATTGAGGCTCAATATTAAGAAAACAAAGATTCTCACCACTGGGCTGATTGGCAGCAT
Organism: Elephantulus edwardii; assembly: GCF_000299155.1. Lineage (NCBI taxonomy): Eukaryota > Metazoa > Chordata > Mammalia > Macroscelidea > Macroscelididae > Elephantulus > Elephantulus edwardii. Next base: position 11,887,996 of record NW_006399780.1, read on the forward strand.
CATGATGCATGGTGAAGAGATTGAGATTGTCAACAGCTTCAGTTTGCTTGGCTGCACAAGTGGTTAGAGACCTCTATAAAGTACTGAATTGCAACAGCATCAGTCTGGAGACCAAGGTGTGCCTGATACAGGCCATGGTCTTTGCAATCACTTGCTATGCATCAGAGAGCTGAACAGTGACTAGGAAGGATAGAAGGAAAATTGATGCTTTTGAGCTGTGGTGTTGGAGAAGAGTATTGAATATATCATGGACTGCTAAGAGAATGAACAGGTTTGTCTTGGAGATGGTGAAGCCAGGCTGTTCCCTGGAGGCAAGGATTCTGAAGCTTCATCTGACATACTTCTGACATGTTGCAAGGAGGGACCAGTCCTTGGAGAGGGACGTCATGCTTGTGAGGGTGGAGTGATAGCATAGGAAAGGATGACCCTCAATGAGATGGGTTGATTCAGTGACTCGGGTAATGGGGATAGGTGTGTCAGAGACAGTAAGATTGGCACAAGATAGAGCAGGATTTAGGGCTGTTGTACACAGGGGCACTATGAGTGGGACGCAACTTGACGGCACATAACAAAAACAAAAACAACCCTTGGTACCAATAGTCAGGAAATCAGGAGACTTATTGCACTGAGAAAGTCTGCAGTCAGGGATCTTTCCAAATTATTGAGGAATAGTGATGTCAGTTTGAGGACTTAGGTGCATCTGATTTAGGCCATGGTCTTTCCATTCACTTGCTGTGCATCTGAGAGCTAGACAATTTATACAGGTGACAGAGAATTGATCCCTTTAAGCTGTAGTGTAGGCAAAGAGTACTGAACATCCCATGGACTGCCAAAATGCACCCAGAGTGCTCTTTGAAAGCAAAGATGATAAAGTTTAACCTCACATACTTCAGGGGTCTTGCTAGGAGGGGTATACCTTGAAGCAAGATGTGATTCTCAGAAAGGTAAAGGGGCAACAAAGGAGAGGAAGACGCTCAACCAAGTGGATTGATACAGATACTACCACAATGGGCTTTAGTGTGTCGGGAAGTATGAGAATATCACAGGATAGCAAAGGGTTCAGACCTGTCTTTCAAAGGGTAATTATGGGTCATATTCAACTCAATGGCACCTAACAACAACTGAATGAAAAATCTGACATAGAGGCGGCTATTAGAAAAGAACAAGGGAACTACTTCATAGTTTAAAAAGAAAAAAAAGATTTATGGCAGTCTTACATCCTTTTAACATACTTATTATTCAATCTATATGCTGAGCAAATGATCCAAGAAGATGACTATCTAAAGAGGAACATAACATCAGATGTGGAGGAACACTCATCAACAAACTGTGATATGCTATTGACACAACCTTGCTTACTGAAATCAAAGAAGACTTGAAGCACTTACTGAAGTCATGCTGCCCTCAACATGAATTACATTCCAACATAAAGAAGATAAAAACCTTCATAACTAGGCTAGTTCACAATATCATTATAAATAGAGGAAAGAATGAGGCTGCCAATGATTTTATGTTACTCTGATCCACAGTCAACATCTGTGAAAGTAGCAGTTAAGAAATCAAGTAACACATTGTATTGGAGAAATCTTCTGGAAAAGATCTCTTTAAGTGTTCAAAAGCAAAGATATCACTTTGAGAACTAAAATATACTTAATTCAAACTGTGGTATTTTGCAATTGCCTCATATGCATATGAAAGTTGGACAATGAATAAAGAAAAGAGAAGAATAGATGCCTTTGAATGATGGTGTTGGCAATAGCTACTGAAGATTGACTGCCAGAATGACAAATAAATCTATCTTGGACCAGGTATAGCCAGAACATTCCTTGCAAGCAGGATGGCAAGATTTTGTTTTACATACTTTGGACATGTTATCAGGAGGGACTAATCCCAGGAGAAGGACGTCTTATTTGGTAAAATATAGGGGCAGCTAAAGAGAGTAAAACCGTCAATCAGATGGACTGACCCAAGGTTGCAACAACAATGAGCTCAAACACAGTAACAATTATGCTGATGGTGCAGGACTGGGTGATGTTTTATTCTGTTGGAAGCAAGGTCAGTATGAGTTGTAACCAACTCAGTGACACCCAACAACCACCATGCAGCTGTTGTGGATGAAAAACCATATTTCAATATTTTCTTTTAACAAATAATAAAATGAGAAGTGAAATTTTAGGGGAATGATACTAGAAGTCAGGGTCATTAGGACCATTTTAGAGGTAGCTATTAAAGACTGAATAAAGGAGAGAAGGAGGTAGGAAGGGGGAGCCTCATAAACCACTGTGTCATTGATAGAAGGTCTGGCAAGACTGCTAGGGAGACTAAGACTGCACCCTTTAATATGGGTTGAGGCTCAACATCAAGAAAACTAAGATTCTCACCACTGGGCCTACTGACAGCATCATGCTGGATGGTGAAGAGATGGAGTTGTCAATAGCTTCAGTTTGCTTGGCTCTACAATCAATATTTTTAGTACCGGTAACCAGGAAATTAAAAGATGAATTGCATTGGGAAAGTCTGCTGTCAGAGAACTCTCCAAAGTACTGAAGACCAACAATGTCAGTCTAGAGACTAAGATGTGCCTGATACAGGCCATGGTCTTTGCAATTACTTGTTATGCATCAGAGAGCTGGACAATGACTAGGGCTGATAGAAGGAGAATTGATATCTTTGAGCTGTGATTCTGGAGAAGGGTATTGACTATACTATGGACTGCTAGGAGAGCAAACAAATTCATCCTGAAGAGGGTGAAGCCAGGCTGCTCCTTGGAGGCAAGGATTCTGAAGCTTTAGACAGGTTTCAAGGTGGGATCAGTCCTTGGAGAAGTACATCTTGCTTGGGAGGGTGGAGGGACAGTGCAGGAGAGGAAGACCCTCAATGAGGTGGATTGATTCAGCGACTGGGGTAATTAGAGTAGATGTGTCAGAGACAATAAGATTGGCACAAGATAGAGCAGGTTTGGGGGCTGTTGCACAGAGGGGCACTATGAGTCGCAGGCAACTCGACAGCACATAACAACAACAACAATATCATCATGCATAGGTGTTCATTCTGGGTCCAACTAAAGTGAAATAGTGAACAACTTGAATTTTTTTCTCCATCTATCCACTTCCTAAATAACATGTCTTCGGTAACTCTATGAATTTTGATAAATGTCGATAGTTGTAGAGGAGCTTCAGACCTTTCATTCATAGGGTTGCTATGAGTCGTGCTCGACTCAAACAACAACAACAACATCATGATGTTGCCTATGTGTCCATTGGCGAGGATTTTTATTTTCTTGATGTTGAGATGTAAGCCACATTGAATGCTGTAGTCTTTGACCTTCTGCAGTAAGTGCTTTAAATCCTCTTCACATTCAGCCAGCAAAGTTGGATCATCTGTAGAATACAGGTTGTTGATGAGCCTTCCTCCAATCCTGATGCCACATTCTTCTTCATATAGTCCAGCTTCTGGAATGATTTTCTCAGCATACAGACTGAATAGATATGGAGTTCGTATACATTGCTTTTCACATTATTCTTTATTCATATTGTGTTTCAGACAATCATTTTCATGTATTGTTGTTGTTGTTATATGTTGTCAAGTCAACTGTGACTCATAGTGACCCTATGTACAACAGCCCTAACCCCTGCTCTATCCCTTGCCAATCTTACTGTGTTCTATACACCTATCACCCTAGTCGCTGAATCAATCCATCTCATCGAAGGTCTTCCTCTCCTGCACTGTCTCTCCACCCTCCCAAGCATGACGTCCCTCTCCAAGGACTGATTCCACCTTAAAAGCTTAAGACAAAGCTTTAGAATCCTTGCCTCCAAGGAGCAGCCTGGCTTCACCCTCTCCAGGATGAACTTGTTTGTTCTCCTAGCAGTCCATGGTATATTCAATACTCTTCTCCAGCACCACAGCACAAGACATCAACTCTCCTTCTATCATCCCTAGTCATTGTCCAGCTCTCTGAAGCATAGGAAGTAATTGCAAAGATCATGGCCTGGATCAGGTGCACCTTAGTCTCCAAACTGACATCGTTTTTCTTCAGTACTTTGGAGAGGTCTCAGACAGTAGACTTCCAAATGCAATTTGTATTTTAACTTCCTGGCTGCTGGTACTAAGAGTGTTGATTGTGTCTCATGTATTATGTTTTATAAATGTATTCACCTTTGGATCTTGCCCATCATTACTCTGTCTTTTCACCCAGATCCTCTTTCTCATTCCACCCCCCCAATCTCCACCCACCAAACTGTGCAACCCTGTGGGATTTCCCCCACCCAGCCTCACTTCTCCGCTCCCACTCCTTCCTCCTTGGGGTCCCATACATGTATGCCCCATATAAGCAAAGCCCTTCTGAAAAACCCTAGCATGTTTTATCTTACAAGACATGAAAGGGGACAAAAATGAGCAGAAAGGGAATCTTAAATATCATCAAGAAAGAAAAATTCAGAGTACAGTATACTTTTTGAACCTATGTCCCTGTGCCAGGAAACTCCTCACTTATAGGGGAAGACCAAGACATATGGAGGTCTCTAGGGAATGCCAGGCCAATAGATGCTAACAGAAACAAGAACTTTCTTCCAGAATCAACAGAGAAAAAATGTCTTCCTCTAGAGGTGGAACTCCAAGTTTTACTTCTACCCTCTTAAGCCGTAGGAAATTAAGTTTATGTCTGTTAAAGCCGTCCATTTGTTATCTCTGTTACAGCAACACTGAAACCCCTAGGGAGCACTGTTGTACTCCAGCACTCATGAGGTGAGCGTGGCAATCACACGGCCACCATAAGAAAAGACAGAAGCAGACGTGTAGCTAACGTTTATTAAGAGCTTTTCATGCACGGGGCTCAGAACAGAGCCCATAAAGACACAATCCTTATCCTCTCTTTTCATGTTTCACAACCTAAAGAGACAGGGAAGAATGTAATGCAAGTTGACACTGAACTAAAATAATGGAGGCCTCAGGAGTATTGCATATGAGTTCAAAACAATTTGTCAAAGCAGAGAGCATTTCTGCTGACACGTACCAGTCTTAGGAGCCTACATCTGCCTTTTGAAACAGAGTAATGTTGCTCAGGTCTGCTGAGTTTTCGGCCCTTCAGAGCCATGGCAACCTCAGTCACTTTGCTTAAGACACTTGAGTTGAAACCTGGCAAGTAACTTTCCTCAGTATTAGGCATTTATTCTTTTAATGTATTTGGTGCTAAATCCACTTTTATTTTATTTTTTTTGAGACCAGATTCCGTCTTGATATTGAACAAATCAGGAGCCCTTTGCTACCTTGTTGTGGTTCATCATACTCTCTAGACTATTTCAAAAATCGTTTTGACCTTGGATTTTCTCAAACATGCTTGATGATGTTGTTGCTGGGTACCTTTGAGTCAGCTCTGACTCAGCAACACTATGTACTACAGAATGAAACATCCCCCATTGCTGCCCCGTCCTCAGTGTGTTAAAGCTCACCAACCTCTGCTCTGCGTAAATAAAGTCCTGCATCCACTACATCATTTTATGTAAAAAGTGTAGACAGTAGGAAACCTATCAAAGAAGGATACAGAAAGGTGTCTGTAAGAATCCAGAGAGATTTTCTGTGCTTTGCCACCTCAATTAATGAGCATCTTCATCCATCGAGTTCCAGCTGCTCATATAATAGCTGGACTTGTAAAAAATAATTGGATTTATAACGGGCTTTTAGCAATCATGGCATTGCATGGAGCTGAGTCAGAGAATTACAAGCATGAAAAAGGAATCAGCCCATCAAATGAAGCCATATGTAATGAAATGATTGCGTTTCAGAGATGAGCAGACAGGGTTTGATGTGTTCCTACTTAGAGATCGCTTAATGCCGTGTGTGACAGAACCAACACAGACACATAGCTCTTCATATTTCCCAAGACATTCACTCTCCTTCCCCCTATCATTGAATTGCCTCATTATTCATCAGCAGAGATAGTTTAAAGTTTTGCAGGGCTTAAATCTGATAAAATCTCAAAATATTTTTAATTCAATTACTCAAAACTTTGATAGCTATATAAAAGGAAAGCAGAGAAATGTTTCACAGACATTTAAATGTGGAAAGGTTCCTTATGAACACCAGTGCTACCATTTCCCATTAGAAACCAAGAGACAGACTCTCAAATGAAGTAAAGATATTTCTCCACCTGACTTGATAACCCTTGTGGCTACTCCAGTGGTACCTAGCTCATAGGTACATTGTCACTGTGCCATCAAGCAGGGACAGATTCAGAGCTGATCACCCTCTTTTCTCCCACAGAGCAGCTGGTAGTTTCAAACTGTGTGCTTTTGAGTTGGTGGCGCCATTCCTTATAATTAAACCACCAGATTATTCTGATTCATGAACACTCCACGTATATTACAGTAGAACACTGCTCCATAGAGTTTTCATGGCTGAGCTTTGAGAAGTAGATTGTCAGACTTTTCTTCTGAGACACCTCTTGGTACACTTGACTTTAAACTTCCAGTAAGAACTCAAGACATTCTTTAGGCAGTTGTTGTTATGTACCATCAAGTCAGAACCAATTCATAGCTGTCTCTCCAGCAGGTTTTCAGAGGCAGTATATATCACCAGGGAGTTGACTGTCCAGCTTTCTCCCATGGTGCAGCTGGTAGGTAGGAACTACATGCCTTTGGGATGGCACCTTACACTAGGCCACCAAAGCTCCCACTTCAGACACACTGTTCTTGTTGTGTGCCATCAAGTGGAACAGATCCATAGCTGACCCTCCAGAGACAGTAAATCACATTGGAGAAGATTGTCTATTCTCTTGTGGAGGTCCTGGTAGATTTGCATCATGCATTTTTTTAATTGCAGCACAGCTTACCCCTGGGCCATGAGCTCCCTGTTAGGCACATGTTGTGATGTGCTGTTAATTTGATTGCGACTCATAGTGCTCACCAAATATTCAAAGAATGCATAAGAATCATCGGTTGAAGGCACAGAAACACTTGTTACAGAATTTCTCATTCGTATATTTTTGATTGTTGTTGTTGATATGTGCCATCTAGCCACCTGCAACTCATAGCAACCTTATGTACACTAGCTCTGAACCCTACTCTACCCTAAGCCCATCTCACTGTCTCTGACACATCTATCCCCATTACCCCAGTTACTGTGTAAATTCATCTCATCTGGAGTCTTCCTTTCCTGTTCTGTGAGTCAACTTCTTTACAATATAAGCGTTGTTGCTTAAAAAAACACAGACAAGAGTAGTATGATATTTTAAACTCATCTTGACTCTAAACTCTGAAATAAAAGCCTTTCTCAGAACAAATTCTAATTCCTAGTATTTTAACACTTCAGATAACTAAGAGGTCAAAAGGGTTTGTCCCCATTACTGTTTCGGTATCTGCTTTTGTTGTGTGCTGCTGAGTAGGAATGACTTACAGGTGACCCTCTAAGGTCTTCACAGGCTTAAATCGAACAATAGATGTCTTTCCCCCTCTTTCTCTCACAGAGTAGTAGATTCAAACTGAGTATCTTAGGGTTGACAGTGTACTTCCTACCATTAGGCTACCAGTGCTCTCTCTCTCTCTGTTGTTGCTGTTGTAATGGGCCATTGAGTCACTTGTGACTCATAGTAACCCTATGTACAACAGCTCTGAATCCTGCCCTATCCTGTGCCAACCTTGTTGTCCCTAACACACCTACCCCTATTAGCCCAGTCACTGAATTGATCCATCTCATTGAGGGTCTCCCCTCTCTTGCACTGTCTGTCCCTCCACCCTTTCAAGCATGACATCCCTCTCCACGAACTGGTCCCCTCTTGCAAAATACCCAAAGTATGTCAGACAAAGCTTCAGAATCCTTGCCTCCAAGGAGCAGCCAAATTTCACCTTCTCTAGGATGGAACTGTTTGTTTTCTCAGCAGTCCATGGTATATTCAATACTCTTCTCCAATACCACAGCTCAAAGGCATCAATTCTCCTTCTTTCATCTCTAGTCACTGTCCAGCTCTCTGACCCATAGCAAGTAATTGCAAAAACTATAGCCTGATCAGATGCATCTTAGTCTCCAGATTAACATCATTGCTCTTAAGTATTCTAGAGAGGTCCCTGATATCAGACTTCTTCAGTGCAATTTGCCTTTTGATTTCTTAGCTTCTGGTACCAAAAGTGTTGACTGGGGATCCAGGTAAACTGAAGCTGTTAACAATATCAATCTCTTCACCACCTATCATGTTCCTGCCAATTGTTCACATATATTTATGTGGTTGTCTTCTTGTATATAATAAAAGTATAAGTATCAGTCTTACATCAAAAAAAAAAACCCAACTAGCATTCTTTTTGGAAGCAGATCATCAAACCTTTCTTCAGAGGTATCTCAGGATTAACTCAAACATTCAGCTTTTTGGTTAGCAACAAGCATTTTAACCATTAGCACACCCAGGAAGTCTGGCTAATTATATTTGCTGTACAACACCCAGCAAGTTGAAGGTAGAGCTTAGATTAAATGCAGATCTCTCAACTCACAGATCAAACCTTGCTCAGCAATTCCATGCTGCTTCCCTGCTTACAGAAGACCCAGGACCTGTGGCCCACAAAGCATCTGCCCCTCCCTAAGTGGAAAAACTGACATGGCACATAAGGCACTAACCAAACTCAATATTTCCCCCTTCATTTCGACAAGTATTATCTTCATTTATTTAAAGATAAATATCATTCACTAGCATGTGTAGATGACCTACTCTGTGCCAGACAAGGTACTAGACATTGCATAAACCAGCAGTCATAGTGCCTCCATTTAGAAGCCTGTATTTGCATGAACTGAAGAACTAAAGATACACATACATGTACATACACACATACACATACAAGTATACATGCACATGCACATGCATACACTCAATTCCAGAGGCATCAAACAAGTGTGTGATATTTCAAGTGAAAGATGCTATATGTGAGGTCCAAAGAGTCAACTGCCTTTAATAGTCAGGAGAGTGAGAATTAGTACAAAAGAGAAATATTCTCTCAATTCTTCAAGTAGAAAGAAGGTGCATTTATATTTTTTTTTCATGACCTAAAAGTATTGGGGGCGTAGAGAGCATTCTGGCTTTAACAAGTCTATTTTGACTTATAACACTTGAGTCTTTCTTGAGTCATTTAGACACTATGTAGCTCTTCATAGTGGTTTATTCTTTTTTAATATTATTGTTAGATGTCATTGAGTACCACTCATACCCACCCTACGAACAAGAGATTTGAACCCTCTCTTATATTGTGCCATCATTATCCACCTCTGAAATATCTAAATGCATTGCTGCAGTGACTGCGTAAATCCATCTCATTGATAGTCTTCCTCTTTCATTGACCCTCCACCTTTCCAAGCACGATGTCCCTTTCCAATGCATAGCCTCTCCTAACAACACGCCCAAAGTACATGAGACAAAGCTTCATCATTGTTGTCTATATGGAACAGTCTGGCTGCACTTTCTACAAGATATATCTGTTTGTTCTTTTGGCAATCTGTGGAATATCGGTAATCTCCAATACCACCACTCAAAGGCATCAGTTCTCCTGTCATCCTGATTCATAGTCTAGTTCTCAGATGCAGAGCAAGTGATTGAAAACACCATGGTATGAATCAAGCACACTTTAATCTTCAAACTGACATCATTTCTTGTCAGTAATTTAGAGAAGTCCTTGATAACAAATTAGTCCAATGCAATAAACTTCCTGATCCCCTGACTCTTAGTTCCAAGGGGGTTGATTGTGGATTCAAGTAAGACAAAACTGTTGATGATTTCACTCTTTCTCCATCTATCATAATGTTGCCTATCAGCCCTTGTGGTGAAAACTTTTGCTTTTGTGATGTGCCTGCCACTTAAATTAATGTGTCTGGTCTAAATTCCAAATTTCGTGTGTCCTGGAGAACAGTAAAGACAGCTGTTTTCTGTTTCAATTCCTCATTGCTTCTATCTCAGCAGTTCTCACATGCAAGAGTCTTAGAAATCTAATCTTAAAAATATTGAAGACATCAAAGACCTATTTTGTGCAACATAACTATAGATATTTAATATATGAGAAATGAAATCTAAGATATTTTTAAATGATGTATTTGATAACTTGAAAAACTCGAACATATACTAATTAAAATTAAATACTTTTATAGAAAGAACTACATTTTTAAAAACAAAAGTGTTAAAGAAAAGAATGAAATTTTCTATTTTTACAAAGTTCTTTATTATATACATTCTCATATGCATGCCTACATTTAATATGTTACAACAGAATAATAATTCTGTTTAAAGACAACAAATACAACCCAGGCCTACCAAAATATGTTGAAAGAAAAGAAAATATATTAATGACAATTTAAAATAATTATAGTATTCTTCTTTAATACCAAAACTCGATAAGTGTTTGTTGTTGTTTTTGTTGTTAAGTGCCATTGAGCTGTAGGCGACTCATAGTGACCCTATGAATTAAAGACCTGAATACTTGTATAACTTTCTTTGTTTCTCCAAGTTCATAGGGTTTTCAGAGGCAAGCTATTTCAGAAGTGGATGCCACTCCTGCTCCCAAGCTTGTTTTAATCAGGGAGTTCCACCAAACACTGTCCACCCTGGGTGAAAAATATTGCATTTGGCACATCAGGGTCACAGTGTTCAGCCTCACAGCAACCATGAGTTACCTCTGTACAGCAAATTGACAGATCAGTGCTACACCACCTAGAAGAATGTTTGGCCAAAAACAAAACCAGGCTGCATATAAGTGATAGTTTAACCATCTCTTTGCTGATCTGGATGCTTTTTACTTAATTCTCTTATCATATTGCTCCTCCAATTCATCTGGCAAGTCCCATCTACTGACATCCACTTGGGACAAAAAGAAAGCCATAAGAGCCCTGAGCATTCCATATGTGTTTTTCCTCAAGTGGTAGCTTTTCAAATATAAGTTGCACTGTGGAATCTGAAACCATATCAAACTTTTTCTGTTCTGTTGCATAAAATCTGGTTGTCTGTCTTGCCTTTGAATAAATTTTCAAAGTGTCAAATAAAGCATGATTTGGCAACATCTGAATTTTGTAAACATTAGAATGTATACCTTTTAGACTTGCTGAGACCTTTCAACTGAAAAGTACCCTCTAAACTTATTGGGGTCTATTCCCAATCTTTGGAAAATAACCTGCTCAGAAATAAAAAATAGACCTTGAGTTCTTTTTCCCACTGTTAAAATAAATATTATTTAGGTCATCTTAAATTCAGTAGTCTCTCTTGGAAATAGAGCAAGCGGGGTGATCCTTACAAGCAAGTATTGTGAAATAATACACCCTACATACCTTGCCATATTGTCAGACAAGACAAGACCCTGGGAAAAGGCACAATGCTGGGAAATGTGGAGAAAAGTATGTAGAGAAGAAAAAGGTAGAGACAGAAAAGAAGACCCTCATCCAAATGGATAGACACAGTGACTAACAAAATCAGGAGAATAGCATGGGGTAGGGCACGATTCCGATCTGTTCTTCAGGGGATCAGCATGAGTCACAGCCCACTCGAAGGCACCTAAGAACAAGGTCAGCAGGTCGGGTCACTGGTGGCCAAGGCTGTAGTGAGTTAGGTTGCTAACCCAAAAGCTACGCCTCTAGAGATTTAAACCCACCATGGACTCACCTGGAGAAAGTTGGGCAAACTCTTCTTGTGCCATTTACAGCCTCCAAATCTGCTGACAAATCAGCTAAGAGTCAGTTCTGACTCAACAGCAATATGATAAATTTGGAAGTCAGTAGGAGACTATACAATCATCAATTTCTCACGTTTATAACATGTTATTTAAATATCTTTTGCTCTATTTTGACAGATGTTAAACTTTCCTTCGTTAATCTCTTACTCTTGCTATATAAGCCCTTGAGCATTTTTCCTGTCAACAGAGCTCCTTTTCACTTTTAATCTGAATGCTTTGTGAATTGTTTGGTCTTGCACCAATAAAATCATCATAGGTTTAAAATTTGCCTTAATCTCTGAAGTTTTCTTTGAAAATTATCATTTGGAAAACGCTACCAGATCACTGACTTACATAGACATTCCAACATTGATTCATTTAATCTTACTATTTTAAAACAAAAAAATTATATTTGTTAATGTTACCACTGACTTCATCTGAAGGTCTATAATCTTGAAAAGTTACTCAAGTTTTCTAAAAGCTTTGTTTCCATTTAAGAGCTTACTGTTTTCACTTACAACTTGAATGCTATCATTGGTTACAAATATTGCTACTTGTTTTTCTTGAAATGGCAGGATTGTTTTGGTTTACTTTTGAGAAAAATACCTCCCAAATCCCTAATCATAGTTTGTCTATTTTTCTTTCATGTTAAAATGGTATTCTATTTTTTAAAAGTTGCTACTCCTGCTCATAAGCCAATTGTACATCTAAGTCAACTATCTTCTTCAATAAGCAGCCAAAGGTCTCCATATATATGTTGTTGTTGTTGATTGCCGTAAAATTGAGCACGACTCATAGCAACCCTATGAACAAAATACCTGAAGCTTTTCTATAACTATGGTCATTTCTCAAAGTTCATAGAGTTTTCAGAGGCATGTTGTTTAGGACGTGGATGCCACTCCTATTTCCAAAATGAAATGATATAGCATATTCTAAATACATAATACTAGAAAAATACACAGTAAAGCCTGTGAAAGCCAAGTCTTGCGTGAAAATCTCAAACTTGGCATCTCTACAGTCTGTTCTACATTATTTTACAAATCCTGCTAATATACCACAACAAAAAGAATAGATTGGATTGTGAATTATTTGATATTACTTGGATCCCAATCAATACCCATGATAACAGCAGTTAAGAAATCAATACCCATGTTGCACTGGGCACATCTCTTGTCAAGGACCTCTCCAAAGTGCTACAGAGCAAGGATATCAGTTTAATGAGTAAAGTACAACCAATACAAGCCATGGTATTTTCAGTTGCTTCCTATACACCTGAAAGCTATACAATGGTTAAGGAAAACTAAAGAAGAATAGATGCCTTTGAACTGTGGCATTGGAAATGAATATTGACTGTATTATAGACTGCCAAAAGAACAAAGAAATCTTCTAGAAATGCAACTTAGAGGCAAGGATACTCCTTCAAGGCAAGGATGGTGAAAATTCATCTCTCATGCTTTCAGAAATATTAAAAAGGCATTTACTGAAGGATAGAGATTTAATAAAATCATTAACATTTACTATTTCATCAAGGATCTTCTTAAGAAATTATCTTGTACTTATTTATATATTTCTACTGCAAAGCCATTCGACTGCATGGATCATAACAACCTTAAACACTAAGAATGGGAATTCCAGAACTTAATTTTGCTCACACGAAACCTAAATCTAGACCCAGAAGTTGCTGTTTTAACAAGAGAGCACTGCTTGGCTTAAAAGCAGGTAAGGTATGTGTCAGTGTTGTATCCTTTCTCCCTACATACTCAGCATGTACAGTGAGTAAATCAGCAAATCCAGCTCATGAAGCTGGACTTTTTGAAGGATATGACATCAGGATTAGAGGAAGATTCATCAACAACTTGCCTTTTGCAGATGACACAACCTTACTTGCTGAAATTAAGGAGGACTTGAAATGCTTGTAGCAGAAGATCAAAGACTGTAATATGGACTTCATCTCAACATCAAGAAGAGAAAAACTCCTTACTATTACACTGGTAAACAACATCATGATAGATAGAGAAAAGATTGCAATTGTCAATGATTTCCTCTTACTTGGATCCACAATCAACACCCTTGGTACTTCGGTCAGGTGATTGAGAGACATACTGCATCAGGAAAGTCTTCTGTTGAGACTTCTCCAAATTATTGAGGACCAATGATGTCCCTTTGAAGACAAAGGTGCACCTGATTCAGGCCATGGTCTTTTCAATCACTTGTTATGCCTCTTAGAGCCGGACAATGAATAAGGGTGATGGAAGAAGAATTGATGTTTTTAAGTTGTGGCGTTGGGGAAGAGTACTGACTAGCCCATGGATTGCCAAAAGAATGAACAGATGTCTTGGGGGAAAGTCCAGCCAAAATGCTCCTAGGAAGCAAAGATGGCAAAGCTTCATCTCACATACTTTAGGCATATTGCTACTTTGGGCATACTGCTAGGAGAGGCCTCTCCTTGGACATGGTCAACATGCTTGGAAAGGTCAGCAAAAGAGATAAAGACCCTCAATGAAATGGATCAACACATGTAACTGCAGCTCAAGCACGTGAATGGACTCAAGTGTGTCAGGGATGGTAAGGATGTCAGAGGATAAGACAAGGTTCAGAGCTATTGTTCATAGGTCACTATGAGCAATACTCAACTTGATGATGCCTAACAACAACTGCTAAGATTATAATAACAGTTGTGTGTCACTGCTGTGATACGTGCTAAGGCACAAGCATTTTTACCTATCACAGCTTTTGCAATTTTAAATGCAAATGTCAAAACAGTAGGAAAAGGCCAGTAGCAACTTAAACTATAGTCTTCGTAGTTATGTGCTATGCATCAGAGAGTTTAACAGTGAATAGGGCTGATAGAAAGAGGATTGATGCCTTTGAGCTGTAGTGCTGGAGAAGAGTGTTGAATATACCATGGACTGCTAGGAGAACAAACAGGTTTGTCCTGGAGAGGGTGAAGCCAGAGTGTTCCCTGGAGTCAAGGATTCTGAAGCTTCGTCTGACATATTTTGGGCATGTTGCAAGGAGGGACTGGTCCTTGGAAAGGGACATCATGTTTGGCAGAGTGGAGGGGAAGTGAAGGAGAGGGAAGACCTTTGGTGAGATGGATCGATTCTGTGTCTGGAGCAGTGGGAATAAGTGCGTTTGAGATGGCTAGGTTGGCACAGGATAGAACAGCATTTAGAGCTCTTGTACATAGGGTTGCTATGAGTCGCAAGCAACTCGATGGCACATAACAACAACCAACAACCTGACTTCCTAAACCCACTGACAGTGTTCTGTGGCTTACACTCTGAGAGCCCCTGGTCTGCTTTGCCCTGTATATTTCAGAGGCTCCGCAGGTTAAGATCTGATTTTACAACTGTCCTCATCATATCTCAGGAGACCTCTCACACCAGTTGAGGCTTTGAGAACAATCTCCCATTTGCCAATTTGGGCTAGATTTGTTTTTCTTCTAGACTTTGGTTTAAGTTTTGCTAAAACTTCCTTCAGAAATTCTTCCATTAAAAAAAAAGATTCCATCAGAAAGAAAATCAAAGGCACTATACCATCAGCAACATCTACATATTTTGTTTACTGAGCAGTAAGTGCCATGTTTGGTCATAGCCCGAGAACGGTATGAAGCAGAGTCCTTGAGCCATTTTCAGTTGATTGGCAGAATAGAATAGAAACAGAAATATATATGATAACAAAACAGTACATAATGTCAAAACTTAAACTAAAGGGAGGTAGTTCTTTAAGGATAGATCTTCAAGGTCTGTCACAGTCATATTCATTCAACAAGCATTTATTGCACGCATACTGTATGCTAGATAGAGTTTGCCAGATACTGTTTAGGGTATAAAGAATATAATACTATCTTCCAGATACTGTTTTGAGTATAAAGGTATAAACCAGTGAACAAGATAAAAACCCTGACCTTGAGAGATTTACTTTCTAGGGCAGGAGACAGATAATAAAGAAGCAAGTCAGTCTATCACGTAGTGACAGGGCAGATGTACTGTGAAGACAGCTAAAGCAGACTAAGGGGAGAGATTGTAAAGGAGAGAACACAGTTTCAGACAGATAGTTAGGAATGTCCAACTCAAGTGACACATGAGAGAAGACGTGGATAATATCAGGAAAGGAATCCCATGGGAACAAAGCACTCAGCCGAGAGAACTGGATCAAGACCCGTTTGTTTAAGGAACTCCCAAGAAGCTTGTGTTGCTACAGCAGAGAGCAGGAAGGCAAAGGTTTGCTTCAATCTTGAATATGCTAGTAAGCACTGAAGGCTTTGAATTGTTTGTGGGGAGTTTCCCCCCATGTAATCTAATCTAGTAGTTAATCCAAGCTTTAGGGTCTTAAGAAATCCCCCTGAGAGCTGTGGTGTGCTCAACACAGGAAGGTTGGAGGGGGACAGGGAGAACAGGAAGGAAGCTTGAAAAATCCCTGGGAGACAAAAATGGAGGCTCAGAGCAGAGTGGGCAAGCACAAGAAGTGATGGTGAACGCAAAACTGACAGGCTTTCCTGATGAAACCTTACATGGGATACTGGAAAAGTTTAGAAGCCAGGAGACTGCCAAACTTCAGATAGAAAAACCAGATTAGAGGGGATAGTATTTTCTATGAGGTAGAAAACAGATACAGGGTAGTTGAATGAAGACCTCTGTTTGGTACATAGCATTTGAGATGTTTTATTACACATTCAAGTGGATACAGTGAGTAAGACTTGAGTTAGCATTGTGAGGGTGAGGGCAGAGTTGAGTTTGTTGTTGTTGATTGCCTTTGAGTTGAGCACGACTATAACAAAAGGCCTGAAGCCCCTCTACAACTAACAACATTAATCAAAGTTCATAGAGTTTCCTGAGGCATGTTATCTAGGACGTGGATGCCACTCCTGCTTCCAAATCTGTCATAGTAGGTTTATGTGCCATTGAGTCACCTGTGATGTATAGTGACTCCATTACAGCAGCTCTGAACCCTACCCTGTCCTGAGCTAGTCTCACTAATTCCAACACACTAACCCCCTTGGCTCCAGTTACTGTATCAATCCACCTCATCTGGGGCGTCCTTCTCCTGCACTGTCCGTCCACCCTTCCAAGCATGATGTCTTTCTCTAAGGACCAATCTTTCCTGGTCATGTATCCAAAGTAAGTGAGGAGGAGCTTCAAAATCCTAGCCTTAAAGAAGAAACTTGGTTTCACCCTCTCCAAGACAGACCTATTTGCTTTCTTGGCAGTCCATGGCATGTTTAGAGGCACAAATTAAAAAATGATCAGAATATATTTTAAATGATGCTTTAAGACAAAATTACTAGACAAGACCAAGACTGTACAGAAAACTGAGCCTGAGACTCTCAAAAAAACAGAAATAATAGAGAAGAAATAAGCAGCTGAAGGGAGGGGAGGGAAACCAGATGTATCATTTCCTGGGGTTATCATAACAACATATCAGGAACTGGATGTTTTTAAACAGCAGACTTTTATTCCTGCACCGTTTTGGAGACTAGAAGTAGGAAATCAGAGTATCTGCCAGCTCATGTTCCCTGTGATGTTACAGGAAGGAATCTGTTGCCTGCCTGCCTCTAACTTCTGGTGTTTTCCACAGTCCTCTGTGGTCTTCAGCTTGTAACTCTTCTTCCTACATTTTCACATGACCTGTGAAAATTCACTGTGTATCTGGGTCATCATATGGCCTTTCCTCTTTGTCTGTCTGTTTGTATGTCTGCTCCCATTTCCCCTATTTTATAAGGATACTAGTCACTATGTTTGGGCTCATCCTAATTCAATGTCACCTCATCTGGTAACTTAATGGTAAAAAATTGTGCTGTCAATGCAAAGGAATGCGGTTCAAATCCACCAGCTGCTCTGCAGGAGAAAGATGGACAATCTCCTCTCATGCAACTTACTGCCTCTGAAAACCTGCCTGAGGACTAGTTCTAACTGGAGGTCGGTTCTAATTTGACAGTACACAACACCATCTCAAAGGAACCTGAGTCCAAATAAGGCTTCATTCACAGGCACCAGGGGTTAGAAACTGAACCCTCTGTGTTTAGAAAACACTGTTCAAATTACCACATCAGAAGAACATGGTCCAAGAAGCCAAAGAAAATAAATGTAAGACTGAAGTGATAAATTATGGCCAATGCTACTACTGCGAGGCACATGAGCCAGACTGAGAGTGACTACTGAATTTGACTGGAAAGACTCCTCTGGCACAGAATGTAAAAGCCCCAGAGTAGCATACTGAGAGGCAAAAAGTGGGCAGGGAGAGATCAGGAATGCAGACAAATGTTTCCAGGCATACTTAACTCCAAAGGTGAGCAAAGACAGAAGGCAGTAATTGAGTGAGACATGGGACCTAGAAAAATAGTCATCAATAGATTTACTGTTGTATATCTGGTTTACAGTTTCAAATGTTTTTTTCTTTTTTGCCATGATTCAACAAAAAAGTAAATGGCACTGTGATAGGGGATAGAAATTGCAGAGCAGAGTCCTTGAGCCTTAAGAGAGAGAGATGATGAAATCATTGGTCTTTGATAGACTCAGGAACCATTATTATCCAAGTATAGATAATTGCAAAGGCTTACTAGTAGTAAATTGTTCTCTTCTTGATTCTGTTTTCTCTGTAATGTGCAGGTATTAGGTGATAGATGACGGAGAAGCAAGAAGATGATATGGGTCTGAATTAACCAGAAAAATGTAGCAATAGTGCTAAGACTTTGTAGAAATCCCGCAATCATAATGTTGAAGTGTAATGAACCATGACAAACTCACAAAGAAATTAAATCAGAGTTAGGCACCGAAGAAAGAAAAACACTCAGACCACAGCAATGAGTTACTGAGAAAGAGAGAGAGAGAGAGAGAGAGAGAGGC
This sequence comes from Elephantulus edwardii, assembly GCF_000299155.1. Lineage (NCBI taxonomy): Eukaryota > Metazoa > Chordata > Mammalia > Macroscelidea > Macroscelididae > Elephantulus > Elephantulus edwardii. The sequence continues at coordinate 11,906,510 of NW_006399780.1, forward strand.
ATTTGGAAATGTAAGGGCCCTGAAATCCATCTACACAACAGCCTTGTTTATAGTAACAATTTAAGAACAATAAAATCTCCATCTGCCATCTAATCCATTTTTACTCTAGTAGCCCTACAGAACAAAACAGAACAAGCACAAAGGCTTTCCGGGGCTGTAAATCTTTCTAGAGGCTGCCTGCCCCATCTTTCTTTCATAGAGTGGCTAGTGTGTTCCAACTATCAAGCTTTAAATTAACAGCCTAATGATTAACCACTGCACCACCAGCGGTCCTTCATAATAACTATAACCCCCTACCACTGGGTTGGTCCCAACTCATAGCAACCCTCTATCAAGTTTCTAAGACTAAATCTTTCTAGGAGGGGAACATCCATCTTTTGCCCCCTGAAGCAGCTGATGGACTACAACTACCAGTCAGGGGGAACCCTCCAGGGCAACATCTTAATAACATTAACTCAGAAAACTCAAACTCATCATTGTCAAGTGGGAACTGACTCACAGCAGACCCTTCAGTGGGTTTTTAAGAGGCTGTAAATCACACAGGAGGAGATTGTCCATCTTTTTTTTGTTTTGTTTAATTTTTATTAAATTTTATTCCTTTTAATGAACATTTATAGAGATTTTGGGTTTCCATTCATTCATTGTTGCACTATTTTCTCTAACTCCCCCCCAAGTTCGTTCCTCTTTTTTCCCCCTTGAAAGTCTGTTTTAATTGTCCCATTGCCACAGTGCTTGTCAAAGCCAGTTCTGATCAATCTCCTTTGTCAGTGTAAACTTTGCCATTCCCCATCACTCTTCCCTGAGAGAGACTTCACCCTGATTCATAAGGAAAAGGGGACGGCGTATTCTCTTAGCTACTTCCTGCTGAAAAGGGACGCTGTAGGTTTCAGGGTGAAGATCTTCTCTCACTACTCTAAAGGGCCCCTTTGGCAGTAGGAAACACATAGACTATTGTGGAGATTGATTTTGGAATTTAGATGCACTGTTATCAATTGTGCTTAGCAATACATGTTCATATCCTTCAAGATGTATCATGGAACTGTTGCAGCCTAGAAGACACAAATTTAACTAACAAGTTAAAAGTACATGAGTCAAAAATTAAAAGGTTCCAACAGTGGCACAAATCAAGTTACAGAGGGAGCCATTCGTGGATCTGGACCAACAGAGAAATGCCATCTTTGTACTAGCAGCACAACTCGCTACAGATCACACCACCAGAGCTCCTTTCATCATAACAATCAACTCAGCTTTTAAATCAGAATTGACTCATAACTAACCCGTCAGCAGATTTTCAGAGACTATCTCTCATCCCTGAGAGAAGACTGCCCATCTTTCTCCTGCAGAGCAGCTGGAGAATTTGAATTGCCGGCTTTGGGTTGGCAGCACAACTCACCTGCTAGACCACCAGAGCGCCCTCGTGTTAAAAATGTTGTTGTTGCTGTTAAGTGTCATCAGTTGGAAATGATTCATAGTTGACACTCCAGAGAGTTAAGAGACTGTAAATTGCATAGGAGGAATTTGCTCATAGTTTTTCTATGGAGAAGCTAGTGGATTTGATATATATATATATAAAATTTGTTGAATAAACAAATGGATGGATGGATGGATGGATGGATGGATGGATGGATGGGTGCATCAATGATACTGATAAATAATATTTTATATGGACAAAGGTGGCTTATTTATTTGGAAACCAGTGAGAATCAAAGAGACAGATAGATTAAAGATCTCTCATACCTGGATAAAGATTCTGATCTTAGGCCTGTAGGCCAAAAGAGAGCCATCATCAATAAGTAGTACCAATAACTGCAAAACAATACAAACGTAATGATGGAAACTCTGCACTTTACAGAGCCAGAACTTATTCCACTTCCAGACATCCTAAGTCTGATGATATTCTTCCAAGTGTCACAGTCTGAGATGAAATGTTCTAATTTTGTAGCATTAAAAACTTCAGCCAGCCATATTAATTTTGGGAAACATCAACATGTGCATTATTAAAACCCAACATGTCAACTTTAATTTCTTTTTCAGAGATAGTGTACGGATAAGGAGAGGTTATATCATCATGCAGTCATTCAAAGTAAAAAGAGGTATGTGGGTTACATGGCAATGGAAACCCACATCAAAACCAAATACTGCCTCTCCTTCCCCTCTCAAAGGAGCCCCAAAGCAATGATTCATAGGCAGCATGTGTCCTCAAAGTTTTCCTGTCTCCAGAGTCTTAAATGACATTTAATGAGTTTGCATTCTAACTTCAATTGGCTTCCACAGATTAGTAAAGGATGTGTCTAAAAGCACTAGAAGGCTTTTTCCGAAGGAAATGTGTTCCAGAAAGAGCATTTTATCCTGAAGCACTGTAGAAAACTCTCACGCCTCTGAGTCTGGGAGAACATTTCTGTATTTCCGCTTTCATCC
>NW_006399780.1:11909027-11910503 GCF_000299155.1 Elephantulus edwardii
ATATATATCCACCTATTGTAATAAACCAAATGATGACCACCTCCCCACTAGTCACAACCCAATTCCTAGGATCAGTAAGTTATTACTTTACCACACATAGAGACTTTGCAGGTATGATTAAATTCAGTATTTGTGATAATGAAATTACTCTAGAATATGTAGGTAGATTTAATGTAACTTCTAATGCTCTTATTAGAGAAAGGTAGGAAGGACAGCCGTAAATAAAGAGTTGAAAATATGATGGCAGAAATAGAAGTGAGAAAGGAAAAGGAAGGTGAAGATGATGAAAGGACACAAACCAGTGAATGCAGGCAGCTTCGAGAAGCAGAAAGTGCAGAAACTGCGTTCACCATCAAAAAAACTCAAACTCATTGAAACTCAGTCCAAATAAGCTCCTAGCTGACCCTCCAGTGGATTTGCAGAGCCTGTAAATGCCACAGCGGGAGATGGCTCCCCTTTCTCCTGAAAAGCACCTGGTGGATTCGCATCTACAACCTTTGGGCTGGGAGTGTGACTCCCTCCTGGGTGGGCCACCAGGGCTCTCAGAGCTCTACAAAATCCATGTCAGGTTTACACCTTCCAGAGTGACATCATTTTCATTGTTGCAAGGAACAAATACAGCCATCACTATCATGAAGGTCAAGACAAAAATTGGTAAAGTATTTTGGGTTTTTGTGGTGTTGTTTTTTTTTTATTCCACCGCCTCCCATACCTATCATGCAGCAAAGCACTTGGCAAAATGCATGTAATCATGAATAAATCGTACTAAATACAGCACGATGTAGAAACAAAGATTTCTGAAGGAAAGTATATTTGTAGTGAGTTGTACAGCCCTTTGCTGGAAGCCACTGCTAGGTGATATTCACTCTCCCTCTCTTTGCCCTGATGTTCTGCAGTGTGGTAGCCCTGAAGCAAGGGACACATTCTGCTCCTTTCTCTTTATAGATCCCTCTGCTAAAGCCTCTATTGACAGCCTCTGTCTATATCACTCCCTTGTTGTTGTTGTGTACCATAGAGTTGGAACCAACCCATAAGTGACACTCCGACAGGTTTTCAGAGGTGGTTAATCACAGAAAAAGAGACTGCCCATCCATTTCTCGTGGAGCAGCTGGTGGCCTTGAACTGTGTGCCTTTGGATTTCAGTGTAACACCTTGCCACCAAAACTCCTTATCACTCTCCATTAAGAGACTAAAATCGGTTCTTTCAGTCCTTCAAGGTCTATTATACTTTGTTCAACCACCATGATACCCCTGGGAAGTCACTCTAAGACAAGATCCTCTAGAACTATCTTTATTACTCTTTCATCTCTAGGCACTGATAGGTAAGCTCATTATAGTAATTATATATCCCTAAGCCACTGTCATTGCAAAGACAGAAGAGGAAGCGAAGACCAAAATGGATGTCAGAAGAGACTCTGAAAATTGCACTGGAGCACAGAGAAGCCAAAGCACAGGGAAGAATTCAAGATACTAAAG
>NW_006399780.1:11912343-11937687 GCF_000299155.1 Elephantulus edwardii
AACAACAACAAGAAGCCACTAAAGGTCAAGGACTGCAGTCTTCAATATGGATTGAAGCTCAACATCCAGGAAACAAAGATTCTTATCACTAGTCCAATTGGCAACATCTTAATAGATGGAGAAGAGATTTGAGGTTGTTAATAATTTCAGCTTGCTCGATTCCACAATCAACATTCTTGGCATCAGCAGTCAGGAAATCAAAAGACCAACTGCACTGGGAAAGTCTACTATCAGAGACTTCTCCAGATTTCTATAGAGCAACAATGTCAGTATGGAAACTAAAGTGCACCTGATGCCAGCCATGGTCTTTGCAATTACTTGCCATACATCAGAGAGCTGAGCAATGAATGAGAATTACAGAAGGACTCATGCATTTGAGTTCTGGTGGTGAAGAGCATTGAACATACCATGGACTGTCAGGAAAAGAAAAAGGTCTATCCTGGAGAGTTGGTCCTTGGAGACAAGTTTCTCCTTGAAGGCGAGGATTTTGAGGCTCCATCTCACATACTTTGGGCATGTTGCCAAGAGAGATCAGTCCTTGGAGAAGAATATCATGCTTGAAAGGGTAGAGGGACAGCACAGGACAGGAACACCCTGGATGAGAAGGATTGACACAGTAACTGCAGTAATGAAGTTAATTGTGTCAGAGAAAGTGAGTCTGGCTCAAGCTAGGTCAAGGTTCAGAGCTATTGTACATAGGGTCACTATGACTTGCAGGCAACACGATGCATGTAACAACAACAACAACATATCCTCAAAGGGGAAAAAAACATGAAAGTTTGGAAAAGATGAGAAAATAAAATTTTACTTAGTCCCATAACCCACATATGGTTAACACTATGAAACATATTTTAGCATCCACTTGATAGATATTTATATTTTTACAATGGTTACACTGTTTGCATCATGTTTATACCACCCTTTTCCCATGTGCATTTAACATAAACATTTTTCACATTTAAGAACCCAGCCAGATGAAGAAAGGATGATCCCATGCTGTGAGCTAGCGTTGACTGCTGAAATCTGATGGCTTGCTCTGGACTGGCCTTTGCTTGTGGATGCAGGTGCTCAAAGGTGCCAAGTGAGACAGAGGATCCTTCTACTAAAGGGACATGCTTGTTCCCTCGAGTACCGGCTTGATAGGGATGGGCCAATCAGAAACTGACTGCAAAGGGGGTGGGGGGGTATTGGAGCACGAGGCAGGAAGGAGCTGGCTTACAGGCTGTCACGGAAGATGTTATCAGTAAGATGATTGTAAGGGGGTAAATCCCACAATATAAATGAATGAAACACAATGTAAAGGAAAGCCTGTATAAAACGCAATGTAAAACACTGCATGAAGCACAATGTATATGAATAATAACAAATAAATGGGAAAAACTATTTAAATATGTATAGAGCTCCCAGGAGGAGTTACCTCACCAAGTTCTGGTGGTAAAGAGAGGAACTAAACAAGAAGCTTTGCCTTCAAGGAAATACATTTCAGTGCCAGGTTATTATTTATAAGGAAGTTGTATCATTATTTATGCATGTTTTAGGCAGGATTCCTAGGCATTTCCTCAACTGATGCACAGGGCTTTCTTTTGTTCTTTTTTGTCAGGCTGGAAAGAAATGACTTCTGGTCAAGCTTGACTCTAGCCAAGCAGAGACACACATTCACAGAGAACACCATCAGCTAAACAGCAGCAGTGGGAGCAGCACATTCTCATCTATGTCTTCTGGGTGTTGACAGTGCACTGAGTCCTCTACCTGTGTCAACTCACCCATGCCTTAATGGCAACTAACGATAGTAACCACCCTACATATTAGATGGCACTTCTCTGTGCCCCCAGGTTCTGTTCAAGTCAATTCTGACTCATGGTAGCCCTGTGTGTGGCAGAACAGAGCTGTACTCCATTGAGTTTTAAAGCAATGAAAATCTTCTGAAAGTTAATTGTAAGGCTTTTCTTCCTAGAACCTTTAGAGTGGGTTCCGAACTGCCAATCTGTCAGTTAGTAGTCAACCTCTTAATTATTTGTGCCATCAAGGGATTCTAGTCCAACTTAAAAAAAATCACCAAAAACTCAGACTTACTGCCCTTTGTGTGAGCAGTACAACTTAAAACAGAGTTCCTGTTGTTGTTGTTGTTATTGTGTGCCTTTGAATTGGAACCAATGCATAGCTGACTCTCCAGCATGTTTTTAAAGTCTGTAAATTGCACTGGAGGAGAAGCCCCATCTTTTCTCCTTAGAATGGCTGCTGGACTTGAACTGTGTGCTTTTGCATTGTCAGTACAATTCCTTCTTCGCTGGGCGACCAGAGCTCCCTACCAGAGCTCCTAGCAGTCTTTATTTATGTATGATGAGCTGACAGATCACTATGTATCTCTCACAAGGATACAGACAGAGCTAGCAAGATTCTCTAAAAAGAAAAGAGATTCTGTGGCCCCTTTTTAACTTTTTACTTGTAACTACTTTTAATGACAAATTGTAAAAACAGTAGACACTCTCTTGTATCATTTACTCTGCTTCTTTTAATGTCAAATCTTGCATTACAATGGTGTATTACCAAAACTAGGAAACAAATTTTTATATGATACTACCAAGGACCTTTCCAATGTACTAAGGAGAAATGTTGTCAGTTTAAAGACTGAGGTGAACCTGATGCAAGTTTGGTCTTTTCTATAACTTACAATGCATCTGAGAATTGGACAATGAATAAGGATGGTAGCAGAAGAACTGATGATTTTGAGTTGTGGAGTTGGAGAAGAATGATTAATATCTGAAGAACTTAAAAAAAAAGAACAAACATGTGTTGAAAAAAATGCAATGAGAGTGTTGCTTAGAGGCAAGAATGGTGAAACTTCATCTCACATACTTTGAGCCTGTTTTTAGGAGATGTTATTCCTTGGAAAAGGACAGGATGCTTGACAAAGTGAAGGGTCAGTGAAAAGATATGATGAGAAATATGAAAGATATGAAAAGAAATGTAATGGATTGACACAGTGACTGTAGCAATGGGCTGAAATATATCAGACATGATATGGATGGCACAGAATTAGGCAGGGTTCATGTTCTTTGTTCATAGGGTCTCCATGAAGCATACTTGACTCGATGGCACCTAATCTATAATCTAAGTTAAAGATCTTATCTAGATTTCCACATTTTTTTGCCATTTATGTCATTTTCTGGTTCAGGATCCAACAGCCCACTCAGTGGGCTCTCCTTCATCTCCTTTCAACTGAGGCAGGTCTTCAGTATTTGTCCTTTATTGGTCATGGCACTATTGAAAGTGTTGTTGTGTACTTTCAAATTGGAACTGACTCATAACCGACCCTCCAGAGGGTTTTCAAAGGCAGTAAATCCAAAGAGGAGATTACTCTTCTTTCTCCCACAGAGCAGGGGGTAATTCAAAACTGGTGCCTGTGGGTTGGCACCGGAACTCCTTGCCACTAAGCCATCAGAGCTCCCTTGAGGAGCACTGTTCAGTTACTTTCCTGAAAATCCCTTCATTGGGTTTTTCTAATGCTTTCTCATGACTAAATGAGGTTATGGACTTCTGCTAGAACACCACTGTACCCTTTCTAGACCCACTATATCAAGATGTTGTGAATCATGGTGTTAACCTTGAACACTTGGTTAAAGTGATTTTTTTTAATTTAAAAGCTACTTTTTATCCCCCCTCACCACCACCCCCCACCACCCCACCCCCGCATTAGTAAATATCTTGGAGGAAGTGCTTTGAGACTGCAACTATCCTGGGTCTCCTCAACTGCTTAGTATCCATTAGGGAATCTTGTATGAATCAGTTGATATTGAAAATTTGCCGACTGATGATTTTTCTTTTCCCTCTTTTCTTCCACATTTGCTAATTAGAATTCTTCTGTGAGCAAGAGTTGTCCCGTCTTCTCCATTTATTTATTTTACTATGATCTCAGGAATTATTCCCCACTTGGAATATAATCTTATATTCTCATGACTCATTTTGTTGCTTAAATTGTTCTAGCTTTGGTTTGCGGAAGTTCCTTACAGTTGACCGCTCTGCTTTTCGGCAAACTAGAAAAGCCTAGGGGCAATCAATGGCGTCCTAGGGGCAACGAGAAGGCCAGTTATCCAGATCTTGGTTTCAAAACTTTATTTCCCAATAAAATATATCAGAGCTCCTTGAAGAAGCAGCTGATTTCAGGGATGGAGGAGGTAATAAATCAAGTCAACGTGGGACATCTTACGGTGCCAGAAATTAATGAAGTGTGAAAAAATTCTCTGGGATGTTTCGTTCATTGCTGTACAAGCACACAGTAGATGTTCAGTGCACATTTGTTAGATGAATGAAGGTCTCAAACACACTCATCTTTACTTCAGGTGAATACTCAGACTGCCCTAGATATGCACCCTGGGCCACCAGGCTACTTAACTCTCTGTTGAGCAGAACTAGGGAAGTTTCCCCACCCTTAAGTGTGTGCCATGCCACTCCCAACCACCCTCTCCCAGACATTCAGGAAGTGACATGAAGAATAGACAGCAACAAGGCTTCAGGAACAGGGACCATGGCCTGCTTCTTGGTGTCTGCTGTGGAAGAGGTTACAGTCTCCCCTTTGGGGACTTTCTTGCTTGTATTGCTTTTCTGGCTCAGCACTGCTGAGGGGCCCCTGCCTTCCTGCTCACAGTGCCTCAGGACAGGTGGCCTGGGGTCTCTTCAAGGAGGGCTACACTTCTTTAAGAAAGATTAAGTTAGTCAATATCTTTATAGAGCTGAGAATAAATTTGTAAAGTCCCTACTGCAAGGAAGGTTTTCAGTGCAGTAACATTCCTCCCTCCGAGGCTGGTAAGTTAGAACCATCAACCTTTGGTTAGTAGCTAAATGTTTTACCCACTGGACCATGGGAGCTCCTTGAGATAAGGAGTGTTTGATACATACTTTAAGCTCAATAAATAATAGCACATATGACTTTTTATGTATTATTCTTTGCATTGGTTTACATACAATAATTCCTAGGCATGTGCTTAATTCATGTATATTGTATTTTATGCAATATTTCATATATGTTTTATTTCATACACTCATATACAGTATATTTCATATAACTAATTACTATTGATCTATGCCTCTTACATTTACACAAGGAAGGAGTTTAGAATAACTTAAATCACTTCAAAAGTCACATATTCATACCTTAGAAGGCAAATTATAATAACAAAAAAAACTGGATGCTCACCTCATGCAACCCAGGTTGAACGTAAAGCAAAATGCATCATCCACAACAGGATTAATATTAGCCTGGAGATGAGTCAACAGGCTCCCTGGATGTACCTGGAGACAAGATAAGCACTTGCTTCTTCTGAAAAAACCTCTTTGCATTGGTTTGGTGGGAAGGTTCAAGGGAACATTAAGATAAATTGAAGACAAGATTTGATCTGATAAGTCTGCCCACATGGCAAAGAGTTGTTTCTGAGTTTGGCAGAAGTTTCAGATGACCTCATCTAGATCTACACAAAGGTTCTTTGCTACTTAATTTACTGAAAGAAGTATCCTGTCTTGGCTTCTAGGCTGAATGAATTCTAATAAATGTTTCTGGCTCTCCGTGGTCAAGATTTTTCCAGTAAATGTGATAGAACTTTAGAGAAGCTAAGCCCAAGAGGCCTTTCTCTTTGCTTTCCCCGCTTCTCATTCAAAAACATCTTAACGATTTTACTCTTTCTTGGAAAATACAGGTTGGTGGATATAAAACTGATTCTTTTTCTATTTTATGTGTTTTTTGTAGGCCAAAGGAACCTTGGTTTACGTATGGGTTTCATATGTTATTGTTGTTGTTGTTATGTGCCGTCGAGTCGCCTGCGACTCATAGCAACCCTATGTACAACAGCCCTAAACTCTGCTCTGTCCTGTGCCAATCGCACTGTCTCTGACACTCCCATCCCAATTATCCCAGTCACTGAATCAGTCCACCTCATAGAGGGCCTTCCTCTCCTGCGCCGTCCCTCCACCCTCCCAAGCATGATGTCCCTCTCCAAGGACCTGTCCCTCCTTGCAAGATTCCCAAAGTATGTCAGATGAAGCCCCAGAATCCTTGCCTCCAAGGAGTTGCTTGGTTTAATCCTCTCCAGGATGAATCTGTTTTTTTTTTTTGGCCATCCATGGTACATTCAATACTCTTCTCCAGCACCACAGCTCAAAGGCATAAATTCTCCTTCTGTCCTCCCTAGTCATTGTCCAACTCTCTAATCCATAACAAGTGATTGCAAAGACCATGGCCTGTATCAGGCGCACCTTCGTCTCCAGAGAGACACCACTGCTCTTGAGTACTTTAGAGAGGTCCCTAACAGCAGACTTTCCCATCGCAATACGTTTTTTAATTTCCTGACTGCTGGTGCCAAGAGTGTTGACCGTGGAGCCTAGCAAACTGAAGCTGTGAACAATCTCAATCTCTTTACCATCCATCCTGATGCTACCAATTGGTCCAGTGGTGAGAATCTTTGCCTTCTTGTCCATACTGAAGGCTGCAGTCCTTGATCCTCTGCAGCAAGTGCATGAGGTCCTCTTCAGTTTCAGAAAGCAGGGTTGTGTCATCTGCATAACACAGATTGTTAATAGATCTTCCACCAATCCTGATGCCACAATTCTTCTCATAGAGCCCAGCCTCCCGAATAATCCGCCCTCCATACAGGTTTCAAAGGTGTGGAGACAGGACACATCCCTGCAATAAGGAGACATACTATTAAATACAAAGCTTCATGAGCATTGGTGTGAAAATGTATGTCTAAAAAGGAAGCAGTTACTCAAATTAACTTCATGAACTAATATATATGTTGATGTCGCTGTTGTTTTTAGGTGGCATCAAGTCCTCACAGAGACATTATGTAAAATGGGTTGAAACCCAGCTTGATCTTCCACCTTCCTCATTAACTGTTGTGCTTAAGATCACATTTGCAGTTACAGTGTCGTTCCATTTAATCTCTTCCCCTTCTTCATTGACCTTCGATGTTTCCAAGCATGTTGTGCTTTTACAAGGACTGGCCCCTTCTGAAAACATACTCAAAGTATATGAGACAAAGTCTCACCGTCTTTGCTTTGAAAGATGATTCTGAGTGTTTTTCTTTTTAAAAAAAATTTTAAACATGCATTTTTTTAATTTTTATTGTATTATTTTTATGTGTACCGTCAATCAGATCTGACTTGTACAGGAGGAGATTGCCCCCTCCTTCTCCAGCAGAGCATGTGGTGGATTTGAACCGCGTACCTCTGGGATTGCAGTGCAACGCCTTGCCACTAGGCCACCAGAGCTCCCTCTGAGTGTTTTTCTTATAAGACAGATTTGTTTGTTCTTTTGGCAGCCCACAGAAATATTCAATAATCTTTGTCAGGTTACATCAATTCTTTTTATTGTTTTCCTTACATCATTGTCAAACTTTTACATGCATTTTCAAATTCTATGGCTTTGATTAGATGCACCTTAGTCTTTAAAGTGACATAATTTCTCTTTAACACTTGAATAGGTTCTTGAACACAGACTCATTCAATGCAATACATCATTTGATCCATTGATTGCTGTGTCTTTGGCTGTGGATGGTGGATGCAAGTAAAAGGCAATATTTCAATCTTTTCTCCGTTTATCATAATATTGCTTATTGATGAAATTTTGAGGTATAATCCATCCTAAAGTCTGTCATGATGTTGTTGTTATGTGCTATCGAGTCACCTGCAACACATAGAGATCCTGTGTACAACAGCTCTAAATCCTGCCCTGTCCTGAGCCAGTCTCATTAATTCTGACACACCAACCACCATTGCTCCAGTCACTGTATCAATCCACCTCATCTGGGCTCTTCCTCTCCTGTGCTGTCCCTCCACCTTTCCAAGCAAGATGTCCTTCTCCAAGGACTGGTTTCTCCTGGCCATGTGCCCAAAGTATTTGAGACAAAGCTTCAAAATCCTAGCCTCTAAGTCTAAGTCTTTGCTTTTCTTCAATAAGTGATACTGTATGTATTGTTGTAGGGTGCTGTTCAGTTGACTACAACTCACAGGGACCCAATGAACAACAGGTTGGAACCTTGCCCTTTTCTGCCCCATTGTCACGATCGCTGCCATGCTCTGCCCCACTGCCATAACCACTGTGTCAATCATCCTGTTGAGGGTCTTCCTCTCTTTATCCAACCGTTCACCTTTCCCAGGATCACATCTTTATCCAAGGATCAGAGCCTCCTGACAAAGTGCCCAAAGTATGTGAGATGAAGTTTCACCATCCTTGCCTCTAACATACAGTCATTAAAATTATTACAAGTGCAGTTAAATAGAACATAATGAAAGTACTGATTCCAGCTAAGAGTGCATGCATCTGTCTGAAAAGACGAAGAGTTCTTGAGAGTGGAAGACATGACAGGGTCTGAGTCCTGGTGAAGGGCAAAGTCACCCTCAGATGTTTGCTACTTACTCAGCATGGGTTTATATTTTGCATAGACTTGGGGTATAATTATTCATACCTATGAAGCAAATGCATTCTGAGAGAAGATTCTGGAATATAAACGACTATTTGACTGTCTTGGCTTTGGACTCGATGACAGTAAAATCATACCCTGCTTATTTCTTCTCCAAATTCAGTGGCCTGGAAGTATGCATGTGCAGTCTATGCAAAATGTCCCAAGGATGAGTCAGTTGTTCAAACACAGGGAGAAACTAAACATTTTGTTCACTCACCTCAAAATAGCAGCAGAATAATGATCTATTCCTTTGAGATAATTGCCTTTAATAATGTCTTAAAAAGACAGCAAGTTTAAAACATTTAACTACTACCCTCTGGGGAACATTGAGGGGGAAAATCATACATGGTGCTGAATCAAATTTTCTCCCTTCATTTTTTCCTCTCAGATCTGACATCTGTCTTATCCCATCCATAAGGAGAAAGATGGGGTAAAATATCCACAGATTCTCAGTAGTTATAAGGTAAAAGCAACGAATGAAGGCTGACGTGAAAATACTAAGTGAAGTTTTATCAAGAAAGATGAGCAAACAACAAAGAACACCACCACAAAAGTCAGTGACTTAACCGCAGCAACTCTGAAAGAGAATTTACAAACTTATAGAAACCTCTCCTCTTTCAGGCTAAAAAAATCTGAAAGGATTTGATAGAGGTTCGTATTGTTTGGTGCCTTCAAATCATCTCCAATTTCCAGTGTCCACTATGTACAGCGCTAACACCTGCTGATGCCATCCTCACAACCTCTGCTGGGTTTAAGTCCATTATTGTGGTCACTGTGTCAATCTACCTTTTTGAAGCTCTTCCTCTCTTTCACTGACTCTCTACTTTCCCAAGCCTGATGTTCTTCTCCAGGGACTGAGTCCTCTTGAAAACAGGCCCAAATAATGTGAGATAAAATCTTACTACCTTTGCTTCTAAGAACACTCTGATTCAACTCTTCCAGGCTAAATATATTTGTACCTTTGTCAGTCCATATTTTTCACTGACAGTAAGATTCATAGGTATGAATTATCCTTTCTTCTTTCTTATTCATTGTGCAATTTTTACATCCACATGAAGCAATTGAAAAAAAAAGTCTTGGGTAAGGTGCACCTTAGTCTTTAAAGTCACATCCTTGCTTGTAAGCACTTTAGAGAGGTACTCAGGAGCAGATTTGCCTAATGTGATGCATTGTTAGATTTCTTAACTGCTGCTTCTCTAGGTGATGACTGTGGACCCAAGAAAAAGTAAATCTGGTAACATCAGTATTTTCTCTTTTTATCATGACGTTGTGTATTGGTCCACTTAGAGAATTTGCTTTCTTTATGTTGAAGTGTAACACATGCTGAAGTCTTTGAACGTCATTAAACTGATAAATTAATGGATAACGAATTCTGAGTCTCTCTAGCAAATGTATCAGGATAATTCTCACCCCATTTCCTTTTTTGGGAGAGCTCCTCCCAAGTTTAAAGTGTAAAGTACTGTCATACTGCAAAATTCAGCATCTGTTGTTGTTATATGCTGTCAAGTTGCCTGTGACTCATATTGTTGTTATGTTGTTATGTGCCGTCGAGTCGTTTGTGACTCATAGTGACCCTATGTACAACAGCCCTAAACCCTGCTCTATCCTGTGTCAATTCATTGCCTCTGACACACCCATCCCGATTACCCCAGTCACTGAATCAATCCACTTCATAGAGGGTCTTCCCCTCCTGCGCTGTCCCTCTACTCTACCTAGCATGATGTCCCTCTCCAAAGATCTGTCTCTCCTTGCAACATGTCCAAAGTATGTCAGGTGAAGCCCCAGAATCCTTGCCTCCAAGGAGCAGCCTGGGTTAACCCTCTCTAGGAGGAATCTGTTTGTTTTCTTGGCAGTCCATGGTACATTCAATACTCTCCTCCAGCACCACAGCTCAAAGGCGTCAATTCTCCTTCTGTCCTCCCTAGTCATTGTCCAGCTCTCTGATGCATAACAAGTGATTGCAAAGACCATGGCCTGTATAGAAACCCTATTTTCTGAACCCTGCCCTATCCACAGCCGGTCTCACTGACTCCAACACACCTAATCCCATTGCCCAATTAGTGGTGTCAATCCATCTCATCCAGAGTCCTCCTCTCCTGCACTGCCCCTCCACCCTTCCAAGCATGATGTCCTTCTCCAAGGATCAGTCCCTCTCGGTTACATGCCCAAAGTATATGAGACAGAGCTTCAATATCCTTGCCTCCAAGGAAAAACTTGGAGTTTCACTCTGTCCAAGACAGACCTTGATTTTCTCGGTGGTCCATGGTATGTTCAGTACTCTCCTCCAGTACCACAACTCAAAGGCATCAATTCTTCTTTTATCCTCAATCATTGCCCAGCTCTCTGATGCATAGCAAGTAATTGTGAAGATCATGGTCCAAATTAGGCACACCTTATTCTCTACAATATCATTGCTTCTCTTCGGCACTCTGGACAGATCCCTGACAGCAGATGTTACCAGTGCAATTTGGTGGGGGTTTTTTGTTGGTGGTGGTTTTTTGGGTTTTGGGTTTTGGTGATTTTTTATTTCCTGACTGCAACTGTCAAGAGCCAAGAAAGCTGAGATTGTTAATAATCTCAATCTCTTCCCGAACCATCATGGTGCTGCCAATCAGCCTAGTGGTGTGAACCTTTGTCTTCTTGATGTTAAGCTTCAATCTATATTGAATACTATAGTCCTGGCCTCCTGCAGCAAACACCTCAGGTCCTGTTCAGTTTTGGCAAGCAAGGTTCTATCATCTGCATAACACAGGTTGCTGATGAGTCTTCCCCCAATCCTGATGCCGCACTCCTCTTCATAAAGTCTTAGAATAAAAGCAAAAGAAATGTCATTCCCAGCTGGGTAGCAGTATCAATTCAATGTATACATATAACTCAGATGATCTAGTAGGCAGCTCTGGTAGTACAGTGGTTAAGAAGTTGCACCGTCAACTCAAAGGCATATAGGTTGAATTCACCAGTTGGGAGATTGGCATTCTCCTTCTGTATGATTCACAACCTCTGAAAACACACTGGAGGGTCAGCTCTGAGTTGATTCTGACTCAACAGCAATTAGCTGAATTGAGATATAAATCTCTCTCTCTCTCTCATAGACCCTCAATAGGATGGACCATTGCAGTGACTGTAAAAAGGGGCTCAAGTGTGTCAAAGATGATGAGGATGATACAGGATGAGGTAAGATTCATAGCCAACAGGGTCACTGAGTTGTAATTGTCCTGGTGATACAGAAAACAGTAACATAGAAATATACTCAACAGCACTAGAGAGAGAGAGAGAGATTGTTCATAGCTGACCCCTCCAAAGGCTTTGCAGAGGCAGTCTCTTCCCAAAGATCTAAAGCTTCAGAAACCCAAGGGAGACTTGCTACTGAATTGGAAATAACAACTCACTTTTTTTTACTGCATTTGTACAATTTTATTTTCTAATGATCAGTATTTATATTATTAGCTTGTAGAGTTTGTATTTTTTGAAGGATTTTAAAATTTAATAGTATTGAGAGAACAATACATTCAGTACAATTTAACCTCTGATAATTAGAGCCTGTCTCCTTTTCTTTTACAAGCACACACAATTGCTTAAAAATTCATAAAACCTCTTCCCACCTAGAGTATCCTCACTTGCACTTCATCCTAATTCTTTTCACATTTATCTTCTTCCCTTCAGCCAATGATGAGTCAGAAAACTTTGATTGATGTCATATTTCCATCAATCAATGAATAGATAATTTTCTCTACTGAGAAATGCTGATTTACACTATCAACTTCAGGTTTGACTTAAATAATTCTCTTTGATTGAACCAGATGGAAATGCTGTGTGAAAATCCAATATCAGAGGACCTGGTGAAAGCTGAACCTTAATGCCCTTTTAGCAGACTTGACATGAATCTAAAATCCATACTGAAATGTAAGCTGCTTTTTTTAGGAAAAGTTCCTCTGACCTTGCTGCTCATCTAACCATATATTTTTTAAAAGATACTAATTTTTTCTGAGACTTGATTGTTGCTGGAATGTACAAGCAAGTCAGAACAAACTCATAGACGACCCTCTGGCAGGTTTTCAGGGGCAATAAATCACACAGGAGAAAATTGCCCATCTTTCTCCACAGAGTACCTGGTGGATTCAATCCATGTGCCTTTGGGTTGGTAGCACAACTCCTTGCCATTAAGCTGTCAGAGCTTCCCCTGCAACCTAGTAGGCACAAGATATTATAATCTGTTCCCAAAGGATCTTTCGATATAGTCAAACAAATGCAAGATGGCATAGCTTGTATCCACAAGATCACAAAATATGTTATCAATAGATCTTGACAATGGGCCTGAGGAAATCATTTCACTAACAGATTACTGGGGGGAGGAAAGGGGGGCAGAGACCCGTTCTGCCACCATTCTGTGCCCATCCTATAATAAACTGAAGGGCTTATATTTTTAAGCCATCAAATAATCCACCTATTTGCTAGCACCCATCCCTGAAGATTTAGTACTACAGTCTTCAGCATGGATTACATCTCAACATCAAGAAAACAAAGGTCCTCACCATAGAGTAACAGACAATATCATGATAGATGGAGAAAGGATTGAAGCTGTTAGTGACTTCATCTTGCTTGGATCAATGATCAACACCCTTGGAAAGGGACATTACCTTTAGAAAGATGGAGAATCAGTGAAAAAGAGGAAGATCTTCAATGAGATGAATTGACACAATGTGGCAATGGGCTCAAGTGTGTCCGAAATGATGTGAATGGCACAGGGTAGGACAAGGTTTAGGTCTGTTGTTCATAGGGTTGCTATGAGATGTATTCAACTCAACAGCACCAAAAAGATTCCTGCCAAATCCTCCTTTAGAAGTCCCAGCTTTATCCCATCTTTCTCAGTCTGCCCCCAACCCCGATGTCAGTCCCATTCTAAAACAGAGGCACCGTGAAGTATTTGTCCTTTTGTGACTGATATACTTCACTCAGCATAATGTTCTCCAAGATCACCCATTTTGAATAATATTGCATGAGTTCCTGGTTTTTCAATGCAGCATAATATTCCATTGTGTGAATATCTATCCATTCATTTGTTGATGAGCAGTTAGGTTGTTTCCAACTCCTAGCTATTGGGAACAAGGCCATGATATACATGGGTATTTGTATATCTGCTTGGATGTCACTTATGGTCTCTTTGGGGTATATTCCCAGTAGTGGAATTGCTGGGTCAAATGGCATCTCTATTTGCAACTTTTTGAGAAAGCGCCACACCGCCTTCCACAGTGGTTGCACCATTTTACACTTCCACCAACAGTGAATAAGGGTTCTAGTCTCTCCACAACCTCGCCAGCATTTGTTGCTTTCTGTTCTGTTAAATTTTGCTAGTCTTATTGGAGTGAGATGTTATCTCATAGTTGTTTTGATTTGCATCTCTCTTAGAGATTTTGAACATTTCTTCATGTGCTTGTTGGCCATCTGAATGTCTTCTTTGGAAACAGATGAGGGAGAAAACTGTTTAAAAGGGACATGTGATTAGGTATTTTTGTCATGACAGGAGTCCAGAAGGAAGGTTGCATAGTGGAGTGGACTTGGGGGTAGGTATTGTAAAACAGTGAAAGAATTTTTCTTTTACTTTTCAAAGAGAAGTGTGTATGGGGGGAGGAGGGGAAGGCAGGGAGAAAAGTGCAACAATGAATGAATGAAAATCCAAAGTCTCTGTAAATTTTCATTGAAATTAATAATGAAAAAAATTTGAAATGAAGTCCCAGCTTTGATTCCACTGATTGTCTTTCAGCCACTTACGAATCTTTAATCTGTATTTCTTCCACTAACCATACAAAAACGTACGTCCCTCATTGTCGGGCAGAGCAGCCATCTTCACTCTGGGAATTGTTTACCATTTTTACTTTTGTCTTAGGTTATATATCTGGTTTTGTTTTGTCCTTTCCCCAACTTTTTATTGAGTTTTGGTATTTTTACTATAATTTATAGGAAGCTCTTAAAAATATCCATTTTAAGTCCTTATCAGATATGCGATATGGTTGTCATAATTCCCCTCCAAATTTGAAGACTGACTTATTTACATTTTTCTGTCTAGCTCTGTCAGATTCATTTTGATTGATTTATGGTGTTAAATGAATGAATCACAATTATTTACTCTTTCTTCTAATTTGAGACATTTTATATGTTTCTATATTTTAAGCTCTTATAAATTATATTGAAATAAAGCTTCTTTGGGCATTTTGGCACATAACATGCTTGAACATTTCTATAATATAAACAACTAGCATTGGCATTCTAGGTCAAAATACAACCTAAAATTTTAACTTCTATCTAGTTCTCTTAATTTATCTATATGTCTATAACAACAAAAAAAAATGAAACCTAGATAAAAATTCAGTTATTATATTTTAGTTCAGTAGTTTGTTCCCATTTCAAAGAAGGGTGACCCAACAGAGTGTGGAAACTATAGAACAATATCATTGATTTCACATGCAAGCAAGATTCTACTGAAGACTATCCAAAAACGACTGGAACAGCACATCAGGAGAGAACTGCCAGAAGTCCAGGCTGGGTTTAGAAGGGGTCATGGTACTAGGGATAATGTAGCTGATGTTAGATGGATCTTAGCTGAAAACAGGGAATACCAGAAGAATGTCTATATGTGTTTCATTGATTATGCAAAGGCATTTGACTGTGTGTATCATAACAAACTGTGGCTGACTCTGAGAAGAAAGGGAATCCCAGAACACTTGATCGTGCTAATGCGAAACCTATTCTTGGACCAAGAGGTAGTAGTCAGAACAGAGCAAGGAAACACTGCATGGTTCAAAACTGGGAAAGGATGTATGCCAGGGATGTGTCCTGTCTCCATACCTTTTCAACCTGTATGCAGAACAGATTATCTGAGAGGCTGGGCTCTATGAGAAGTGTAGCGGCGTCAGGATTGGTGGAAGATCTATTAACAATCTGCGTTATGCAGATGACACAACCCTGCTTGCTGAAACTGAGGAGGACCTGAAATGCTTGCTGCAGAGGGTCAAGGAGGCAGCCTTCAGTATGGATTGAGGCTCAATGTCAAGAAGACAAAGATTCTCACCACTGGACCAATTGTCAGCATCAGGATGGATGGTGAAAAGAATGAGATTGTTAACAACTTTAGTCTGCTTGGCTCCATGGCCAACACTTTTGGCACCAGTATCCAGGAAATAAAAAACCTTATTGCGATGGGAAAGTCTGCTGTGAGGGACCTCTCAAAAGTACTGAAGAGCAATGATGTCACTCTGGAGACTAAGGTGTGCCCGATATAGGCCATGGTCTTTGTTATCACTTGTTATGCATCAGAGAGTTGGACAATGACTAAGGAGGGTAGAAGGAGAATTGATGCCTTTGAGCTTTGGTGCTGGAGAAGAGTATTGAATGTACCATGGACTGCCAAGAAAACAAACAGATTCACCCTGGAGAGGGTTAAACCAGGCTGCTCCTTGGAGGCAAGTATTCTGGGGCTTCGTCTGACATATTTTGGACATGTTGTAAAGAGGGACAGGTCCTTGGAGAGGGACATCATGCTTGGGAGGGTCGAGGGATGGCGCAAGAGAGGAAGACTCTCTATGAGATGGATTGATTTAGTGACTGGGGTAATTGGGATGGGTGTGTCAGAGGCAGTGTGATTGGCACAGGATAGAGCAGGGTTTAGGGCTGTTGTACATAGGGTCGCTATGAGTCGCAAGTGACTTGATGACACATAACAACAACAACAACAACAGTTTAAATAATTTACTGTAGGACTGATCATGCTTGTTTCTATGAAGAACTGTGAGATTAAAAATGTTTTAAAATGTAAAGCTTATTATAACTTGACTTAAATATATTATATTTCACCATGATAAAAAAGCAAAACAAAATTCTGGTATTCTTCCCAATCATCTGATATACTGGCTCCTAATTGTTTTACTCCTTGCCAATCTGTCATTCAAGAATAAAGACAGCATTTTCAAGTGTGTCATGAACCCTAGAAGGCAAGAGCCCTCCCTTAAAAAAAACCATGGAGGACTAAATTTAGCAACTAAAAGATGAATAGAGCTACCCTGGGGAAAAGTACTGAAGAGTGAGCTCTATTTAAAATTCACTTAAATAGACTCAAGGTTACAAAGCAGTGGTGATTATTGTCTAAAATGTGAATGCCACTAAACTTGATATTGTATAAATTCTACAAACACAAAGATCTAAACTGCAGTTTCAGGGAAATATAAAATTGCTTACATCTTTGTCTTATATATGCAAGATAATGTAAGTATTTTTCATAAAGCCACGACTAAATTATTCTATAATTCTATAAATATTCTTTGAGCATCCTCCATATGCCAGGCTTGGTGCTACTCATGGAAATACAGCAGGTGAGCATTTAATGTCTGTTAGCAGAGCTCCTCTGTGTATACTACCTACTTTTAGAGGGGAAATAAAACATTTGATTCATTTATCTGTAGAAGAGAAGGGAACTCTGGTAACTTAGTTTGTAGAGAGTTGTGTTGCTAACCCAAAGGCCATGCTTCTCTGTGAAACATTCAAATTCATCAGTGTTTTCTAGAGAGAAAGAGGAGTAGTCTCTCCATGGAAGGTCGGCTATGAGTGGGCTCCAACTCAGCAGCAATGAAAGTGGGAGTGAGAGACAGGAAAAGCTCTGATAAACAACTGTTAACAATTACCTGAAATCTCTTGTTCTTTCAGCTTTTCTTTAATTATGGAATTAAAAAAATAAGAAAAGAAAAAAAATAAGAAAAGAAAAAAATGCTTATGAAAATATAGAAAAGCAAAGTGGAATTCTTGCAACAAAAATTTTAAAGATCACCTGATTTTAAAGAGGAAAAAACCCCATGAATATGGAATGATGCTAATGTGATTACCCCCTCCTACAGGACTGCTAGGAAGTTTTGAATTAACGTTTGAGCATGGCTATTATAATGGAGGGTTTTGAACTTGACCTGAGACGGGAGTTGATATTGATTGATTCTTATGTTTAATGTTTGAGTATGGCCATTATAATGGAGGGTTTTGACCTTGACCTATGATAGAAGTTCATATTAACTGATACTCCTTTCCTTAAAAGTATGTACTGCGTCTCACACGTCTCACAAATTGAGTGATATCTCTCTCCTTAAATGTGGGAAGACTGAGGCACAAATGATGATGAGAATATTCCAGAGTCGTGACACAGGTCATGTCATAGACATCAATGAAACTAAGGTGCCTCCATCTTCAAGAATGTCTGCCTACATCTAATACTCTTCTCCCCTTCATCAGGGCAACATTTGCTACACACTTGTAATTTAAATTGCATCTCCACCACCTCTTTACTGTGTGATTTGGAGAAAAATATTTTGTCTCTCTGTGCTTGCCTTGTCGACAAAATGAGGATTAAAATGACTACCACATGAAGGTTTGTGAATATTTAATCAGAAGTAATATACTAGCTACTATGGGGTTTGGCATTCTTCTAGGTGGTATAGCACTGGTCTGTGCATTGCTGTACAGAGGTAACGCGTGGTTGCTGTGATGCTGAAGCCTGTGACAGTGATGTGCCAATCGTGGTAATGGGCACCCATGGTGGACAGTGTTGGCTGGAGCTTCCTGACTAAATCAAGCCTGGAAGCAGGAGCGGCATCCACTTCCAAAATGGCTTGCCTCTGGAAACTCTATGTACTAACAGTGCTCAGGCTGTTCGTTCATAGGGTCGCTATGAGTCGTCTGCGACTCGACGGCATTAAACAACAACAACAACATGGGGTTTGGATATAATCCTACCATGAAATGATGATATTTTAAGAAATGAATGAAGTATCCTTCCACAAATGTTCATAGAAACAATAATATTAATTACAAAGTAAAGCACTTAAATACTATTTAATACCTTCAAGTCAGAACTGAATGATTAAAGAATACATCAGGGCCTTAAGTATTCTTTCATTATTCTTTTTTAAAATGTTATCTATTAGTTTACATAGAAAATTTATATATACTGTGTATCATTCATATACATTTCATTTCATTCATTCCTTTATTCACATTGTGTTTCAAATGATCACTCATATACATTGTGTTTTATAAAATTAATCCTCATTGATGATAGTGTGTCTTTTCAGGTCCCTGTTGGATCTTTCCTACCCTTCCTATCTTTCACCACCCCTCTCCACCCACCCACCTGTGCCATAATGTTCATAGCTTTGTTATTACATCTTTCATGGCATACACTATGTTGGTTTGGGGATTTTAACTGCAGGTTTTATTCTTATGTTTCTGAATTTTCAAAATGTTGACATTTCTTAGCTATCCTCTCTAATAAGCATTTGGAATTCAGTTCAGCAAACTCTGAACTACCTAGAGCTTGGTGGCAATTATTTTTCTCTTTAAAATTGGGTTTGATATACATTGTGCATCATTCATGTACATTGTGTTTTATAAAATCATTTAGACACATTGTTTTATATAATTAATTACTACTGATCAGTTCCTTTTATCACCCTATCTCATCAAATCCCCACTGCACCTTGCACGTTTCTTCACTACCTCCCTTCCATATGTTAATCTTTGCCATTCTGGTGTGTTTTTCCCCTTTATCCCTCTTCTACCACGCTTCTCCTCTTCCCCTTCCCCTTTGAACACATCCTATTCCTTTCTGCGAACTGCAACAGTCATAATGTCCTTTCATCAATTCTTCCCAGGTTAATCCTCTCTTGTCCTGATTCTTTACATTGTTCATTGACTGTACATTCTATCTCTGTGCTTCCAATTCTCCCTATCCCCCAGTTATCCTTCTATTTTTATAGTAGCAGTTTTATGCAGTATTTGTTCTTTTGTGACTGAGTTATTTCACTCTGAGTTATAATGTCCTTTAGACTCTCCCATGTTGTGTAGTATTTTAGAAATCCTTCCTAGTTCTTTAGTGCTACACGGTATCCCAGTGAGTAAGTTAATGTCCCATAGTTTCTTTATCCATTCATTTGTTGATGGGCACTTGGAGTTTTTTCAACTTCTTGCTATTGTGAGTAATGTTGCAATAGGTGTACATATCTCTGTTTGTGTCTCGGCTCTACTTTCCTTGAGGTACATTCCTAATAATGAAGTAGCTGGGTCAAATGGGACCTCAATAGCCACCTTTATTTAAGAAATCTCAAACTGCCTTTCATAGTGGTTGCATGATTTCACAATCCAACCAACAGTGCATAAGAGTTCCAGTCTCTTGAATCCACACCAACATTTATTGTTTTCCGTCTTGTTAAAATTTGTTACTACTGATGGTGTCTGGTCAGTATTTGTATTTGCTTCCCTCTGAACATTTCTAATTTTGAACACTTCCTCATGTGTTTTTTGGCCATCTGACTATGCTCCTTGGTGAAGAATCATGTCATGTCTTTTGCTCATTTTAATTTTATGCGTAAAAAGATTTTATTTTCAGAAGGTTCCATTCATCAAATTTATTCTTTCCTAGTTTTGCTTTACTTCCTGTTTGCAAGCCTATTCATGCCAAAGATTAACTGGTCATTCTTTTGGCAGCCCATGGAATATTCTCCTCCGACACCAAAACTCAAAGTAATTGATTCTTCTTCTATCATTCTTATTCATTGTTCAGCTCACAGATGCATAGCAAGTGATTAAAAAGACCATGGGCTGAACCAGGTGCACCTTAATCTTCAAACTAACATCATTTCCCTTCAGTATTTTGGGAAGGTCCTTCACAGTGGACTTACTCAAAGCAATATGCCTTCTTATCTCCTGATTGCTGGTACAAAGGGTGTCGATTATGGATGTTGTCCGTTTTGAATCTTTCTTTATCCATCATGATGTTGCTTGCCTATTGGCCAGGTGGTAAGAACCTTTGTTTTCTTGATGGTGAAATGCAATCATCTTATAGGATGTAGTCTTTGATCTTCTGCAACAAGCATTTCAGATCCTTCTCACTTTCAGCAGGCAAGGTTGTGTTATCTGCATAACACAGGTCATTGATAAGTCTTCCTCTAATCTTGATGCTGTCTTCTTCACAGAGTCCAACTTCACAAATTATTTGCTCAGCATACAGGTTGAATTGGTATGAAGAAAGAATATAACCCTGACATACACCTTCCTGATTTTAAATCATGCATTGTAACCTTGTTCCATTTGGACAACAGCCTCTTGGTCTAAGTATAGGTTTCACACAAGCACAATTAATTGTTCTGGGATTCCCATTCTTCTCAATGACATTCTTCTGATATTCTCTGCTTTCATCCAGGATTCATCTGACATCAACAATGATATCCCTGGTGCCATGAAGTCTTTGAAAACCAACTTGAACTTCTGGCAGTTCCCTGTCAATGTAACGTTTCAGTGAATTTTGGATGAGCTTCAGCAATATGTTGCTTGAATGTAATATTTATGATATTGTTTGATAATTTCTGCATTCTGTTGGATTACTTTTCTTGGGAATGGGAACAAACATGGATCTGATCTTCCAGTCAGTCTACCAGGCAATGTTGTTGTTGTTGTTGTTGTTATGTGCCGTCGAGTCGCTTGCGACTCATAGCAACCCTATGTACAACAGCCCTAAACTCCGCTCTGTCCTGTGCCAATCGCACTGTCTCTGACACTCCCATCCCAATTATCCCAGTCACTGAATCAATCCACCTCTTAGAGGGCCTTCCTCTCCTGCGCCGTCCCTCCACCCTCCCAAGCATGATGTCCCTCTCTAAGGACTGGTCTCTTCTCACAACTTGTCCAAAGTATGTTAGACGGAGCCTCAGAATCCTTGCCTCCAAGGAGCCACCCGGTTTAACCCTTTCCAGGACAAATCTGTTTGTTTTCCTAGCAGTCCATGGTATTCTCAATACTCTTCTCCAGCACCACAGCTCAAAGGCATCAATTCTCCTTCTATCCTCCTTGGTCATTGTCCAACTCTCTGATGCATAACAAGTGATTGCGAAGACCCTGGCCTGTATCACATGCACCTTAGTCTCCAGAGAGACACCATTGCTCTTCAGTACTTTGGAGAGGTCCCTAACAGCAGACTTTCCCATGGCAATGCGCCTTTTAATTTCCTGGCTGCTGGTGCCAAGACTGTTGACTATGGAGTCAAGCAAACTAAAGCTGTGTACAATCTCAATCTCTTCACCATCCATCCTGATGCTGACAATTGGACAAGTGGTGAGAATCTTTGTCTTCTTGACATTGAGCCTCAATCCATAATGTAGGCTGCAGTCCTTGACACTCTGCAGCAGGCGCTTCAGATCCTCTTCAGTTTCAGCAATGGTTGTTGTACAACAACCAGGCAATAGTTATGTCAAAATACATGTCCTCTAATCCTAAAAACAATCTTGTAAAGAAAGTAAGAAATAAGACTTTGGATGGTAAGTAATTTACCAAGGACACACAGATAATAAGACGTAAATTCTGAATGCAGTGCCAATATTCCTGTGTTAGAAATCTCTGCAGCTCACTGTTGAATGATTGTGTACAGTAAAGGGTTAGTGAAGAAGAGGAAGACCCCTAAGGAGATGGATCAACACAGTGGCTACAAAAATGGCTTGAGCACAGCAGAGATTTCAAAGATTAAGCACAACTGGTCAAGGTTTTATTAATTGATACTGACTCAATGACATCTAACAACAACAACAACATATATAGACTAACTTTCAAATCATTAAGTTTATACATGAAGAAATGCATAATTCAATAACAGAGGGATGGAATCCTGACATACAAACACAAAATAGACAAGCAGAAAAACAGATAAAAATTCTTCCAAATGATGATATACTTCTCTCAATGTCTAATATTCTGGTCCCCCCAAAATTCCACCTTCTTGGTTATAATCACAGTACTCTCTCTTGAAGCGTTTATAACCTTTCTCATTCTCTTTTCTGCATTATCTAATGAATAACCGAGTTCTGTTATTATGAAAGTCCTCTTGACTTCATTCTTGACTCATACGGTTGTAGTAAGTTCTGCTCTCTGAATAGGCACAAGGCTCCCCTCTATGATTCTGATGTCCCAAGACACACCACAGTCACAACTCATATGCCAGAATTCCCTCCCAAGCTCCAGGCTTCCAAGTATAAGTGCCTACCACTTGCCTATTAGAGATCAGAAGAATTTCATTTTGCTGGTGCCACATTATTGATTGTTTTTACCAAAAGCCCGAGTATTCTTTGAAGGTAACACACACAATTTTTTTCCTGTTCTTATTGAGATATTTTTATTCAAAGGAGAATCTTATCAATCTTATGTCTTATTCCTAATAGACACATACGTCCTCTAAACCACTTCCATACAAGAAGTGTTTTCTCTGCTTTCTCTGATGTCTGATATTCTTGTCCTTGTTAGGTTTAATGTGTATTGTTAAATTATGTATTTATCACTTTCATACAAGGAAAAAATATTTCATAAATCTCTTTAAATGAACATGTTAAGTCCACGGAAGACACAATGTTCAAAGATCTCAATGACAAATTCTATTTCTAAAATGAATACATTTATATATGTATTTGAACTCTCAAACATTTTCACACACCAACCACAACTGCATTAAGATCTCTCCAATTAAATGAATCTAAAGACTGAGTCAGGGTATCCAATAAAAAATTTACTAAGCATTTAGCCTCTTCCTGCTTCTTCCCCAAATCATTTGTCTATCTTTCCTGTTAGAGCTTCAAAAGAGAGACCCAGACAAAATCATTAGGCTGGTAATATGAGCTATGTGACAAGCTCGCCATATGGAGGTATATTAGCTACTAATAGCTATTAGCTCTGAAAAAGATGAAGTCATCACAAAACACTCTACTCAGCACGTTCCCCTCTATTTTATGACTGCACTGAGTCTAATGTGAATAATGAGACTGCTTCCTTCTCCAAGACTTTTTCTCTGAGGAGCTCAAAGTACTTTGCAAATGTTTTTCTTATTGATTTTTGTATCTCTAGTGAGCAGAAGATGGGAGGCTCTGATATTCACTGTGTTTTGAAGGTAGCAAGAGGGAAGCGGTTACACCAAGGCTGTTCAAAGTCAGTGAGTGGCAAGACCTAGGTCAATGTCCATTTTTAAGTCAAGATTTGCTCTATCCTGAACATGGATATTGCCATTCATCAGTGCTTCCTCCTAAATAGAAACTAAACTGATCAGAAATTAAGATTCATTATACCACAGGAATTGTACATGCCTAAATATATTCCATTCTCAAAAATATTGTAAATGGTTGCTTTTTCCTATTGTAGGATATTGTGGCTCCAGCTTTTTGTCTTTGGGAAATCTTCACACCATTCAGATGGTTTTCTTTGTATCTGTAATACAATGGACAAATGGCAAACACTGAATTTCAATAAAACAAGGGAAAGAGAAACTTTGGAAGTCACAAAGGAAATATTGCCGTGGCTTTAGTCCACTTTAAATTGTATCAATGTACTTTAACCTTTCAGAACAAGTTTTAGGAAAAAAAAATCCCAAAGCACTTAATGTCCTCACTTGATCAACAGTTGAGTGTTATTGAAACATCTACTATAATTTGGTTTCTGACATTTCCTCAGGAGGCTGTCAGAGAGGAGCCAAGGGAGTCCATAGATCTTCAAGGGAAGCCCATGCTCAGGGTCCTCGATTTCAGTCTTCTGGGCCAGCTTTTCTCAGGCAGCACTATTAACATTCGAGACCCAACAATTAATCCTTCATTGCTGGGTTCTGTCCTGCGCCTTGGAGAATATTTACTGATGTCCTTGCCCTCTGCTCACTCTTTCTCTCTTTCAGTACTGCTGAGTTGGAAGCAAATCATTACTGACCCTCTGTTGGGTTTCAGAGGTTGTGAATCACATGGGAGGAGAGCATTCTACTGTCTCTATAGAAGCTTCTGGTGGATTTGTACCACCAGAGAAGTGCCACCTTGGGGTTAGTAGTACAACTCTCCACGGATTATGCCACCAGAGTAACCAACTGGATGCACTTCTACCCTAAGCTTTGTCTTAGTGAATGCTTCTGTAACTAAATTACAAATGGGTAGATTTATGAAAGATAGATTTCTTTTCTCCCATTTCAGGAGGCTGGTTGTCAAAACGCAGGGCCCTGGCTCTAGGGGAAGCCTCCATTTCCATCAGCTCTGGGGGAAGAGCCTTGTCTCTTCCAGTACTTCTTGGTTCCTTGGCAAATTTCACTTGACATCTGTCTTCTCCCATCTGTGCGTGCTTGTCTTTTCTGTTCCTCAGAATTCAGAAGCAACTAGGTTTAGAGCACACTGTATATGGATGTGACCTTACCAACAAGACATACATGGTATTAAGTGCACAGATGAAGGAGTTAGTATTTCAACATCTATTTGGGGCAACATAATTCAATCTCTAAGAGTGGTGATAATAAAAATATTATTCTAAACCTAAACCAAGGCTGCTGCTGCTAGTTCCTACTCATTGCAACCCTTTAGGACAGAAAAGTGTCCCATAGAGTTTCCAAGGTTGTAATATTTACAAAAGAGATAGCCACATCTTTCTCCATGGAACGGCAAGTGAGTTAAAACTTCTGATCATTAAATAGCACCTCAAAACTTAGCTCACGACACCAGGCAAATATACCCCATATCCAAAATTGCATCTGGTTGAAAACCACTGTCCTATATGACCACTGTGAATGACTTTTAAAATTAACTTGTGTCCAAGAGTTGGCTTTTGGGGAATGTTTCTTATACTGTAGAGGAAAAGGTCAGTCTGGATGAACTTGAAAGAGTATTTTATTGAGGGGCAAATCAGTTTTTAAATTGGAAATCACAACATCCAGAGGATTCTGAGCTAAGTTTACATAAGGTAATTTGCTGGTCTGTTTGATACTTCTCTAAATCTGAACATTCACATTAAGACAGACTAGGAAGAAGGATTGGCCATCCACTTCTGAAATAGCAGGCCTCTGAAAACCCTATGTACAACA
>NW_006399780.1:11940648-11947152 GCF_000299155.1 Elephantulus edwardii
ACACACACACATATATACATATATATACAGTTAACAGGTAACCATTGCAAAGCTAGATAAAGATACGTCTGATTGATAGAAGATTAAATACATTTCTAAAGTTACTGTTTTACATTTCAAAATAATCATTCAGTTGGGTATATCTGGCCTTGAAACAATCCTGGAACATTTTATGCCTGATTTTAGGAAAGATATGTTGTTGTTGTTGTTTGTTGGCCATTGAGTCAGTATGACTCATAGCAACCCTACAAACAACTGATCTGAAACATATCCTATCCTGTGCCATCCTCATCATATCTGACATACTTTCGCCCATTTCTGCAGTTACTATGTCAGTCCATTTAACTGAGAGTCTTCCTCTCTCTTGGTGACCCTCCATCTTTCCAAGCATGATGTCCTTTTCCAAGGAATAGCATTTCTTGACAAGTCCAAAGTATTAGAGATGCAACTTTTCCATCTTTACTTGTAAGGAGCACTCTGGCTGCACTTTTTCCAGGACAGCTGTTTGATCTTTTGGCTGTTCATGGGATATTCAGTACTCTTCTCTTAGACAAAACTCAAAGGCATCAATTCTTCTTCAGTCATCCTTATTCGCTGTCCAGCTCTCAGATGCATTAGCAAATGATTGAAAAGAGCATGACTTGAATGAGTGGTGGCTCGGTGCTATCATTTCAACTCTGACTTAGCAGCCCTGCGCACAGGGTCTCGAAACCATACCTCATCCTGCACCAATCTCACAATTCCAGTTGTGTTTAATCCCATTATTGCAGTCACCATTTCAACCCATCTCATTGAGGACCTTCTAATCCTCCACCAACCCTCCAATCTTCTAGGCTTGATGCTTTCCAAGCATCCAAACATGATGTTCCTTCCAAGGTCTGGCCCCTCCTGACAACATGCCCAAAGTATATGAAATGTCATTTTACCATCTTTGCCTCTAAGGAGCATCCTGGTTGCTGTTACTTAAAGACAGATTTGTTTGTTCTTAGGCAGCTCATGGCATGTTCAATACTACACCACTCTGTCAACACCATTAATTCAAAGTCATCAATTCTTCATCTTCCTTACTTATTGTGACTTGAACATATACATGAGAGAATTGAAAATACCATGGCTTGGGTCAAGCACACTTCAGACTTTTAACATCCTTGCTCTCTGTTGTTGCTGATGTTGTTACGTGTCATGGAGTCTCCTGTGACTCATAGCGACCCTATGTACAACAGCCCTAAACCCTGCTCTATCCTGTGCCAATCTCACCATCTCTGACTCACCTACCCCCATTACCCCAGTCACTGAATCAATCCATCTCATCGAGGGTCTTCCTCTCTTGCGCTGTTCCTCTACCCTCCCAAGCATGGCGTCCCTCTCCAAGGACTGGTTCCTCCTTGCAATATGTCCAAAGTTTGTCAGATGAAGCTTCAGAATCCTTGCCTCCAAGGAGCAGCCTGGCTTCATCCTCTCCAGGACAAACCTTTTCATTTTCTTAGCAGTCCATTGTATATTCAATACTCTTCTCCAATACCACAGCTCAAAGGCATCAACTCACCTTCTATCATCTCTAGTCGTTGTTCAGCTCTCTGATGCATAGCAAGTGACTGCAAAGACTATGGCCTATATCAGGTGTACCTTAGTCTCCAGACTGACATTGTTGCTCTTCAATACTTTAGAGAGGTATCTAACCGCAGACTTTCCCATTGCAATACATCTTTCAATTTCCTGGCTGCTGGTGCCAGAGTGTTGACTGTTGAGCCAAGCAAACTAAAACTGAACAATTTCAATCTCTTCACCATCCATCATGATGCTGCCAATAGGACCAGACAATCTTTGTTTTCCTGATATTGAGTCTCAATCCATACTGAAGACTGCAGTCCCTGACCTTCCACAGCAAGTGCTTTAGATCCTCCTCCGTTTCAGCAAGTAGGATTGTGTAATCTTCATTATGCAGATTGTCGATGAGTCTGCCTCCAATCCTGATGCAACACTTCTCCTCAGAGAGCCCAACCTCCTGGTTAATCTATTCTGCATAAAGATTGCAAAGGTTGCTCTTTAGCACTTAAAAAGGGGCTTGACAGCAGATTTGTGTCATTCCGTTTCCATAAGTGTGGATTGTGGATCCAAGTAAAATGAAATCATTGAGAGCTCCAATCTTTGCTGCATGAATATAATTCTAAAATTTAGAACATTCCATGAAGAGAATTCTAAAATTTACTTTGAGTTGACTTTCTGTTCTGAGAAGTGTTTGAGATCTGGCTCCTCAAGCAACAAGCAACTAAGAATTGTTTTCTGAAGTTATCTGCCAAATAACTTTCTCAGGGCACAGTGGAGAGCTACTGGCTGCCTTCCTGATGCAGAGATTACTTTTGATCCAAAAAAAAATTTTAGCCTCAGATCTTAGCATAGTCACAATCTGATATCAGGATGTATTTATTTAGCATTTATTCACCAAGAAAAAAATGCCTCCATTTAAAAATAATCAAGATATCAAAGCAAACTCAAGATATCTTTATATTATAAGGCTTTACACATTCAACAGCAGAAATCTGTGTGTACACACATTCAAAAAATATCTACCTTCAATATCCTTTCTAGGAAAAAAGTAATAAACCAGTAGGAGGGTCTTTCAAAAACCCTAGTTTTAGTGCTTAAAATCTCTGAAACTACTCCCTCAGGGATTTAAAAAAACCTCCCCCATCCCCAGTATCTGAATGTGTCATTGAGGATTAAGAGAAATGTTTCCCTAATAATCAACTTTAAGAAGAATGGCTTTCCCTTAAGAATTCATTAGGATTATAGGACAATCTAATGATTAACAAAACAAATTGATAACACATTATAGTCATGTTAGTACTATAAAAAATTACCTGTTGATGACTAAATTATAGATTTCTAGATAAAGGGCAAACTTAAATTTCCTTGAGCATTCATGTTTTTGACTGTTGAAAGTTACAAACATAAGTCATCATTAAGAGCTCTTTTTAAATGACTCAATTTGTTTGGTTTACAAACAATGTTAGTACCCTTCATCTGACTGGCTTAAGCATTTGTTAGATAATATATCATTTCGTTTTCTTTGAAATGCTCAGCTGTAAAGTACAACCCCCAGGAATTAGAAAGCTGCATACAGACCCATTATTTAAAATAAAAACAACAACAAAAGCGGAAATTTTCTAAGAGACTTCAACTGGCAGGAACCTTACTGTTACAAATATTTTGATTCTGCATGAGTAAGCATATACAACTATGCATAGTAGACCAAAAAGAACCCCACAAGAAATAATGAAACTGTCAGAAACATTTCTCCTGTGTCCTAACAGCATAAAAGAAAAACTATAGGCAATCAGAAGTTGAGGCCAAAACCTTAAAAGGAAATCTGCAGTAGGAGGATTCTGTTTTCAGAGGGGAAATGAGGAAGTAAATATTTCTTTTTATTCATAGATCTTCTGATTTAGGTAATATTCTAATTTTTTACTACCTGAAGTGATGTGATATGGATATAACACTGAATTTGGAGTGAAAAATGAGGCATCTCAGTTTGCACTCTGGCTGTTACTGGGTACAGAACTCTGTCAAAGCTTTAGGATTTTCGTTAATTAGATGGTAATGTCGCACAGATTGTCGATGAAATAATATTAGGCATACACAGACAGTCTGTGAAATGTAATTCAATAAACAGAATGAAACAATATATATTGTATTATATTCTAGTATATAATATTAATATGTTGAGTACTATTCAGTCAGAACCAACTCATAGCTGACCCTTCAGTGCATTTACCCTTCAGTGGGTTTGTTCTGTTTTGTTTTGTTTTTATACTGGTTAACTTACAGAGTTCAGAAAGTTTGTATACATTGTTTTTCACAGGAGATACCTTCAATGGTTTTAAGAGACAGTAAATCACTTGCTCATCTTTCTCTTGTGGAAGAGCTGGTGGATTTGAGCCATGTTTGGGTTGGCAGAGCAATTCCTTTATCACTAAGATACTAGAGTGTGTGTGTGTGTGTGTGTGTGTGTGTGACTTTAACAACATGATGTCCTATAGAAACACTTTGTGGACACAATCTGAAAGAGGATATTCACTACACCATTAATAATAGTAACAAAATAAAGGAAATAATGTTTATGTTCATCAATGTGGGAACGGTTAAAAAGCTTATAGGATAATTGCATAGACCATTTATAAGAAGCTCTGGTGACTTAGTGGTAAGAAGCTATGCCACAAATCCACCAGCTGTTCCATGGGAGGATGGGCAATCTCTTCCCATGCAATTTACTGCCTCTGAAAAACTTGCTGGAGGGCCAGCTATAGGTCGGTTTTGAGCTGAAGGAACACAACAACAACAGCACA
The DNA here is from genome assembly GCF_000299155.1 of Elephantulus edwardii. Taxonomy (NCBI): domain Eukaryota; kingdom Metazoa; phylum Chordata; class Mammalia; order Macroscelidea; family Macroscelididae; genus Elephantulus; species Elephantulus edwardii. The sequence continues at coordinate 11,944,995 of NW_006399780.1, forward strand.
TTTTATATAAATTATTGGAGACAGTGCAATTGGCACAGGATAGAGCCGAGTTTAGGGCTGTTGTACATAGGGTCACTATGGGTCACAAGCGACTCGACGGCACATAACAACAAACAAACAACAACATATATAGAATACTGATGTTGTTATATGCCATCAAGTCAACTATCACACATAGTGACTCTTAAAACAAGAGATTTGATACTTGCCCAATTTTGGACCATCCTCACAATCTCTGATATGCTTCAGCCCACTGTTACCGTGTCAATCCATCTTGCAGAGGGTCTTCCTCTCTCCTGTAAGACAGATATGTTTGTTCTTTTGGCAGACCATGGGCTATTCAGTACTCTTCACCAACAACACAATGGAAAGGCATTGCTGCTTCTCCTGGCATTCTTATTCATTGTCCAACTTCCAGGTGTACAGGAAGCAATTGAAAATATCATAGTTTGGACCAGGTGCACCTTAGTTTTTAAACTGACATCATTGCTATTTAGCACTTTAAGGAGGTCCTTGACAACAGATTTCCTCAATGCAACAGTCTTGTGATTTCTTGACTATTGCTGTTATGAGTGTTAATTAAGAATCCAAGTAAAACAAAATGGTTTCCTACAGCAGTCTTTCCTCCATTTATCTTAATGCTGTCTATTGATTCAGTGGTGAAGACTTATTTTCTTGATACTGCAATGTAACCCACATTGAAGGATCTTTTTATCTTTTCTCTGTAATTTCTCTTATTAATTTTACAGCAAAATCATGACCTGGGAACAAACCATTGGTGGTGTACAGGGAAGTGAGACAGAGAGGGAGAAGAAAGAAGAGAAAAATCACATTGTACTTGAAATGTGGCTAAATTCACAATTTAATAATATTTAATAATATTTTTCCAAATTTTTTTTTCCAAAAAGTTAGCAAGACTGAACCATAACTTCTAAGAGAAATCTCTTCTTTTCCCATGTTTACGGAATATGCCAGTGGCTTAACAAAGACATTTGTGGTTTTTTATGAACATTCACTTTATATTCTAATAATGAAACGTGTACAGTAAGAAGGAATGCAAGAAAAACACTTGGGCTTAGAACCATTTTTACAAACTTTCCTAATTTATAAATTTTTCCCTTGAGCTCTGGTGACATAATCTGTAGGAAGTTGGCACTGCTAATATAAAGGTGGTGTCTCTCTGGCGGGTCAAATACACCAGTGGCTCTGAGGGGGATAGATGGGAAAATCTCCTTCCATGTGATGTATAGCCTCTCAAAACCCACTGGTTCGACTATGAGTAGATTCCAACTGGAAGACCCACAGCTTGAGGAGCTTTTCTTAGTTCTACCTCTTAACTACTACCTCTACAAATTCACATCAAGTGATCCCTTAAATATTACCAACTCCACACACACAAAATAAAACACCAAACCCCAAACTCATTGCTACTGAGCTGATTTCTATTCATAGCCACACTCCATTTATTAGGTTTCCAAGGCTGCAAACATTGATGGAGACTGCTCATCTTTCTCCTGAGAGGCAGCTGACAGATTTAAGCTGCCGCCCTCTGCCTTCCTGTAAGCAGCCTGACACATCGCGCTCTTTATCTCCAGGGTTTTATCAACTCATTATTTCACGTCAGTAGAAACACTATCGTTTCCTCTCACCCTGTACTCGGCTGATGGAAAGCAACCCTTTCCCCCCATTTTTTTTAATAGAAAAAAGGCTTTTAAAACCCAGTAGCTCTTTAACCCCACCCCGACCCCCAACTCCCCACAATAGTCAGTATAATGTATTCTTGAGAAGGCTAAAGTCTTTGATCTTGTTCAGTAAGTATGTCAAATCTTCTCTACTTTGTACAAGCAAGGCTGTATTATCTGCATGTTGCAAGTGTTGATGAGTCTACTTTAATTCTGATTCCACTTTGTTTTTCATATATCCCAGTTTCTTGAATGATGTGGAACTTTTAAAATTAATGGTGGCAATTATTAATAATAATGGCAATTTATCCAGAAAAACTGGATAAATTGTGTATACTGCACTGAAACACAGATGAGGGACTGAATAATTTAAAAGCGATGTATGATAGGGTATTATGGTTATCACAAGAGTCCACAATTAAGGTTGCATAGTGGAATGTACTTGGGGCGGTGGGAGGGGTGCGGGGGGATTGTGT
>NW_006399780.1:11947252-11952354 GCF_000299155.1 Elephantulus edwardii
GGAAAAAAAATTAATAATGGTAGCATCTAAGTCATGACAACTTTTCCAAATATGAAAAGTGTGGAGAAAATTGCTAAATTATTTGTATCATATGATCTCATTTGTACTCATCCTTCTCAAAAGCAATGTATTTGGGGTATTTGTGTATTTTTAAAGATAATTATATAAGCCATACTGTTAACTGTGGTTAGCTCTGGGAAAGAAACTTGAATTGGCTAAGCTGGGGTGTGTGTGTGTGTGTGTGTGTGTGTGTGTGTGTGTGTGTGTGTGTTGAGATGTGGAGTTGTAAAGTGAAACGTAAGAAGATACGAACTGTTAAGATTTGTTGAGGAAGACAGGGGTGAATCTGCAATTTCATAATTACTGCAAAAGGTGAGGAAGTACAGAAAAGCTTCCTCCAAAGGTCAAAGAAATCAGTATTGGGGTTCTCAGTCCAGTGCTTATGTTGGTGGAGCAGTGGCACTTTATCACGGCCATGAAACAACTATTCCTACAGAGACCTACACAGCTTCACCGTCCACAAAATTGGAACTTGTAGAGAAATCTGTAAACTTTCTATGTCTGACTCACACAACTTCCCAATCTCTGCTTCTCTTCATCATCCACATCACAACAATTTTTGCCATGGCCAACACCAACAGAGCCTTAAAGGACAGTGGAATGTTCTAGTCGCATATGATAATGGAAGTGGCAGTGCCAATTTGAACACAAAGAAATAGAGTCATGTGCTTTTACTGGTATGTTTACCATGTAGCTTCTGAGGTTATTAGAATTTAAGAACATTATGCTTTCTTATAAATCAAGCTACCACACATACAACTCTGAGTGCACACAACTGCCTAGTTGAAAATCACCTGGAAGAAACTGTTCCTAACACAATTAATAGACATATCAATATTAGTATTAATAGACACCATATCTCTTAGTTAACATCTTTTTATTTTCATTGTAACAAATAGGCTCCAGCAAATTGATAGACACCTATTCAAATGAGCCACTAAAGACTTGGTGTAAGCTATACGGAGACGATTATTGATGCCTATTTTAGTGATTTATGAGGTAAGGAAAAGCAGTGGCCTTCTCTTGATACTTTCGGTCATGGTAAAAAATGCACCAGAGGCTTACCCTCAGGAACATTAACTGAATGTCATTTTGTAATATACCTCTTTTGGGCAGTAACTAAATTTCATGACAATTAAGGCCGGCATGTTTATTGCCCACATTAGATGCTTCCCTCTTCCACTGGCAGAGCCCCAACTTTGCACTAAAACTCAGGTAAACTCTGATTCAGCTAAACCCACACTGGCAATTCAGTTTCCTGTCTGAGGTATTGTTTCAGGAGTCTGAAGGGAAATTATTCTTGAGGAAAAGTCTACTCGGGGCTTCTTGGAAAGGATTTCCTAACCCAGAAGAAGGGTCACAAGGAAAAGCAGCTTCTCTTTTCTCAATAGACTTTTTGCGTAAGGATGTGATGCTTGGGTGTGATGGCAGAGATGGTTATACTGAATCCATGTCATGGAAACAAATAGCATTGGAATGAAGTTCAACCTCAGGGAAGCAGAGCAAAAGAGGGAGCATGGTGCCTGAAAAAATGATGGAGCCACTACATAGGCCTTCCCTGCTCTCTGCACTCCCGGGTGACTTCAAACACTAAATGTACTTTGCTTAAGGCAATTAGTTTAGGACTATCTGTTCTTTGTGTTCAAAAATCATCTTACCTTATATTAACTATTACTAGAACTCCTTAATTATGGCCCTGGTCATCTTTACAATAAGACTTGGTGATGGCAAAATTAGAGTATCATATTAAGACCTGGATTACTGTCACTTTTCACTTCCATATTCTAGTCAAATCAAAGGATATACTGCATTAACTCTTTGGTCCCATCAGTTATATATAGCACCTGCCCTAGCCCTGCAGCAAGCTTGGGCAAATGCTCCTGCTCTGGCTCTGTAGGGTGATAGATATAAATCAGCTCTGTCTCATATCAGTCTCTGGTTCTCCACTGCAGCTACTGTTGTTCTCATGTAGGCCCTGGTCCGATACAGGGATCTCTGGTCCAAAAGGACACACACTTCATTCTCTGCTTCTTCTGCCTTGATGTTATGAGATTTCCAATGTCTTCCCCTGACCCTGCTCAATTAAAACTTGATGGAATAGCAAAACTGCCAAGACCCTCATGGCTACATTACACACCTTATTTGCATGTCACCACCCAGTCATGAAGCAAAAGCCAAAGGCATAGGAAGATGGCATAGGAAGGTAATTTTTAAAACCCACTTTACCACAATAAATGACATAAGTCTGTTTCAAAATAAGAATTACTATATAAGACCACTATTATAAAAAGTTAAGGAAAAGTTTGCACACAGAGAGAATCATTCTTGGATGGTTAGCAGGAATGAGAAGGAAAGGAGAAGGGAGTAAAAATGAATATTTTTTTAAAAAAATAGAGAAGTTGAGCAGAAAAGTAATGTGCAAGAAGGGGTTAGTCAGACACCATCTTTAATTCATTACATTAGTCAGCTATAATTAATGTTATAAAGCAAAATATATGTGGATGGAGACATGAAACCCAATATTACTTGTAAAAATTCACTCATATCACAATTCATAAAAGACCTACAGCCTCAGGAACTAAAAAAAAAGGGAAAAAAGAAAAAGATATATTGCATTGCAGAAATCTGATGTCCAGGATCTTTTTTAAATTTTTTTTTTATTTTATACTGATTGTTTTACAAAGTTTGAGTACATTGTTTTTCACAAAAGATCCTTCCTGTTCCCTTCACCACCTCACTCACTGAATTGTGCAACCCTATGACTAACACCCGACCCTCCCACCCATCCTCGCCTCTCTATTTCCATCCTCCTCTCCCATACTCATTCTACAATAATGGTTTTATACAGTATTTGTTTTCAAGGACCTTTTTAGGAGGTTAAAGAGCAAGGATGACAGTTTAAAGATGCAAAGTATGATATAATTGCTTCATAAGTTTTCTAAAGTTGAACAATGAATAAGGAAAATCATAAAATTGTACTCATTGAATTGTGGTGACTGAGTACACAGTGGACTGCCAAAAGAACAAACGAACCTGTCTTGAAGAAGTGCAGCGCAGATGGCCTTTAGAGACAAGGATGGTGAGATTTTGTCTCACATATGGTGGATGTGTTCTCAGGTGGGGACAGTCCCTGAAGATGAGCATCATGCTTGGAAAGGTGGAGGTTCAGAGAAGGAGAGGAAGACTTTGAACAAGGAGGGTTGGCATAGTGATTGCACAGTGGAGCTTGCATGGCAGAGATTGGAAGGATGGCACAAGGTTGAGCAAGGTTTAGGCGTGTTGCACATGGAGTCACTATGAGCTGGAGTCTACTGGAAGGCACTTAACAAAAGCACAATCACATTTTATTCTTTGCTCCATTAGTAAATATTAGTGGTAGCAAATATTTCATTATGTCATGTTAGGTTTCATTGCTAACTGTAAGTCATTCTTCAGTGAATTCTAATGAAAACTAGTAATAAATTCAGGTACTCCAAGAGGAGATCTGGAGAAGAACCAAGCTGGGTCTATAAGCATACCTCTGTGCTTTGGGCTGCTGTTGTTCCTGTTAAGTGTCGTAATCATAGGTGACTCATAGCAACCCTATGAACAAAAATCACAACACTTGTGTGACTTTCTTCCTCTCTCCAGGTTCATAGGGTTTCCAGAGGCAAGCTATTATGGAAGCGGATACCACTCCTGCTTCCAAGCTTGTTTTACTCAGGGAGCTCCACCAAACCCTGTCCACCATGGGTAACCATTAACGCATTTGATACATCAATGTCACAGTGTTCAGCTTCACAGCAACCACAAGTTACCTCTGTACAGCAAATGGACACACGAGGACCATATGACCTAGAAGAATGTCTGAACAAACAACAACAGGCCTGAGGGCTGTGGATTAAAAGTTACCCACCAAAAAAAAAAAAAAAAGTTACCCACCCTTGGCTTGTTAGCATCACTTTCTGTCCACTGGGCCAACTGATCTCTCTCTATGTTTATGTTATTGTTGTTAAGTGCTGTCCAGTCGTCGGCAACTCAGAGTGACCCTATGAATGAAAGTGATGCTGTGGGCTAGTGCACATATTTGTGTTGTACCAACTTCACTAGGATATTACATATTAAAACTGAAAAAGTCATCTTCTCACTTACTATCTATACTAATACATGCTGTTTGGGGAGGGAAGTATTAAGGTTTTCTTTGTTTTAATGCTTCCATGTTAATAAAATCATCCTATAATTAATAAGTTAGATCTTTTGCTTGGGAAAAGAAGACTAGCCTGTAATTTTTAAAGAAACTATCTTTTAAACAATTCATTTTCTTATCTCTGAGGATGAGTTACATGATGCTTTGCATATAATTAAAACCAAATTAAATTTGTTGCTATAGAGTTAGTGCCCACTCATGGAGATCCCATGTGTCATGAAGCAGGACTACTCCATAGGAATTTTTTTTGTTATAATCTTTATAAAGTTGTCTTGCAATTCCAAAGGGATGTAGTTAGAATCCTCCAGAGTCTCCACGGGAGAAGGATGGGCAACATTAGTACCATGGTACTAACTCATAGGGAGTTGCATTGTTAACCTAACAGTAGCTCAAAGCCACAAGCAGGTCATCTGGAGAAAGATGGGCAATCTCCTCAGGTGAAGTTTACCGTATAGGAAATCCTCTAGAAGGTCAGCTGTGAGTTGATCCCAACTGGACAGCAATACAAAAGTAAATTGCCACACTTTCCTTTCTTGACCTCACTGGGTGGGTCTGGGCATCAATCTTTGGTTAGTAGCTGAGTGCAAACTGTTTGCCCTACTCACACACCCTGCTTTGCATATAATAACGCCTAATGAATGTTTGAATGAGGAAAGAAAAGAAAGAGGGAAGAAGGGTGGAAGGAATACTTATTTCTCTAGATACATAACCTAGGAGTTGAAAGGAGTTCAAAATTTCGGCTTATAATGTAGCTGGCATTTTCTGTCAAATCTTGGGGCAGTTACTAACCATCTTCATTCAAGTGTATGATTGTTGTTGTTGTTGTTGTTGTTGTTATGTGCTGTCGAGTCACCTG
>NW_006399780.1:11952659-11955533 GCF_000299155.1 Elephantulus edwardii
CAGTCCATGATATATCCAATACTCTTCAGCACCACAGCTTCTCCTTCTATCATCCCTAGTCATTGTCCAGCTCTCTGATGCATAGCAAGTAATTGCAAAGGCCATGATCAGTATCAGGCACACTTTAGTCTCCAGCCTGATATCATTGCTCTTGAGTACTTTGGAGAGGACTCTGACTGCAGACTTTCCCAGTGCAATATGTCTTTTAATTTCCTATAAAGCCAAACAAACTGGAGCTGTCAGCACTCACTATCTCTTCATCATCCTAAAAACTCTTGCAGAGGTTTATCAGGATGATTAAACAAACTAATGTCTGTTCTCTCCTTACACACACACACACACACACACACACTCTCAAAATCTCAGCTTCAGGTTCAGCTGTGTTCTAAAAGCAGCTTTTCTGGGTTACTGTGTCTGTCCCAGAGAGAGCACATCCAGAAGTCGCAGGCTCTTTATGGATAGCAGGGCTGTGCGCTCTGCCTCTCTAGCTCATATGCTATCTCCCTTTCCAACCTGTTCCTATTGCTGACAACAGACAGCAGTCAGCCCCAGCAGAAAGGCTGACATCAATGACCAAGCCAAGGCTGGACTCTGACAGTAACTAGTTGAGGGTGACACTCCAATGAGAACTGCCAGCTCCTCTGTCATGAAGATGAAGGTTTGGTTATACTAACCTGACAAACCAGGGCAACCTCACAGAATCAAACAAATGGGGTAAGGTAACCAGATAATTCCCAAGTCAGCATCTGTCGAATGTGACACTGACGCATTTCCACTTGAGCTGCCAACTTGAATAATTTAAACATGTTTAGAGACAGGCAGGCTAATAATCTCCAAATTATTAACATGATGTTTCAGTCAAGTCTGGAGATCAGAGAATCATCTGTTTTCTCCTGATTTTTTTTCTTTCTATGGAATCATTTAAAAAACTCATTTTCCAGCCTACTATACCCTAGAAAACTACAGATGAGGCAGTTGGGCATGAAAGCTGAGTCTGGCAGAGCTTTGTTTCTCACAGTGTGGTACTCAGACTAGCAGCATCCGCCTCACCTAGGAATGTGTTAAAAATACAAATTCTTAATACCCTATCCTCTGGATGCATAAACAGCTAAGTACCAGCTACTGTCAACAAGGTTGGAAGTTCAAGTCCATTGATGTCAGTGACCTATGCTATATTTATTTCTTCAAGCAATTAGCAGGGTAGTATTAAATTATAGAAAGACTGGTGTTATTTATAAAAAAAGGCTGACAATCGAGTTCTGAAAATTTACAACCACTGACAATCCTGTGGAGGACAGGATTTTGGATCAACATGGAATCAGACGGACATGGACTTGGTATCTAATTGTTTTCAGAAACGAAAAGAGGACTGTGGATTTGGAACTATAAAACACAGAGTGCGACTTGCCCTAGGCCTCACCCACTTCTTGGAACAGTCTTGAGTTACTGTATTTTACAAGTACCAATTACTAGAGCTAATAAAAGGCACAACCATATTTTGAAAAACAAAAATACACTTTCGGATACTTTATACCTAGAAAAATATCCTTGGAAAATATATTTTGACAGCATTTTCAGTCCCTTAAATTACACTTCTGATTTTAAAAAACCCAAAAATTAAAATTAATTTTATTTTTCATTGTTTATACTGTTCTTTTAAAATACTGACTATCTGGTTTGATTTAAAAACAAATATAGTCTACCTAGCAATATAAAACCCAAAATCTCAGCCTGCTGCCCAAAAGAGGATTCTGACTCACGGCAACCCTCCACGGGGTTCCTACTTTGTGAATTTTTACAGAAGGAGACAGCCTATGTTCTTCCTGAGGAATGAGTGGTGGATTAGTACTACCAACCTTTCAGTGAGCAAAGCAAGATGTTATGTACTTTGCAACCACAGGTCCTTGCCTAATCATATAGGTTGCTCTAATAGGGATGTTTTGCTTAGAAGAAGAGGAGGATGAGGGAGGAAGAGGAAGAAGATAGGAAGAAAATCATTCAATATAGTCTAGGCAAAATATAAGTAACATAGAAAGCACAACATTCTCATGAGGTAGATGATCTCTGTTGTGCAAACAAGAAGGCTCTCACCTGATGCTCCTGGAGGAAGGAGAGTTGAACGACTCTATTGTCACACATGTAAGAATCTTCACGAACAGCAACCTTCAAATGAACTGGTAGAGCATTCTGAACACGAAAGGCTGATTTTTCAAAGAAATAAATCACAAGTTTATTGACATTAGTAGCTATAAAGACAAATAGCGGAACCAGATTGTGTAAGATATATTTGAAATTAATTCTAAAAAAAAGTGAAAGCTATAGGAGTTCAGAGAAAGAGAACCAGGGACTAGAAGTTGAGGTAGGCTTCCCCAAGGGCCTGCTGATGCTGTTGATGGATACATGTTGTTATTAGGTGCCATCAAGGCCATTACCACCCATAGCAAGCCTATGAGCAACAGATATGAACTCTGTTTTATCCTGTGCCATCCTCATACTTCCTAACACACTAAAGCCTACTATGGCAATCACTGTGGCAATTCAAATGGTTGAGCATCTTCCTCTCTTTTGCTGACCCTCAACCTTTCCAAGCATAATGTCTCTCTCCAAGGAATATACTCTCCTAACCAACATGCAAAAAGTACATGAGATGAAGCTTTATCATCTCCTCCAAGGAACACTCTGGCTGCATTTTCTCCAAAATATATTTGATTGTTCTTTCAGCAGTCCATGGGATATTCAACTCTTCTGATTTAAAATTAAGATGTGTGCTAGATTTGTAACCTCTTTTCATACTTATTCTTTCCACGTTGAGCAAATTATTTGAGAAGCTGGACTCTCTAAAGAAGAATGTAGTGAGAGAAGATCTTCACCCTG
>NW_006399780.1:11956398-11963815 GCF_000299155.1 Elephantulus edwardii
AAATTCCAATTCGGAGTTCATCTCCCAAAGGAAGTCTTTCATGATTGGTCCTTCTTGATTAATCACTTCTACTCAAGAAAGGATGTGACGGATTGACTCAGTGACTGGAGTAATGGAGGTGTCTGTGTCAGAAATGATGACGTTGGAACAGGATAGAGAAAGGTTCAGAGCTGTTATACATAAGATCACTATGAGTTAAAAGCGACTTGACAGCACTTAACAACAACAACTCTTAGGATAACTGTCTTAAGAGTTCTCGAAAGTAGCAGAACCAGTAAGAGAGAAAGAGATATTTACATAATTGTTGTGGCTGACAAATCTAAAATTTACAGAGCAAACAGCAGATTGGGTACCCCTCTTAATCATAGAATTAGGGGTGGGCTACCAAAAACTAAGTTGGAGACTTTAGCAGTTTTGTGTCTCAAGATCTGTAGGTCAGGCAACACAGACTGCCTAGTGGAGAAAATGAATGAATTCTTTTTCATGCTGATGCAAAACCTCTACTTGAATCAGGAGGCAGTTGTCAGAACAGAGCAAGGAAACACTGCATCGTTCAAAACTGAGAAGGGGGTGTGTCAATAATGTGTCCTATCTCCATATCTTTTCAGTCTACATGTGGAACAGATTATCTGAGAGGCTGGGCTCTATGAGGAGAAATGTGGCATCAGGATTAGAGGAAGACCCATCAACAATCTGAGTTATGCATATGACACAACCCTTCTTGCTGAAACAGAGGAGGACCTGAAGCACTTGTTGCAGAGGGTCAAGGACTGCAGCCTTCAATATGGATTGAGTCTCAATGTCAAGAAAACAAAGATTCTCACCACTGGGTCAACTGGCAGCATCATGATAGATGGTGAAGAAATTGAGATTGTTGACAGCTTTAGTTTACTTGGCTCTACAATCAATACTCTTGGTACCAGCAGCCAGGAAATTAAGAGACTAATTGCTTTGGGAAAGTCTGTTGTCAGTGACCTCTCCAAAGTACTGAAGAGCAATGATATCAGTCTGGAGACTAAAGTGCACCTGATAAAGGCCGTGGTCATTGCAATTAATTGATATGCATCAGAGAGCTGGACAATGACTAGGGATGATAAAAGGAGAGTTGAAAGCTCAAAGCCTTTGAGCTTTGGCTCTGGAGAAGAGTACTGAATATACCATGGACTGCTAGGAGAAAAAACAAGTTTGTCCTGGAGAGGGTTAACCAGGCTGCTCCTTGGAGGCAAGGATTCTGAAGCTTCGTCTGACATATTTTGGATATATTGCAAGGTGGGATCAATCCTTGCAGAGGGATATCATGCTTGGGAGGGTGGAGGGACAGCTCAGGAGAGGAAGACCCTTGATGAGGTGGATTGGTTCAGTTACTGGGATAATGGGGATAGATGTGTTGGAGAAAATAAGATTGGCTGGGGATAGAGCAGGGTTTAGGGTCACTATAACCCACAAGTGACTTGACAGCATATAACAACAACAACAACAACAACCAAAATTTCTACTATGATCTGGAGGTAAAACACATCCTAAAGAAATGTCCCTTTAACTGATTTATTTATAACATTATGGAAAGTCATTATATTACATGACACTTTACACTACATCTTATTACAACTAATCTCATGTTTTACCAAACCACTGGGAATCATAATCTGCCTGAAACATAAAATTAACTATCAAGTGCCATTCTCCAGTTTTCAAATGCCTAGCTTCTGTTGAGGGAGCTCTAGTACATTGCGGGTAAGGAGTTATGTTGTCAACTTAAGTATAGGTGGTTTGAATCCATCAACTGCTCTGGGGAAGAAAGCTGGACAATCTCCTTCTGTGTGATTTACAGCTTCTGAAAACTTGCTGGAAGATCAGCTATGATTTAGTTCAGTGAGTTGAGCTTAATTTCTATTGCACTCATTTCCCTTAGTTGAAGTTTTGCACTGTCTTCCTTTGAGTCTATGTGATAAGTCATCAATGAGAAGTGATTGTTTTCACTAACATCCTTCCCATTGTGCCTTGGGCACACTGAGTAGGACATAACTGAAAGATGATTCCAATGCTAGTCCTGAATAATCATGAGGAAGTAAAAAAGAAGGCCATTCACCTATTTTTTCAACCAACAAATGTGTGAAATCTGATTATTTCGAAAAGTGCCATCCTATTCATAGGTTCTATCTCCAGTGGTTCAACCAACAGCAGATTAAAGTATTTGGGGAAAAGGAAACAATCAATTTGTCAAAGAAATTCCTCAAAGCTGAGAGAACATAAAGCATTTATATGGTATTTATATAATATTTGCATTATATTACTTATCATAAGTAATCTAGAGATGATTTAAAGTATACAAAAGAATGTGTGTAGGTTATATGCAAATGTTATGCCATTTATGTAAGAGATTGAGCATCTGCAGATTTTAGTATCCTCAGGGATCCTGAAACCAATTCCCAACAGATAATTAAGGAGTGACTGCAAACCACTTTAAAATAATGGGACTGTCATTAAAGAACACTTATATTTTCTTTCTAATCTTCATGAAAGTATTGCATTATTTATGCACAGTAAACTTACCAAAAGCTTTTCTCTTTTTTTAAAGCAAAGTTTTCATTGTTTTTCACTTAGAAAGCAAAATGGTTTCTAGGTGAACTAAAAGTTAAATTCTGAAACAGATTTTCAGTAGCTCATACTGGGCATAATTGGCACTTGGGTTAAAGAAAAGGGGAGAAAGGATATTATGCAAATCTGCTTGACAAAGCATATTTTCCAAGGCCATACTCCCTTGCAAAGGATAATATATAATACCAATTTCCAATTTAGGCACTAATTAAAGCAGCTAGATAATGGAACATCTTTTCAAAACAGCTACAGTACATTCCTTTTCATCTCTAATATGTTTCTCCTCTCCTCTTGGGAAGAGGAAAATAGTGAGTACAGAAGATGGACTATTAACACTTATTTTGCTAAGCCTTTTGAGTTTTCACTCTTGAAATTGACTGCTGTCTCTATGTAGCCATGTAATTAGAGTGCTTAAAAATTAATTGGACTTCTAATAATGACCAGATTTATAGTGAATGAAGGTGGCTACTTAAAGGCAAGGATTCTGTCTCTAAACTTGATATTCATAACCATTTTCTAATGCAGGCTTGGTGAAACATGATGTTGTGCATCAGATGTCTGTTTTTTTCTTCATTGATGGGAAGTTAATTACTCAACACCCCAAAGAAATCACATTCGTTAATAGCTAATGCAAACATCACAAAATAACAAATTGGAAACATAATTGCCTGAATAATATACTTCCATGGAGTCAGGTAGTCAATAAGAATTCAATGAACATCCACAACTTACAGTTGACATGCACATTAAAAACCAGAATCTATTACTTGCTTATCAGAAATCAGTTATTATTAATATGTCTTCATTGCGTTGAGATCAATTTCAGATGGCATGAGTTAGTAGACAACCTCAATATTTTCATCATTATCTTTAGTGGTTGGTGTGTAAATTTGAATAATAGGATTAACTGATGTTCTTGTACGGCTATTACTGTATCATTATATGTCAAGCAAACCTGAAAAATTGCAGCATGTAAAGAAGAACACAGTATTAGAATTGAAAGGAGACTCATTAACAACCTACACTATGCAGATGATACAACTTTCCTTGCAGAAAATGATGGTGACTTAAAGCAAAGCATTTACTCAGGAAGTTTAAAGACTTTAGCTTCTGGTGTGGATTACACTTCAATTGAAAGAAAAGAAAAATTTTCACAATTGGATCAAAAACATCCTGATAAATATAGAAAAGATTTCAATTGTCAAAGATTTCATTGCAGTTGGACTCACAATCAATACCTATGGAAGCAGCAGTGAAGAAATTGAATGATATTTTACACTGGGAAAATTTGCTCCCAAGGATGTCTTGAAAGTGTCAAAGGAAAAGGATGTCATTTTAAAGACTAAGGTGCAGCTGCCCCAAGCCATGGTATTTTTCAGTTGCTTCATATGGATGTGAAACTTGGGCAATGAATAAGGGTGATCAAAGAAGAACTGATGCCAATGAGTTGTGATGTTAGTGAGGAATGTTGACTATATTAATGCCATGAGTTGCCAAAAGAATACCTAATATACTGTAGACTGTCAAAAGACAGACGTCTTGAATGAATTCAGTCACAATGCTCCTGAGGGGTGAGGATGGAGAGATTTCATCCCATATTATCAGGAGGGGCCAGTCTCTGGAGAAAAATATTATTCTTTAATGAAGCAGACTAAAAAAAAAAATACTTGCCAATAAAATTGGAACCAATTCACAGCTCACCCTCCAGCAAGCTTCCAAGCCTGTAAAGTACATGGAGGTGATTGTCCACCTTTCTTCCAAGGAATAGCTGGTGGCTTTTAACTGCATGGCCTTTGGGTTGGAAGTACAACTTCCAATGGACTGCACTACCAGTAAGGTAGAGGACTAGTGAAAAAGAAGGCCCTCGACATGACGTATTGGCAGAGTGACTGCAACAACAGGATCAAACCCTGCAGGGTTTGTGAAGACAGTAAAGGATCAGACAGTGTTTCGTTCTCTTATACAGAGGATCACTATGAGCTGCAACTACTTAGAGAGCATCTGACATCCCAAATTTCACTGAATAGACAATGTTTCCAGTCCTATTGATGAATCAGTTTCATTTTCATCGTGCCAAAGAACACATTAAAGAAAACCTTAAAGAATAACTTCATGGTGTTTCTTCTCTATCTTACTCTTGACTGACAATCTACTAGATTAACTAGTTGCCCCTGTGTCAACTCCAACACAGGGCAGCTCCACGTGTTTCCAAATAGAACTGTGCTCCACAGAGATTGCAATGGCTGCCTTTTCAGTACTCAACCTCCAGACCTTTCTTCCAAGGTGTCTCTGGGTAGACTTGAACCTCCCGCTTTTAGGTTAGAAGTCTAGAATATCAATCAATTGCACCACCCACAGAATTCTTGAACTCTGCTGGCTCTAATAGTTAGGGAGTTGCACTTCTAACCTAAAAGTAGATCGCTTGAATTCAACAGTGGTTCTGAGGGAGAGAGATGAACAATTTCCTCCCATATAATTTACAGCCTCTGAAAACCCTCTGGAGGGCCATCTATAAGTTGGTTCCAACTCAACGGCAGTGAGAGAGAAAACAGGTTCTTAATAGTAAATATTTCTTTGTATTTCACTCTTACATATCTTTCATTATTCAAAAGCTTAGAATTAAGTACTTTAAAAAGTACTAATCATACTGAAATGATTGACTTCTAAACTTGATCTTAGCCCACTGCCAGTTCAGTATTCTGAGGTGCTAGTGAGAACCAGCAAAGTGGATCAGACTTTGCATAGAAAGTCTGTAATGTAAGATTAGTCATACCCTTTTAAATCCTTGGTACCTTAATCTTGTCTCACGTTGCTGTTGTTGTTATGTGCCATCAAGTTGCCTGTGATTCATAATGACCCTACATACAATAGCTCTGAACCCTGCCCTATCCTGAGCTAGTCTCAATGACTTCAACACATTTAATCCCATTGTTTTAGCTACTGTGTCATCAATCTCTTCTGGGACTTCCTCTCCAGAGCTGTTCCTCCACCCTTCCAAGCATGATGTCCTTCTGGCCACATGCCCAAAGTATGTCAGACAGAGATTTAAAATCCTTGCCTCCAAGGAGAAACTTGATATCACCCTCTCCAAAATAGACCTCTTTGTTCTTCTGGAGGTCCATGGTATGTTTAATACTCTTCTCCTGCACCACAAGTCTAAGGCATCAATTCTTCATTTATCCATAGTCATTGTCCAGCTCTCTGAAGCATAGCGAGTAACTGGCCTGGATCAGGTGCACCTTAGTCTCTAGACTAATGTCATTGATCTTTATCACTTTCAGGAAGTCACTGACAACAGATTTTCCCAGTGCAATTTGTCTTTTGAATTCCTGACTGTTGGTGCCAAGAATGTTGATTGTATAGCCAAGCAAGCTGAAATTGTTAACAACCTCCATTTCCTCTCCATCTACCTTGGGGCTGCCAGTTGGCCCAGTGGTGAGACAGAGTGGTCCAGTATGTCTCACTAGTTATGTAATCTAATGACTCTGACTTGCTCATAAAAGGAGATCACAAACACAGAGGAAAGAATAGAGGCAATCAGCCTAGAAGATTCTTTCATCTGTCTCCACATGCTTGTGAGGGTGAATTTTCTGGCCCACAGTTCCTGACTAAGTCACCAGCTTCCCACTTTCTCACTTTCAGTGTAACCACGTCTCCAGCCACTGGGTTTGTGGTCTGGCAGCAGGGGACCTCAGCTCTGTTGCCTAGTTCTCTGTCCTGCTCAGTCTCATGGTTATTTGGTATTTCCCATGGTTATAAATTAAATTCTGCTTCACAGTCAATTTTGGCTGAAGGAAAGTCACTCTCTGAACTACTCCTACGTGCCTAATAATAGACCCGGGAAGCAGGGGTGTACTTGCTTCCCTCACATACATTCTTTCAAATTGTCACCTCGTTAACAATTTTCAAAAGCTAATGTATTGACTTTTGAACTTCTTCATAAGTTAGTTATTAAGACTGTGATGAAGAGATGTTGAAGGAAGTCTCATGAATGTCAGGGGCATACTGTCTGATACTTCGGTGACCTGTGTGTTCTCCCAGTCCCCTGGCTACATATGCCCCAAGTCTTACTCCAATAGATACTAAAACCAGGTTAAGCCTCTGCTCCAAAGAAATACACTCTGATGAAGAGAAAGCAAAAACCTATAACTGAAAACACACTTCCTTTTTTTTAAAATTTTGTTTTATTTGGTTCTTCTTTTAGTTCTCCCTGCAAACATCTGCCAGGAGATAGTATGGCGGAGATACAGCACTCAAGCATTTAACTGGTGTGCTGCTCTTAAAATCTAACCACCTCTCTCCTCTCTGGGGATTATAATTAATCTTTGCCCAGAAACCTAGGAGTAATGCTCAAAGAGCAACCACAGGAAATGCTGACTTGGAAAAGCAGGAAACAGGTGTCCACATTCTTCTCTTCTCTTTTTTTCTTCTTCTTAAGTCTTGGTTGTAAGTTGGTCTGATGCATGAATATTTTTGTTTAGAAGGATAATAATATAAAATAATAAATCATAATGCTAGTTTCTAAGAGTCAGATGTTAAAGATGTCCCAAATGTCCAACTTTTCCAAATTGCTGTTAACACTCTATCATCTGTAGCATCAACTATCCCTACTCCAGGAAGGCCTCTCCTTCCCACCTCTTTATGTCCCATAATCCATTGCCTCATAGAACCTAGCACACCATCAGGGAAGTAGTTCGCATAATCCCACAAGGACAAATATTGTTTAATACAATAGTTGTAGAATGAGTATGAGGATCCAAGGGAGGGGGGAGGGTGGAAGCAGAGGGATGAGGATGTGTGTGGGGAAGGATTAATCATG
>NW_006399780.1:11969188-11983441 GCF_000299155.1 Elephantulus edwardii
ATTCAACATTCTGCCCACAACAAATTTAAGTATTGCAACTCAAGACTTAAATTTTTATTTAGTTCCTTCAGCTTAAGAAATGCTGAGCGAGTTTGGTCCTTTATGATTTTCTGACTCCAGCTCTTTGCACATTTCATTATAAATACTTTGTTTTGTCTTCCTGAGTTGTCCTTTGAAATCTTGTGTTCAGCTTCTTAACTTCTTGATTTCTTCCCTTTGCTTTGGCTTCTCAGTACTCTAGTGCAATATTCATCATCTCTTCTGACATCCGTCTTGATTTCCTTCCTCCTCTGTCTTTGTATCAGTGGTCAAAACTGATGGTAGAAAAGATCATCAATTACTTTTGTGCAAGTTCTAATTGAAGCTGAAGGGAAAAATCCAAAACAAGTGCACAAGAACCAAAATATAATTTTAAGTCTATGCCACCTGAAATTAAAAATCATCTCAAGAATAGGTTTGGAGCAATGAACATCAATGATTGAAGACCAGATGAGTTGTGGGAGAGCATTAAAGTTATCATCCATGAAGAGAACAAAAGGTCACTGAAAGGTAGAAGTATTTTTTTTTATGCCCCAGATGATTGTAATGTGCAGCTAAGTCCAGAAACCCTAGACTAGATCAGCAGTTCTCAAGTTTAGTGTACTTTAAATATTACTTAGTAGGTTACACACGACAATCAGATAAACTTCTTCTCGTGGATAATTTAAGGGATTTAAGTAATTCTGCCAACATGTTATTTTTGCCTAAATTGATGGCTTTAGAACCTAACCACAGTATTTTGTAGAGGTTCAAAATTCTGGCTTAAGAATTAGATTCTAGGTTTAATCTTTGCCTTTTAATATTTGACTGATATCAGAAAAGTTAACAGACTTTTTTACTTCTTTCAATTAAATGTCTTACAAGTGTAAAATTTATTGACATCAATTAGAGTAGTTGGTTTCACAACCCTTATTTTTAATAAATGAGAATTCTTCATCACCATAATCATTAAGTTCCTCCTTCCCCATCGCTCCCACTCCTGGTAACCATTGCTATACTCAGGTCTCCATACATTGCCTGGTCTTGTTTTCTGTTGGTTTTTTTTTATGAGGAAGGACACACAGTATTTACCCTTTTGTGGCTGTCTCATTTCCGTCAGCATAATGTCTTCAAACTCCACCTATACTGTAGCACGTATTAGGATTTCATTTCTACCTCATACTGAGTTGCATTTAACTGTAGCTGTGTTTAGCATCTAGACTATTTACAATACCCAATAACTGAAAGCACATTAAGAATGACACTCTTAACACCAGCAGTCAGGAAATCAAAAGATTAATTGCATTGGGAAAATCTGCTGTCAGGGACCTCTCTAGAGTCCTGAAAAGCAACGATTAAAGTCTAGAGACTAAGGTGCCATTAATCCAGGCCATGGTCTTCACAATTACTTTTTATGCTTCAGAGAACAGGACAATGACTAAGGATGACAGAAGAAAATAGATGCATTTGAGTTGTGGTGCTGGAGAAAAATCTTGAACATACCAGGCACTGCCAAGAAAACAAAAGGTCTGTCTTGGATAGGGTGATCCACAACTTTCCTTGGAGACTAGGATTCTGAAGCTCTGTCTCACATACTTTGGGCACATGGCCAGAAGAGACTGATCCTTGGAGAAAGACGTCATGTTTGGAAGGGTAAAGAGACAGTGCAGGAGAGGAAGACTGCAGATGAAATGGATTGATCCAGTGACTGGGTAATGGGGATTGGTGTGTCAGAGTTAGTGAGACTGGCTCAGGACAGGGCAGGGTTCAGAACTGCTGTTTATAGGGTCACTATGGGTCACAGGTGACTCTATGGCACATAACAAAAACATATCCAACACAATGAATAACATTCAATGTCTAATGATGAGTAAAGCAGTCAACAATCACCATTTTTGAGAAACTTGTATTTCATAAGCTTTGTGAATTTGTTCAAGCACATTGCTTAATTTCATCACATATTTTTACTACCATCAGATGTAATACCTCTTAGCCAATTCCACTTCAGGTTATACTGAACTGGTCTTTTCTTAAGGTTTTTGGAAATATTCTCAGTCTGTCACACATAGAACATTTATAGAAGCTGCTTGTTTGATTAGGTCAAACTTGGTGTTGACTTCTGAATAAACAAAAATAATTAAGCAATATCAGTAACACATGTTGACTCATCAAGAGCCAAGAAAAATCACTCAAGCTCATCTGCCTTGTTTTATAGTTAACTATTAATGTTATTCCCAATGTCTGCAAATCTTTGGACAAGTATTTTTTTTTTTTTTGCCAAAAGGGTGATTATTTTAACAAGTTAATTTTCTTTGGAAATATTTATTTAGCTGCTATAATAAAATAAGACTTCATTAACTCAGGATTTGTAAATAACCACCCTTGCTTAGCTAATAAATGAGTCATTTGAACACGTATTTTATAGACCTTTTTTCCATTTTGCAGAGAAATTCCACTGCGATAAGTATTTGTTATCTTTCTTCCTGAGTTTTGCTTAAATGTAAATTGGAAATACTGTGGTGAGTACTTGTTGTGATCATGACAATCATCATGTCACTGCTTTCTTTTTCAGTTTTCTAAAGGAATTCTGCGTGACAAGAGTTCTGTTTTCTATTTTCTTCCCTCACTTTTTAACAGAAGAATTGATGCCTTGTGCTGTGGTGCTGGAGAAAGAGTATTGAATATACCATGGACTGCCAAGAGAACAAACTGATTTGTTCTAGAGAGGTTTAAACCAGGCTTCTCCTGAAGGCAAGGGTTCTGAAGCTTCATCTGACATACTTTGGACATGCTGCAAGGCAGAATCAGTCCTTGGAGAGGGACATCATGCTTGGGAAGGTGGAGAGACAGCACAAGAGAGGAAGACTCTCAATGAGATGGATTTATTCAGTGACTGGGGTAATGGGGGTAGGTGTGTCAGAGACAATAAAATTGGTACAGGATAGAGCAGGGTTTAGGGCTGTTGTATGTAGGGTCTCTGTGAGTCCCAGGTGACTCAACAGCACATAAGAACAACAATACTTGTTAACATGCAAATTGGAGATACTGTGGTATTTGCTCTAGTCATGTCAATCTGTACTGTACTCCTTTATCACAGCTACAATATTACTGTATAATAAATACAATGCTTTGTCATATAATTCAGTACCAAAATAATCCACACTTCAATGTGCCTTCAAAGAGTGATAATTGAAGTCTATTTTTTTTTCTATAATTCTAGTAACTGGGGCAACAAGGGTAGATGTGTCAGAGTCAGGGAGACTGGCTCAGGACAGGGCAGAGCTGTTGTCAGAATCACTATGAGTCACAGACAACTCAATGGCACATAACAAGTCATGAAAAAATAAAAAGAAAACTTCCTGGTATAGTGTACACAAGGCAATAGAAATACTGTTGAGTTACAACTGTATCACTTCAATTTGGAGAGGCAGTACCACATACAGTCACTCATAGCTACTCAACTCTGCTTTTGTAATGTATAAGCAACTAAGAGAATGAACATAATTGTGGTCCAATAAAACTTATGGACAATTAAATGTGAATCCCACATCATTTCCACACCGGATGAAATATGAAGCTTCAGGAGGATTTGAACCTTGTGCCTTTGGATTTGCAGCACTGCTCCTTATCACTATGCCACCAAGTTCCATGCTTTATTTTGCTAAAACTCTTTTAGAATTATTTCATTAACATTACTTGCAATCATGGGATTTCAGCCTCTAATTCTGCACATTATATTGGAATGAATATTTGCTACCAGCCATCACAAGAACTCTTTTTGTCTTTTATTTTTGGAATCCAAAGATAATTGTAAAGTTGCATATAAAACATGATTTTTTAAAATGTGTATGCCTAAATCAATATTCTCCTTCAAACTTTTCACTTTCTCAGAATGTCTATGGCATTATCTTCACATCTATTTTGCATATTTTATTACTTTACAGTAATAGGGTTTTTTTGGGATAAATTTGGTCACCTTTTAACTTCTCCTCACACTGTTACTATGGATTCAGACAGTTAGGTAAAAATAGAAGACATGAAGAAGACACTATTTCTTGCAAATCTTTTCGTGTAACAGGTGTTCTGTTCTAAATGCTTTAGCAATTTGTAATAGGTTGTGAAGTAGGAAACACAATTAGATCCAATCATTCTAACTCCTGAGAAGACCCTGATGCACAAGAAGAAGCCATTTTTCTTCTTGTATCAGTGCACGCTACCTCCACTCTGCTGAGCATTACCAAGGGCATTCATGCTGGCCATTCACTGCCCAAAGGCACCCTATCACAGAAAACAGATTTTATATTTATGATGATAATTTTCTGCCAAATCATATTTATGTAACAATTTTCTACCACATAAAAGTAAAGGGTATTGGGGAATACAAGCCCTTTTAAGCTTCCAAATAAAATGTCAAATAACCCACTAACAGTTCTGCACCTAGACAACCTATATATATGTGTGTATACTTGGCACATGTACCTAGAGAGAAAGAAAAAGAGAGACAGTAATTCCTCTTGACTTGTCTTTGGGCCTAAAAGAGTAATCTTAATGTTTCTTCTGCAGTGCTTCAGGATTGTGAGATCTGGAATGCATGACTTAGAGTGCTTGATATCACATCTTAACTTATTACTATTTCACACAGTGATCAGGGCAAAGCAGAAGTAATTTCAAAGAACTACTACTTGGTGCTTTCCCAGTCTTCTGGTTATTTTAATAGGCTTGGCATTTGAGTAGACAAGGAAGGATGCTTACTGTCTTTGTGACATTCTATGAAAACTCTTTTACAAAACTATCTCCTTTTATTTTATCTCCCATTATTTTTCAGTATCTGTAAAATACCGTAAACTTTCTGAATTGAAAGGGAACTTGTAGATAGAAGGAAAAAAAACAACACAAAACAAAACGTCATGTGTGCCATCCTCCATGCCCCAGTTGCCACAACCATGCAGGCCTTACTAACAGATCGTTGCACATTTTCCTACTGAGTCTGATAGAGAAACATTTTCTAACTTAGAGCTCCAGGTAACCACCCAAAACTCAAATTCATTGCTGTAGCATTGACTCCAACTCAAAGCAACCTACAAACAGAGTAGCATGACCCTGTATGGGTTGCTGGGCTATAATAATTTAAAAATCACATGGGAGGAAAATTAGCATCAGTCTTCACTGGAAAACACCCCAAGAGGACAAATCACCTCAGCATACAACATATGATCCATATTGATTTCTTTTTCTTCCTTTGGTTGCTACAACCAACTAGTTGCAATTTCTGTTGTCTTACTTGTTAAGTAATCATCAAGTCTATCCACATTCCCTTTCACAATAACTGCTAGTTTATTCCATATTTCTGTTTACCAGGACCAGGGTTTATACTCACCTGGACTATATTACATGAGCTTTCCAAGTGAAGTGTTTTTCATGAGGTTGGGTGCTCTTCAACCATCCCATCTAATGCTGCCAAAACCATCTGACTTAATAAAGGAACTGTTTGTCCAATAGTGGATATCATATCCTGCTATCTACAGAGTAAGCATCAGACTCTTGATCCTAATGGAGTTTCTTGGTGCCTCAGAAGACAGGCTTCTGGAAAGTCATAGGCTTGATAACCCTATAAGCACAGTTCTGCTCTGCATGCATGGGGCTACTTTGAATCGGAATTGACCAGTGACACATGGGTTTTTATTTTCTTTTATTGATTGGACTTCAGATGATATTTTATGATGATATTGGAATATTTCATAGAAATGTAGGCATATTTGATTATATTTTAAAAATGTATTTTGATTAAAGTATATAGAGCAGATTGATATTCCATTCAACCACTCATACATATTTCATTTTATGACATTGATTACAAGTCCTGCATTGCGTCACCGTTCTTCTCATTATCTTTCTGTGGTTCTGGTTTCCATTCATTTATCCATCCTGTCTCCTCCTACTTTCTGAGTTTTATCCTTGGACAAATTTTGCCCTTGTGATCCTGTGTGAGTATCTGCTGTAAGTATTGAGTTTCTCCCTGGTATTGTTACTCTACTCTGGCTGATGGCTGTGCCCCAAGGGTGAGTTCAGTTGCTGGCTCAAAGATTAAATAAAGATGATAGTCAAGACAGTAAGTCTTGGCCACTATAGTGACTTTCATTTTCCTTCAGAATGTCTTCCCCACACTATACAAGACCTTCTCCTGTGAACTCTTTCTGAGTGATTAGCCCTGGTGGTTGGGCACTATCTAGTGCTCTGGATCTCAGGAATGTGAAAGTTGACGATAATGAGGTTCACTGGACCATTTCCATAAGCCTTCAATTTTCTTTACTCTTTTATCCTTTAGATGGAAAGAAATCAATGATTGTACCTTATAAATCTGCCAGCAAATTTTTAAGTCTCCAGTAATTTCGTATGGAATGGAAAAAAGTCCAGTTACTACATTAAAGAGAATGTGCAGTATGTCTTTATGAACTACATTATACAACTGATGTTGGTTTCCCCAAGACTATGATCTAGAGACTTCATGATCCATAACCTAGTCTCTCAGAATACTTGGTTATAGTTAAGGGTTTTACATAATATTGGCCCCTGTTGGTCCTATTAACTTTAGTAGTTGTTGTTCTTGTTGTTATTGTTGTTATGTGCCATTGAGTTGCTTGCGACTTATAGCGACCCTATGTATAAGAGGACTAAATGCTGCTCTATCCTATGCCAACCTCGCCGTCTCTGACACACTTATTCCCACCACTCCACTCACAGAATCAATCCATCTCATTGAGGGTCTTCCTCTCCTGCAGTGTCCCTCCATTCTCTCAAACATGATGCCACTCTCCAAGGACCAGTCCCTCCTTTCAACATGCCCAAAGTATGTCAAAGTTTCTGAATCCTTGACTCCAAGGAGCATTCTGGCTACACCCTCTCTAGGACAAACCTGTTTGTTCTCCTAGCAGTCCATGGTATATTTAGCACTCTTCTTCAGCACCCCAGCTCAAAGGCATCAATTCTCTTTCTATCATCCCTAGTCACTGTCCAACTCTTCAATGCATAGCACGTAATTATGAAGACTATAGCCTGGATCAGGTGCACCTTAGTCTCCAGCTTGACATTGTTGTTCTTCAGTACGCTTGAGAGGTCCCTGACAGCTGACTTTCCAAAGGCAATTTGTCTCTTGTTTTCCTGGCTGCTATTACCAAGAGTGTTGACTGTGGAGCCACATAAACTAAAACTGTTAACTATCTCAATCTCTTCACCATCCATACTGATGCTGCCACTTGGCCCAGTGGTGAGAATCTTTGTCTTCTTGATGTTGAGCTTCAATCCATATAGGAGGTTGCAGTCCTTGACCTTCTGCAGTAAGTGCTTCAGGTCCTCCTCAGTTTCAGCAAACAGGGTTGTGTCATCTGCATAAGACAGGCTGTTGATGACTCTTCCACCAATCCTGATGCCACATTCCTCCTCATACAACCCAGTGTCTCAGATGATCTGTTCTGTATACAGACTGAAAAGGTATGGAGACAAAATGCATTCCTGACGGACCCCCTTCTTGATTCTGAACCATGGAGTGTCTCCTTGCTCTGTTTTGACGACTGCCTCTTGGTCTAAGTATAGGTTTCACATTAGTATAATCAAATGCTCTGGGATTTCCATTCTTCTCAGAGTCAGCTTGTTATGATCCACACAGTCAAAAGCCTTTGCACAGTCAATGAAGCACAGATAGACATTCGTCTGGTATTCTCTGCTTTCTGCCAAGATCCATCTGACATTAGCTATAATATTCCTAGTACCACAACCTCTTCTAAATCCAGCTTGCACATCTGGCAGTTCTCTGTTGACATATTGCTCCAATCGTTTTTGGATAATTTTCAGCAGAATCTTGCTTGCATGTGATATTAATGATATTGTTCGATAATTTCCTCACTCTGTTGGGTCACCTTTCTTTGGAATGGGAACAAATATCATTCCAGTCAGATGGCTAGCTGGCTATCCTCCAGATTTCTTGGCACAACTTAGTGAGCACATCCAGGGCAGCATCTGTTTGTTGAAATATGTCAGTTGATATGCCGTCAACTCCTGTAGCCTTGTTTTTTGCCAATTCCTTCAGAGGAACTTGAACTTCCTCCTTCATCACCATAGGCTCTTGCTCATATGTTATTTCATTAAATTTTTCTATGTCAGCCAATTCCTTCTGATACAGTGACTCTGTGTACTCCTTCTATCTTCTTTTAATGCTTCCTGTATCATTTAACATTCTACCCAAATATCCTTAAGCATTGTCAGCCATAGCTTGAATTTGTTTTTCAATTCCTTCTGCTTAAGAAATGCTGAGTGAGTAGGCCCTTTTGATTTTCTGACTCCAGCTCTCTGCACATTTCAGTGTCTTGCATTGTCGTCCCAAGCTGCCTTTTGAAATTTTCTGTTCAGCTCTTCGATTTCTTCCTTTAGCTTTGGCTTCTCAGCACTCTAATGCAATATTCAGTGTCTCATCTGACATCCATCTTTTCTTCTTCTTCAGCCTTTGTAATGATCTTTTGCATTCTTCATGGATGATATTCTTGATATCCTCCCAGAGCCCATTTGGTCTATGCTCAGTAGTATGATGTGTTATATATTGTGCTACTAAGCAAAAGATTAGTGATTTGAATCCACCAGCTACCCTAGGAGAAAGATGGCTAGTCTTGTGAAGATTTCAAGCCCTGGAAACCTAGTGAAGGATTGCCATGAGATGGACCCTAGTTGACTGCAGTGGTTTGGTTTTTGGTTTTGCCTTTATTAAGGTGGTGTGATACATAATCCACCAGCTGCTCTGTAGAATAAAGGTGGGAAGTCCCTCCTTATAAAGATTTATAGCCTTGGAAACACAACGGACCATCTCAATGAGTCAAAACCAAATTGATGCCAATGGGTTTGGGTTTGTTTGGCTCTACTATCTATGTTTTATTTGCAGTATATACTGCAATATTCATGTTGAAATAACATCTGTAAAAACTATAAACAACTATTACTATAAGTGTCATTTCTTTCACCTCCTGTTCATATCTGTCAATATTGTCTGCTGTCTGTGTACTCACTTGGGGATTAACGTTTATTATGGATAGTGTAGGGTTGTGTATGCAATGGGCATACTGTTGTTTATAATTCTTAAGCAATCTCCTAGAAAGCTTTTTTTTTATCAACAGGGTTAGCTGAGGAAAGTGAAGTCTATAGTGTATATATCACTTAGGGTTAAAAAAAACTTAGTCAAATTATACTCCATGGACATAAACAGGAGTTCCAGGGAGAACAAAAGAGAGCAGAAATATATGTGTGAAGGGGAAGGCATGGAAGACAGATGTGGAGCCTGTAGAGATAGTTAGTCATTGTGGTGAATGTTAGGTTTCTTCCTATTGTCGTGAGAGTATGTGCCCCTATGCAAGAAGGAAGCTAGAACGGTCTATGTGGTAATGGACTCAAGTTGGAGAAATCAGTACGAACGAATGTTTAGATTCAAATACATACAGACGTTTTGTTGTTAGTTGTTACTGAATTGATTCCTACTCACGTTGACTCTGTGTACAAAATAGAAACGTTCTGTAAGGTTTCAAGACTGTGACCTTTAGCAAGCAAATTTCTAGATCTGTCATCAAGGTGCCTATGGACAGATGTGAACTACCAGTCTTTTGGCTAATCACTCACTTGTTCATTGTCATCAAGTCAGAGCTCACTGAAAGCTGATCCTCCATCGGGTGTTCAAGGCTGTAGATCACATGAGCACATAAACATTTACACTACCAAGGCTGCCTAGATACAAATGCTATTAAGTGTCATCAAGTATGTATATTCAGATTGTTGTATGCAATCAGATTATGGCTTATAGCAACACTAGATGGCAAGGTAAAACTGCCTACCATGGATCCCTTGTTTGTAATATTTATGGGAGCATATTGCTAGGTCTTTTCTCCAGCAAAGATGATGGTAGACTTGAACCAATGACCTTTGGGTTAACAGGTAAGTGATTAACCACTATATCACCAAGGCTCATCATACACAGGTTAATATACACACACACATACTTCCTTTATGAGCTGAGAAGGCCTAGAAGCAACAACACTCAGTAGCAAAAAGGAGCTCTTTTTTTTCCTAACACCATTTTTTAATAAAGGGAATCAGAATTCCTTGAAGAAAGCTCTGCTTTGGGTTTGGACAATAGTCCTTGGGTAAAGCAGATGGTTAGTGTGTTTGACTACCAACCAGAAGTTGGCAATTTGAGCCCACTGAGTGCTATGGAAGAAAGGCCTGGTGATCTTTCAAAATATCAACCAGTTATAAAACTCATGGAGTTCAATTATATCCTCACACACATACAGTCATCATAAATTGAAATCTATTAAACAGCAAAGGATCAGGACAGAAATTAAATAGAAAATTGATCTTATCTTGTAAAGCCAGAAATAAAATACTCACACAAACAAAAAAGTCCCCCACAGAATGATTGTATGAAACACAATGTAAATTTAAAAAAAAATAATAAAAACCCACATACACACAAAAAAAAGTTCTTCACAGAATTATAAGGATGGGATGTGTCCAAAGGACACAGAGTCAGATGCAGAACTTGAATGATTAAAGGCAGTACTAATTGACCAACAAAATAAAGTATTCTAACTGAAAGTATAAGATAAAGAGCTATGCATCTTTACTGAGGATACACCTCATAGCCACCCTGCTGAACGCAGCAGATCGACCCCACACAGTCTCTAACACTGTTATGAAGGCAGGCTGCCACATCTTTCTCCTGAGGTTCATGGGACCCTCAGCAGTTAGCACTTAGTCACTTTGTTATCAAAGTTCCTCATGCTGATATAAATAAGCGATTTCATAAACTAACAAATAGGGGAGAACAAATTCTCCATGTAGAAGAATCACTTGTGTAGACATTATCCTAAAGGAGGCACGCCATGACTCCTCACACTTTAACTGTGAA
Organism: Elephantulus edwardii; assembly: GCF_000299155.1. NCBI lineage: Eukaryota > Metazoa > Chordata > Mammalia > Macroscelidea > Macroscelididae > Elephantulus > Elephantulus edwardii. The sequence goes on from NW_006399780.1 coordinate 11,980,149, forward strand.
GCTGTTGGTGGAAGCTTTCTTCTAATGAGCAAACTACTGAACAAGTGGAGGGAAGAGTAACTTTGCACTGGAGAAGTCTGACAGACATCACTTCAGCCAAAGGTGATCAGGTCAAAACAATTGTCATAAATCATGCTGGTAGTGTGTACATGTTATGGAATGTGATGGCCCAAAGTAATTTGTCTATGTGGATCATAACAAAAATGGTTAACATCGCAAGGAAGGAGAGTTATAGAACACTGATTTGCATTCATATAGAGTATATACATAGGCTAAGAATGATTTTGATATAATGAAGGAAGAAATCATGGTTTAAAATTGGGAAATGGGCTTTTTACTACACTTATTCAATCTGTATTCTGGGCAAATAATCTGAGAAACTGGGCTATTTAGAGAAGAAGACAGCTTCAGGATTGGAGGTCCCTACATTAACAACATGTGTTTTGTAGATGACACACCTTGCTTGTAGAAAGTGAAGAAGATTTGATACTCTGAAGATGAAAGAAAACAGTGTTTGATATAAACACAGCTTAACAGAAAGCAAACAAAAAAATTACAGCTGGTTCAATAAGCAACATCATGATGACCAGAAAAGATTTAAATAATCAAGGATTTCCTTTTCCTTGGATTCAAAATTAACAGCAATTGAAGCAACAGTAAGGAAAAAAAAATTGCATTGGGAAAATCTGTTGCAAAAGAAGTCTTTAAAGTGCTAGAAAGCCAAGATGTCACTTTGAGGACTGAGGTGTGCGTGCCTCATGCTATGGTGTTTTCAAACTGCATATGGATGTTAAAGCTGGGCAATGAAAGAACAAAAGAAGAACAAAGATTGATGCATTTCAGTTATGCTGTTGGCTAAGAATACTGACTATACCAGGGACTATCAGAAACAGAAACAAAATAATGTTGGAGGAAGGCCCTGTCTTATTCACTTTGGACACATTACACTTTTGAAAAGCCTAAAGCAAATCCTCAATAAGTAAAATTGCATTGAGTCAGAACCAACTCATAGCTGATCCTCCAGCGAGTTTCCATGGTTCTAAATCAATTGGAAAACTACCAATCTTTCTCCCTCAGATTGGCTGATGGATTTGAACTGGCAGAGAGGCATGGTCTCTGGTTTAGCAAGGCAACTCTCCATGAATTATGCCACCAGGGCTCAGTCACTGGAGAAGAGCATTATGCTTGTTAGAGTCAATGAAAATGAGGGTTATCTTTCATGAGGCATTGACACAATAATTGTCAACAATAGTCTTAAACATACTCTATCTCAATAGACTCAAGTCTGTGGTGATGCTGCAATGTTGGGCAGTTATTCTGTTGTGTTATATAAGATTACCATGAGTTGGTGTTGACTCCCCAGCAACCAATAACATACCATCAGGCTGTTCCAAGGATTACATGGGATGATACATGAAACCATGTAGCATAAGTCCCTGGAGCTTGCTAGGAGTTTAGTAAGTGTTAGTTTCCCCCCTCCCTATAGTCTTTTTACCCTCCAGGAGAGGTGCCATATCATGATTCATTTTCTAATTATCCCAAGTGTCAAGAACATTTCCTTGTAAATAGCAATTGCTTTAAAAATCCTAACAATCCATTAAAAGAATGAAGGGTTTGATGAAGGGCAAGATGAAGGTAGAGGTGAGGAGTGAGACTCAGTTTTTGTGTGGATAAACAAGGGACTGGGCCAGTGGTGGATTGGAAGAATGGAAGAGGGAAAGGAGGAGATGGACGTGGGTAGCGGTCGTGCCTAAATCCAAAGCTTCCATAATGAGCTGGAAGGCCTCTTTGGCACCTCCTTTCCCTCAGGCCTTCCCCACAGCATTTCACCCACGCTGGGAACACATGTACTAACTATGGTTTACAGTTTAGTTCTGGCTTTGAGTAAGCTGGACATCCATTCCAAGCTACAGCCTTCAGGGTGGCAGTAATGACAGCAGCATCAGCAGTTTAACGACAGCTGCTGATGGTATTTCCATTAACTTTTTCCAATGGGTCAGAAAAAGCCAGCTACAGTGTCTGGCAGCAGGCAACAGACCAAATAACTAGGAATTCTGGATTGCAAGGAGTTCTGTAGAGAAACGGCATATATCTCATAAGATACTTCCCATTTTCTTGAGTTGGTTAACAGGTATGAGGAAAACTTACCTACCACTTAATACACTTGGAATCTTATGGACTTCAATCTGGTTTGACTGTAGGGAAAATCTTAAAAACCAAAATGTTTCTCACATTTCTAATCCTCATCTTTAACTTGAAAATTACAGAATCATAAAAAAGGAGTTCAGAGCTCTATTATCATCACTTCTCTTAACTAACTCAATCACAAGAAGACTAGGTAGCACATACAGTTTGTGAGGAGCTGCTAATGGAAAGGTTGGTGGTCTGAACACAGTGGGACGTGGAAGGAAGGCCTAGAGACCTGGAGACCTTCCTTCCACAAAGATTGTGGCTTAAAAAATATAACACTATGGCACACTTCCATTGCCATGTGCAGGTTCAAGTTGAAGCTGAAGGAAATTAAAACCAGTCCATGAGAACCAACACACAACGTTGAGTCTATCTCATCTGAATTTTAAAGTCATCTCAAGGACATGTCTGAGGTGCTGAACACCAATGACTGAAGACCAGAGTTGCTGTGGGATGACATCAAGGATATCATCCAAGAAAACATGAGCCCCATATGTCAATGGTTGACTTGATGGCAGCTAACAAATGACTGGAACAGTACATTGATGGAGAACTACCAGAAATACCAGCTGGGCTTAAAAGAGGCTGTGGCACTAGAGACATTATTGCCAAAGTCAGATGGATCTTGGCAAAAAGCAAAGAGTACCAGATGGATACATATCTATGTTTCATTGACTAGGCAAAGGCATTTGATTGTGTGGATCCCAACAAATTGTGGTTAATCTTGAGGAGAATGGAAATACGAAACATTTGATTGTGCTTATGTGAAATCTGTATTTGAACCAGGAAGCTGTCTTCAGAATAGAGCAGGGAAATACCGAATGGTTCAAAATCAAGGAAGGGAGTGCATCAGGGATGCATCCTGTCTCTTATCTTTTCAATCTATATGCAGAATACATGATTCAGGAGGTTGGACTTTATAAGGAGGAATGTGGAATCAGAATTAGAGGAAGACTCATCAACAAACCTACGTTATGCAGATGACACAGCCTTGCTTGCTGAGACTGAAGTGCTTGCTGCAGAATGTCAAGGACTGTAGTCTTCAATATGGATTGAAGCTCAACATTAAGAAAACAGAGATTCTCACCACTGGCCCAATTGGC
>NW_006399780.1:11985731-11988478 GCF_000299155.1 Elephantulus edwardii
TATTCTGTATATTACAGTAACAGTTTAAGCAAAGCAGAGATTGTGAAGCTGACTCAGGATTGGGAAGGGTTTCAACCATTGGTTAGTTGAAGTCCACATAAAGATACCTATCAATAGCAACAATCAAATTTCAAAACCTTAATGATAAAGAAACTAAGACTTACCCTCCTCAAAAAAAACAAAAACAAAAACAAAAACCACCAAAAGCCCCCAATAAACTTGTATAAGGTCTCTCTGCTATTGCGTGTGGCACTAATACCTCAAAAGGCCACACTTCTCTGGAGATTCAAACCCACCACTGACGCCATAGGAGAAAGATGTGCAACCTTTTCCCGTGTGATTTGGAGTCCAAAACCCAGTGGGAGGTCAGCTAAGATTTGGCTTCTACTTGGTAACAATGAGACTTTTCCCTGCTGGCGGGGCAAGGTCTTCTATTCTTACTCCAGAGGTCTACCTTATGGAAGATCTATGTAGTAACTTCCTAGATACTTCAGAAACAGGGAGAAGTGCAACTTTTGAATTTTGACTGCTTTTCCTGTACTTACGGCTTTGGAAACCCAGTGGAGAGTCCCCATGAGCCAGACCAACTTAATGGCGGTGGGAAAAGGGTTCCCTCAGAGAAGAACCTCTGGTGATGCAGTGGAATAAGCACTGGACTCCTAACTGTAAGGTCTGTTTTGATCCACTGGTTGTTTCTCCGTGGGAAGATGAGGGAGTCTGCTTCTGAAACGATTACAGCTCTGGAAACCAAGAAGGCCAGTACTGCTCTGTCTATAGATAAGGCCATTATATCAAAATTGACTCAGGTCAATGGGTCCTTAAGAGATTTCCAGGCTGCTTCCTTCAATTCAATGATTCTCAATATGTCAAAGGGTTCAAGCGGGATAGGCGCGAGAGGGTGCAACACAATCTGTGCTGCATAGTTAGCAGCATGTTCCATACAATTGTTTGATTTCTTCTCAGCAATGGTTGTTCATCTCCTTAGATGTTTCTTATAAAAGTTAAGAGTAGGAAATCCCTCGCCAGTTCTAGCAAAAGGGCCTAGAGTTAAGAGTTCCAAGGCACTGCTCTAATTTCTATCTTTGGCAGAAAACTAGCATTTAATCTTCAGGCTCTTGTGTTTGATTAAATAAGCAAGGTATTCACAATGCTACTTTACAAATACGTTGTGCAATTTCACACCATCCCCCCCCATGATAGATTAGTAAAGAAGCCCATTGTTACCTTGCTTATTGGGCGGCCTGTCTCTGTCTGAAGCTGGCAAGCACTTTACATCAGCATCTCTCTTGACTTGGCATTACAGATCTTCTCGTTTGTGCAGGATTCCTGTGCATATAAAGAACTATCTTTCTTTTATTTGACAGGGAATGTTTATCTGCCGTAAGCATTCAGCAAATGCTTTGTTGTTGTTATAGTTATGTATCATCGGTCATTTGAGACTTATAGCGACCCTCTCTGTACAACAGCCCTGAAACCTACTCTATCTTGTGCTAACTTTACAGTCTCTAAAAGACATATCCTCATTATTCCAGTCACCTATAGTCAATCTATCTCATCAAGTGTCTTCCCCCTCCACCCCGCCCCAAGCATGATGACCCTCTCCAATGATTGGCCCCTCCTCGCAATATGCCAAAAAAAAAAAATTAAAAAAAAATTTCACACCAAGTCTCAGAATCTTTGCCTCCAAGGAGCAGTCTGGTTTCACCCTCTCTAGGAGAAACCTATTTGTTCTCCTGGCAGTTCCTGGTATACTCAACACTCCTCTCCAGCACCACAGCTCAAAGGCATCAATTCTCCTATCATCCCTAGTCATTGTCCAGCTCTCTGACACATAGCAAGTGATTGTGAAGACCTTGGCCTGGATCAGGCACACCTTAGTCTCCAGACTGACGTCGTTGCTCTTCATGTTGCAAGACAAGATCCGTCTTTGGAGAGGGACGTCATGCTTGGGAGGGTGGAGGGACAGGCAAAGAGAGGAAGATCCTCGATGAGATGGATTGATTCAGTGACTGGGATAACGGGGAGAGGTGTATCAGAGACACTAAGATTGAGCAGGGTTTAGGGCTGTTGTGCACAGGGGTCGCTATGAGTCGCAGGCGACTCGACAGCATATAACAACATCAACATATATTTCCTAGTTGATCAAAGGAGAGAAAAAACGCGTTTAGTTTTGGCTTCAGGTTGTTAAAGTGCTTTAACATTTTTGTCGCCACTATGGAAATTTATATAGTCAACCAGAGAGGAAAGAGAAATAGCCAACTTTCTGCGGCAGGGTTCAAAAAATTTTAGACATGCCAAATAGTAGGCGGTTTTATAAGGATCAAAATATAGTGCAAATACAGTACTTTGCTTCATAGCAACATCTGAGTGGGAATTATACACTCCACCCACTAAATTAGGTTCAGAAAACACTGAGACCACGGTTTTGCAGGCCAGGAGGTATATGGGCTTCTTTAGGCGACGTACCTTTCCTACTCAAATCAAACAGAACTGGCTCCTCGCAGCCAACCGCGAAGGGAAGGAAAATAAACCCAGTTCGCGCAGCGAGCTCCAGGCTGCGCATGCGCGTCACCTACGCCTGCATCACCCCTCCCAGATACATTCTTAGAAAACCAAAGAGCTAGGGCCAGCAACTGCGCCTGCGGGGAAAGGAGATGCTGGGGTAGGGTAGACTGAGGTGGGAATGGCGGAGGAGGCGGGGGCGGGGTTGCGCCTGCGCAATGGTCCTACCAGCAGGAAGCACGGCA
>NW_006399780.1:11988588-11993700 GCF_000299155.1 Elephantulus edwardii
GCGCGGCAGGGTCTCTGTCTGGTGCTGCTCCCGGGTATGGTGAACAAGGCACTACTGCGCCTGTTGTCTGCCATCAATCGCAGGAGGATGAAGCTGCTCCTGGGCATCGCCCTGATCGCCTACGTTGCCTGTGAGTGAGAGCCCAAGGGGCCATCTGGGAAGCCCCCATTCATTCCTCATGGGCACTCTCAGCATGGCCAGGGTCGGCGGGCTGTGGTGAGGCTGCGGGCGCTTGCCCAGCCTGATATGTGTGCGCTACCCAAGGGGCAGCCTTCCGGCTCCGGGTCTTCCTGTCAGCCTTCTGGACCCATCTTCCCAGCCTGGGGCTGTCCCTACCTGCCCGTCCTACCCCCACCCGCTTTCAGGGAGATTTGGATCCTCTTGCCACCTTTTACACTCTTGCAAAAAACCCAGTCGGTAAACTTCGGCTCAGACCCTCTTCACCGCTTAGGCCCCGTCTCAGAGCCCGGGTGACGGGAGCGGAGTTACCCATGAACTTGGGACGCAGTGACCGCGGTTCCGACTCTGAGCTGTCCGCGGCTTTCTTCGTCCTCAGCAAGCCTTGTGCGCACGGTGGCTTCAGCCTGTTGCCCCTAAATTATCTCCCTGGCTCTTTCGCTTACGACTCGGGGGCGGCTTGGTTGGGGTGTGTGCGGGAGCAGTGCTGTCACGGCGTGGGCTGGGGGTCTGGATGGGTGAGGATGTGTAACCTCCGTCTGGCGCTTCGGGTGCCGGCCACGTCGCCCTGGAGAGCGAGTGAGTGTTCCGGGCTTTCGCTGGAGTTGTTCCGCGTGCCGGGGCGCAACCCTCGGGGACTCCTGTACCCGCCGCCGCCTTGTTGATTAAATAGGATAAAAATACTCTCGCCTTTGGCAGAACCCCCTGCTCCGGCTGTTTAATTACTCAGCATTTAACTATTCTGGTACGAAATGTTACAAACATGGTGCCTCCCCCTGTGTGCTCCTAGGTGCCTCTCCCGGCGCTGGCAGTAGGTAGCAGAACTCTCCATGGGCGTGCGGCCGGCTCCCACGAAAGACAAGGTGCTCGTGGCTGAGCTGATCGTGGGGGACCTGTCTGGAGCGCTGGTGTCCCCGCACAGAGGCAGAGAGCAGGGAAAGGAACCAGGGTGGAGCGAGAGCTCGTGGCTTTTGGTGTTTGTAGTTCTCCTTTCTGTCATCACTTAACCCAGCTTGCAGCGGTCAGGCTGGACTAAACGGGGGAACTTGGAAAGCAGGTGATGGACCTTTTATCTCCTCAGATGAGGCAGAAACCAAGTTTTTTGTTTGCTTAAGACAAATTCTATGGGATTATGTTTTCATTGTTGTCATTAATCATTGTTGCTATCAAGTTCTGAAATTGCTCTTGAAAGAGCTCTCAGTGTGAACTCAGTATGAATCCTCATCACTAGACAAACAAATGAAACCACCTGCTAACGCGTCACTGAGACTGATTATCGAGGTGAGTGGAGACTTGTGAAAGTGAGGAAGATAGTCTGTGAATAAGACCAATTTGCAGGGACGCTACAGAAGGTGGAGCAGAGGAAGCTCAAGTGGGGCCCCTGGCTAAACGGGAAGGAAGAGTTCAGTCCTCCAGACTGCACTTTTAGACGTCAGTGTGCTGTAGAGTCACAACCAATTCGTAGCTGACCCTCAGAATTTCCGAGACTGAATCTCATTGAAGGAGACTACCCGTCTTTCTCCATTATGGCATTGGTGGAGTGGAATCACTAGTGAGACATGGTCTTTGGGTTAGCAGTGCCACTTCCTACTGTGTATTCCAGACTCACTTATGAAAATGTCTTAAGTAACGTAGACGGGGTTCAAATCCCAATCACACCTGAAGGGCCTTAAAATACAATGAGTGGGGTGGCTTAGTACAGTGGTTGGCACAAAGCAGGCTTTCAGTAGTGGTAAGAAGCTATGCTACAGTCTCAAAGGCTCAAGTTTTTAACCCAGTCTCCTCCCTTGTGATTTACTGCCTTTGAAAACCCAGTGGAATGTTAGATATGGGTCGGTTGGACTCAGTGGCATACAGCTACAACAGTAACATAGGGAACTCTGGTGGCCCAGTGGTAAAGAGTTGCTCTGCCAACCCAATGGTGGTGGTTGTTGATTGCCTTCAAGTCGAGCAGGACTCATGGTGATCCTATGAACAAAAGGCCTGAAGCCTTTCTGTAACTGTCGTCATTTATCAAAGTTCATAGTTTCTGGAGGCGTGTTGTTTAGGAAATACCTCAGCTACTCTGCAGGAGACAGATGGGCGTTCTTCTCCTGTGTGATTTTACAGCTTTGGATAACTCAGCAGGGCCAGCTATGAGTTGGCTCTGACTCTATAGCACCTAACAGCCACTATAACATAATTAATAGGTCGCCGGGTGACCCAGCTGATTTGAACCGAGCTACAAACGGGAAGGTTCTTGGTTCTTATCCGTCTAGTAGCATTGCTGGAGGAAGACCTGTAAGGTTATAGTCATTGAAGACACTATGGAGCACTGTTCTACTCTGAGATATATGAGGTTGATTGGAGTTGGATTTGATGTTTTATTTATAGCAATGTTGTTGTTTGTCTTTCAATTTTATGTGATTATTAACAAGGGCAATGGTGGTCCAGTGCTAGAGTCCTTGCCTTTTATGCAGAAGATCTGAGTTTGTTTCCTGGTTGTTTATTGCCCTCATGTCTACTGGCCACCTGTCTCTCAGTGTAGCTATGATATTGGGCAGGCTTCAGGAGTTAAGTCTTCATGAACCTTCATCTACTTTCAGTAGCCACTGTAAACCCTGTATGGGTCATGAGGTTCTGATCTGCCCCAGGTTATGGCAGTAGGTCGGCACTGGGCAGCATTTTGTTTCATCATGCAGAGGACTGCTGTAAGTCAGGGCCACCTAGAGAAGAGTGGCTACTAATAATGTTTTGCTTAATGAACTGGTTGCTGTCCAGGAATTTGCATTCATTTATTTTTCTGCATTTTGTTGGAAATAAAGCTGAGAACCAGAGGAAAACGATTTTAAACTAAGTAGCTATTATTACTACATAGGGTTTTTAGAGGCCTGCCATTTCAGAAGTGGATGGCCAATCCTTCTTCCTAGTCTCTCTGGAGACTAAGGTGCGCCTGATAGAGGCCATGGTTTTTGCAATCACTTGTTATGCATCAGAGAGTTGGACAATGACTAGGGAGAATAGAAGGAGAATTGACACCTTAGAGCTGTGGTGCTGGAGAAGAGTATTGAATGTACCATGGACTGCCAGGAAAACAAACAGATTCATCCTAGAGAGGGTTAAACCAGGCTGCTCCTTGGAGGCAAGGATTCTGGGCTTCGTCTGACATACTTTGGATATGTTGTAAGGAGAGACAGGTCTTTAGAGAGGGACATCATGCTGGGTAGAGTAGAGGGACAGCGCAGGAGGGGAAGACCCTCTATGAGGTGGATTGCTTCAGTGACTGGGGTAATCGGGATGGGTATGTCAGAGGCAATGCGATTGGCACAGGATAGAGCACGGTTTAGGGCTGTTGTATATAGGGTCTCTATGAGTCGCAAACGACTCGATGGCACATAACAACAACAACAGCTATTATTATGATGCTACTCCCCCCACTGCCTTGCACTCAGTTCCAAATCATAGCTAACTTCTGTCGGGGTTTCCGAGGCTGCAAATCTCAATCACAGGTAACAAGCCAACTATCTGTCAGTGGGTAAATGGCTGAAGACACTGCTGCAGTCATACAGTGCAACATTATCCATCTTTAAAAATCTCTTAAAATTTTTTGAAATATTGCACAATGTGGATGAGACCTATACTAACAAGTATACTGAGTGACGTAAGTTAGTCACAAAAGGATTATGGAGTGTTGCTATTTTTATTGGTAAGTGCCATTGAATTAGAACTGACTCATAGCTGATCTTCCAGTGTCTTTTCAGAGGCTGCAAATCACATGGAAGGAGACAACCTGTCTTTCTCCACAGAGCAGCTGCTGGATCCGAACTGCCTGCCACTGGCTTCGCAGTGTAGCTCCTTACCTCTTGGACAGCAGAGCTCTCGCTAGTTACAGACCAGAAATATAAAAGACTAAGAAATTTTTTTTTTTTAAAAAATCTAAGATGAGAGAGTGAGAGTAAAATAAAATGACTAGATCAATAAATGAAAAAATAAGTAAATAAAAGCCTTAACAAGATGAGACTGCTAATCTTAACTCTGAGAGTTCGGAGTATAGCCAAAACGCTATGCCATTCAAGCTCATTGTTATGATGATAAATAATCAAAATCAAACCCACTGCCATCAAGTGCCACTCCAAAACCTAGTGGCACTCCAGGGGTTTTCCAAAGCTGCAGATCTTTATAGAAGGACACTGCCCATGTTTCTCCTGTGGAGCAGCTTTTAGGTTCTAGCCGCTGACCTTCCAGTTAGCAAAAGGTAAATACATTATGTATAGTAACACACATACAAATTATGATGATGATTGTTGGTGTTATGTGTTGTTGTCAGTCGTAGTGACCCCTATGAATTATTGCTCTGAATCCTCCCTTATCTTGAGCTAATTTTATTGTCTTTGACACACTGAATTCCATTACCCCAGTTACTGAGTCAGCTCATCTTATCCAGGGTCTTCCTGTCATGCACTGTCCCTATACCCTTCCAAGCATAATGTCCTTTGCCAAGGACTGGTTTCTCCTGGCCCTGTGCCCAAAGTAAATGAGCCATAGCTTCAAAATCCTTGCCTTCAAGAAGCAACAGATTTCACCCTCTCCAGGACAGGCCTGTTTGTTCTCTTGGCAGTCAGTACCCTTCAGTACCACAACTCAAAAGCGCCAGATCTTCTTCCGTTATTCTTAGTCGTTGTCCAACTCTCTGGTGAATAGCAGGCAATTGCAAAGACCACGGTTTGGATCTGGTGTATCTTAGTCTCTAGACTGACACCATTTCTCTTCAGTACTCTGGAGAGGTCCCTGACAGCAGATTTTTCCAATGCCATTTGTCTTTTGGTTTTCTGACTGCTGGTGCCAGGAGTTTTGAGTATGGATCCAAGCAAGCTAAATTAACAATCTTAATATCTATTGCATCTATCATGATGCTACCAATTGGCCAACTGGTGAGAATCTTTGTTTTCTTTTTTT
>NW_006399780.1:11994175-12029590 GCF_000299155.1 Elephantulus edwardii
CCTTGTTCTTGTGATGGTGAATAATACTGCTATGAACACTGGGGTACAAATTTCCATGTGTGTCTCAGTTTTAATTAACTTGGGATATATTCTTAGTAGTGGAATAGCTGGGTGATATGGAGTTTCTATCTTTAGTTTTTTTGAGGACATACCTAACTGCCTTCCAGAGAGGTTGTACCATTTTACAGTCCCACCAACAGTGTATGATAGTTCCCGTCTCTCCATATCCTCTCTGACATTTATTGCTTGCTACCCTGATAAACTTTGCCACTGCAACTGGGTGAGACTCTGTTTTATTCATGCTGAGTTTCAATCCATATTGAAGACTGTAGATCTTGACCTTTTGCAGCAAACATCTCAGGTCCTCCTCAGTTTCAACAAGCAAAGTTTTTATCATCTTCATAACACAGGTTGTTAATGAGTCTTCCTCCAATTCTGATGCCATACTTCTCCTCATAAAGTTCAGCTTCCTGAATGATCTGCATGTAGATTGAAAAGGTATGGAAATAGGATGCATCTCTGACGTGCACCTTTCCTGATTTTGACAAATTCAAGCCTCAAGTTGCAGAACTTAAAGATACCATGGGCAGAGTGTTGAATGACCCAGGAAGTATCAAAAGAAGAATGTGGAGATGGAGTCATTGTGTCCACAGTTACAGCCACAAAGGAATTGGCTGACAGAAGAATTTAATGAAATAACATATGATCAAGAGGCAGTGGTGATGAAGGGGGAAATTCAAGTCGCTCTGAAGGAATTGGCAAAAACACGGCTCGAAGAGTTGATAGCATACCTATTGACATATTTTACAAGCAGATCCTGCCCTGAATACGCTCTTCAGATTGTGCCAAGAAATCAGGAGGACAACTACCTGGCCAACTGACTGGAAGAGATGTGTGTTTATTCCCATTCCCCAAAAAGGTTATCCAATTATCGAACAATATCACCACAATAAACACTCTTGGTACCAGCAACCAGGAAACCAAAAGGCTAATTGCATTGGGAAAATCTGCTGTCAGGGACCTCGCCAGGGTACAGAAGAGTAATGATGTCAATCTGGAGACTGTGGAGTTCCTGATCAGGGCCATCATCTTCACAACTACTTGCTATGCATCAGAAAACTGGACAACGACTAGGGATGATAGAAGGAGAATTGATGTTTTGAGCTGTGGTGCTAGAGAATAGTATTGAATATACCATGGACTGCTAGGAGAACAAACAAGTTCATCCTGGAGAGGGTGAAATAAAATTGCTTCTTGGAGACAAGGATTCTGAAGCTTCTTCTGACATACTTTGGGGATGTTGCAAGGAGGGATCAGTCCTTGGAGAGGTATATCATGCTTGGGAGGGTGGAGGGACAGAGCAAGAGAGGAAAACCTTTGATGAGCTGGATTGATTCAGTTACTGGGGTAACGGGGGTCAGTAAGTGTGTCAGAAACAATAAGATTGGCTCAGGATAGAGCAGTATTCAGAGCTGTTGTACATAGGATTGCAAGTGACTAGACAGCACATAGCAAAAACAGCAACAAATCACTTAATATCATGCAATCAATATTCTGCTGAAAATGATTCAGAAATCCACGGAAACAGTGTATCAACAGAGAACTGCCAGATGTGCAAGTTTAGAAGTTTAGAAAGAGGCCATGGCACTAGGGACATTATAGCCAATGAATGTTAGGTGGATCTTAGCTGAAAGTAGAGATTACCAGAGGAATGTCTTTTTGTTTGTTTGTTTCATTGACTATACAAAAACATTTGACTGTGGATCACTACAAATTGTAGCTAACCTTGGGAACAATGGAATCCCAAAACACTTAATTGTGCTTATGAGAAAACTATACTTGGACAAGGAAGCAGTTCTCAGAACAGAGCAATGGAACACTTTATTGCTCAAAATTATAATGATAATAATTTCTACATTTTAAAATGTTTGCTGTGTATACGTAGACATAATCCTTAGTACTGTTGTTTTATTGAATGATTTCAACAATCCCAGCAAATAGTTACTAGGTCTGTTAGGTTTTGGGAAGAAGGAAGTTAAGATCAAAAGAGATTAGGTGATAATTTGTGAATCATCATAGATTGTAAAACTGGAGAGAAAAGGTTTGACCCCAGGAAGATGTGGGAATCAGGTAGTTTACTGAGTCCTTACTGTTGGTTAGGGAGCTCTGGTGGTGGATTCCATAAGGATTTGCATTGTATCAAAAAGTGGCACCTTTCAGATGGTTCAAATCCACCAGCAGCTATGCTGAAGTAGAGATGAGCCGCCTCTTCTCATGCGATTTTCAGCCTCAGGAAACCCACTGAAGGGTCAGCTGTGAGTCAGTTTCAACTCAACAACAAGTTTTACTGCTGTCTGGCAATGTAGGTGTGTTAAGAGACAGCTTAATGTTTTGAGGAGCAGTTCTCAAATTTTAGTATGGATCAAAATTACCTGGAGGAGTATTGATGGCTATTGGTAGGGTTTTTTTTTTTCTTTTTTTTAAATGTTATTATTTGTTTTTTCAACAACATAGATTGCTGTCCTCCATCCACCAAGATTTTCTGATTCAGTAAGGTTAAGTTTGCTAATCAGAAGTTAGCATTTCTAATTGGTTCTTAGGAAGATCTGGTGGCCTTGGGGTAAGCAATTGTGCTGCCTTCCTAAAGGCACAGGGTTCAAGACCCCCAGCTGCTCCAGAGGAGAAAGATGGGCAATCACCTCTGAAAACCCACTGTAGTTCCGAGTTGGTTCAGACTTCACAGTACACCACCACAGCAATAAAGTCTTATGTGAGATAGGCATAAATTGGATCGTCCCCTAAGCAGTGGCTTAGATTGCAACTGGATAAGTGAAAGGAATGCATGACAGTTTATGGCACGAGTTATAATCAGATGTTTTTTTTTACTTGAGGGAGCAGGGGTTGAGTTGAGGCTTGAAGGACTTGTAGGAGTTAACAGGTAAAGGGTAAAAAGGTACAGAGTTGTGTGGCCACCAAGAGCAGGGTGTGTTTTTGGAATGTGGACAAGAGTAGTGGTATTGGAATGTGAAAACCAAGTATAGACCTGAGGGTACTCAGGTACAAGAGCCAGGATAGACAGGGCCTGGGAGCCTTGTTCCAGCCCTTAAGGCCAGGATGGAGGCATTGCTAATGTTACTAAGCAAGGGATGCTACATATGACACACTACAGGGAAGAATGCCAGAGAGTGTTTCTGATAGATAGTCTCAGGTACGCTGGAAATGTAAGTCAACAGTGATACCTCTGTTTTCCTTTTCCAACAGTTTTGCCTTCTTCTCTGTTCTGAGTAAAACCCACTTCTGTTTGAGGAGAAACTATGCTGCCAAATTTTACGTAATCTCATTGTTAACCAGCTGCCCTTCTAGAAATATCTTTCCTTTTTCTCTCCTAAGTTAGTCCTCCTTCTTATCACCTCCTACATGTTTCTTAAAGCTTTTGTGCTCTGATGTGGCCCTGGTCTCCCTTTCTGGCTGCTGCTTAACTCTTCTGTATCGCTGGGTGGGGATCCTATCACAGCTTGTATTGTATTCTTCTGCATGCATATGTTTTCTTAATAAAATGCCTAATCTGTGAGGACTACTGTTGTGTTCTTTTGTATTTTCTTCATCCATATAGCGAGTACGGCATTGTATTAGCTCATCAGACAGTAACGACTAGCTGGATTGTATTGAAAATCATGCCAATAATGCAGGCAGAATCTGAGCTGGTGTTACCTTTTGTGTACTTAAAAAAAAAATCAAAATTAATCATGAACACACTATATATTTTTTTAAATATATAGTACAGTCCAGTACATCTAATGTGTGAGAATGATGAAATCAAACAAAACAATTCAGGCACAGAGCAGCTGTGGAAAAACATAACATGTATTCTATTTGCATAAAATACACTAGCTTATTAGTCAAATAGTTTCTGCAGTTTGTTGGGAGAAACAGCACTTCTTCTTACCTTTTTCTCCTACTCAGAGCAAGTACTTCACCTTCTTGTAGCTGATTTGGAGATTAGTTTGATATTTACTTTTATACTGTTAAGTCCTAAGATTCTTCATTTTTTTTCAGTTGTCAATACTAAGAGGAATGCTAATTCTCTTTCCTTTTCTTATCCTTTGCCCCCTAGCGGCAGTTGCTCTGTCAACCCAGAGGCAGAGGGTTTGAATCAGTTAGCTTCTCTGTGGGAGAAACAAGAAGAATAACCCCTCCTTTTCGATTTACAGCCTTCTTTGTAATGTATATGTAGGTTCTGACAGCAATGAATTGTTGTTGAGACTCCCTGTCCCCAGGTAGATTGGTTATATATTTTACTCTATCAACATTTAATATTAACATATATGATTATTTCATTGACTCTGCAAAGGTATTTGACTGTGTGGATCACAATACATTGTGGCTGACCTTGAGGAAAATGGGAATCTCAGAACACTTACTTGATCGTGAGTATACGATGAAACCTATACTTGGACCAAGAAGCAGTCGTCAGAACAGAGCAAGGAAACACTGCTTGGTTCAAAATCAGGAAAGGAGGGCGTCAGGGATGCATCCTGTTCCCGTACCTTTTCAATCTGTGCAGAACAGATCATACAGGAAACAGGGCTTTATGAGGAGGAGTATGTGGTATCAGGATTGAAGGAAGACTCATTAAAAACCTACAATATGCAGATGATACAACCCTGCTTGCTGAAACTGAGGAGGACCTGAAACTTTTGCTGCAGAAAGTCAAGGACTGTAGTTTTCAATACTGAAGCTCAATATCAAGAAGACAAAGATTCTCACCATTGGGCCAATTGGCAGGACCATATTAGATGGAGAAGAGATTGAAGTTATCAATTACAGCTTGCTTGGATCCATAATAAACACTCTTAACACTAGCAGTCAAGAAATCAAAAGATGAATTTCATTGGGAAAATCTGCTGTGATGGACCTCTCCAGAGTGCTGAAGAGCAACGATGTCAGTCTAGACACAAGGGTGCACCTAATCCAGGCCATGGTCTTCTCAATTACTTGTTATGCTTCAGAGAGTTGGACAGTGACTAAGGATGACAGAAGAAGAATAAATGCCTTCAAGTTGTGGGGCTGGAGAAGAGTCTTGAATATACCATGGACTGCCAACAAAACAAATAGGTCTGTTTTGGAAAGGGTGAAACCAGGTCTCTCCTTGGAGGCTAGGGTTTTGAAGCTTCACCTCACTTACTTTGGGCACCTGGCCAGGAGATATTGGTCTTTGGAGAAGGACATCGTGCTCTGAAAGGTGAATGGACGTCACAGGAGAGGGAGACCCTGGATGAGATGGATTGATACAATAACTGGGGCAATGGGGGTTGGTGTGTTGGGGAGACTAGCTCAGGACAGGGAAGGGTTCAGAGTTGCTGTACGTAGGGTTACAATACATCGCAGGTGACTCAATGGCACATAAAGGCAATAACATACTATGATAGGTTTGGAAGCAGGAGTGGCATCCACTTCCTAAATAACATGTCTTTGGAAACTCTGAAATTTGATAATTGTTGACAGTTGTAGAGGGACTTCAGGACTTTCATTCATAGGGTCACTATGAGTCATGTTCGACTTGAAGGCAGTCAACAGGAACAAAATGATTATTTAAATGGTACTCAACAGTGATCCATGTTGTGTATTACTTTTTGCTTTTGGTATAACTTTTTGGTCTTCCCCCCCGGATCTAGTTGGGTAATTTTTTTTTTAATTTCTTATTGCACTCTTTTATTGTGAACTTAATTATGTCTTTTGTTCCCTCCCTCCAGTTTGTGTTGAAATTGTGACACTTATAACTATAATCCTATTTGGAAGTAGGATGTTTTGCTGTATTTTAGGCCATAACCAAACAGGATGGAGTCCTAACCCTGATCACTTGCCAGTGCACTTAATGCAGCTTGAACTTCTTTCCTCACTACCATTGACTCTTTGTCATATGTTCTTCCTTTGATTTTTCAGTGTTGACCAGTTCTTTTTTGTACAGTGACTCTGTGTATTCCCTTCATCTTCATTTGATGCCTCTTGGATCATTCAAGATTTTGCCTATAGCATCTTTCAGTATTGTAGCTTGAGGCTTCAATTTGTTTTTCAGTTCTTTTAACTTGATAAATGCTGAACGAGTTCTTGATTTTGTATTCTCCAATTCCAGCTCTTTGTATATTCCATTACAATACTTTGCTTTATCTATTGGAGCTGCGCTTTAAAATCTTGTGTGCCTGGTGGGACCGTGCAAATAAGGTATACAGAACACTAACAAAGGGCTTAGGGAGCCCTGGCAGCCTAGCGATAGGAGCTGTGCTGCTGTCCCAGAGGCTTAAGGTTCAAAACCACCAGCTGCTCTGTGGGAGAAAGTTGGGCAGTCTTCTCCCTTGTGATTTCCTACTGTCTATTAAAAACCTGCTAGAGCATGAGCTATAGGTTGGTTCTGACTTGATGGTATACAATAACAACAACAAAGGGTAAGTCAATTTTTCCATCCCACTGAGTTTAAAATTATCTATCCCAGAAGCAGAAAGGGGGAGGGACATCATGATCCCTGTTAAAGAAGAGCCAGAATGGGAGCATGTACTTTGGATATGAAAACCCTGTGCTGAAGAGACAATGTTACAAAGGTGCAGGATGGCAGGAAAGGAGAGATTGAAGTACAGAGTAAGTTGTTTTACCTTCAGGCAGGAGGCAGAATAGGCACCGTCCAAGTTCTTGATAGAACTAGGCTTCTGACCCAGGGATCTCCAGGCGAATGTCTTCTGACAGGGACTTACTGGCAGAGTAGGTGCCTCAGGGCACTCATTGGCATAGCTAAAAAGCTTTGTAACACAGCCTAAGGAGGGCAGAGGCCAGCCTGGTGGATAAGGGCTTGAGGAAGTCCTGCCTAAGGAAAGGCTGTTCTGATCTGTATCCTGAATGTTCTTGAACCTAAACTCTACCTATTACGTCCCTAATAAACCCCATGACTGTGAGTCACTCTCTCATTGCTGTTAAGTCCAAACCGACTCATAACTGACACTCCAGTGGGTTTTCAGAGGAAGATCCTGCAGGAGGAGATTGCCCATCTTTTCCTGGATTCAAACCTCCCACCTTTGACTTGACAGCACAACTCTGTTTACCAGAGCTCCCTATAACTATTGAGTTACTGTGTACCATCGAATCAGAACCTATGCATAACTGACCCTGCAGAGGCAGTTAATCACACAGAAGGAGACTGCCCATCCTTCTGTGGAGCAGCTGGTGGATTTGAAGCCCAGGACTTTGGGATTGCAGTGCAGTTACTTACCCTGCTCTACCAGAGTGCCCTATAATTGTGAGTTCAGTGTGGCCATTGCAATGAATTATTGAATTCAGCATAAAAGTGAAGGGTACTGTGTGGGGAAGTCTGCTGTCAGAATAATTGGAAAATATATATGGGTGGTTGCATTTAATGTCAATATGATTTGTAAATTTTCACTCAAATATAAATAAAAAGAGGTTGGAGGAGAGGGACATGTCTGAATTCCACCTCACAGGAATCAGTCTTAGGCTGATCAGGATTCTCCTTCCCGGCTTGATGAAGTTAGAGGAGGTCAGATGCCTCTACCTCTGTGACATTCGTACAGATACCTCTACCCCAGTGACGTTCATACAGGCTCACAAAAGGAATCTACATGGCCAGAACCCTGATTTGGAGTTTTGGCCTCCACAACTGTGAGAAAATAAATTTCTGTTCTTTTAAGCCACCTCTTTGAGGTATGTCTGTTACAGCAGCACTGGATCCCAAGATGTTCACTCCCTTTGTTTTGACAAATGTACTACCACTGGCCACTGGGTGGTGCAAACTAGTCAACTCATAACCAGAAAGTTGGTCATTTAAACTCACCCGAAGGTGTTTTAGAAGAAAGACTTGATCATCTTCTGAAGATACAATAAATATGGCAACTCGTTTTCTCCACCTCATGGTTGGCTGAGAGTGTGGCTGCCTTTTCAGAGGTGTGAAGTGGGAGTGGCCTGCGTGGCTTGTGGATGTTTTTACTTCTGGGTTATGAGGCTGGAGCTGCCTGTGTTCTAGGAGGAGGGGAGTATTGGAGAGGCTGGTGGGACTTAGTTGTAACATAATAGTCCCAGTTGAACTTTTGATTCCCAAGCTTGCGACCCTCAATTTTATATTCTCCAGACACATCTCTGGTGGCCTAATGGGAAGGAGCTATGTTACAAATCCATCAGTTGCTCCTCAGGAGAAAGATGTACAATCTCCTCCTGTGCAGTTTACTTCCTCTGAAAACCCACTGGAGGGTCAGCTATGGGTCGGATCTGAATGGGCAGCAAACACATACCAACAGCAGAACCAGCTCTCTACCTGAGTGGACGTTAGATCTGGACAGCTCAACTGTTTGAAGCAAATTTGAAGATAAAACTTACAATCTTAGCTGGCTCCTCACCCCATATCTTGATGTGTTAAGTTTTAGTGATTTTTTTTCCCCCTTACCCATTTCAGAGTCCAAACGTAGGCTGCTGGTTCTTGGTTTTTCCTGCCTGCACTCTCTTAGATCCAGTTTGCTCTTAGCTTCTCTAAGCCCTCATGCATTTTCTTTGGAGCTTCTAGCAAAATTTTGTTATGAGGGTTTTTCCCCTTCCTCTTTTGTACCTTAAGCAACAAGTAAAAAAAGAAAATCTATTTTCTGACATTTAAGTGAGGCTTGGAAGATATTAAGGAGCCCTGGTGGCATTGTACAGAGTATTAGGCTGCTAGTTGAAAAATTGGCGGTTCAAATCCACCTGTGACTCCATGAGAGAAGGGTCGGAAGTCTCTTCCTGTAAAAATTTACTACCTCAGAAACCTGGCAAAGGGTCCCTATGAGTTGAGATCAACGTGATGGCAGCAGGATTTGTAAGCCATTATTTTTCCACTTCATCTCTTGAAGCTATAGTTATGATATTTAGCAGTATCTATTTAACTGTTAATGGATCATGAATTTTGTTGTAATGAAATGTAACTTGAGTTACATTTCTGTTTTTTCTTGTTACTCTTATTCACAGAAGAAGACAAGACACTAAACTGGTAATCGTATAAAAGAATGTCTTCTATGTTAGCTTTGTGTCTATGGTGACAGTCTTCAGACTTGTGAGAGGCAAGGCCTTTGATTAGAATACAGTTTTGTCCTTAATATAGTCAGCTTACATGATTGGCAATTGACTTCATAAATTTACTCAGTAAACATTTACTGGCTTGGCGCCTTGAAGGATACAAAGCAAGATAAGCATCATTCAGATGCCAGCAGATTCTAGAGACAAATGTAAACAAATTATGATACAAGTCTGTTATTGCTGTTGAATCAGAATCACTCTTAGCTGAACCCCTCAAAGGTTTTTCAGGAAGGGTGTAATCACACAAAAGGGAATTGCTCAACCATCTCTCATGAAGTCTGATGGGTCCAAACCTCCAGAGTGGGGGATAGTCTTTGACTTGGCAGCAAACTCCCTCCCTTATAAAATAATTTTAAGTATCAGTGGGAGCTTGTTAAATGCAGATTCCCAGGATCCTCCCCAAATGTACCAAATTGTAGAAAGGAATCTAGGAAACTTACGTCTCTCTTTGGGAGTTTGGGGCAGGGCACAGTCTGGAAATGGTTGTGATGCCATCCACATTTTAGTTTGAAAATCTTTATAGCTACAAACCAGACACCAAACCCACTGTCATCAAACCGTGAGAGTTCATATCTTAAAGTTTGCTGTTGTTGTTATTGTGTACTGTCCACTTTGGAACTGACCCATAGCTGACCCTCCAGAAAGTTTTTAGAGGCAGTAAATCATATAGGAGGAGATTGCCCATCTTTCCCTCACGGAGCAACTGGTGGATTCAAACTGCATGCCCTATGAGATGGTAGGGCAGCTCCTTACCACTAGGCCAAAGGCAGAAAGAATAAGTCAACAAGCACCTTTCACTTGATATATGACAACAATCTGGAAAAAGAGGTGCATCACAAAGTAGACTGCAGGGAAGGGAGGAAAATGTGCAACAATAAATGAATAAAACCCCTTATAACCTTTCAGTAAACCTTCATTAAAATCACAAAGAATAAATTTTTAAGAAGCCAAAACAAGAAGTAAAAAGATGCGATTAAGCAAAGGATTTGAGGTGATGAGAGAATATCATTGGTGACCCAGGTGGGTACTGAGTGTTTTGCCAGCTTTCTATAGGATTAAGGCAGAGGGACAATTGAGCCACAGACAAGGGACATTGCATCAAGCACATTGCATCAGGCAAGGATGCAGATTTTCCTTGATTCAGATCTGTGAAACTGACTTCAGACTCTAACCTCCAGAATTGTAAGAGAATAAATGTGTGCTACTAAAAAAAACAAAAACAAACCAACAAAAAAACAAAAACAAACCCCATTTCATTTCAGATGCCTTCCATTACTGAAAACATAGTTTCAACCAAAAAAACTCAAAGCAGAAAACATTTGTGCCTTGAAAAGGTGAAATGTACCTTTCCCCGCTATACAGTCTAGAAAGTGTTACTTCAAGATTGAACATCTGTCTTTCCAGCCATTGCTTTTCATGTACAAATTAATTTTTAGGTTGGTGCTTGAAAAATCATTATTCCCTCAATCTTTCTAAATTTGCAAACTGGCATTCTTCTGTAAAGAAAAGAACTTTCCTTCCTCTCATCTCTTACTCTGTATTAATTTCCTGTGGCTACTGTAACATACTGCAATCTCAGTATTTTAAGACAGCAAATTTATTTTCTCACAGTTCTTGAGGCCAAAGTCCAAAGCCAAGGTTTCTCTGCAGAGCCACACTTCTCTGAAGGCCCTCTGCTAACTCCAGAGGTGATCTTTGGCTTGAGGCTACATCACTCCAGTTTCTGTCCATGGTCATATAATTAGACACTGTCTCTGTAAAGTTCTCCGGCAACTTGACAGCGACACCCTGATGGGGGTAAGCACGGAGATACACCACTCCAGTACAGGATCAGAGAATCAATCCAGCTCAATTTTATTGGGACTGAACTGCACTTATATATACAGGAAGACCAGATAGGGTTGTCTTTCAGACATGGGACATGCGGATTGGTTAGGAGAACCTCAGCCTCCTGTGGACCACTCCCAGCTCAACAGACAGGGCAGCTGTCTTCTCAGGTGGTGAGCTTTCTCAAGCCAGTACAGCCAAACACAGGGGACCTTTCGCTACCGGGTATTAAAGGCTGTTGGGAGGCTTGTGCTTATCTGGAGCTTAGGTGATCTATCCTGGCCAGAGACACTCCCTTCCTCCCCAACATCCCGCAACAAGGCACCATTTTGTTTCCTGGTCCTGCATCCACCTCTCAATCATTGCTGTTTGTTTTACCCATTGTTGCAGCCTCTGTGTCATTTTATCTCATTAAGCTTATTAGGGTCCCCCAATTTTTGCTTATTCTTTCCTTTACCAAGGGAGCTCTGGTGGCCTAGTGACAAGAATCTGCTGCAATCCCGAAGGCATGCAGTTCGAATCCACCAGCTGCTCTGCGGGAGAAGGATGGACAATTTCCTTCTGTGCAATTAACTACCTCCGAAAAACTGCCGTAGAGTCAGCTATGGGTCAGTTCTGACTCAACGGTGCACAACAACAAGCAAGCTTAATCCATAAGTAGCCAAGAAAACCTAACGGAGCAGTTCTGTTCTTTAGAGTGTGGCATCACCATGAGTTAGAATTAAGTCAAAAGCAGGAAGTTTTGGAATTCTTTTAGTTATCATTTTGTTTGTTTGTTTCAAACTCAGACTTGTTGCCACCTCGTCAGAACCGGCCCATAGTTCACCTCTGGCCGGTTTCCAAGGAGCTTTCTCTCTCAGAGCTGGTGATGAATTTTTGGGCTAGCAGTACCATGGAGCTACCAGATTTCTTATGTATTGTTGTGAGGTGCTATCGCGCTGATTACTCCTCAGTAACTGTGTGAATGAAAGATCTGAACCGTAGCCTGTCCTGCACGCCCTCTCGATCTCTGATGTGCTCCAGCGCACTGTCACAGTCACACTTCAGTACATCTCTTGAGAATCTCACTCTCTTTCTCGGAGCTGCCTCCTCTCCCAGCATGATGCCTTTTCCCAAGGACTAGTTTCTCCTGGGTGCACTTTTCCCAAGACAGTCTTATTTGTTCCTTTGACAATTTATGGGATATTTAATACTCTTTTAAAAAAAAACAAAAACAAAAAACACCACTATTCATATTTTTGCCAGTTTTTTAATTTACTTTTAATCTTTTTTTCTCTCTCATATCTTTTGTCCTTTTGTTATTCGAGTGAAATTTACAAAGCAGATAGGTTTTTCCATTCTGCCATTCATATACATTTTGCTTTATGACAACAATTATAATACCTACAGTGTTTCCCTCTTCATTTAAAAGAACTTTTTATACTTTAGGAAGCAAACACCCAGAAGCTTTGTAGGAGAAAACCTGTCAGGCTGCTCTCCTAAGTGTTGTATCCTACAAAACCATGTGAGGTAGTTCTGCACTGTCACATGGGTTCATTATTTTTCTTATATAGTTCTCAAAAAACTCTGGTCAAGGTAAAGACAGCAAAAGAGAAAGGAGAATGTGGACATTGAAAGTAGGAGGATGCCCTCAAGGCCTGGGGTCCTTGAGCTGGCATTTTGAGGATTAATACTGGTAGACTCAGAGTTGTGGGGGGGTGGGAAATAGCTCTATTTGCCCTTTAATGTTATATAAATTTCCTCTCACTTTGAAAAGATTGAACTGATCTCTAAACCAAAACCTACTGTCATCTTGTTGTTGTTGTTGTTGGGTACTATCCAGATGAGTACAATTCATAATGACCCTATATTCAGTGACTCTGAACCCTGTCCTATTCCGTGCCATCTTCATTGTCTCTGACATTTGTAAGCTCATTTCAGTAGTCATTGTGTCATTTAGGGTTTTCCTCTCCTGCTGACCCCCCATTATGCCCCTTCTCAAGGAATGCCCCTTTCTAACAACGGTGCCTAAAGTGTGAGGCAGGTGCTATGTTTGTTTCTAAGGGGCACTCTTTGGTCCTTTATCTGAGACATACTTATTTGTTCCACTGGAAGTACATGGGATAGTCAGTACTCTACCAACGCAGCTCGAATTCATCAGTTCTTCTGTCATCCTTATTTTTTGTCCAACTCTCAGATGACTAACAAGTGATTGAAAAGACCTTGGCTTGAATCAGGTCCACCTTAGTCTTTAAACTGATAACAGTTTAAAGTACTTAAACTTTGTACTCCTGAGTACTTTGGAGAAGATTTGAGAGCAAACTTTCCCAATACAATATTTCTTTTGATTTCTTGACAGCTGTTACCAGGAGTGTTGATTGTGGATTTAAGTAAGATTGAAATAATTGGTAACAGCAGTCTTTTCTCTAGAATGATGCTGCCTGTTGGCTCAGTTGTGAGGATTTTCATTTTCTTGGTGTTGACTGTACTGTTTGATCTTCTGCAGCAGTTGTTTCAAGTCCATGTTTTCAGCAAGCAAGGTTGTGCCATCTGCATAATTGAGTTTACTGATGAGTTTTCCTTTAATCCTGATGCCACATTCTTAATAGAGTCTACTTCTCAAAGAATTTGCTCAGCAAACAGATTGAATAGGTGTGGAGATAGGATATAGCCCTAACACACCCCTTTCTTGATTTTAAACCATGCAGTATTCCCTTGCTCTGTACATGCAACAACCTCTTGGTCTAGGTATACATTTTGCACGAGCACAATTTAGTCTTTTGGAATTCCCATTCTTCTCAGTGTTAGTCATAATTTGTTATGATCCATACAGTAAAATGCCTTTGCATAATCAATAAAACACATATAGACATTCTCTGTCATTCAGTTTATTTCAACTTGTAGTAACTCTGTAGGATAGAGTTGTTTTGTACTTTCGAGTTGCAGTTGACCCATAGCTGACCCTCTAGTGGGTTTCAGAGGTAATAATGTGCTTTGGAGGAGACTGACCATCCTTCTTCCACAGAGCAGCTGGTGGATTTGAGCCATGTATCTTTGGGTTGGCATCACAGCTTTTCACCATTACGCCACCAGAGCTTTACCTCATAAAGTGCCCAAGATTCCATCTTTACTGAAGCAGCTTGCCTCTAAGTTTGAACCACCAGCCTCATGGTTAACTGGTAATTGCCTTCATCAGAGTACCACTAGAATTCCTGCCAACCTGTTAATGTGCCATAAAGTTTGAACTGACCCACAGTTGACCTAGCGTGTTTTCAAAGGCTGTGAATTGTCCCATCTTTCTCTAGTAGAGTGGCTAGCAGTACAGCTTCTTTCCTACTAGGCCACCAGAGCCCCCTCATACTGACCCTTCTTGCTGTTGTTAGGTGCAGTCAAGTCGACTACGACTCATAGCAACCCTGTGAACAACAGATCTGAACCTTACCCTGTCCTGTCTTTATCAAAATCACTGCCACATGCTGCCCTGGCAGCTTTTAAATCAGCGGCTAGATTTCCAGCCTTTTCTTACACCAAAGTAAGGCTAAATGAGGACTGCCTGCACTTGCTCGGACTGACCTACAAGTTCTAAAAGACGCAGGAAAAGAGCTCATCTATATCCTGGGAGTGCCTGTAATAGGATTTAAATCGTGGAGTTGAAGACAAAGGTGAAGGTTTGAGCAGACTTGACAGCATGAGCAGAAGCAGGTGGTTGGAGCATAATTTGCCACAAAGTAGTCTCTGATGGAGGTAAGAGCCCTCAACAGGAAGGTCATTCCAGAGAGGGAACACTCCTTCTCAGAGTATGGTCACACGCTTCCTTATGTTCTTTTCATTTAGAACAGCAAGGGGTGACTTTCTAGTTAATCCATCTGTTTCTTTGGCTTTGTGATCAAGCTTTTTTAGCTCCTCTAATGAAGTAAATGGAATAAACCAACAGAACTGTTTTGGTCTTTATCAGAGAGTTTGAATGTTCTAGGAAATAAAATCCAAAGTTTGTTAGGGGAAGTTCTTGACATTCGTGTCTTAGCATTTATGAGTTCTTGTGTGATATTTTCAGGAATGGATAATGAAAGATGCTGGCAGCAAATCTGAATTTCTGAATGCTGGGGGGAAAAGAAGAACCCTCTTAGAATTTACAAATAGACTTTGGTGATCTGGTGGGGTTATTTTGGTCTGTTTTTTGTTTGTTTTGGCTATTTTTTTTTTTAAAAAGAATGAGAAGACAGCTTTGACTAAAGGTAGGGCTTTATTGTTATCAAATAAAAGAACAAAATTAATCTGATCCTCATCAAGAGCACCAGTGATAGTTTTTCCAGAAAGAGTCACTGAATGATAAGGACCTAAAGCCAAACTCAGTGCCACCAAGTTAGTTCCCACTCAGGATATTCCTCCCTCCAGTTTCTGAGGCGATGATAAATCTTTATGAGGGGAACCTGTATCTTGCAGAGCAAGCATCTGGTGGATTCATATCACCAGTGGCCTTCTCTAAATAGTTAAAAAAAAATTTCTACCCAACAACAGAAAAACCCACTCAAACTCACTGCTGTCCAGTTGAGGCCAATTCATAGCAACTCTCCATCAGTTTCCAAGGCTGTAAATCTCAGTGGGAGAAGATTGCTCGTCTTTCTCTGGAGAAGCAGCTATGGATTCAGAGCACTGAGGAGAGCAGCCTCTTGGCTAACAGGACAAGTGGTCTGAGCACAACTTACTTATCAATTTGGGATTTTAGTTCTTTTCTTCTCACCCACCTTAAGGGCATCTTAATTATTTAAGAAGATACAATTTCCATCACAGTCCTTGATAGGGTGAAAGTCCTCTGACCTCAGACTTGAAATGGCAGCTTTCTCTTTGTCTTCTATACACTTCTATTTCTTATCCCTCCTAGCCCTTTGATAGTAAAATGCGGTGGTCTCTTTTGAGCAGAGAAATGAGGCCAGGAGGCTGGATGGAGGATGGAAAATTCTCTTTCCATTTTATAGGTGAAAGAAATGAGGCCCAGAGAAATCAAATAATCTGCCTAGGTCTCAAGATGCCTTGCTCCTCCGCTTATTAACTCAAATGAAGGCTTTAATGAACTGTGCTCTAGAAGAAATGTTCCACTCTGAGGAGGCATGATTGGAGTGGAAGAAGGAAGGAAGGGTTTTGGCAGGACTCTTCCCCCATATTACCATTATCTTGCTGGTGGGTCGTCCACTGACCCTGGTCTTTCCATGTTGGGCTCTTTATACCTCCAGCATGGTTCCTGAAGGGAGAGGGTGATGGGGGCCCTGATGGCTCTTCCTTAGCCGACTCTGGATTGAAACTCTCAAAGCCCCAGTTTTGCCAGTTTAGGTGGTTAGAAGGTCTTTTCCTGTGCTGTCCTCTGTGACTGCTCATATGGGGTTCCACATCTTGGAACTGTGTCTGTAAGGCTCCTGTGATCGTTTCTGGAGTGAATACTGTGGGAGTACTGTAGGGAAGGGCTCCCACGGTGTACACACCATCACTGGCATCAGTCCCACAGGCTCCTCTGTGAGGCTTCTGTACACCAGCCCACCTCACTGGCCCTCCTTTAGCTCCCCCAAATACCCTACCGTTATGGTGCCTTACAGCCATAGACTATCTGTCCCTTTAAATGTCAGATTTCTCTACTCACTCACTGGTGTCTCCAGCAGGTTTTCCAAGGCTATAACTATGGGAAAGGAGAGTGCCCATCTTTCTCTCAAGGAACTGAGTTTGTTGTGTTTTTGGTTAATTGCCCTTTAAAAAGGGAAATGGAAGAAAGATGGGCCATTTCCAAGCACCTCTAAAAACCCACAGGAGTCAAGGGCACATAACAAAAACAACAGGAAGTGAAAGGTTGGCAGTTTGACCCTACCCAAGAGAAAAAGACCTGGCCTTCTGCTCGTTAAAGTGGATCCACTCTCATTGAGAATAAGGTTTCCCTGGCTATGTAAGGACATAGCTGTGTGCAGTGTGTTTTAGGACAGTCACTTTTGAAATACACTCAGCAGATTAGGCACAGAAGCAGGCAGGCATAGTTCAGGGGAAAGCAGATGCCACCTGCAGAGTGGAAGAGCCCTGGAGAAGCTGAGACAAGGACTTCTCAGTCACAGAGCGGACAGAGAGCCTTCCGCTGTGGCTGGTGTGCTGAATTCAGGTTCTAGCTCCTGACCTGGGACAAAACACATTTCTGTTTCTTAAAGCTACCTTCCTCTGATATTTCTCTTAACAGCAGCACTAACTAACCGTGGCATCATCTTCTTGGCAGCAGATGTTTGTTCTATGGCCTGCTCAGTGCCGGAGGCTCTGTGAGGTGAAGCAGCACTCTGCCTATTAATTACTTATGTTTCCACAGGCGAAGTGATTAGATTAGTCCAAGGGAAGAACACAGGGTTAATTTCAGGACGTACCAGTAAAAAATGAGGTCTCTAATGTGATTTGATACTCACCGGTAAATTACTCTTTTTCTGCAGTCTGCTTGTCTGATGTTGAGATGGGCTGGGAAAGCTTATTTCCCCCCTCCCCCATCCCAGTCGTTCAGCTTGCTTTATTATTATTTTTTTTTAATATGAATCTGTCCTTTCTTTTCATCAGAAAACCAAGGGGATGCATTCATGATAGCTTCAGGGGAAATAGATTTCATTTTCTATAACACGAGATAAAATAATGTCAGATTTCCTTAGGTTTAACCAGTGTAGGTTTATGTGAGGGAAAAATTGAAATAATATGACAGTGTTTTTTGCTCTTGGCATTTGTGAAGTCACAGGATGAAAGGAGAGTTCACGACTTGTCTTGAAAGTCTATTTTTGCTTTCTGGATACCTGTATTAATCTGGCATTTTTCTTTGGATCTCTTCTTTTTTTAGCTCTTTTCTAAATTTCATGATATACTTGAATATTTTTAGATAAAGAGATTGTTAGATAATCCACATATGACGATTTGCCATAGGTCAGAGTCAACTTCACAACAAGTGATGTATTTGCTAAATATTAACCCTCAACTCATTGCTGTTGAGTTAGAACTGACTCAAAGGAGATTGTACATCTTTGTCACCCAGAAGAGCTGATCACTTTGAATTATGGTGCATTTATGTTGGCAGCACAACTCCTTACCCACTAGGGATTCTAACATGCATATTAATATTGTTATTGTTATGTGCAGTTGGAGTTGCCTGTGACTCATAGCCACCCTATGCACAATAGCTCTGAACCCTGCCCTGTCCTGAGCCAGCCTCCTACCTCATGCATTTAAATACATAGACGTCCATGGTGTATGTATGTCATACTCTTCCTTATTTTAATAAAAGGATTTTTGCCTCACTGAGGACTCTGGAAGAATTCTTTCCCATCAAACTGACGTTCAGTCACTTCTCTGAGTAAATAAAGAGATACAATATTTAGAATATTAAAACTTTACCCTAGAGACTAAGGATCCCTGTGAAGTGTTCGGCTACTAACCAAAATGTTGGTGGTCAGAACTCACCCAGTGGCTCAGTGGAGAGACGGGGTAGTCTGCTCCTATAAAGGTTATGTCCTGGAAAAGCCTATGAGGCAGTTCTGTTCTGTCACATGTCACTTTTTTAAAATACTTTTTTTTCTGAGGCGTATCTTTGCAAAAGTATGAGTTACTTAAAATAGTTTATAGCCAGATGTCAGGACTCAATACTGGTAACTCCAGGTGGCTGCACTGGGCTGAATTCAAGAACTGATCTCTTGCCTCACTTCTGGTCTCCCCCGAAAGATTCTGGCCTCCTGGAGGGTGTTGAGCAGGTACCCTCCAGAGTGGAGACGTGTGAGAACCCTCCAGGAACCTCAGCCTGCTCTACTGCCGTGGAGTAGTTCTCACTCCAAGTGACCCTCCATATCAGGTGTCTGAGCTTTAATATTAATGGGAAGAGACGGCTCATCTTTCTTCTGGGGAGTCCCTGGTGAATTTGAATTGCTGGTGGGTCTTGATGGCTATAGGTGCTCTCTGTCTTTTCGTTATCAGCAAGGCTACAAACTATACAATTGTACCACCAGAGCTGCTGTACGGTCTGCTTGCCCACCCCAAATAGCCTTTTCATCTGGGGCCACTTTGATCTTTGTATCATCACTCAGGTTAGGTGTCATTATCTGATCGCATTCTTAGTGACCCCTGTGTCCAGTACAGTGCAGCCCTATTCAGTGCTGCATCGCCCTTCTCAAAATCTCTGCTGTGCTTAAGTCCATTCTTGCAGCCATTGTGTCAGTCCGTCTTGTTGGAGGCTGTGCTTTTCCCCTGCTTTATCAAGCATGACGTTCTTCTCCAGGGCCCGTCCTGTCCTGGTAACATGCCCAAGGTAAGTGAGGCAAAGCCTCATGACCTTCACTTCCAAGGAGCACGCTGGCTGTCCTTCCAAGATAGATTTGTTCTTTTGGTAGACTGCGGGATATTTAGTATTCCTCACTATTACTATAATTTGAAGATATCAGTTCTTCTCTGGTCGCCCTTATTCATCACCCAACTTTCACATGAATATAGAGCAATTGAAAATACCATGTTTTGGGTCAGGTATACGTTATTATTACTTTTTTCTCTATTTTTAAAAATTTTCTATTGGTTTGCTTACAGAGTTCATATACATTGTGTTTCACACTGTTCTTCATTCACATTGTGTTTCTACAACATTCCCATATATTATAGTTGGGTTTTTTTAATTAATTTCAATGAACGTTTACAGAGATTTTGGATTTCCATTTATTCATTGTTATACTTTTCTCCCCGCCCACCCCAATTCCCATACATTATGTTTTATAAAATTAATCACCATAGGGCCCTGCCCATCATTACTCTGTCTTTTTAGATCCCTGCCGGATCCTTCCCACTACCTTCACCCCCTTCCTCCACCTACCAAATTATACAGCTCAGTGGTTTGCCCCTACCTGTCCTCACCCCCTGCTCCCACCCCTTACTCCCGTGGGTCCCCAAACATGTTTTACTAGTTAACGTATTTTTATAATTATGATCTTATGCAGTATTTGTCCTTATGAGATTGAGTTAGTTCATTCAGCATAATGCTCTCCAGTCTCTCCCAAGTTATATAGCAATTTTCAAAATCGTTGCTTCTGAGTGCTGCATGGTATTCCACTGAGTGAATGTACTACAGTTTCTCAGTCCATTCACTTGTAGTTAAATATTTGGGCTATTTCCATATTCTTGTGATGGTAAATAATGCGGCTAAGAACATTGGTGTACAGATATCAATTTGTATCTTAGTTCTAATTATCTTGGCATATATTCTCAGTAGTGGAATAGCTAGGTCATATGGAGTTTCTATGTTCAACTTTTTGAAGAAATGCCAAACTGCCTTCCAGAGTGGTTGTACCATTTTACAATTCCACCAGCACTGTATGAGAGTTCCTACCTCTCCACATCCTCTCCAACATTATTGCTTGCTGCCCTGCTAAACTTTGCCACTGCTGCTGCGGTGAGATGGTATCTCTTTGGTTTTGATTTGCATCTCTCATATTGCCGGTAATTTTGAGCCTTTCTTTATGCTTCTGTTGGTCATCTGGGTGTTTTCCTCTTAGAAAAGTCTTTCCATGTCTTTTTCCTGTTTTATAATTGGGTTATCAGTCTTTTTTTTTTTCTTTCTTGGAGGCCCCGGCGTATTCTGTAAACATTTGTTATGAGACCCTTGTCTGAAAGGGTATTCAGGCATGCTTAAGGGATGTGTGTGTGTGTGTGTGTGTGTGTGTGTGTGTGTGTGTTTAATGAATTTTAATGAAAGTTTACAGAGACTTTGGATTTTCATTCATTCATTGTTACACTTCTCTCCCTGCGCACTGCTACTCCCAAATTGCTTTTCTCTTTGAAAGAAAAAGAAAAATTCTTTCATGGTTATACAATCCCTTCCCCCAAGTCCACTCCACTATGCTGCCTTCATTCTGGACTCCTGTCAAAACAATAATACCTAATCATACATCCCTTTTAAACAGTTTTCTCCCTCATATGTTTCAATGCATAATATATTATTTAACCCCTCTTTCTCAGTCTCCCCCCCAACCCCATGTCAGTCCTCTTTTATAACAATGGCATTATGCAGTATTTGTCTTTTTGTGATTGAGATATTTCACGCAACATAATGTTCCTCAGGGTCGCCCATTTTGTATAATATTTCATGAGTTCCTTATTTTTGAATGCTGCATAGTATTCCATTGTGCGAATATACCAGAACTTCTCTATCCATTCGTTTGTTGATGGGCACTTAGCTTGTTTCCAACTCCTTGCTATTGTGAACAAAGCCGCGATAAACATGGGTGTGCATATATCTGCTTGCGTGGCAGTTATGGTTTCTTTAGGTATATTCTCAGTAGTGGAATTGCTGGATCACATGGTATTTCTACTTGCAACTTTTTTTCTTTTTCTTTTTCTTTTTTTTTTTTTTTCAATGTGTGTACTGTCAAATCGGATCTAACTGGTACAGATTGTCCCTCCTTCTTTGGCAGAGCATCTGGTGAATTTGAACCATGTACCTCTGGGATTGCAGTGCAGCTTCTTGACACTAGGCCACCAGAGCTCGCCAACTTTCAACTTTTTGAGAAAGTGCCATACAGCCTTTCATAGTAGTTGCACTATTTTACACTCACACCAGTAGTGAATAAGGGTTCCAGTTTCTCTGTAACCTTGCCAGCATTTGTTGTTTGCTGCATGCTTTAGATCTCAAAGTAGCATTATTGCACTTAAAGAAGTTTTCTTCAGCAGATTTGCCCAATTCAGTATATCATTTGATTTCTTGACTACACTCTGGGCCGTAGCAGTCAGGAAATCCAAAGAATTGCATTAGGAAAAATATGCCATCAGGGACCTCTCCAGAGTCCTAAGATGCAATCTAGAAAAGCAGTCTAGAGACTAAAGTGTGCCCGATCCAGACTATGGTCTTCAGAGTTACTTGCTGTGCATCAGAAAGCTGGACAATGACTAAGGATGACTGAAGAAGAATCGATGCCTTTGAGTTATGGTGCTGGAGAAGAGTCTTGAATATACCATGGACTGCCGAGAAAACAAGTCTGTCTTGGAGAGGGTGAAACCAAGTTTCTTCTTGGAGGCTAAGATTTTGAAGCTCCGTCTCACATACTTTAGGCATGTGGTCAGGAGTGACCGGTTCTTGGAGAAGGACATCATACTTGGAAGTGTGTAGGGACAGCACAAAGGAGAGAGACCTCATATGAAATGGATTGATACAGTCACTGGGGTAGTGGGGATAGGTGTGTTGGAGTCAATGAGACTGGCCAGGGTAGGCTTCAGAGCTGTTGTACATAGAGTCACTATGAGTCACATATGACTTGATGGCACAAAACAACAAAAACAACAGCTGTTTCCATGAGTATTGATTGTAGAGCTATGGAAAATTTTTTCTAGTTGGGCTTGTCTTTCTTCCCAAAAGAAATAAAAATATGCATCACTTACAATGAGAAAAATAGTAAAGATTTTCTTTAAACTGATTAGAAAACATTATCCCATGTTTAAGTCTTCAAATTAAAGGGATGTGCAGAGCTGAAGGAGCATCTCATCTTCAGTTCACACACAGACACACACATACACTCTCTCTCTTAAAAAAAATTGGTTTGAACCCATCAGCCTCTCCAGGATAAAGATGGGAAGTCTCGTCTTGTGTGATTTATTGCCTTAGAAAATCCACTGGAGGATTAGCTGTGAGTTAGGTTTCTTCTCTTTTTTTAATCTTTGTTCTTATATTTTGTGAGTTTACTTACAATATTACTAAAACTTTGCTAGTTCAAGCTTTTGTCTGTTCATCATGATGCTGTTACTGGTCCAGTGGGAAAGGTTTCTGTTTGCTTTGTATATAATCACATAGGAAGAACATAAGCTTGGCAGGCTTGGAGATGGTGCAGTAAGACTTGGTTACATTGGGCGAGATTCAGGTCAGAATGAGGCAAGATTTGGTGTTCCTGGGTGATGGGAAAAGGTTACTATCCTTGGGTGATAACTGAAAGACTGGAAAGTTCAGTCCATCTTAAGATGCCGTGGTGACTTACTGCTGAACTGTACTGACACACAAGAGGTCTGCTTGAATCAGAGTTAGCTTGATAATAACTGAGAAACACAACAAAACCTCTTTGGCATTTTATGCTACATGACATTTTTTAAAAAAAAGGTAATTTTTTTAAAATTTTTTTATTTTATATTGGTTTACTTACAAAGTTCATATACATTGTTTTTCACACAGGATCTTTCCCATATCCTTTACCCACCCCTCCCTCCTTCCATCAAATTGTGCAATTCTATGATTACCCCCCCCATCCTCACCCCTGTTACCCCTCTTGCCCTTGGATCTTCATATACACTCTACGATAATGGTCTTCTCTACAGTCTTTGTCCTGATGGTACTGAGTTAGTTCACTTAACCTCTCA
Organism: Elephantulus edwardii; assembly: GCF_000299155.1. Lineage (NCBI taxonomy): Eukaryota > Metazoa > Chordata > Mammalia > Macroscelidea > Macroscelididae > Elephantulus > Elephantulus edwardii. Next base: position 12,017,459 of record NW_006399780.1, read on the forward strand.
AGTCCCTCCCAAATTAGATAGTGACTTACAAAGTCATTGATCCTGCATGCTGTTTAGTATTCTATCATGTGAAATGTTTTTCTTTTATACTATTTTGCTTACAAAGTTTGTATACATTGTTTTTAACACAGGAACGTTCCCATTTCCTTTACCCACCCCTCCCTCTACCCATCAAATTGTGCAACCCGGTGATTATCACCCCTGCCCATTCTGTAAACTTTTGTGTTATTTCAGAGTTTATCTCCACCCATTGTCGTTAGAAAATTTCAACAAATAGTGACCTTATAGACAGATATATCTTGGAGAAAGATAGCCATTTGCTCCTTGGAGGCAAAAATGACCAAGTTTTGTCTCTCATGGTTTGGACATATTTCTATGAGAGGCTGTTCCTTGGAGAGGTACATCATGTTTGGAAAAGTATAGGGTCAGCAAAAGAAAGAAAGGCCCTCAACATGATGAATTGACATGTTCATTGACAGCGATGGCCTCAAGTGTGTCTGAGATGATGAGGGTGGCACAGGATAGACAGGGTTTGATCTGTTGTTTACAGGGTCACTGGGAGATATGCTCAACTTGAGGATGCTTAACAGCAGGAGTGCAGAGCTCCCCGGTGGCTTAGGGAGTTGTGCTGCTAATCCAAAGAACAGCGTCTGCTGGTTTAAACCCACCAGCCTCTCTGCAGGATAAAGATGGGCAGTCTTGTGTGATTTATAGCCTTAGAAAACCCACTGAAGGATCAGCTGTGAGTTAGGTTTGTTCTCGTTACACACAGTCCATTACATAATCAACTGCATTACCAGTGCTCCAAAGTTTCTCTCACATGAGTCAAACATTGGCTGTTTTTCACTATTAGAGTACTACCATTGATTAAGTTCTTTGGGGGTGAATAAAGACACTTCTTTCTTTTGTACATTCAATGCTTTGTTGTATAATTTCAAGGTGGGTTGGTTCAGAAGGGCCGTAAAAGAGAGTGGTTAGATTGAAACCAGGTAGTTTAGGTGTTGGTGTGGTAAGTATTTTTGTAGGAAATCAGCCTTCACCCAGGCTTTTTGACCTAGGCAGTTAACCTCATCAAATGGAGAGAAATGTAGCCCTATAAACTTGAGTCATTATAAAGGTTAAACTGAGATTGAGTTAAGAACTGATACCAATAAAAGGGAATAATAAAGTTCTTGTCAGTGTTTTGTTTTATATTTGCTGCTTAATTAGCTGCCTCAGGTATTTGTACTGTAGAATAATCGCCATCCTGTCATGCAGCCTTCAGTATGGATTGCATCTTAGTATCAGGAAAGCAAGGATCCTTATCACCAGATCAATTGGCAGTGTCATAATAGATGGAGAAAGGATTGAAATTGTTCACAACTCCATCTTGCTCAGATCCACAATTGGCACCTTTGACACCAGAAGTTGGGAAATCAGAAGATGAGTTGCATTGGGAAAATCTGCTTTCAAAGATCTCTGCAGAGTGCTAATGAGCTATGATGCCAGTCTAAAGATTAAGGTGCACCTGGTCCAAACCATGGTCTTCTCAGTTGCTTTCTATGCATCTGAGAGCTGGGCAATAAAAAGGATGAGAGAAGAAGAATCAATGCCTGTGAGTGCTAGAGAAGACTATTGAGCTGCCTAACAGCCCCCCAGGACTAAGCACCAATCCAAGGCACCTCTACTGTTGGAAGACTCATACTTCTTACACGATGGCTCAGGTTGCCATGGGTATGTGAATGCTCCCATTAAACAGGGTAGAAGCTGCCTAGATGTCTGTGGTCTTGCTTCACACATCACAGAGTGCCCTTCCTCTCTATAGGTAGACACAGTCAAGCCCATGCCATTCAAAAGGAAGAAACAGAAATCCCACCAAGTTGAGAGGAATATCAAAGAACTTTTGACCACATGTTTGAAGTGCCACAGTAGAAGTATTTTGTGTAGAAAACATACCAGGTAATTTAATACAACTTTGCAGTTAGAGTTTACCAGATGAAAGTGTTACACTTAGACTAAGCATTTGGTTGCAGCAGGCACTCAGAAAACCTTAAGGACAGTAAATAGAGTGGAATGATGGAATGTGTACAAGATACCATATTTTTATAAGTGTTCCTGGAACTTTTATCTGTAAACAGTGCTGTAAGAATGGTGCCCTTTGTGGGTCTGTTGTTCAGAATGACTTTCCTAGGGCATTGTCCTGACTTTGCCACTGTTAAATAGATGTGTTAATTGATCTAGCAGGGGATTAGCTAGTTACATCATTCCAACAGGCTTAAATTGAGCAGGTTCACTGACAGAAATTTGGGAATGTCACCACCAGCAAAGAAGCAGCAGAGAATGCAGTGCCAGCCCTACAGAATAGTAAAAGCAGCCGCAGCAGAGAACCAGAAACCCGATGTGAGACCGAGCTGACCTGAGACTGCTAGCCAACAAAGCCAGGGCCAGGGGCATTTGCCCAAACTTTCTTTAAGACCGAAGGTAGAAACACTATAATTGGCAGGACTAAGAGTGCTTTATAACACTGGCCTTAAGCCTAAAGCCAGAGGCTGAAAGGGCCTGTGAGCACACTTCTGAAGCTGTCCTGACTGAGAAATTATGTTTCTGTTGCCATCCTGGGTTGCAACTTGTTAAGTCCCCTTAAACAACCCATACTCACAGTATGTTTCTGTTTGGTCTGTATAGTTATTGCAATCTATTTCAGACCAGTAGGAGAGAGGATTGGTATTAGAATTAGTCGAAAGAGGTGTGGGAACCTGAGAGGGCATGTCTGACCTCATGGGAGTTGGTTTTGTTTTGTGGATGCTGTTGATGGGGACAGTTCCCCCTTGTGGAGTTAGTAGAGGTCAGTTATGACTGTCCTCATGCTGCCCTTGCTCTTTATACAAATGGTTTGGCTCTGATGTAGTCTGATCTCTTAAGTACACAAAAGAATGAGGAGGATCAAGATCAACAACTCAAAGCTGATTCCTTTAATGCAGAGGTTTTCATTCTGTTGTTTAGAGTCTACTTAATGACATCTAACAGGAACAACAGCCTCCAATCCCCTTGGCAAGCCACAAGCCCCTCATTTGAATAACCTGACTCAGTCATTTGGTGGGAAAGACTATGGCTAGAAGGATCATATTAAGTAATTCACTGCCCTGAATATACTTTAAAGGAATCAAAGATGCCTTGGTTTTTATGGAATTGCTGGTTTGAATTGATTGACTCAAGAAAGTAGAAGGTTGCATTCATTATTAATTTTCCTCCAGTGAGGAGCATCTTTAATTTTTAAGATACTTTTTTCTCTCCTTGTCTAAGAATTACCTAGAAGGTAACACCTACCACTCCTTTTTGAGCATGCAAAATGGTTTCAAAGGGTAAGAAATCCTCCTAGATGCCAGGTGAAAACCACCTTAATTAGTCTGGAAAGAAATAAGACGCCTTTCTTCAGAGGAGATAGGACTTACTCTTAAGTCTCTTGACAGATAGGCCTTGGGATGAAGCCCTCACACTTGGAACTTGTCACATGGATGTTTAGTGTCCTTCACTACCTGTGACAGAGCAAGCCACATAATAGCTTTGGCCTTCAGTCTTCCACCATGAAATAGGGTTAATAGCAGACACTACTATGTGACTAGAAACAATAGTGGATATAAAAGCCCTGGCATGGGCTCTGAGCTCCATAGTTGGTGGTAAGCCTGACTTTGTTAGAATGTGTGCCATGGAGTTGTCCTGAGATTCCTTCAGGGCTATGGTTACCATGCCATTGAGTGCAATAACAACTTTTGGTGAACCTTCACTGTTAGGTTTCTTGTCTACATCTCTCTAGTGCTAGCCTTCCAGGCTCCAGTCCTCAGTTTCTACTGCCTATTAGATATCTTCAAGAGATATACTGAGCAGTAACGCAAGCCAGACCTGCGCCTTTCCTACTTCTTTTTGTCTTCTCCTGTAGACTTCACCCGTGATGCTCTTATCTGGGGGCCTCACCATCCTCCCAGTCATCCAGACTGATTCTAGTACCTGGCCGCTCCCCCTGATCCATTGCCCATCCCCAGAGCCTACCAGCACTGCTATCAGCAGATATTTGTTGGGTGTGGTTTTTTTTAATTAATTTGCTTTGTTGTTCCTATTGAGACTATATACACAGTACCGCTTACACACTTCAACAGTTTGGACATGTACATTGATTACATTCTTGATGCGTAACCAATTCTCTTCTTCCTTTTCTGAGTTGTTGCTCTCATTTTAACATAAACTCATTGCCCCCTAGGCTTTCTATCCAATCTTTCAGTTGCTATTGTCAATTTCATCCTTTAATAGAGAATGCTTTAAAAAGCATAATGCTCCAGGCAAGCTTTTTTTTTCTTTTTAAAGAAACTAGTAAGTAAGACCAGACTGTTGTTTGATTTTTTTTTTTTAAGAAGACTTCAGGGGTTATTTTTGGATTAAAGTTTAAAGATTATTTTAGGGCAATAATTTCAGAGTTCTTTTGGTCTCATGGCAAAGGGAGCAGTTGTTCCTGGAGGCAGTTTGCCACAGATTTCCCATTTTTTACTATCTTCCTGTTGCTTCAGGCAAATACAGATCAATTGTGTCTCTGATGGCCATTTGCAAGCTTTTCGGATTCCCAGGCACTGTGCAACACACTAGGAGGTAAAACAGAAGTACCCAACATGTTATTGAGCCAATTAACTGGGCTGTCCCGAGAAACCATGACTCTTAGCCTCCAAACCAAGGAACCAAATCTCATGAGGCATCTGGTTGTTCAGAAGCAACCTCAGCAGCGGATGAGGTGGTGTAGTTTCTGTTCTGTCATTGTAAGTAAACCTAGCAGAGCTTTTGCCCATTCGCCTTTTCACAGGTGTACAACTGATTGACGACGGCTGCAGTCAATGGCCGTGGACGTCCTGCATATTTGCCTTACTCTCTGCTCTCACAGATTACTGCCATAAATTGCCTTCTGGTCCTGCTAACTTTCACCCTTGCCCATCTGTCCCTCGCACTGCTGCTTTCAGTGATGTGATAACAGTCTGGAACCTCTCACTGTCCTTCATCAAGCTTTAAGTTATGACTCATTCCCTACAAACCAGAGCCCAGCTCTTTAGGAATACCATAAAGGGTAAAACTGCCCTGTATTTGGTTTACTACCAGAATCTCCTGGGGGAATTTGTTTTTGTAAAAAAATTATGCCATCACGAATGGACCTCGCAGCCTCCTTTACCTCCCATAGAGCTGCCTTCACTCCACTTGGACTATTCTTCCTTCCTCCCCTCCCCTCCTTTAGTCCTTTCAATGTTCAGTACCAGTGTCCCTTCTGTGTGCCGCCCATACCCATCATCACAGATCCTGGGCACTTAAAATATACAGAGATTCTTATCCACATAGGTAGTTTCAGGTGGTTCTGAAGTACCAGAAAGCACTGGATTTTATTGGTCAAGATCAGAAAATACAATCCACACTGCTTCACCACCATCCCTGTCTCTGTCATTCGTGAACCAGGGAGAGCCTTCTCAGTGCTGAAAAATCAACCTGGATTAGGCACGTTGCTAGAAGACCTTGCAGGTTGCTTGACTCGTGCTTGGGCTCAATAAAGAAATGCAATTTAAAAGGGGCCTGCTTTAGTGTCCTGCCTCCCCTTCTGTTATTACTGTTTGTGGACATGTCCTTTCTGCTATTGTGGTTTTTTCCAGGCCTGAAGGACGGGTTTGAATTGTCTGCACGAATCCCCCAACACCTAGCACTTTTGTCTTGCCTGTGGCAAGCGCTAGCCTTTCCCTGTACTAATGAAGTCCTGCCTTTTTCCGGACTCTTGAGGTGGACTCAGTCCTGTTGTTGATTTGGCCGCACTTTCTTTGGGAATCCTCCAGGCACTGTTCCTTGGAGTTCACCTTATGCATCATGTTGCATTTGTATCATAGCCCTGTCCTGCGGTGGTTTGTCCGTGTTGCCTTCCAAACAGTGAAGTTATGCTCACTCCTCTGTGCACCTGGCTGCACAGTTTGTTGAATGAATTGCTAGTGAATGAGCAAGAAGGCAGTTTATAGAACTACGTCAGAGCCCGAGAACAATAGGCAGTGCTATCTGATGCTGCTAAGCAGAGTTGGTGAGCATTTTGCAGATTTCCAAGATGTCTTATGTGGTGTGCTTACATGCTATATATGCTGCTTACTGGGCAGTGTTGCTTTGGCATGTGCCCCGATGAAGGACAGAGGAGTAGTTTCCAGAAAACACATGTCTTATGACTTCTTAGAAAAATGCACATGCCGTCTAGTCTAAAATACTGATTAGAACACCCAGTAAAAGCATGCTCACACAGAGTGCAGCCATCTAAAATGTACCAGGTTAGTGGAAATGGTGATTTTTCTGATCCAGCATTAACCAGACTCAATATGGTAATTGAAATTGCTGCCTCAGGCCAGGATTCCTGGTAAAGACTTTGCCCTGCGTGGCCTGCCTAGTTAAGGACTCTGAATCTATCCCTTTTCTAAAACAAAATGCACCTCTTGAAATGCCAGGCTTTTACTAGATTCTGAATTGCTAAGTCTTAATTTGTGAGGGGTCTTGAACTCATTCAGGAATTTTTGAAAGCCGTGAATGTTTAATAATATTGCCTGTATATTCAAGGGCACCTTTCCCTCCTTCCCCGAAACCCCTATTTGCTGAAACTCATTCCTGATTTTTTTTTAAAGTATACAGAAACCTGTTGCTGTGGAGCTGATTCTGACCCATAGCCACCTTGTAGGGCAGAGTAGAACTGCTCTTATAAAGCTTCAAGGCTATAATCTTTATGGAAGCAGATTGTCACGTCTTTCTCTCTAGGATTTGACCAGCTGACCTTCTGATTATCAGCTGAGCACTTGATTATTGTGTCACTGGGACCCCTTAAACCAAACTCTTTGCTGTAGTGTGGGTTCCATCTCTCAGATCCTACAGGACAGAGTAAAATAGGGTGGCACGCTCTTAAATTTCCACGGATGATGCCTACCACGTTTTTGTCCATTGGAACAGCTGCTGGGTGCAAACTACCAGACTTTCAGTGTGCAATCGAGCCTTTTAACAATGAGCCACTAGTATTCCTCCTGATGGGGCCCACAAACCTCAGATTGAGAAGCTATTCTATAATAATTTCTTTTAAACTAGTGTTTAGATTCAAATTAGAAATGATGAAAAGGTTTGCCTGGTACTTGAATATTTTTCCTTTGTTGGTAAAAGATACTTTTAAAAAATCTTACTTTTGATTTTAATCAGTTGTTTCCTTTAAATGAACATGTGTATGTAATATGTTTTATTCAGCTGGCTTTTCCTATGTAAAGTCTAGACGCAGCCATGGTGAGAACTGTGAAACTGGATGCCTCCGTTTGAAATGCAGATATTGGGGTGGGGGGGCAGAAATGCAGATATTGAAACAATGAGTATTAAAAAGCCAAGGAAATTTTGGTTTCATTCCTTTGTGAAGAACAGTAATTACCTTCAGTATTAAATTTTCTTAATATTGAACTCTTGTATTTCATATGATGGCTTTAATTCAATTTAAATATTTGTAGAGTGCACCCTTTAGTAATTTATTCCCAAATTTCCCTTTGAGATGATGTAAGGTGCATCAGGTTAACTCACACAGATTTCAGAATTCCAAATGCACTACTAATCTTGAATAGTGTTAATTTAAAACATCTGTGCCCTCCAGCGCTGCAGGCTGGGTAATCACACAACTGCAGCTTGTAAGGTTTAATAATTGTCGGAAGTCTGAGTTTTCTCCCTTGAAATAATTTGTTAAGCAAGATAGCAGTATTATCCTGCCTGTAGAAAATGTTGGTTCTCTGGGTTGTGGCTGAAGCCATATTAAAGCGCAAAGTTCTGAAATTCAAGCATAATCTAGTGAAGATGTTTTTATTAAACCATAAACAGGGCAAAGACAGAAATAAAGTTATTACCCAGATGAGGGACACTGCCGCCATGCACGTAGTACAGATGCTGATAGAATCAGCTGATGCACAGTCATGGAGCTCATTATGTGTGACAGAAGACAAAGACAGTCATCACATGACATCATCACATCACATCAATCAGCATGATTGGTGGCACATCAATTTCTCCCTGCCACAGGACCAACTGCAGAAGCAGAAAGGGGACACTCAGGATATGGGCATAATTGCAGGTTGAAAATGTTCCAGGATAGGTTCTGGGCTTTTGATTATTGGCTGTGCGATGGACTTGTGATTATGTGACTCAAAGTCCTTGCTACCCGAATGCCTCCCTTCAACTTAAATTAAATAATGATTTACTGGCTCTTTTCAGTAAATCATTAAGGACATGCCTGAGTGAGTTGCTTAGTTCTTTGTGTGAGCACTTTTCTGCTTGAGGGCAAGCTGCCTCTCCCTGGGTTTGCCTGGATTTGTAATCTGTTCTCAGCTGCACTGTTCCAGAGGCAAACTGCCTTTCCCTGGGCTTGCCCAGATTTGTCTGAACACAGCCATACTGTTGGTTTAATGATCAACGGGAACTGGGGAAGCAGTGTAAAGGAACTCAAATTGTGTCTGGACTTTTCAGAATCAAAGTGGAGTTAAAGCTCCCACTGTGGAAACACAGCCTTCATAGGCCAAGTGCTTCTGAATTTGAGCTTAATGCGCACCAACTTTCTGTTCACACTCTAACGCTAAGCAGAAACTTTTGATAACTTCAAAGGAGTCCAAAAAATATGTGACATGAGAATAGTTTAAAGATTAATTAGTAACAGTACTTCTGAAGATTAAAAATACTCAGCCTAGTGGTAAGAAGTTGCGATGCCAACCTAAAGGCAGGCAGTTTGATCCACCAGCTGCTCTGAGACACAAAGATAAGCAGTCTCCTCCCGTGCCACTTGCAGCCTCTGAAAACTTGCTCTGAGCCAGTGCTGAGTCAACAGCAGTGGGTCTGTCAGTCAAGCAAAAGAGAAATGTAAGAAAATGAAAAACACTCTTTGACGTTAGTATGGCTGATTTTAGTGCTTGGATCAAATCACACGTGCCTGGCCAATGTAAATATTAATAATACCTAAGTTCAGAACTTGTTCACTGAAAGTGAGGAGGACTTGAAGCACTTGCTGCAGAAGATCCAGGACTTCGAGCCTGAACTACGGATCACATCTCAATATCAGGAAGATGAAAATCTTCACCAGTGAGCAACACCGTGATGGAGAAGAGGTTGAAGTTGTAGACGATTTCAGCTTTCTTTGATTCCCTGTCAACAGCTTTGGTATCAGCAATCAAGAAATTAAAAGTTGGGTTGCATTAAGAAAATCTGCTGTCAGGGACCCCTCCAGAGTACTAAATAACAGTTGTGCTAAAGACTTACGTGCACCTGATCGAAGCCATCGCCTTTTCAATTACTTGCTATGCATCTGAAAGTTAGGAAAATGACTTAAGAATGACAGAAGAAGAATTAATGCCTTGAGTTGTGGTATTGGAGAAGAGTAGTGAATATCTCTTGGATTGCCAGGAGAACAAGTCTGCCCTGGAAAAAGTGAAATCAGGGTGCTCCTTGGAAGCAAGGATAGTGAAACTCCGCCTCACATACTTTGGGCATGTTATAAGGAGGGGACAGTACTTGAAGAAGGACAGCATGCTTGGAAAGGCAGAGGATCAGCCTAAAGAGAGGAAGTCTCTCAATGAGATGAATTGACAGTGTCTGTAACAATGGGCTCAAGTGTGTCAGAGTTAGTGAGGGTGGAACAGGTTAGGGCATGGTTCAGAGTCGCTGTTCATAGGATTGCTTTGAATTGTAAATGACTCGATGACATATAACAACAATTTCAGATCTATAAATCATTACCTAAGGGGCTCTGGTGATGCACTGGTTAAACACTCGGCTGCCAACTAAGCTGTAATATGTGGCAAGCTCTTTTTGTAAAGATGACCTCCCAGAAACCCTGTGGTGCAGCATTACTCTGACCTGTGGGGTCTCAAAGTTGGCGTTTATAAAGAAGGGTGAGATCTAGATACCATTCCTGGGTAAGAAAACTAGGGACAAACTCCTGCAGATTATAGACCCTCACCAGCTGTCAGAGGGAGGACCAATGGGGAAAGGGAAGAGAAACCCAGGAGTTGATGAGGCATTTAATTCAAAGTAGGGTTGTCATTTGCTAGAGTCAGGCTTAGATACTCTGGAATGGTCTAAATAATAAAATGTAGGGATTAAGAAATGCTTTCCAAAGGAGATATTTTATACTGACTCAACAAAGTGAAGAACCAAAACTAAAACTTGAATAAATTAATAACCATAGAATGATTTATTGAGGTGCTGTCCCATCACAAAACCCTTTAAGGCCATAGAATAGAAAAAGGTGAAACATCTGGAAAAGCAGCATAATTCTAACACCGAGGTAATATACTGTGTATATTACTCACTGGGTTTTTTTGTTTTGTTTTTGTGTGCATTGGGTTTTTTTACCTATTGGTTTTGGCATCTGCTGGCTCCTGGATGCTCTGTGGACTGTGCTTTGAGAATTGAGTGGCAGTAAAGCCTGGGATCAACGTAGCTTTGAGAACTAAGACTAAAGTTTACAAATAGAGGAACTCAGCAAATTGTTCAGGAAAGGACAGAACAGTGGGGATGTGGAATTAAACGTTCCTTCCTTAGATTTTTAAAAGTAAACAGAACACGTAAATGGAAGAAAATAATTTATTGCCTTCTTAATGCATGATTTTGGTATTTTTACCCCTTTATTTTCTCATCATGCAAACTTTGTTAGCATAGTCCATGTTGTTGTTGTTACGTGCCATCGAGTCCCCTGCGATTCATAGCAACCCTATGTACAACAGCCCTAAACTCTGCACTATTCTGTGCCAATCTCACCATCTCTGAGACTCCTGCTCTCATTACCCCAGTCACTGAATCAATCCATCTCACCGAAGGTCTTCCTCTCCTGCACTGTCCCTCCACTCTCCCAAGCATGACATCCTTCTCCAAGGACTAGTCCCTCCTTGCAACATGTCCTAAGTATGTCAGACAAAGCTTCAGAATCCTTGCCTCCAAGGAGCAGCTCGGCTTCACCCTCTCCAGGACACATCTGTATGTCGGACTCCAAGGGGCACTTTGTTCCGCGACAGGACACCTGTTTGGCTGGTGGGTGAAAAGCGAAGTTCCCCAGTTCCCGCTGCTCTTCCCTCTTCCTGGCTCCACTGAACTTTTCTTCTCATGTGGTGTTCAGCTCCCAGCTAAGCATAGTCCATAGGGAGTTGCAATAACTCAGAGGTGAATGACTGAAATGTTTGGCTGGAAGTGAAGCTGAACAGGGTTGATTTCTGATCTGGGCTTGAAGTTAGCTTAAAGGCTAGAAAAATAAATCATCAAAGATGAGTTAAGTTGATACTGTACATGTATTCCCCCCCCCATTCAGTACTATCAAAACATCATTATTATATTACAAGTTTTACAGTGATTTAATGGTTTCATTAAGAGGATTTGATTTCATGGCTATATTACTACTTACTCACTCATCGCTGTGGAGTCGGAACTGACTCATAGCTGACTCTCTAGTGGGTTTTCAGAAGCTGTAAATAGCATGAGAGGAGATTGTCTTCTTCCTCGAGAGCCACTGGTGTATTCAAACCACCAGAGACATCACTTCTCTGGTGGTTCAGACCAGTGGCTCTAGGAAAGACGGGCTGTCTTAGAAAACCTGCTGGAGGGCCAGCTATTAGTCATTTCTGGCATTGAGTAAGTAAGTGAATTGACAGGAATTTGAGTCAATGCGGATGATTTCAGTTCTAAGCATGACGGGGTCTAAAGCCTTTTTACTCCCCTAGGGTCTTGACAATGGAAATTTCTTCCAAGGGCATGATTTTGGACACATTCAGTAAACATTACACCCCTGCTGTGTGCCAGACAGTGGCAATGAGAAATGACAGGAATTCATTTCTAATCTTAAGAACTCTGCACAGTTTCACAGAATCGCAAGTCCCATGAGGACAGGAAGTTTCTGTTCACTTTCCGTCTAAATCCAGTACTAAAAATTCCACTTACTAAGGGGCTCAGTGTTTAGGGAATGGTCCAAAAAGGGCCAAACAGGGTTATTTGCAAAATATTAGTGTTACTTTGTCATGGCATTGCTTTGGCCAGTCTCCAGTCCAGAAATGATTCTCTGTTTGGTAATGTAAATCAGTTGCTTATGGGGTGGCATTATATATATAT
>NW_006399780.1:12032365-12036261 GCF_000299155.1 Elephantulus edwardii
GGAGGGGAAGACCCTCTATGAGATGGATTGATTCGGTGACTGGGGTAATCGGGATGGGTGTGTCAGAGGCGATGCGGTTGGCGCAGGATAGAGCAAGGTTTAGAGCTGTTGTGCATAGGGTCGCTATGAGTCGGAAACGACTCGATGGCACATAACAACAACAACAACATCCATAGTTAAATGTTAGGGCACATCTGATTTAATCCATTTTTTTTTAAAGTCTAGCTGTATATCAGGAAGGGTGTTCGCCAGGGATGTATTCTGTCTCCATACCTTTTCAGTCTATATTCAGAACAGATCATTTTGTATGCTGGGCTATACAAGGAGGAATGTGGCATCAGGATTAGAGTAGGATTCATCAACAACTGGCATTATGCAGATGACACACAACCCTGCTTGCTGAAACTGGGGAGGACCTAAAGTGCTTGCTGCAGAAGGTCAAGGACTGCAGCCTTCAATATGGATTGAAGCTCAACATCAAGAAAACAAAGATTCTCACCACATTAGCAGCATCATAATGGATGGTGAAGACATTGAGATTGTTAGCAGTTTTAGTTTGTTTGGTTCTACAATCAACACTCTTGGTAACAGCAGACAGGAAATCAAGAGACGAATTACACTGGGAAAGTCAGCTGTTAGGGACTTCTCCAGAGTACTGAAGAGCGACAATGTCAAGCTGGAGACTAAGGTGTGCCTGATCTGGGCCATAGTCTTCACAATTGGATGCTTTATGCTGGTGAGCTGGACAGTGACTAGGGATGATAGTGAATTGATGCCTTTGAGCTGTGGTCCTGGAGAAGAGTGTTGAGTATACCATGGACTGCTAGGAGAACAAACGGGTTCACTTGGAGAGAGTGAAACCAGGCTGCTCCTTTGAGGCAAAGATTCTGAAATTCCATCTGACATACTTTGGGCATGTTGAAAAAGAGGGACCAATCCTTGTAGAGGGACATAATTTTGGGGAGGGTGGTGGGACAGTGCAAGAGAGGAAGACCCTCAATGAGATGGATCAGTTCCGTGATTGGGGTTATGGGAGTTGGTGTGTCGGAGACAGTGAGGTTGGCACAGGATAGAGCAGGGTTTAGGGCTCTTAAAAATAGGGTTGCTGTGAGTTGAAAGTGACTCGACGGCACATAACAACACAACAACAACAAGCTGCACATGAAGTATATGATAGTCTGCCAGGGGTCTGTCGCCAACAGAGGCAGGACAACAATCATGAAACTATAATATAAAAGAAATGTGAGAAGTGTTGGAGGGGGAATACCCTGGGTGGATACAGAAAAACCCATTGGAACTCAGTTGAACTCCAGTATTCTACCAAACCCTAAAAGTGATATTCTAAAATTATTGTTGCTGTTAGGTCTTATTGAATCAAGTACAGTTCATAGTGACCCCATAAACAATGGATCTGAACCTTGTTCTAGCCTGTGCCATACTTGCCGTTTTAAAACTACAGAGATTTTTAAAAAAAATTTATTTTTGCTTTGTTTCCAAGTTGTTTAGAATACAAAGGGTCCATTTTATTGCCTTGATGAACTATGATTTAATTTTCTTAGTGAACTTTAAAGTTACTGTTTAAAATTACAAGTATTAAAATTTTATCAGTTGGCCTTTCTGAAAGTCGTGAATTTAAATACTGTCTTTTTTCCCTCCCCTTGCAGCTGTTTGGGGCAACGTCGTTAATATGAGGTAATTTTCTTTTCTTTTTTTTTTTTCTTGCTCAATTTAAGAATAAAATTGGGGTTTTACAAATATATTTCAGTTGTAATATATATGCTATTGATGTGCCTTGGTTTGGGAGAAAATATTTTTAAGCAAAACAGACTCATCACTATTTAGTCTGCATGTGGGCTGTTTCTAGCAATCTCTGATCTCTTGAGCTGATTATAATGTTCAGCTCAGTCAAACCTCCACGTCAGTGTCAGTCTCTGTGTACCTATGATCTCCTCCTCAGTGTTCTCTGTCATAGTTTTCCCTCTTTGTGTAGGTAATAGAGCTTTAAGTTCACACTGCTAAGATGGAAATCATATTTCTGGGTAGCTTGAACAAGGATACGGATGCCTCCTGCAAAAACCTTTGCAGAAGAGAATCGTCTTAAGAACAATGTGATGATGAATGTCTTCATAGGAGCAGGCTAGACGAGTTGTGAGCTCTCTCAGGTGTAGCTCTGGAAGCATTCTGGGGGTGTGTGTTTGTGTATGTGAGTGTATAATCTTTGCTTCATAGTAGATCAGGAGATAGAAAATAGGTTAAGAAAATAGATTTGGAACTGTTAATATGTTGTATGAAGAAAAATTCACATTATTTTGTATTTCTTGGTGTTAAGAAATATAAGAATAACAGAATCGTGAGCTGATAAGTTTGGATTAGAATTTTAATCCTAGCTACAAGGGTATCCAGTGATAATCTTGTGCTCCACCCCCAAGCTTTTCATACTGAAATGTTTTTTCAAAGCATGTAGTGCAGCATTGATTCGATTCCCACCGTGGGAGCCTGTATGCATCTTCTTGATAAGGATGCTTCTGCATGTAGCTTGGTGGGGTGTTTAGATCTCTTTTCTGTCTAGGGAAAATTTCAATTTTGCATTAAGTCCTCAGGAAACACCTGCAGACAAACCTGTCCTTAAACACACTTCTTGTCTTTAATTGAAAATTTCTTGTTAAGTGTAAGGTAGAGGGTAAGATAGTTTCATTTTAATAGAAACAGTACATTAGGTAAGAATGAACATGTTCATAGATTATGGATTTAAGGGGATTCCTTCTCCTGAATTTTCATGGTTTCCTCTGGTTGTCCTGGAGGGGATTGGCGCAGAAGGAAAGAAAGAATTTAGCCACCTTGGGTTTGTGTTGTGGCAATTTACTTGGTAATAAGTCTTGAAGTCACAAAGCCTTACAAATTATCTCAGTTTTGTAGTTTTCTACTCAACAGGTCTATCCAGGAAAATGGTGAACTGAAAATTGAGAGCAAGATTGAAGAGGTTAGTCTATTTTTTTTATTTGGCTTCTATTTATCAACCTGTTTGTCAAAGTAATTTCCTTTGCTTCTGTTAGTGTCTTTATTCTGGCACCTCTGGCTGTGCTAAGATTTTTAAACTGTTTCCCCTTGTTGTTTTAAGAGTAGACTTTCTATTTGTTATTCGGTAGATGCAGTCTCTGAGTCAATATTTGTTCATTTTATTAGATGTGACATATCAAAGCAAATTCTACCTTAAAGGCAAAATTGATTTTAAGCATTTACATGACTTTTCAAGTGTGACTTTCTATAATTCCTCAGGGAAAAGGAAGTAATTGCCGTCACCAAGGATGGCAGCAAAGACTACCATCTACTCACTTGAGCAGATGGAAAAATGAAAAATGACCGTAAATCAGGTGTTGGCACATGAGAGTCATGAAGAGTTTTGATGCTTTGGAGTGTAATGTTAGAAAAGATTACTGAATGTCCCATGGACTGCCAGTAAAATCAAGTCTGTCTTGGACAGAGTGCTCCTGAGAGGCAAGGATGGTGAAACTTTCTCTCACATACTTTGGACATGTTGTCAGGAGATGCCAGTCTTTGGGAGAAGAAAGACTTTTAGATAAAGGTAACAGAATCAGAGAAAGGGAGGAAGACCCACTACACGGTAGATTGACACAGTAGTTATAACAGTGGGCTTGAGCATATCAGAGACGGTGACGATGGCACAGACTAGGGCAAGTTTCAGATCTGTTTTGCATCAGGTTGCTGTGAGTTTTAATGGACTCAATGGCATTACAGCGACACACGACAATAAACATAACAAACATTCTACAGATGGAGAAGTCTTACCTACTCATTGAAAACACCCACAGCTTTTGGTTGCTTAAGGAGAACTTGGGTGGTGTACATTTACCATCCATGATTGCTAATGGAAAGAT
>NW_006399780.1:12036436-12037748 GCF_000299155.1 Elephantulus edwardii
TATGGAGGGGCAGAAACTGCTCAGATGGGAAAATGCTCATTGTCACATGTGAAAATGGCTATTCTGCCTAAGAGCAAGAAAGAGATACTTTCTTACACTGTTGGAGCAGGAACTAAAGATTACAAAATTCATTACTGGCTTAACGACCATTAGGGGTATAAGTCACCCACCTTTGGCTTGGTAGCATCTCTTTCTGTCCACTGGGCCAGCTGATCTCTCTCATGGAAAGATTAGACATTTTCATTTACCCAAGAGTGCCCCAGAAGAAAAGTCCCTACGAAGCACAGCTCTGCTGTAACATGGAGTCATGAGTTAGAATTAACCCAACAGCAAGTGTACCCAATTGATCATACACCACGTGTGTTATACTACATACTTATCTTTCCGCCAGTAAGTAAAGATACGCCAGTTGTTTTAACACAGCTTGTGGGAGGAAGTGGGGACTCATTCACCTGTGGAAGATGTGATTTGAAGCTGCATGGTGGGGTTGTTACAGAGATGAACTTGAATTGCTCTTGCTTGCTCTGTCGACTCTCATGAGCATTAGCACATGTGGGTGGACCTTGATTGACAGCCTAGAATTTATGTGCTGCAACTGATAACATGGATATAATTGTAAAAAGATGTCTGGCATTTGTGGGCAGCAATTTGGGAATTCTTTTGTTCCTGAAAAGCATGATTTTATTGTGTCTGTATTTATGGGCCTGAAAATCTGTTTGAATTGAATAAAAGTTAATTTTCTCTAAGACCTAGGTGTTTATTGAGTCAAGATTCTAACGTAATTTATCATCTAGATCCTAGAATTTTGGTTCACACATGGTATATCGTAGTTCTAACTGGAAATTAGTGATAGACAAAATTAAAATCTCTTGCATTATGTCATGCCAGTTTGAAAAGTCACGACTGAGTAGGAGTGCTGGAGGAGTATGCTTTTGCTGTAAAAATAATTTTGCTTATTATTGTTTTAGATTGTTGAGCCATTAAGAGAGAAAATCAGAGACTTGGAAAAAAGGTATGTGTGCTTTTTTGGTTTTGATTTTAGGAATGTGATGTATCTTAGATTAAGATAAATGCTTATAATTTGATAGGTTAGGTGTCTAATATATTAAAGATCAAGATCAAATATTTACCAAATAAAGGTCAATATCGAAGTTTACCTTGTTGTTGTTATGTGCCGTCGAGTCGTTTGCGACTCATAGCAACCCTATGTACAAGCCCTAAACCCTGCTCTATCCTGTGCCAATCTCACTGTCTCTGACACACCCATCCTGATTACCCCCGTCACTGAATCAATCCACCTCATAGAGGGTCT
>NW_006399780.1:12038412-12071599 GCF_000299155.1 Elephantulus edwardii
GCCACGCTTCTCCTCATAGAGCCCAGCCTTAGCTGAGCAATTAATTTTATAGTACAAAAGATGTAAAGCACTCTAAAAGAACTTTTCTGTGAAAAGACAGACTTTTGCTGTCAAATTTGGATCCAGTCTTTTTAAACCTTATTGGTTTTCTTTTTTCAATTAGAACCATTTTTGAAGAAAACCATAGACTCTCCAGAAAAAGAATTGTTTGGGTTTTTTTGTTTGTTTGTTTGTTTTTTCGGGTGGTTTTTTTTTTTTTACTTTCCTGTGGCCCAACTTCAGATTATAAATTAAAAGTCCTTTATCTAATATCTGCATTTGTTTTTTCTAATATCAGTTTATTTTCTCTGATATCAGTTTGTTTAATACAATTTGGCAAGATCAAAATACATCCTCATATAAAAAATTTTGGTTATTTTTTGCCACTTAAGTGTAGTGCTTAAACAGAAAGTTAGAAGAACACCTATAAGTGTGTTGAAATTTTCCTTTTCCAATTCCTATGAATTTCTGAGTTCTTGCAATTTCAGCTTATCACAGAACAGTGTCACAATTTGTGTAAATAAAGTAAATGAAGCTTATGGAGGGGCAGAAACTGCTCAGATGGGAAAATGCTCATTGTCACATGTGAAAATGGCTATTCTGCCTAAGAGCAAGAAAGAGATACTTTCTTATACTGTTGGAGCAGGAACTAAAGATTACAAAATTCATTACTGGCTTAACGACCATTAGGGGTATGGAAGGCAATATATCTAAAAATAAGAATTTAGAAAGAATAGGTGCATAACATCTAAATAAGATTACATAATTGGCCAGAGGCATATACTACTGAGTTTATTACAGAGGACAGCAACAAGATAGGTTTTTCTAGTAACCTATTTAATGAGTAAGGAGTTTCCAACCTGAAGGCAGGAGATTTGAATCCACCAGGTGCTCCTCAGGAGAAAACAAAGTGCTTCCTCAGTCATGTCTGTTTCTGGGAGTCAGTTGTAAAGATGTGTCAGTAATGTTGTATTCTAAAACCCTTTGAGCACAGACTATCACATCTAGCTCATTTTAAAAAAAAACCTGTGATGAAAAAGACCCTTTGGAATAGACTGTGTGTCTTGTACCTGCTAGACCATGACCCTTTGGAATAGACTGTGTGTCTTGTACCTGCTAGACCATACAGACAAATACAAGAACGCTCTCTTAGGGTGGATGGGGTAAGTCAGTACCAAGGTTAAAGGGACTACCATTTGGAAATGAGAGGGAGTTTTTAAAAATCTAGCATGAATTTCAGGCTCCCATCAAGACTTTAAAAAGGCATTAAGACTCTTCTGTCATTTGCTTCATTTACACACAGCAGGGGCCTGGTATTTTAAATTCCACTATATCTTTGATATTAAAGCCATACTTTCTCTTTTTCAGAATGGTTGGATGGTTGGTAGCATATATCCATTAGATTAGCAGAACGTCAAAACCATTTGGAGGATCTGGGCTATGGTAGTGTCTGTAATGAAGTCTGGGTGGAGCCTCTAAAATGTCATCCCCAGCCTTCTGTGTGGTTTGTCAGCAGGGTCCCCCAGGAGGAATGTCGATTAGGCAGAATGGCTGGAAGGGAAGCTCCCTGTAATGTGACAGAAACATTCATTTGAGTCACAGATTCAGAAGAAATGTTTTGATTTTCTAGTTCCCTTCCTTAGTTTGTACCTGTTTTGTATTCTTTTTTGACAATTGCACTTCTAAAACAGCTTAGCCTCAGGCAGTGAGACTACACCCCAGCCCCCCAATATGTGGAAACTTTGTAGCTAGAATACCTTTTGATTCTTTAGTAGAGGTTTAAGAAAGAAAAAACCATTAAAGTTTATGTGATTCCACCCTCATCCCCCTCTTTGTGGGAAAGTTTAAGAGAGTGTTCATCATCATAACAGGTGTGAACCCTGGTGGTGCCCTGTGTAGAGGTTTGCGGCTTACCCAAAGGTGGTTCTTAGGTGATTCGAATCTGTAGATAAGCAGTCTCTTCCCAAGTAATTTATAGCCTCAGAAACTCAGTGGAGGGTCAGTTATGAGTCGGTTCTGACTGGACCTCAGTGAATTATTAAATTGAGTCCAAGGTAACAGGAAGGACGCAAAGATTACATTTTCTCCTTTTATTTTGTAATTTTCTCTTAAGTTGTCAAAGGGGGAAATCTGATAGGGAAGGTATCATCAAACAAAATGTCTTTACTCATTTTCTGTCAGCTGAGCCACCAACCAGGCAAGCTATTAACTTCAGTTGATTCTGCACTAAAAGTTATCCATTCTCTTAAACACATTTTACTTGGTACATAAAGTTGTTATGTGTGTTTTAGAATTCTCTTGCCACAAGTTGATGCTAAAATTAACACTGCTTTTAATATAAATGAAGAGAAAGTGTCACTGGATGGAATCCCTGAGACTAGCATCACTTGAGAGATTTTAGTTGCTAACATTTTTTTTAATTGTTTATGATTAAAAATAAACAACCCAAAAATCATCACAGACTTCACTTTGTTTGGAAAAATCTGCCCACCTGTGATCATTTTCTTTAGAGAATAATATAATTTGTTTATGGACAGAAATGTGACTCAGTTAGCCAACTTGCCTAAGGAGATGGCTTACAGACAAGATTCCTCAAGTGAGAAGTCTCTTTGATATTTCTTGTGATGTTCTTTATGTTTTTAAAACCAAAAAGAGCAGCACAAGTACAAATTTCATCTTAAAGAATTTGGCTGTAACACACTCTTGTCAAACCATGGAGTTGCTTTGAAAAGCTAAGAGGAGATAAGTGTTTTGCCTATAGTGTCTACTTTGTAGATTCTTCATTCTCCAGTGATTCTGCTGTGCAGATTGGAGGGGCAGGTTGGGTGACAGATAAGCCAGAGTTATTATTTTCCTTAGAACCTCAAGTACTGACATGATTAATAAAAAAAGGCCTTTTTTTTAGGAATAGAATTTGGTGGAGCCCTAATTTATTTTTGCTGTCTGATGGTGTGATAAGAATGATCAAACAGTCATCTTGACACAAGCAAGATAAGAATGTAGCTGAAATTATGTTCTTATGATGTGCCTGTCATTTTGAGCAAAGTAGCTTCTGAGAAATAAAGATATTTTTGAAGGTTAAAAACTTCAGGAACTGGGAGGAAGGGTAAATAGGTATTAATTACTACCCCTGGTGGCATAGTTTGTAGGAAATTGTGCTACTGACCCAAAAGCTATGCCTCAGTGGTGGATTTGAACTGCTGATTGCTCTACTGGAGAAAGATGAGATATTTCTTCCTGGTTCAATTTACAACCTCAGACAGCCCGCTGGAGGGCTAGCTGTGAATCAGTTCTTACAAGTCAGTGTGACTCTATGGCAATGAAAGTTTTTTTTGGGGGGGAGTGTTGTAATTGTCCTAGAATTACACAGCTGTGATTGTTGTACAACATAGTAGATGTACTAAAAGCCAATGAATTGTTCCCCTTTTTTTTTTTTTTAATTGTTCACTCTTAAATAAGGGTCCTGGTGGCCTGAATGATTCCACTGCTTACAAAAAGATTTTCAGTTCAAAACCACTAACAGTTCTGTAGGAGAAGGATGAAGCGGTTGGCTGTCATAAAGGTTTACAGCCTCAAAATCCTACCACTCACTCACTCACTCATTTGCATTGCCTAAGTTTTGGGTCTGACTCATGGTGACCCTGTGTTGGGTTTCTGAGGCTGTAAATTGCAGAGGAAGGTGCTGACACTAAAGCACTTCTGTTCTGTTGCTGACTCAATGCAGTGGGCTCAGCAGAAATACCCTTACCTATATAGTGACTCTTATTAGCATTATATGGCAGATCTCAGTAATAATGCTTTTTAAAAATATAACAAAATGGTGATATTTTAGCCTATGAAAGAAATGAGGACATTGCCATTTACAAGCTGGAGTAAGGAGATCATAGGTGGCCTTTTCTTTCTTTTAGTCCATCCTCATTTCTTAAGACATTGATTACATTCTAATAACTTCACTTCATCTCTGAATCTTTAAATGGTCTTTGAATGGATAGGAAGTAATAATGATAATGTCAATTTTAAGTAAAAGTACCTCTTACTTAACCTGCTGGTTAGAGTCTGAAATGCCATCAAGTAATTAATAAAGGATGACTTGAAGTGATAGGAAATATGCATTATCAAATTCATGCTTGATTGTGCCTCCCTTTGCTGCCTTGTCTGTCTCACACTCTGAATTGCTGGCATGTTGAGGGTGAGACTTTCTCAAGTACCTCACACAGAATATTATTAACTTGCTATTGAGTCAATTTAAAATCTTAGTGGCTCCATGTGTTCATTATAGATCTGCTCCATGGGGTTATAAAAACTGTGACCCTTTGGAAATAGATTGCCGGGCCTTTCTTACAAGGCACCTCAGGGTGGGTTCATGACTGTCAAATTTAGGAATGGTTTTATGCCACCCTACCCAGGGATTCAGTGCCTGGAAGTTCTTTAATAAGAGTAGTTCTTTATTAATAAATAATTAATAATTACTAAATTATATATTCTATAATAGTAGTATGTGGTGGTGGTGTTAAATGCCATCAACTTGAGCACGACTCATAGTGACCCTATGAACATAAGACCTGAGCCCTGTCCTATAACTGTCGTCCTTTGTCTATGTTCATAGCGTTTCCAGAGGTGTGTGGTGTAGGAAGTGGATACCACTCTTGCTTCGAAAATAATATATAGTCTATAATAATATATTAAATAATTACTGTTAATACTAATTAATCACCCCAACCCTGATGTCATTCCTGTTTTACAACAGTGGCACTATGCAGTATTTGTCCTTTTGTGACTGACATATTTCAGTCAGCATAATGTTCTCTAGGATCACCCATTTTGTGTATTTCGTGAGTTCCTTATTTTTCAATGCAGTGTAGTATTCCATTGTGTGAATATACCACAACTTCTGTATCCATTTGTTTACTCTTTGCTATTGTGAACAAAAGCTGCAGTAAACATGGGTGTGCACATATCTGCCTGGGTGGCCGTTATGGTCTCTTTGGGGTATATTCCCAGTAGTGAAATTTCTGTGTCAAATGGTATTTCTGTTTCTAACTTTTTGAGAAAGCACTATATTGTCTTCCATGTGGTTGCACTATTTTACACTCCCACCAGCAGTGAGTAAGGGTTCCAGTTTCTCTACAAACTTGCCAGCATTTGTTGTTTACACAAAATATATTTTCAATGAAAGGTTTTAGGATGCAGTATCTGAAGTGTTTATTAGGCCATCCTACACCTGGAACCAGGTGTGTCAGGTGATTTATGCTGTTGGTTGAATTTTATTTCTTCTAATAATATTTCCTGTTTGTTTTTTTTTAAAAAAGGCCAACTGCTTAAGTTCTATTTGGTATAAATACCACTTCAGATAAGATTTAACTGAGACTGGTCCTATCAGCAATAATCAACTTTGCTACCATGGCCAAGTTGGTATAGTCACTGCCTTAGATACTTATGTTTTCATCTTAATGAGTCGTTTTCCTTCTCTGCACTTCACTTGTGCGTGGGCTGTCGCCACATTCCCGATGACACTGTGTTCAGAGCAGAAAAGACAGAGCAGTCATGCTGATGAGCAGGAGTCGGGAGGTATGGAAGATGGAAGGAAAGAAGAATTTGAGTTGCACCTCAGGCCTGGATGCCTCATCAGAGTTAAGGCTGAAGTCGACAGATGTGATGAACTCTGAGAAAATTAGGGGAAAACTGTAACAGATGTGAAGGGCGTTCAAAGAACATGTTATGAACTACTTTTTTCCATTCCCCAGCTGAACAAGTAGACAAGTTGATAAAAGTGCTGCTTTGCAAACATGGAACCTGTCAGGCTCCTCCAGCATCGCAGTGATTGAAGAGCGAACTTGCTGCATGGCAGCGCTGATGACATTCATTAGCACCTTCCTGGGTGGGGTATTGACCCAAGACCTGATAGTCCTTGATCCCAGCAGCTCTAGAACCTATAACACAGATGCGATGTTACCTCCTTTGTGGCAGCAGGAAGCCCTGAGGTTTATAAGCTGGTGAGTGTCTAGCTTAAGTCACAGAGCTAACAAAGGCAGGCCAAGATTCTTTCTCTTCCGTTCACTCAGATTCTCCCACACAAGCACCTGTTCTTCTAGTCTGCAAGCGTGACTTATAGTATAAGAATGTGAAAGCTCGTAATCGGAGGATTATTCCACTTTGTGTGTGCTTTTAATCTGTAGGGATTTGAGAAATACATCCTTGTTCTAGGGTTTTCTATGTAAGCTGTGTTGTACTATGTTCAGTTCAGCTCTCACAAATACATTCTGTGTTCTAGCATTTGTGTTCATGCCTAGGACAGGAGACAATGGAGACAGTGATTTCCCAAGTTAAAATCATAAATATTAATGATTTTCTGTAAAAAGATTAGGTTTCCCCCCCTAATTGGGCCTCTTTAAGAATTGCTGACTGACTTCTGTCAAGTCAGAACCGACTCATAGCTGACCTTTCCATTCAGCATAGAAATCTTTTTCCTATGGAGTAGCTGCTGGGTTCGAATCATCTGCCTTTGGGTTGGCAGAGCAACTCCTTATCCATTAGGGATCCAGAGCTTCCTTCTTTAATAGCTATTTCTAATACTCCTTTATTTACTTTTATTTATTATTTATTCATGATAAGTTCAGAGATAACCATGAGGCATAGATAGTACTGATACCAAATTGTTTTGCCCAAGTGTCAGGTTGAAGGAGGAGGATGATGGAAAATATGCCCAGAAAAGGGTGAAGAAACTATTGTTTTCCTTTCTTAATCTTACAAGGCACAGCCCTCCTGCATTAAGATTATGACTCCATACAAATATTTCCTTCCAGCCCACAAAAGAGCATCTCAGGGATCCCCCTTCTCATTTTGACCTGATAATTGAAGTGGCAACGTCAGTGGTTTCTCAGCTGCTCCTGGGAGGTACCCGAGACACAACATCAACAGTAGTAGAAGATTAAATGTTACCTGGATTCACAGTACCTAGCCAGTGACTCCAGGTTTCCTTTGCACATGTTTGTGGTAGAAAAAGCAAGATGAATATAATTTAAAACATTTAGCATTTGTTTTAATGGTTAGTGGGGAAAATATAAATAAAGGATGCCTGATTTCTTTTTTTTTTTTAAATCTGCATATTCTACAGCTTCACACAGAAGTACCCACCAGTAAAATTTCTATCAGAAAAGGACCGTAAGCGAATTTTGGTAAGTTTGTACCTCTAATTACTATTTGTAATGTTAAAAGAAACTTTCAGCAAAATTCCTTTTTGTTATTGTTGAATGCAATTCACATACTATGAATTCACATCTTTAAAGCTTATAACTCAGTGACTTTTTGTATAATCACAGAATTTAATATGGTCTTCAGTCTGTTTAGACAGACCTGGTGGGGTTTTGCCTTCTTCACAGTGTTTTTCTAATCTGTGAATTTGAGATGTCTCTCCATTTGCTCAGATATTCACTAGTTTATTTCCTTTAGTGGTAACTGAAAAGTTGGTGGTTTGAACCCACTCTTCTTTGGGGAGAAAGATGTGGCAGTATACATCCTTCCTGTTCTGTCCTGTAGGGTCACATAATTCAACTCAACAGCAGTGGGATTGGGTTTTGATTTATTTCTTTTTTTTTTGTTTCCTATCAACATTATTACTATTCTTAGTATTTATGTTACTTTTGTAGAGTGAATGTTTTGAGCGACTTTTGTTAAATTGTTTTCCAGATATTTTATTCTTTTTTGATAGTATCATAAATGGAATTGTTGACTTAATTTCAATTGTGGAGTGCAGTCTCCTCTCACACAATTTACTGCCTCTGAAAACCTGCTCAGAGTCACCTATGGGTCGGTCCTGACTAGAACATACACAATAACAACAACAGTGCAATGTATAGAAATACAATTGAATGCTGTGTGCACCCACTCCTCATAGAGTAGGTCCCTGAGACCAGATCTTTATGTGAAGTCAGTATTATGCAAGAGTTCAGGGCTGGACCCTTTCTGTGGTGTCTGTGTCCTTCTACCAGTCATTCATTATCTGTCAAGTGCTTCCAGTGCATCTTGGACTGTGTGTGAGTCTTTAGGGTCCCCCTTCTCCACTGTGTCTTCTCACTACCTCAGAATCTGTGGGTGGTGGTATTGATTGGATGTTGCCTGCTGCCTTCTGCTGCCTCTCCTCGGGGTGGACCTTACTTGACCTCCTTCCGCTCAGACCACAGTATCATAGTATCACACAGCCCGCACCTCCGCACCTCTTCCCCCCACCCTGCACCTCCACTCTTGGTGGCTGTGTGTGACTTCTCCTTGCTGCCTTCAAATTCACATCGTTCCACTGTCTCCTGATGCTCTCCATGTCTGGACTGAGACATCTGGAAGAACAGTGGAAGGTAAGGTTTCCCTTAGCTGCCTTCCTTTCTGTGGCCCATCACTGCCACGGCGTCTAGTAGATGATTCAGGGAGGCCTGCAGAGGGCACTCCAGATGCTACGTGAGACTCAAGTCACTGGAGACCCCATCAGAGAATTTACTCAACGTTGTTGTAAATGTGAAATGTCAGATAACAAGATAGTCACTAAGTGAGGACTACATGTGTTAATCTTGTGTTCTGCAGCCTTGCTGAACACATTGGTTAATCCTGATAGTTTTTAATGGATTCCTTATTATTTTTTAATATGTGAGATAATGTCATGTGAAAATAGAGGTGTTTTGTTTTAGCATCTTCCTTTCTAATATGGATAACTTCCCCCCATTTAGAAAGAAAAAGCATAAAGGAGGTGGGACTGCCAGAGCAGTGGGGAGGGAGACTGTTAACACTGAGGAGAACATTCTAATAACATTAAGAAGAATAGAGAGAAAGCATTTTTTAAAAATTAACTTAATAATTTGTTTTCCTCACCTCTCCCTAGCGTCTCATCACTGTTAACACTCCAAGATTAATTCCTTCCTTTCCTTAGCTTTTTATATTGTTGTTGTTGTTATTGTTATGTATCGTTAACTCACACTTAGTTGGCCTTCCATTGGGTTTTCTGAGGTGGTGTAATCACATGGGAGGAGACTGCACATCTTTCTCCTGCGGAGCAGTTGTTAGATTAGAACGAGGTGCCTTTGGGTTGGCAGTGCGCCTCTTTACCACAATGTCACAAGAGGTCCCTTTTTTAAAAAAAATAAAAATTAACTCCTTTTCCCTATTACTGTTGTTATTGCTGTCATTTTTGTTGTAAAAAGAGCAAGGGCCACGTGAGGACAGCCATATGTGACCTTTACCAATCCCACAAAAGGAACCTATCCCTGTCAACAACTTCAGCACACAAAACCAATTCCCACGAGGCCAGACATGTTCCCCATGCTCCTGTCCCTCTTTCTACTCATCCCAACTCCAGTCTTACTGCTCTACTTGATCTGAAATCATTGAGAAGCTTGCAGACCATACATGTTTGTTGTGGTTGTGTGTGCCGTCGAGTCAGAACTGACCCATTGCCGAATAAGTCACACAGGAGGAGATTGCCATCCTACTTGTGTGGAGCAGCTGGTGGATTTGAACCATGTACCTTTAGGTTACCCTCACAACTTCTTGCTACTAGGTCACCAGGACCCCCTGCAGAACCATATAAGGGATGTCAAAGGTTGTAGTTCAGGTTAGTAGTGGAATACACTCACTCAGTCAGGACAGCTTCCAAAATGTTCTTGCAAATACGTCAGCCCCGAGCCTTCTGGCATTAGGCCAGTCCTGCTAATTAGGACCCTGTGTGTCATCATCCTCGCCTCTCATGACATGCACTCCTGTCCACCCCGGCCCAGCTCTTCCAATAAACTTCGGCAAAGGCTCTTAGCTCTGGTTCCTCCTTGGGATAGCAGTGCTACGATCAGCTGGGTCTCATGTCAGGTCTCTGATCCTTTGCTTTGGGTGACAGCTGCTGCTGCTTCAATTCCAGCGAGGATAAGAATCTCTAGCCCTGAAGAGTGCACACAACTTGCCTGCTTTTTTTGCCAATGGTGTGAGATTCTCCACTCAATTTAGTGGCAAGACTAGCCAGTCCCTTTGTGGATTGGCTAACATGCCCTATTTGCATATTCCCACCTATCCACATGGCACAGTCAGTCCGTGGGTGGAGATGCCATTTTGAATAATAAACCCTATAACCACAATTATGTACCATTAAGTCAGCGACCCGTAGCTCACCGTCTAATTGGGTTTTCAGAGGCAGTTAATTGCAAGGGAGAAGGTTGTCCATTTTTCTCCTGTGTTGCAGCTGTTGGATTTGAATCACACACTTTCAGGGTGCCAGTACCATTTCACCACTAGTCTACCAGAGCTCCCAATATTTCACAAATTCTTGATCATTTTTTTGTTGATACTTACTCAGTACTCTATTGTGTATACATATATCACAGTTTGTTTAGCTGTTCATCCATTAATGGACACTTTGAGCTATTTCCAACTCTTGTTATTATAAATAGTGCTGCAGTAAACATGAGTATAGGTGTGTCAGCTTGTATTGTAATATTTATTTCCTTGGGATTTATACATAATCGTGAGATTGTTGGATTCCAACTTTCTGAGGAAGTTTCCAACAGCTATTCATAGTGATTGCTCTGATTTACATTCCTACCAGCCGTTTATGAGAGTTCCAATCTCTCTATACCCTCACCAGCATTTGTTGTTTGATATCGTATTGAACACTCCTGTTTTTGTGGGGAGATGGGCAGTATCCCTCATGTAGCATACAGCCTCTGAAAACCTGTGGGAGCATCAGTTCTGTCAAGTCAGTTCTGACTTGATGGTACATAGCAACAGCACTATCTAATGATCTTAGGAATTTATCATTTTCAGAAGCTTCCAATCATCTAGCTTATCTTGTGTTGATTATGTATCAGTTATATTTGAAAGTATGTATATGCCATAGCTTAGAGCTCCTAATTTTGTGCCAGCATTTCCTTTGATGATTTTTATAGTTTTAGGTTTTATGCCAAGGCCCTTGATCCATTGTAAGTTGGGTTTTTTAAATATAGTATGAGTTTTTTGTATAGTATGAGTTGTATATAGTATGAGTTTTTTATATAATATGGTCTTGTTTCAGTTTTCTGAAAATAGATACCCTGTTTTGCCAGCATCATTTGTCTTTGCCTAACTTAATAGTTCCATCTCTTTCTCAAAATCGGTTATCTGTGTTGTTGTTGTTGATGGCCGTTCAGCATAACTCGTAGCGACCCTATGAACAAAAGGCCTGAAGCCTTTCTATAACTATCATCATTTATCAAAGTTCATAGAGTTTCAAGAGACATGCTGTTTAAGAAGTGGATGACACTCCTGTTTCCAAGTTATCTATAGGTATTGTATAAATTTTTTATTTTAAACCTTGCTGAACATGTTGACAAATCCTAGTAGTTTTTAATGAGTTCTTCATGATTTTTTTATATATAGGATCATAGCATCTGAAAACTTTGCTTTGTTTTATCTACTTCTTTTCTAATGTGAACAGCTCTTCCTTTCCTTTTCTTCCTAGTTTTTTGTGTTTTGGTGTTTTTTTCCTAGAACCTTGTTAAAAAGAAGCAGCAAGGACAGATATCCTTTTCGTGTTCATAATCTTAGGGTTGTGAAAATTAGTGTTTTCTTCTTAGTTCCTCTTGACTGGAAGAAGGTTTTTAGTTTTGATAAAAGCTTTTTTTCTGTTTATTGGACTGGTTGACTTGGGGCAGGGCGAATACGTCATGGCTCACGTACCACAGATTTTGGATGTTCCTACAAGGTTCAGAAGCCTTCTTAAATAAATGTTTCATTTTCTATTTGTAAAGTCTTTAAATGGTTGTTTGTTGGCTTTTTTTGTTTGTTTGGGGGTTTTTTGTTGTTTGTTTTTTTCAGTAATTTTCAGAGGTCATGGTTGTTTTGCTTAGAAAATCGATCACATTGGTATTTTTTTTAAAAATAATGTTCTTAAAATGTGAATGGTTAATACACAAAATTGTTTTAATCTTGTTCTTTTCTCCATCATTTATGTTTTAAGGCTGTGCATCCTAATTACCAAAACAATAATTTTGAAATAAAAAGAAATAATATTTCTGGATGAATAATAGTTACTTCCCCACATTCTCTCCCTTTTCTTTTAGAAGTTACTCTCTTGCAGTTTTGAGATTGTTTACAAATCTCACACTGAATAGACACTGAAGTTTGTTATGTTTGTATACCTGACTTTCTGAATTATTTCTGTCTCATCAAATATCTATTTGCTTTTGAACAGAAATCGAGGACTAGATCAGTTTCTCTAGTAGCATAGAAATCCCAATTTTTCTAATGTTTTGCTGCCATGTGTCAGAATGATTAGAAAATCTGATGATATATATTGATGTATATAAGTCTTGCTAAGTTTTTCAAAGACTGTGATTTAAGAATAAGTGAGTTCTTCCAAGTGAGGTGATCATCTTGTAATACTGTGTTCTGTAGAATGTAGTTTGTTTTACAAATAACCACAAGTGGACTAGTAGTGTTTTTCAGTCATCAAACACCATCTCATAGATTCAGCCACCCTTGTAGAGTCATTTGGTGACTGCTTCTGCCATATGAATATATTGTTGTGTAAACATAAAGTTTTTTCAGTAATTGTTGAAGCCTTAGCACAAAGAAGTTTGTTCAGAAATACATTTCTTTTGCTAGTTTGTTGAACAGCTGAGAGTTTCCTTGTTAGCCTTACTCACACAGACTGCTTTAACACTTGCTATGCGTCTAAGAGGTCCATAGTGAATAAGGTCAACAGAATTTATGCCTTTGATCTGTGGTGTTAGACAAGAGTACTGAGTATCCCATGGACTGAAAAAATATAAACATAATATGTCTTGAAGTAGGTGCAGCCAGAATGTTCCTTGGAGGCAAAACTTCGTCTCACATTGTCTGGTCATATTGCTGAGGGGCTATTTCTTGAAGAAGGGCAGCATGCTTAAAGGTGGAAGTTCAATGAAAGAGAGCAAGACTCTCAGAATTGACACAGTGACTACAGCAACAGCCCTAAGGGTGTTAGAGACAATGAGGATGGCATAGCGTAGGACAGAGCCCAGATCTGTTCTTCATAGGGTCACTGTGAGTTGTACATTGTACATGACTCACCGGCATCTAACAACAAGAGAACAAGAGTTCTGGGGGCATAGTGTGTTGCATATTGGGTTGCTAACTGGAAGTCAGGTGGTGTGAAACCACTAGCTGCCCATGAGAAAAAGATGGTCAGTTTCCATTCATAAAGATTTGCCACCTCAGAAATCCACTGGTGGGTTCCCCAGGGTTGGAATGGACTGGAGACAAGTAGATAGAACAAAATACTAAAACTCTTTTGAAATGAGCTTCTAATCTTTTTTCTCCATTGTAAAAGTTATAAGTCTTTTCTCTCTTTTCAATATTAGTTTGTTGCTATTCAGAGAATTCCTTGCTTGTGCTTGGTCATTAGTTTTCTGGGGAAGCTTTCTGAGTGCTAAGCTTCCTTCAGTTTTGTTTCTGTTTAAGTGCTTGCCTAATGGCCTGAAATTGATTAGGAGAAAAATTGTATAACCATCCAGCTATGTTACATAAATCTCCTGGTATTTCAGATAGAAGAGAATTCCTCAAGAAAAACAACTTAAATGCATTTTAATCAAGACTGTGATGCTTCAAACAATTTTATGCCACTATCAAAACTAGTAAAATGTTGGAGGCAATCATGTATAATTCAAAACACTACACCTCTGCTAGCTCTGAGCTGTCAGCAAGGAATTTGGGGCATAATGATAAAGTTAAAATGCTAGAGAGCATCGTATTTTAAGAAATATTTGCATATAGTCATAGAGTGGTTTTAAAGGTGGTTAAATTGCTATTTAAAAAGATAAGTTTTCTGATTAAAAATCTGAAACAGTTGGGAAAATGCAATAAAGTGACTGTAAAATAAAATTATATCCTTCCCCTTAAGATTGAATAGTGAGCCTAATTGGAATATTTTTTTTTCTGGAAAATCTTTTTCATAGACATTACTCAGTTATACTGATAAAATGTAGGAGTCAATATATAAAACACAAACTAGCAAACTGACAGGTAATGGACAGAGTGTAATTAGAAAAACTGTAGGTTTGTTTTGTCATTACTGTTAATGTTCATAAAAAAATACTTTTGTCAGTTTCTTCTTTAAAGCAGAGAGGATTTGGAAAATCTAAAATGCATGTAATAAATTTGAGTAAATAAAACTTGATGAGAGAATTTCTTTTCTCAGACTTTCACATTTTAAATAGTTATGTTAATTCAGTGAGTAAAAACATTATTATCTAGTTGGTCTTTGGGAAATAGTTTTTCCTGGGGCAGTCCTGAAGTCTTCTGTCCGCCAGTCTTAACTTAGGGAATTATTGCTGTCATCTCTCAAAAATAAGCATTGCAATTATTTGTGAGATTTTTTTTGGGACAAAGGCCTGATAGTGCATTGAAAACTGTAGACCTTTAAGAGTTTGAGTTTATGTGCTTTTTATTATAGGTTAAAAAAAATGAATATTTCTCTTTTGAGTAATGTTTTTGTTTGAAACATGGGGTGACCTAAATTTGCTGATGTGAAGGACGAGATTGGATAAAGAATACCGTTTCACATCTCAAAATTGTGTGTTCTGTGGGCCTTCTTTTCTTACCTACCCCCAGTGTCCTTCAAAATGAAGTACTTCTTCAGTCCTTTCCAAATACACTGTATCATTTGAATAAAATGGGTTTTGTTTTAACAATATGATGAACTTTTTGCATTTGTAGTAGTTTGAAGATGTGGAAAATATGGTTGCTGAGCGCCTCTTGTGACACTCATAGCTGGGCCCTTGTGCCTGAGTCATTTGCATCCCTCCACTGTGTTGGCATTCTCCTTCAGACACCATCACTGGGGACTTTGGCTACAAGCAGCATCTATTCTTTATTAATTTGCTCTTATAAACAATTGGAAAGATAAACTAGGCAGGCTTTTTTTGTGACTTTTGTTGTTTTCATGTGATATCAAGTTGACTGTGATTCATCATGACCCTGTGAACAGTGGCTCTGAACCCTACCCAATCCTGACAACCTCAGTCTCTGACACACCCGCCTCTTTTACCCCAGTTACTGTGTCAATCCATGTCATCCAGGATACTCCTCTCCCGTGCTGTCTATCTTTCCAAGCATGATGTCCTTCTCCAAGGACTAGTCCCTACTGGCACAATGCCCAAAGTATGTAAGACAGATCTTCAAAATCCTTTCCTCTAAAGAGAAACCTGCTTTTACCCTCACCAGGACAGACCTGTTTGTTCTCTTGACAGTCCGTTGTGATGTTCAGTATTCTTCTCCAGCACAACTCAAAAGCATTGATTCTTCTTCTGTCATCCTTATTCATTGTCCAGCAAGCAAATGAAAAGACCAGTGCCTGGATCAGGCATACCTTAGTCTTTCCACTTGACACTGTTGCTCCTTAGCACTCTGGAGAGGTGCTTGACAGCAGATTTTCCCAGTACAATTAATCTTTTGATCTCTTGACTGCTGGTGTCAAAAGTGTTGATTGCAGATGAAATTGTTAACACTTCAATCTTTTCTCCATTTATAATCATGATGCCTTATTGGCCTGGTGGTGAGGATCTTTGTTTTCTTGATGTTGAGATGTAATTCTTATTGAAGGCAGCAGTACTTTATCTTCTGTAGCAAGTACTTTAAGTCCTCCTTGCTTTCAGCAAGCAGAGCTGTGTCATCTGCATAATGCATGTTGTTGAGTCTTCCTGCAATCCTGATGCCACATTCTTCTCATGAAGTCCAGCTTCCTGAATGATCTGTTCCACATATAGATTGAAAGGGTATGGAGAAAGGATACATCCCTGACTCTCTTCTTTCTTGATTTTGAACCATGCTGTGTTCATTTGCTCTGTTCAGACAACAGATTTCTTGTCTAGGTATAGGTTTCACATCAGCACAATCAAGTGTTCTAGGATTCCCATTCTTTTCAATGTCAGCCACAATTTTTTGTGATCTACACAAAGTGTAATTTATAAGACACAAATAGATGTCCTTCAGTATTCTCTGCATTTAACCAAGATCTATTTGACATCAACAATGATATCCCTAGTGCCATGACCTCTTCTGAACCCTGCTTGTATTTCTGGCAGTTTTCTGTCAATGTACTGTTCTTGTAGTTTCTGGATAATCTTCAGCAATATTTGCATGCATGTGATATTAGTGAAATTCTTTGATAATTTCCACATTCTGTTGCAATATGGAATCTTATTTTGGAAATAAGATTAAATATAGATCTCTTCCACTCTAGTAGTTAGCTGTCTTCCAGATTTCTTGGCATAACCTGGTACACCTTGCATTCTGAGCTATATCTGTTGGTTAAAATACGTCAGTTGGGGATTTTTTAGCTCAGTTTAAATATTAAATACCTTTTTCTGGAACTTAACCATGTCTTTGCATTTTACTAATTTTTTAAAAGTCATTCTCCACTTTATAGTTGTAATATTAGCATTATATAATAAATATTCAACATAGTATACCATTATAAAACAGAACATGATACTTTAAAATAATGTATCAGAGAAGATGTTCTGAATATTGCAAATATTGTCTTTATTTTCTTTTTTAAAATATTTTCTTTTATATTGATTGGTTTGCTTACAAAGTTCGTATACATTGTGTTGCACACTATTCTTCATATTGTGTTTCATACAATCATTGTTTTATGATGTCAGTCACCATTGGATGTTGCCCATCATTATCCGATCTTTTCAGGTCCCTGCCGTATCCTTCCCATTTCTTCACCTCCTCCCTTCCCCCTCAAACTGTGCAACTCTATGGTTTTGTACCTACCCATCCTCACCCCTCTGCTCCCTCACCTTACCCCCTTGGGTCATCATACATAATTTACTAGTTATCCTTCTATTTTTACAATAGTGTTTTTATGCAGTTTTTGTCATTATGAGCCTGAGTTAGTTCATTCAACATAATGCTCTCCAGTCTCTCCCAAATTATATAGTATTTATCAAAAATTGTTGCTCTGAGTGCAGTACAGTATTCTGTTGTGTGAATGTGCCACAATTTCTCAGTCCATTCAGCTTTAGTTGGACATCTGGGCCCTTTCCATGTTCCTGCGATGGTGAATAATGCTACTGTGAACACTGGGGTACAGATCTCCATTTGTGTCTCAATTCTAAATTCCTTGAGGTGTATACCTAGTAGTGGAATAGCTGAGTCACATGGAAAATCCATGTTCAACTTTTTGAGGAAGTGCCAAACTTTATTTTCTGTATTAATCACCAAGTGGCAGTTTTGATTTTTAGGTTACTTAGAAGTGTGGGAAGAGCACTGGTGGTACAGCGGAGAAGCACTAGACTAACTGAAAGGCCAGCTTTTCAAATCCATCAGCTGCTTTGAGGGAGGAAGATGATACATCTGCTCCACTAAGATGCACGGCCTTAGAAGCCCGATGCGGCAATTATACTCTGTCCTGTAGGGTCACTCTGAGTCAGAATTGACTTGATGCCGGTGGTTCATTTGTTTATTTTAGAAGTTTGAAAATAATATGACTCATTAATCTGGAGTAAGAATTAGTTTGCTTTTATTGGCTTTCACCTTTTCCTATCTTCCAAATTTTAAATGTAGCTGTACCCAAAGATGTAACACTGCTCGGTCTACCTTCTTCAAGTCCTCTTGTGTTTTGTTTTTGTTTTTTTCTCGGAATGCTTTGCACACACTGACCTGCTGCAGATAACTGGAGGTGCAGGGTTTGTGGGTTCTCATCTGACTGACAAGTTAATGATGGATGGCCACGAGGTGACAGTGGTGGACAACTTCTTCACGGGCAGGAAGAGAAATGTGGAGCACTGGATTGGCCATGAAAACTTTGAGCTGATCAACCATGACGTGGTAGAGCCTCTCTACATTGAAGGTGAGTGACAGTGCCCATTGTTTTTTTTGAAAGTAGTGCACTGTTGTTTTCTTGAACTTTGTTGGATAGCCTACCAGTGCAACTGGGTTCTGGAAGGTATACGGTGTGAATCAGCCCACTTAGTTATTTTTTAAATGACCTAACTGTATTCAAGGCAATTTTCTAGTTTCTGTAATTAAGGGTAGCTATGAAGTATAAATACCGTATTGTCATTATTACATAGCACTTTTGATTTGATTTTGAAATCCATGCATATGTTGATATAGCACTTGTGTAGTCCACATCCCTATTTGCTAGCAAGTCTGATGCCTACCCTATTTGCACAAAGTTACTTTTAGCTTCTTATAAGTCATGAGTCAATTTTGAATGCTAGTAAAGCCTTATAATAATGTTGTACTTGAAGGAATTATGCCTTGAGGATCTTAGACTTTATATTATTCTCCTTTCTCTGAGATGACCTCAGATGAACTGATGAGAGCCACCATGAGGTACTTGATTAGTGGAGTTACCTAGACTCGCACAAGGATCTCTGGTGGCTCAGTGTCTAACTGTACAGCTACAAACCAAAAGGTCAGTAGTTTGGACCCACCAGCTGTGCAATAGACATTCTCCTGTAGAGATTTCCGCCTTAGAGACCTTGGGATTGTCTCGTTCTGGTCTTTGCTATTAGGTAACTATGAGTTGAAATGAATAGCAACATGTTAGGTTCACACAGATAATGCATTTATTTTTATTTAAATCAGACTTTACCCTAAGCACTAAATGGCATCATCCTAATTTATATTTATGAAGAACTCGAGTTGGTTTTTCACCTGCCCCAATAAGTGGCAGAGCCAGAATTCAGCTTAGGTTGTCTGACTCCAAAGTTAATATAATATAGCGAGAGGTATGACTTTCAAAGTTCACAAATCTCTCGATGTTTTTTGTTTCCTGATGTGCATAAAAGTCATATTTACAATATGTTGGGCTATTGTTGTTATATGCTTCAAGTTAGAACCAATTCATAGGTGATCCTCAGAGTTTTCAGAGACAGTAAATGGAACAGGAAGAGATTGCCCATCTTTCTCCTGTGGGGAAGCTGATGGATTCAAACCACATGCCTTCAGATTGACAGCACAACTCCTTACCAGTAAGCCACCAGAGCTCCTAATTTACACTATGCTGTAGACTATTAAAGTATCGAAGCATTATTAAAAAGTTTGGGAAGGGGGAAAGTTTGAAATACTGCTAAAACTACCAAAATATGACACAGACACCACGTTGAGCACATGCTGCTCAAAAACATGCCACTGATAGATTTGCTCTGTATTAGGTTGGCATAAACTTTATGCGTGTGAAAAACCATATTATCTGCAGAGCACAGTAAACCAAAGCGCGGTACATAAGATAGGCCTTCTTTCTGGCTTTTCATTCAGTATTTTCTAATTGTGAATATTTTCCTATACCATTAAAAAGTGTCTGAAAAAACCACTTTAATAGCCCAGTAATATTTTGTTGTATGAGACTATATAATAGTTTATTTAATTTTATCCTTATTTTAAATTTTCTAGTGTTTTATTATAAATATCTCTGTTTGACTTTTATTTTCTTAATAGAAGAAAGTCTAACTATGATCCAGGTATTATTATGTCTACTGTTCAGGGGTAGCATTTCATTTCTATCTTAACATTTGTTGTCCTTTGCTAGAGCATCAATAGCAAAGTAATACAGAGGCTTAGCACAGTGCCCCAATAATTTGAGGAGTAATCGTTCCCTACATGGTAACCTTGGCCCTACCGTCAGGAGAGGCCAGTCCTTGAAAGACGTCATCATGCTGGGAAAGGTCAGAGAAAGAGAGTAGGACCCTGAGCAAGGTGGATTGACACCCTGACTGTAACAGTGGGTTCTAGGATATCAGCGATCCTGATGCTGCTGCAGGTTAGGACAAGAGTTCAGATCTGTTCTTAGGGTCTCTGTGAGTTGTAGTTAATTCAGCGCCCCCTAACGGCAACAGTGTGAGAACTATGTTATTGTTACCCTTTTTAATGGAAGTATTGTAGAGGGGTTGGTTTGGTTGGTTTTGGTTTGTTTTGGTTTTTTTTGTTTTTTCCCAATTCTTTCAGTGCAACTTGGACTTCCTCCTTCAACACCACAGGCTCTTATCATACATTGTTACATGAAAGTCTTTTGTGTCAACCAATTCTTTCTGGTACAGTGGCTCTGTATACTCTTTCCATCTCCTTGGATCATTTAACATTCTGACCAAAGCATTCTTAAGTATTGCCACCCGTGGCTTGAATTTGTTTATTAATTCCTTCAACTTAAGAAATGCTGAGCGAGTTCGGCCCTTTTGATTTTCTGACTCCAGCTCTTTGCACATTTTGTTATAATACCTTGCTTTGTCATCCTGAGCTGCCCTTTGAAATTTTCTTTTCAGCTCTTTAATTTCTTGATTTCTTCCTTTAGCTTTGGCCTTTCAACGATCTAATACAATATGCAGAGTATCATCTGACATCCATTTTGGTCTTTTCTTCCTCTTCTGCCTTTGTAATGATCTTTTGTATCTTTTTGTATTTTGAAGATCATGGATGATATTTTTTAAATCCTCCTACAACTCATTTGGTCTTCATTCACTGGTGTTCAAGGCCTCAAACCTGTTCCTGAGATGGTTTTGATATTTAAGTGGGATAGATTTAAGGTCGAAATTTGGTTCCTGTGGATTTGATTTTATTTTTTCCAACTTCAGCTTGAACAACTTGCATATGAGTAATTGGTGATCTGTTCTACAGTCGGCACATGGCCTGGTTTTCACAGCTGATAGTGAGCTTCTCCAGAGATTTTTTTTTTTTCCCACAGATGTAATCAATTTGATTCTTATTCATAGCATCAGGTGAAATCCATGTGTATAGCCTGTGTTTGTGTTTTTTATAAAAGGTATTTGCAATGAATAAATCATTGAATGTGCAGAATTCTATCATTCTTTCACCAGCCTCATTTCTCTCATCAAGTCCATGTTTTACAGCTCTGAAAGAATTGGCAAAAAACAAGGTTCCAGGAGTTGATGGCATACCAATTGACATATTTCAACAAACAGATGCTGCCCTGGATGTGTTCACTAAGTTGTGCCAAGAAATCTGGAGGACAGCCACCTGGCCACCTGACTGGAAGAGATTGATATTTATTCCCATTCCAAAGAAGCGTGACCTAACAGAATGTGGAAATTATCGAACAATATCATTAATATCACACGCAAGCAAAATTCTGTTGCAAATTATGCAAAAATGACTGGACCACCACATCAACAGAGAACTGCCAGATGTGCAGGCTGGATTTAGAAGAGGTTGTGGTACTAGGGACATTATAGCTAATGTTAGGTGGATCTTGGCAGAAAGCAGAGAGAGAGCACCAGAGGAATGTCTATCTGTGTTTCATTGACTATGTAAAGGCTGTTGATTGTGTGGATCACAATCTCTGGCTGACTCTAAAAAGAATGGGAATCCCAGAACATTTGATTGTGCTTGTGTGAAACCTATACTTGAACCTAGAGTTAGTCATCAGAATAGAGCAAGGAGATACTGCATGGTTCAAAATTGGGAAGGATGTCTGTCAGGGATGTATTCTGTCTTCATACCTTTTCAATCTGTATGCAGAACAGATCATCCAGGCGCTGGGCTGTATATGAGGGGAAATGTGGCATCAGGATTGGAGGAAGATTCATCAACAACCTGCATTATGCTGATGACACAATCCTGCTTGCTGAAACTGAGGAGGACCTGAAGGCCTTGCTGCAGAAGATCACAAAGATTCTCACCACTGGGCCAGTTGGCAGCATCATTATGAATGATGAAGAGATTGAGATTGTTAACAGTTTTAGTTTGTTTGGTTCTATGATCAACACTGTTGGTACCAGCAGCCAGGAAATTAAGAGACAAGTTGCATTGGGAAAGTCAGCTGTCAGGGACTCTTCCAGGGTTCTGAAGAGCAACAGCATCAGGCTGGAGACTAAGGTGCACCTGATCAAGGCCATAGTCTTCGCAGTTGTGTGCTATGCATCATCAGAGAGCTGGGCAATGACTAGGGATGATAGAGAATTGATTCCTTTGAGCTGTGGTGCTGGAGAAGAGTATTGAATATACCATGTACTGCTAGGAGAACAAAGAAGTTCATCCTGGAGAGGGTGAAATCAGGATGCTCCTTGGAAGCAAGGATTCTGAGGCTTTGGGCATGTTGCATGGAGGGACCAGTCCTTGGAGAGGGACATCATACTTGGGAGAGTGGAGGGATAGCGCAGGAGAGGAAGACTCTTGACGAGATGGATTGATTCCGTAATTGGGATAATGAAAGAGGTGAGTTGGAGACAGTGAGTTTGGCACAGGAAAGAGCAGGGTTTAGGGCTATTGTACATAGGATGGCTGTGAGTCAGTCGCAGGTGACTTAACAGCACATAACAACAACATTGTAGAGTACAGAGACGAGAACTAGACAAAAATCTAGTATATTAGTAAGAAAATAAGCTGCTCTGATTATGAGCTTTGACAAGTAATAGCTACTTTAGACAGTTTTTCATTGCTTTTGGCTATAGATTCAATAGGAGTCACATACACACACTGACTCTAGTCTTAAAATAAATGACATACACCTGTCCTTGGCTCAGTGTGGTAAATCCCCACAAGTAGCATTCGTGTTGGAAGAGCATATTTTCCCATCTCTGTAGTTCAAAAATCTATTGTTAGCCTTCTCCTTCAGTAATGTTTTTTAACTTTAGTAATAAGTTCTTCCATATAGTTGTTAATGTCCTCTTCTCCCTCTATTACTTAAAATTATATATTCCTCCTGGTTCACTTTTTCTGCTCCATAATGTGTTCTTGACTCTGAACTTCTTCAATGAAGGAGTTTATCGTTTGATTCCCTGAGGTGTTGCAATTGTGCTTTTCAAGGTAATCTCTATTTTCCTCTCTTCAATCAGGCTGTAACATGCAGTTAATGAGATTAATTTTGTTTGATATGCTTTCTCTTTCCTTCGTTTTACACTGTGTCACAAAGGATGATATGTTTCAGTTTCTCTGCTGTGCACGTGTTACTCTTTTCGACTTTCCCATGCAGGGGTAGTAACAGCGCACTTAGTCTTTAGGTTTTTCCCCTGACTGGGTTTTACAGCCTGTACTTATCTATAATGGGATTGCCATATGGTATAGAGAATGTAGTCCAATCGTGGAGCAGCAGTGAGCAAGTTAATGTGTCCTGTTTATGTGGTAATTGCTTTTTGCTTCCTTGCCTGATAAAAATATAAAATTACTCCCTTCAAAGTATCTAACAGTCATTGTTCTCAACTATTTTATGTGTGACTCCATATCTGAGTGTCTTTTTTCCTAATAAAAAGAAACTAGTTGATATCGTATTTGCTTTGCAGTGGGAATGTTCGTTAGCTTTGACAAGTACTTTGCAGGGTTTGCTTTGTTTCTTTTTCTGGGACTCACCAGCTATTTGGATTAATGAGGTAACAACGACATCTCTTAATTTGGCAATATTATAGCAGCTTCATTCATTTTCCTTGAGATTTTTGCCTTGTATTTGCAGAGTACAGCCATTGTGTTTCAGAAACAAAGATACTGATCTTCCTATGTCATCAGAAAGTATCTGGAAAAATGGATATAATGAGTGGTATTTTGTTGTATGAGGCTATGCTATAGTTTATTTAATCTTAACCATTGTGTTTTAGAAGCAAAACAATTAGCCACCTTATTTTGCCTTTATGTTTTAAATGGGCAAGTTCTGTTTTCTTGACTGATATAATGTAAGGGTGGGCTTGGGAAAGAAAGATGAAACTGCCGAGTATTGAGGATCACAATTGAGAAGGGCGTTGTCAGGTCTAAAGTGATTATGAACTAAGGGGGAGTTGATCTCCCAACCCAGAGGCAGGCGGTTCGAATCCACCAGCTGCTCCAAGGTAGAAGAAAGATGGACAGTTTTCTCCTGTGTGACTTAGAGGCTCTGAAAGCCTACTGGAGGGTCAACTGTGGGTCGCTACCAACTTGATAGCATGTAACAGCAACAGCTTTGGGGTTTGGAACCAGTTACGACCAGAGGTCCTATTATCACAAAAAGCTCCTAGGGTTTATGTGAGGCTCTGCATTGCCTGGGCTTGCACAGTGTAGAAAAAGGGCATCATTGTTTCGGAAAGAACTCTATGTACTCACTAAAATAACTCCACCTGAGTGTTATAGTGCTTTTAAAAGAACACTAGATTTTACCAGCTGGGGCATTTTTGGTTCAAATACTTAGTTCTGGAAAGAGTAAAGTTAATGATCCTTAAGCTTTCTGTAAAAGACACTGAGGTCTCTGGGAAGCCAAGTCTGTGTGGGTTCTGTGAATGAGATGCGGGGCCATCAAGAACATGACAATGGACCTGCCGCACGAGGGGGCGGCTCCTCGCTGCAGCAGAGGCTTAGAGCACCGGTGA
The DNA here is from genome assembly GCF_000299155.1 of Elephantulus edwardii. Classification (NCBI taxonomy): domain Eukaryota; kingdom Metazoa; phylum Chordata; class Mammalia; order Macroscelidea; family Macroscelididae; genus Elephantulus; species Elephantulus edwardii. The sequence goes on from NW_006399780.1 coordinate 12,062,736, forward strand.
ATGTCGATAAATGCAGGGCCCCCCAAGAACCCAGTTGTACAGGCTGATAAAGCACAGAACATTCTTGAAAAGACTTTCTCAGAACTGAAGCTAAGTACAGTACGCATTAAGTCGGAGATTCACGTAATAGAAAAAGAGTAGTAGGAAAGAAATATTTAAAAATAGAATTATGTTCTTTCCGGAGTCTCTGAGTGGTGCAGATCATTAACAGGCAAGGCTGTAACCGAAATATTGTTGGTTCAAGTCCACACAGAGGTTACTTGGAAGAAAGACCCAGGGGTTTCCTCCCCCAAACCCTAGGAAGCAGAATTCTGCTCTCACACCCGTGAGCCACTGCCGACTTGGCAGCTGCTGGTTAGGTTCATTTAGTTAAAGAAAGAAAACATTGAAGTTCTTTGTTTGATAAAGAATGAGGTAGAGAGGAATCTTCAGTTCTCTTTTCAAAAAGGCTCTTAATGATAACTTATACATATTAGCTGAAGAAACTGCAAGATATTTTTAAAAATTATTTTTCTTTTATATTGGCTTATGTGTTTCATTTATTTATTTTGTGTGTGTGTGTGTGTGTGTTTCATTTGTGTATGTTGTGTTTCACATACTCCACCATTCACATCGAGTTTCATATAATCATTCCCATAGATTGGGTATAAAATTAATCACCGTTGATCTCTGCCCTCATTGTCGCATCTTTTCAGGTCTCAACTGGATCTTTCCTAATTCCTCCACCACCTCTGTCTGCCCACCAAACTCTCTGACCTTGTAATTTCCTCCCCTCCCACCTTAATCCTTCTCATCTTTCCCCTTTTCTGACAAAGAATTAAAAAAAAAATTTTCTTGATCTTCTTATCTAGATGTAACCTATTGATATTAATGTCTAGTCACTTTTCTAAATGTGATTCATTTTTGGAAAATATGTATATCTTTCATAGGCAATATTGTTCTGTCGTTAAGAATTCTTTTGAAGATTGAAAAGATTGTGTATGAAAAGTCTCCCTGCTGCCTTTTCTACATTCATATTTCAGCGTAATGCCTCCATTTCTGCCACAGGAAACTACTATTAATATTTCTCTGTATTCTTTCAGAGTTTCGGGTTGTATACCAGCCAATACAAATAAGCATTCATAATTCTCTCTTTGTTCAGAGAGAAGTATATTATATATCACTCATTTGTATCCCAGTAATATTTCTACACCATAATGGGGAGCTTTCATTTTTTTTTTTAAATGGCTGCTTAGTGTTCTATCTTTAGGTATTGTGAAGAGAGTACAGGGTAGGGTCAGGTTCTATTTAACTTTATTTAAGGAGCTCTTTATTCAAGGTGGCCTAGTGGGTAAGGAATTGCACTGTCAACACAAATGCAGGTGGTTCGAATTCACTAGCTGCTCTGCAGGAGAAAGATAAGCAGTCTCTTCTCATGTAATTTACAGCCTCTGAAAACCCAGGTTAACTCTGAGTTGGTTACAATTTGATAACACATAACACCAACAGTTTTATTTAGTCAGCTCTCCTCATTTTATTAGGAATTCCCTGATGCACTAATATCCTGTATTGCTGGATACCAGCTTTTCAGTTTGGGCATCATCAACTTTGCTGTTTGTTGAATTTTCCATTATCCACTCTTCTCTGAAGAGCAGTGGTGTCACTCTGGAGACTAAGGTGTGCCTGATATAGGCCATAGTCTTTGCAATCACTTGCTATTCGTCAGAGAGCTAGACAATGACTAGGGAGGATAGAAGGAGAATTGATGCCTTTGAGCTGTGGTTTTGGACAAGAGTATTGAACATACCATGGACTGCTAAGAAAATGAACAGGTTCATCCTACAAAGGGTTAAACCGCCAGGTTGCTCCTTGGAGGCAAGGATTCTGAAGCTTCATGTGACATACTTTGGACAGACAACAAGGAGGGACCAACCCTTGGAGAGGGATGTCATGCTTGGGAGGGTGGAGGGACAGCACAGGAGAGGAAGACCCTTTATGAGGTAGATTGATTCAGTGACAGGGTAATTGGGGCAGATGTGTCAGAGACAGTGAGTTTGGATAGAGCAGGGTTTAGGGCTATTGTACATAGGGTCGCTATGAGTCGCAGGCAACGTGACAGCACATAACAACAACAACACTCTGTTACGGTTTGCATAAGATACATGCATAGATTCCTGATACATGGAACCCTCACCCCAGAGCTGTCCCAGTGTGTTTTCTCAGCATCTTGCACAACCAGGCATATTGACTCCAGCATTTTTGCAGGGAACAAAGATATGCTCTCTTGAAAGCCTGAGATCTAGAACTTATTGGCATTGTGGAAAGCCACTGAGGAAAATAAAAGCAAAAAATAATAATAATAATGTTTGCTAACACTCAGAGAATGCTTACTGTATTCCAGGCACTATTTTAATTACTGTATATGATTAACAAGTTCTGTTCTCACAGTGGAGTGAGGTAGGCAATTGCTGTTCTCACTTTGCAGGTGAGGAAATGAAGACATAAAAGCTGTAAAAATGGGGGAGATACTAAGAGAGGGTCAACAGGAGAGATGAGGCAAGACCCAGGTATACTGGAGTATGATCAGGCATGGGGGGCATTCAGTGTTTGCTGAGGGTTCTGGGTCTGTGTTTATGGAAACATTTGAGGTACTCTGCTCTGATGAGGGTATTTTCCTGAATTACAGTATATAAATTTCTTTCTCAACTTACTGTTTATATTAAAATAGAAACATAAGAGACGGAGACTATAGAGCAGAGGTCCCTCCTCTGTTTAAGTTGGAGCCACAGCGTGTTTATAAAGTGAAGCTTGGGCATTATAAAGCTTCCTCGCTGTGGTGTTACAAGGGAACCCATCAGTGTTTGCAGAAGCTGGTGTGGGTTTGGCTACAGTGTGCAGGAAATTGACAAGCTGGCAACACTAAAAAGTAACCCGAGGTCCCCAGGGGACAAGCCATACATACCTCTGGCATGTCTTGCCTTTGCATTAAGCAAGTAAAATTTGATATGAAGTCAAGGCAAAATCCCACTCTTAAAGCTTCTTTATGCCAAGAGAAGTTTGGTCTGTTCCACTTTGAAAAGTTCTGTTATCATTAAATCCTCCTTTCTCTCCTAAATCACTGGTGTTGAAGGACAAGGTTTGGGCAGTCCATGCTGTCGAGAGGACCATCCTGTTACTAGTATGGGCACCAAGTCCCTGATTGGGGCTGTACAGATCCAAAATTCAAAACCAGAAGAACAATAATCAGTGGGGAGCTACAAAGCATGTAGTTGGTTTTTAATGTGAATTTTCTTCTTGATAGAAGAGCAACCTGGAGTTTTTAGGGATGGACTTTGTTGTTGGTAGGTGCTGTTGGGATTGGCTCACTCAATCCCATTGCAGCAGTCACTGGATCCATCCCTCTGGTTGAGGGTCTTCTTCACCTTCACCACCTTTCCAAGGATGATGTCCCTCTGCAAGGAATAGCTTCTCCTAGCAACATGCCCAAAGTATGCGAGATGAAGCTTCGCCATCCTTGCCTCCAGGGAGCATTCTGGCTGCATCTTCTCCCAAACATACCTGTTTGTTCTTTTGAACATTCCTGGGATGTTCAGTCCTCTTCTCCAACAACAATTCAAAGGCATTGATTTTTCTTCTGTCGTCCTTATTCATTGTCCAGCTCTCAACAGCATTGCAAAGTCCGAGTGATCTGTGTGTGCAACAGCAGGGAGCCTCACCTGGGTCTGAACCTCCTCATAGTCGCTGTGCTGAAACTCATTGGTCGGTCACTATGCCCAGTACATTGGGACTATCCTCAGAGTTGCTAGATAACACATTTTTCCTTCCTTATAAATAATATTTATGTATCAATTACATGGATTCAATGCTTAGTGAATTTTGCCATGAAAACATTTCAAGACACCAGTTGCCATCAAATTAATTCCAACTCATTGTAATTCTGTGTGTGTCAGTAGGATTGCAGTCAATGGGATCTTCCGTAGCTGACTTTTCTGAAATGGATTGCCGAGTCTTTCCAGGTGTCTCCTTGTGGGCTCAAACCTCCAACCTTTCTGCTAGTGACTGAGCCTGTTAACTGTTTACACCACAAGATGCTTTTGACAGAGTGACTGAAAATGGGCTTGAGTATGTTGGAGATTGTGAGGATAGGCTGTGATTCCAGTCTCTCGTACCTAGAATTGTGGTGAGGTATGGTTGACTTGAGAGCACCTAACAACAAGGACTTCATTTAAGAAAAGGAAGGGAAAGCCCCCAAACAAACTATAGGAAGTTCATTTGTGGTTAGGATAGCGGGATTTTCCCTTTTCAGAATTTATGGTAGGGTACAGCAAGCCACAGCTATTTCACCCCTGTCTGTCCTTTGCCCAATACAAAAATAGCATGCTGTTTTACATCTATTTTAGGGAATTATGTGAAAACGAGAGGGGAAAAATAGCTTGTTTTACACCTCATTCTTACACCTCCTTGTTAATGAATATGAACTCTTTTAGCCTCCTTTCTCAAGGGTCCTGTTTTGCTAGTTGAGCACCCAGTCTTTGTAAATGTGAAAGGGTCACTTGGCGGTCACCATCTAGATACACAGCCAGCAAATGCATGCTTATGCCTGCCTTTCCCTTTTCCCCTTCCTCTTCTCCGCCCCCATCTTAAATTTTCAAATACGCTTATTTGAGTGCTTTGAACTCTACAGCCGACACGCTTTAGAGAGTTTTGTTTCTGGGCTGTGAGAGCTAACTTTGAGGCTTCATTTGCATTCCTGAGCTGGTTGTTATTAGTATTCCCGAGTATTTACATAGCACCTTTCACGGCAGATTATTATTTTATGATCGTGCTGCAGTTTCACCCCTCCTCTTCATAATTCCTTACCAGATTAATCAATCGGCCTCTGGGGGAATGTCCTTTTTAGGACACGAGCCGCACTTCTAATTCTTTGACCTGCGATTTGTTAATGTTACAGGCACAACACATGAGGATTGGAGAGAGAAAGTTTGTTGAAAATTTTGTCTTTTATAGTGTTAACAACTTCATCTTAAAAGATGCATCAGGGTTGCTATTTAAGCAGATGTCAAGTAGTTTTATGGACCTTAGCCTTTCCCGTGTAGGTAGGTCTGGAACAGCAGTAGAGTTAAATAAAGCAGTGAAAGCACAGAGTGGCTCTTTGGATGACGAAAAAGAAGAAAGAAAAGACTCAGTTTATACTTTATCTCTTCACTCAACTGCCTTTTATTGAGCACTGTTCCCCGGCTGGGCCATGCCAAAGCATCTTGCAGGAATGTGTGTTTTCAGTTGCAGATTTCCAAGCCTACTTAGAGATTCTGATGCCATGGATCTGGAGCAGGGCCCCTGGGAATGACGTTTGTACCCGAGGTCACTGAGTCAGGCCTGCTCTTTGAGGAACACTGCCCTCTGCAAGGAGTACAAAGCTCGTGAATTCAAAGGAGGAAATGGGCCTGCCTCTGGTGCCCAATGTGCTTATCATTGAGTGATGGAGACAAGTCCATGAATCACTTTGCAAGGCAGAATGAAGTCATTGTTAACTAGAGGTACAGGCAGAAAGTTTGGGGAGTGACTGTTTCTGACCAGGACAGCGGGAAGATTCCCACATAAACTGGCATCTGCATTGAATCTGAAAGAAGAGAGCTGTGGCTTGAGACAGGGCTGCAGCTTAATGTTAGGCGAGTGTTCTATTTGCTAAGGGGATCTTCGTGCCCTCCCCAAGGCCAGTGTGTTTGCCTTTGACAGTAGCACAGTTTTCTTTCTTCCCTTGTGTATGCTAACCTCAAAAGTAAAACATGTTTTCTAAGATCACAGTGCATACAAATGGATTTAAACTGGCTTTGAGACACTTGGAGGAGCCTGGTCTTGTGTGAGAAGTAACAGTAGGTTGCCGATCCGATCAAGCACACTGTGCTCTGTGGTAAGGCAGAAGACATCTCCTGATTTTATTCTACTTTGAATCTGGAAGTCTAAATCAAGGAGGAGGGTGCTTTTTTTGAAGAGAGGAAGTAATGCCTATTATGAATTGGATTATGTCTCCTTAAAAGATATACCTAGGGAGTTCTGGTGTCTTAGTGATACGGAACTGTATTGCCAACCCAAAGGTACACAGTTTGAATCCACAAGCTGTTCCCGCCTCTGTGTAATTTATTGTGAAAACCTACTGGAGGATCAGCTATGAGTCAGTCCCAACTCCATACTGAACAACAACAAAATAAAAGCCTGATGGTCAGGAGTTGTGCTGCCAACCAAAAGGCAGGCAGTTCGAATCCACCAGTTACTTTGAGTGAGAAGGATAGATAATCTCCTCTTATGGAATTTACAGCCTCTGAAAACCCACTGGATAGTCAGCTATGAGTAGATTCCAACTAGACAGCACATAACAACAGCAACAAAAAATAAGTTAGGAAAAGTCAACTCAAGGTGAATCACAGACCTGGGGGAAAACCCAAAACCATAAAGATCATAAGAGACACAGTGAGACCAAACTTGGAAGACCTAGCCCTGTGGTAAAAGAGGCTGACAAATACAGCCAGAATGGCACAGTCAGGAGAGGATAACATCGATGAACGGGACCTGCTAAAGATTAAATCCCTGTGTGCATCAAAATTTTTTCCAAAAGGAAAAGAAACTCTTCCGACTGGGAAAAACATTTGGCAATAGAATCTCAGGTAAGAGTCTCTTAACAAAATTTACAGACTCCTACAGGCCTCTAACAAGAAAAAGACTGGTAACTCAATTACAAAATGGGCAAAAAAAACCACGGAAAGATTTTTTCAGAGGCATTTGGATGGCCAACAGGCACATAAAAAATGCTCAAAAATCACTGGCAGCAAATGAGATGCAAATCAAAACCACAATGAGATACCATCTCATCCCAGAAGCAGTGGCAAAGTTTAAAAAGACAGCAAGTAATAAGTGTTGGAGAGGGTGTAGAGAAATTAAAACTCTCTTACACTTTTGGTAGGATTGTAAATAGTGCAACCATTCTGGAAGACAGTGTGGTGTTTCTTCAAAAAGCTGAATATAGAAATTCCATATGACCCAGCTATTCTTCTGCAAGAGTATAGCTCAAGGAAATTAGAACTGAGACACAAAAGGAGATCTTTTTCTAACAGTATTTATTATTCACCATCACAAGAACATGAAAACAGCCCAAATTCCAATCACAGCTAAATGGATTGAGAAACTGGTACATTCACATGATTAAATACTACACAGCACTCAAGAGCAACAATTTCAAAAATTACTACACAATTTAGGAAAGACTGAAAAGCATTAGGCTGAGAAACTAACTCAGTCTCATAAGGCCAAATACTGCATAAGACCCATTATTGTAAAATTAGAAGGATAACTAGAAAAATATGTATAGGAGTCCAAAGGAGGAAGGGAATGGAGGCAGTGAGGTAAGGATGGGTGGGGGAGATCACAGGATCACACAGTTTGGTGGGTGGAGGGAGGGCATAAAAGAAATGGGAAAGATCCATTGGAGACCTGAAAAGACAGGTAATGGAGGGCATAGTTCAATGGTAATTAATTTTATAAAATACAGTATATGGAAATGATTGTATAAAACATAATGTCAATGGAGGAAGGTGTGAAAACACACAAAAAAACCCCACTATGTAAATGAATGAAACACAATGTATATGAATAATTATATGCATACCAATAAATCTGCGCTCAGAGACCTCTCCATAGTGTCAGTCTAGAGACTAAGGTGTGCCTCATCCAGGCCGTGATCTTCACAATTACTTGCTATGCATCAGAGAGCTTAACAATGACCAAAGATGACAGTGTAAGAATTGATGCCTTTAAATTGTGATGCTGGAGAAGAGTCTTGAACATACCATGGACTACCAAGAAAACTTTCAGGTCTTTCTTGATGATAGTGAAACCAAGTTTTTCCTTGGAGACTAGGATTTTGAAGCTCTGTTTCACATATTTTGGGCATGTGACCAGGAGAGGATGGTCCTTGGAGAAGGACTTCTTGCTTGGAAAGGTGGAGGGACAGCACAGGAGAAGAAGACCCTGATGAGATGGATTGATACAGTAACTGGGTCAATGGGAATTGGCATGTCCCAATTAGTGATACTGGCTCAGGACAGGGCAGGGTTCAGAGCTGCAGAATATAGGGTTACTATGGTGCAGGTGACTTGATGGCACAAAACAACAACAGCATACCAATTAAAAAAATGTTAAAAAAAGTTAGTGTGATCTGGTGACCTGGTCTGTAAGGAGTTGAACTTCTGGCCCAAAGGCAGTGCCTCTGGTGTTTGGAATCCCCTAGTGGCTCCTAGGGTAGCAGGTGCGTACAGCCAGGTGAATGAGCCATCTCCTCTTCTACAATTTCCAGCTTACGAAACCCACCAGAGTCAGCTATGAATCAGTGAGTCTGTTCCAACTTGATGGCAAGTTCAATTTTAGTTGAAAAGATATGTTAAGTCTTAGCCTTTGGTACCGGAAATGTGACCAGGTTTTAGAAACGTGATTGGAACATGTTGCCAGTTAACATGAAGTCATATCAAAGCAAAGTATATTTTAATTCTATTAGTGAGGTCCTTAAGAAAAGAGAGATACAGTGAGAAGAAAGACAACCAGTGTCAAGAGAGCTAGCTGCAACTGCCAGTCAGGTAATACCTGGGACTACTAGAAGCTATGCTAATTCGAAACCTATGCTTGGACCAGGGGGCAGTCGTCAGAACAGAGCAAGGAAACACTGCATAGTTCAAAATTGGCAAAGGTGTACCAGGATTGTGTCCTATCTCCATACCTTTTCAACCTATATGCAGGACAGATTATCCAGGAGGCTGGGCTGTGTGAGAAGTGTGGCATCAGAATTAGAGGAAGATTCATCAACAATCTGTGTTATGCAGATGACACAACCTGCTCAG
>NW_006399780.1:12072194-12110790 GCF_000299155.1 Elephantulus edwardii
GAACAGGTTCAACCTGGAGAAGGTTAAACCAGGCTGTTTCTCGGAGGCAAGGATTCGGAAGCTTAGTCTGACATACTTTGGACATGTTGCAAGAAGCGACCAATCCTTGGAGAAGGATGTCATGCTTGGTACTGTGGAGGGAATACACTCTATGAGGTGGATTGATTCAGTGACTGGGGTAACCGAGGTAGGCGTGTCTGAGACAGTGAGATTGGCACAGGATAGTGCAGGGTTTAGAGCTGTTGTACATAGGGTCACTATGAGTCTCAGGCGACTCGATGGCACATAACAACAACAACAACAACAACTAGAAGCTATGGATATGAGAGCTGAACAGTGAATAAGGAGGACATGAAAAGAACTGACACCTTTGAGCTGTGGTGTTGGAGAGCATGGAACATTCCATGAACAGCCAAGAGAACAAACAGTTATGTCTTGGAGAGGATGCAGCCAGAATGTTCTTTAGGAGCAAGAATGGTGAGGCTTTGATTCACATACTTTGGGCATGTTGCTAGGAGGTGCTATTCCTTGGAGAGAGATATGATGCTAGGGAGGGTGTTGGGTCAGCAAAGGAGAGGAAGACCCTCAACCAAGTAGACTGCCACAGTGACTGCTGCAATGGGCTCTTGTGTGCCAATAAGTGTGAGACTAGATCAGGATAGAACAGGGTTCAGATCTTTTGTTCATAGGGTCACTGTGAGTCGTAGTAGACTTTATGGCACCTAACAACAAGAACTAGAAGCTGAGAGAGGCAAGGTAGGCTCTCCCCCATGTTGTTAGGTGCCATCCAGTCAAGTACAACTCATAGCGACACTATGAACAATACACTTGAACCCTGCTTTATTGTGTGTCAGTCCTTCCTGTTCAGTTCAGGTTCTTCCTCTCTTTCACTGACCCTCCATAGTCTTTCAGAAATAAGCTTAAATTCTGACTTCTGTTTTCCTTTATTGTTAGATGTTACATTTTCATTCTGATACACTTCAAGTTATACTGGGTTACACCAGCCCCAGGAAAGCAATACAATTTACATCTTATCAGATGCTCTGCTAAATAAACTAAAAGTCCTTGAATTTTAAGCATAATTTGTAAATAATTGATCTGATTCCATGCTGGTCATCCTATCTTTATACTTGATTTTGAAAATAGGAAAAAGTAAATGCCCTCAGAATTGATAGGATTTTGTGAGATGATTAACTTAGATTGTATAATAAGACCTCTGTCTGTTTTATTTTCAACTCTTTACCAACTAAAGATATCTTATGGGACTAGAAGTGCAGTTACAGGATTTTTTTCCCCTCTTATTTGAACAGAACCTTTCTACTAATTTGCTTATTTTCAGACAGTTTTGGAAGATTTAGTCTGGTAGTGCTCTTAAAAGAATCCTACAGGACTGGAGAGCATTATGCTGAGTAAACCAACTTAGTCCCACAAGAACAAATATTGTATAAAATCATTATTGTAGAGTGAGTATGAGGATCCAAGGAGGGGGAGCGGGGAATGGGGATATGCAGGGGAAGAGGGGATTAATCATGAGGTCGTACAATTTGATGAGTAGGGTGGTGGAGGGAAATTGGGAAAATCTGCTCTGAAAAAAAGTATTCAAATTTTTAAATAAATTAGTAGAAATAAAAAAGCAAAACAAAATAGGGGGCGTGGAAAGAAGAAGAGAGAAAGGAAAAGAAAAGAATGCTCCACTCATGCTCATCAAACTTGGCTCTTCTCCCCACCTCCTGCCTTTTCCTCAAATTTATTTCTTGTTGAAAATATTCAGGATCCTGAATCCCCCAGCCTGGCAGGCTCCGGCATCTTTCTTTCAGCGCCTCTCTGGATCTAGAGCAAGGATCTTGAATTTCTAATTCCTCAAGAGCATAGGTCTAGGATTTAGGAAAGAGAAGAAATCAAACAGAAACCAGTCATTCATTTCTGCCTGCAACTTTTTTAAAGGCTTTTACACCTTTGCCATAGTTTTCCCCTAAGTGAAGTCATTATTGAATTCTTTTCCCCCTTTCATTGGTTCATTTGTTGGGTAGATGTCTTAGGGAAATTCTCTCATGGACCTTCACTCAGTCCATCCTGATGAAGCCTGTCACCTTCATGTACTGATGAAAATACTGGTGCACATACTGAGGCTGAATTAACCAGATACTGAATCAAAACCGGATCAGTTCTGGTTCGTTAGAGACCAAGCCAAAAAGGAGGAGATTTAGGGTTTCTACCAACTTTTGCAGTCCAAAACTGACCAAACATGCAGTCAAGGTGCATTAGTAATTATTGAGGACTGGAATGCAAAAGTTGGAAACCATGGGGAAGGAATGTTAGGTAGTAAGAAAGTATGTAGTTGGTGACAGAAATGAGGCCTAGTGTCAAATGATTGTGTTTTGTACACTTAATGATTTATTCATAGTAAATACCTTTTGAAAAAACACAAGTGGTGACTTTGCACATGTACTTCACCCAATGAACTGCACAGGAATCAGATTGACTTTATTTGTGAGAAGAGTTGTTGGTCTGCAGTCAAAACCAGACCAAGTGCTGATTGTGAAAAAGACCATCAGTTACTCATGTGCAAGTTTAAATTGAAGCTGAATTAAAACTACTCCACAGAAGCCAAAATATGACCTGAATCTATTGCAGTTAAATTTAAGGTTTATCTCAAGAACAGAATTGAGGCATTGACCATAAGAAGGACTGTGGGAGGACAGCAAAGATATCATCCATGAAGAAAGCAAAAGATCATGATAATGAATGATGAGGAAGAAAAAAGCAAAACAGATGTCAGAGAAGACTATGAAAATTGCATTAGAGTATCAGGAAACTAAAGTAAGTGGAAGAAATGCAAAAGTAAAAGTTCTGGTGCAAAGATTACAAAGGATAACTTGAGAGGATAAAACAAAATATTATCACGAAAGAGCTAGAGTCAGAGAATAAAAAGAGAAGAACTCACTCAGCATTTTTCAAGTTGAAAAACTGAAAAACAAATTCAAGCCTCAAGTTGCAATCAGTACTAAAGCTATTACGGGCACAATCTTGAATGATGCAGGAAGGATCAAAAGAAGATGGAAGGAATACACAGAATCAATGCACCAAAAAGAATTGTTTGACATGGAAAAATTTCAGAAAGTACCATATGAATAAGAAACAAAGGTGGTGAAAGATGAAGTTCAAGAAGCACTGAAGGCACTGGAAAAAAATGAGGCCCCAGAAGTCAACAGAATACAAATTGACGTGTTTGAACTAACAGATGCAGCTCTGGATATGCTCACCAGTTTATGTATGCCAGGAGCTACCTGGCTGATTGACTGGAAGAGGTCCGTATTTGTCCTCATTCCCAAGAAAGGTGGTCAAACAGAATGTGGAAACTACCAAACATATCATTAATTTCTCATGCAAGCAAAATATTGTTGAAGATCATTTAAAAGCATCTAGAAGAGTACACTGACAGTGAACTACCAGAAGTACAAGCTGATTTTAGAAGAGGCTGTGGCACTAGGGATATCATTGTTGATATCCGATGGATCCTGGCTGAAAACAGAGACTACCAGAAGAATGTCTCTTTCTGTTTTATTGATTATATGAAGTCATTTGACCTTGTGTATCATAAGCAAATTATGGCTCACATTGAGAAGAATGAGAATTGCAAAACACTTAATTGTGCTCATATGGATTCTGTGCACAGACCAAGAAGCTGTTTGTGCGAACAGAACAAGGGAACACTGCATGATGCTGCCAGTCAGCCCAGTGGTGAGAATCTTTTTTTTCTTGGTGTTGAGCTTCAATCTATATTGAAGGCTGCAGTCCTTGACCTTCTGTAGCAAATGCCTCAGGCCCTCCTCAGGTTTGGCAAGCAGGGTGGTGTCGTGGGCATAGTGCAGTTGGTTGATGAGTCTTCCTCCAATCTTGATCCACATTCTTCCTCATAGAACCCACCCTCACAAATGATCTGCTCTGCATATAGATTGAAAAGATAAGGAGATAGTACACATCCCTGGTGTACACCTTTGCTGATTTTGAACCATGTAGTGTCTCCTTGCTCTTTTCTGACTACTGTCTCCTGGTCAAAGTATAGATTTCACATAAGCACAATCACATGTTCTGAGATTACCATTCTTCTCAGAATTAGCTATAATTTGTTATGATCGACACAGTCAAATGCCTTTACATAGTCAATGAAACACAGAAAAATATTCCTCTGGTATTCTCTGCTTTCAGCCAAGATCCATCTAACATTAGTTATAACATCCCTAGTACCATGGCCTCTTCTAAACCCAGCTTGCACATCTGGTAGCACTCAGTCGATGTGGTTGTTCCAGTTGTTTTTGGATAATTTTCAGCAGGATCTTGCTTGCATGTAATATTAACATTGTTCAATAATTTCCAAACTCTGTTGAGTCAACTTTCTTCGGATTGGGAATAAATATGGATCTCTTCCAGTTAGTTGGCCGGGTGGTTGCCTTCCAAATTTCTTGGCACAGCTTGGTGAGGTCGTCCAGGAAAGCATCTATTCATTGAAGTATGTCAATTGGTATGTCATCAATTCCTGGGGCCTTGTGTGTCTTTTTTTTCCCCCTAGTTCCTTCAGAGCAGCTTGAACTTCCTCCTTCATCACCACAGGCTCTTACTCACACATTGTTTCTTGAAATTCTTCTGTGTCAGCCAATTCCTTTTATTACAGTGAAGTGATTTTATATACTCCTTCCATCTTTTAATGCTTTCTGGATCATTTAATATTCTGCCCAATACATCTTTAAGTATTAAAACTTGAGACCTGAATTTGTTCTTCAGTACCTTCAGCTTAAGAAAAACTGAGCGAGTTTGGCCCTTTTTATTTCCTCTTTGCACATTTCATTATATTAGGAATACTTCCCCCCCCCCAACCCCGTTCAATGGAATGAAGTCCAAGCCTCATGTGGTTACCCAGAAGATAGCCTCTTTGATCTCACATGTTGCTCCTGTCTCTTTAACATATGTTCTTGGTATAGGATCTAGGTACTAGGAGCCTGCCTTATTTAGTGGACCTGGGCTGAGATGACCCAGTGAATAGGGAATTGCTTTCCCAGTCCAGAGGCAAATGATTCTCATCCGCCAGCTGCTCTGAAGGACCAAGATGGGTAACCTCCTCCTCTGCCATTCACAGCCTTTGAAAAGCTGCTGGAAAGTCAGCTCTGCATCAGTTCTGACTCCACAGCAGTGAGAGACGGTTAGGGGCTAGTACCTGAAAACCGTTCTCATGGCTGCTTTCCCCATGCACTTACCTGGCTTTTAAGATTCCCATGACCTCCAATGAACTCTTTCCTTGAAGAACTGACTATGCATTTAGTCCCCCAGACTTACACCGTTAGACTTGAAAATACAGTCATCCGTAGAATGAGGCAGCAAGCATACCTAGATCATTGCATGCGTAGAATGTTCTTTGCATGAAGATGATGTTCAGACTCCACTGACCTCCAGCTCTCAGCGTGGAGCAGCTATGAGGTCAGGTGGGCAGCCTGGGTTCCAGATGCGATACATTGATTCTCACTACCCTCCTAGAAAGAGAAGATTGTCATGAGGACAGGTGGTGAGTGGGAATGTTTTCTGAGAAAATTGTATTGAAGACTTCATTATAAGAACTGGTTCGTGCTTTTTTTCTTAATTTGCCTGTTCTGCCTGGCATATCTAAAACTTCCATCTCCTAATGTATGTCATTGCATGGACAGGAGGAGGATGAGAAGTGGTGGGTAGGACCGGGCGGGGACTGAGGAGGGCTGGGAGACAGGGAGAGGCCCTCCACAGTGCTCAGTAACTTAGGGGCAGAAACTACATGCCAGGGAGGATTCATTTGGGCAGATGTACTGTGGAATCCTCATTCCTCAGCTCTCTGGTAGGTGGTGGGTGTGTTATCTCTACCTGTGACTAACATGGAAAGTAGATATTTTGAGTATGTGTCATCTTAAGGAAACCCTGGTGATGCAGTGATTTAAGTGCTTAGCTACTGTGTAAAAGTTCAGCCACTAGAATCCTCTAGACGACCTGAAGGGGTAGTTGGCTTCTGCAAGGAGCACATCTTTGAGATGCTGTGGCACAGTTCTCTGTCCGTAGTGTCGCTGCAAGTGGGAATAGCCTTGAAAGCAGCAGCCTTACTTTTGGGTCTTAAGTTAATGGTTGTGAGAGAGTAGAGATACACAGACTCCAGATTCTTTTACCTGTTCAAGACTTTCAGTACCTCTCACCTTGAGTTTATCTCAGGTCCTGGCTCTGTGTATACAAGATTCATAAAGACGATGTGAAAGGTTGTCTTCTGTACTTTGATACCTTTGCTTTTATATCCACATTCACTCCACAAACTATTAAGCGTTGTCTACGTTAGATTTTCATGAATAGTTCTGAGTCAGAAAGAACATCTTCCTTATGTTTTGAATGCTTTATCTGAGAGAAATTTCTTCAAGGGGAATATAATGAAAAGTCAATCTGGTAATCAAATTAACTCTAGTTTGAAGAAAAGGCTGAAATAAAGGCCCCAGCACAAGTTTGGGTTCCAGATAATGTGGCCTGTTGGTAAGGAGTTGCGCTGCCAACCCAGAAGTACTAGGTTTGAACTGACCAGCTGCTTCTTGGGAGAAAGAAGGGCAGTCTGCAATTTACTGCCTCTGGAAGCCCGCTGAGTGGTCAGCTTTGAGTTACTAGGGACTTAATAGCACATAGCCACATTTAAAAAAAAACATTATTCTAACTGTAAATATAAATTTGTTTCTATAAATAATAATTTATTAACAATTAGACTTTTGAATATCAAACACTTTTGTTACACAGTGCACTGGTATTTTTCTTGGAAGTAATACGCTTTCATTTTGTCTCTTTCAGTTGACCAGATATATCACCTGGCATCTCCTGCCTCCCCTCCCAACTACATGTATAATCCCATCAAGACGTTAAAGACTAATACCATTGGGACATTAAATATGTTGGGTAAGTTATCATTTTCTTATTTTGCTATTCTTACTTTGGACATGTGGCCAGGAGGAACCAGTCCTTGGAGAAGGACATCATTCTTGGAAGGGTGGAGGGACAGCTCAGAGAGGAAGACCCTGGATGAGATGGATTGATAAAGTGACTGGGACAATGGGGGTAGGTGTGTTGGAGTCAGTGAGACTGGCTCAGGACAGGGCAGGCTTCAGAGCTGCTGTACATAACAGGTGACTCCGCGGCACATAACAACAACAACAAATGGACCTGAGAAATTACTAAATTTAACTTGCTGAAGTTGTTGAGATGAGGAACAGAAAGGGTGTCCAGAGCTTGGTGTTTATGTCTCTTAGACTCAATATTTGCAAGTGTCAAGCTCCATGAGAAGTATAATCACCTATTCTCCTAATTGAGGAAGGAAGTTTGTCCTTCTCTCTGTTATCATTGCTAGTCCCGGTCAGTAGACAGCACAGAGTGCTTCCCCTCTGCTGAGAAGGTACTGACTGTGCTCACTCTGACGCCTCTCCTTCCCCCACTCCACACTCACTCTGTGCCCTCCCTCTACCTTCTGTCCTCTAGCAAAACTACACATAATAAACAAAAAGCACATCAAACTCATGGCATTTAACAAGATAGCTGATTATGAAATGTAGTTGTAGCCAGGTCCCTCTGACTAGAGATATGCATGAAGATTATACTCAAGACCTTATCTCAGGGAACTTAGCACTCCACAGAGGAGCTAGAGCTTGCATGTAACATCAGTAGTATGGGGTAGGAAGCGAAAAGTTCTAAGAGGGAAACACCAGGGGAATGCTAGTAGGGGCTAAGGAAAAGGCAACAGCTGAGAAAGAGCTTGCACGGGAGTAAGATTTGGACATGGAGCTCTGGGAGGAATGAATGGAAAAGGGCTTTCCAGGAAAGACATGGACAGAAGCGCAAAGTAGAAGGTGGCTTGTCCGAGAAGAGGGAACTGATTGAGTCTTTGTTTTCTAAACTGAGAGGAACAGCGGCTAACCAGCCATTCTACCTGTGAGACAAGGTGACTGAATTTCACCTGACTTTCCTTGATTTCTCCTCGTCCCCAGGCCCGTGCTTGGCATCTTTGATGTGATGAAAGGTCTTTAGTAAGACCTTCCTTCATGCATTTCTTTGTGGATCCCTGCTCCCCTCCCCTAAATGTTCATATGTCCTCTTATTCTTGATACTTTCATCCTAGACCCGTTCAGGTCCACCCTGCCTCACCCCAAGTGCTCGTGGATGCTGTGTGTGCCTCTTCTCACTCTCCTAGAATGCTTCTGCCAGCACACACTGCCCTTCCACCTTGTATGCAGGGTTTGGTGCTGAGGGAGTTAGAGACACAGCTCCTCTTCTCTGGTGATGGTCCTCTTGACACAGAATAGCTCACCAGTGCAAGGTTTGGGAAACAGGATGTTAGGCAAAGGGAAGTGAACCTCTTTTGTGCTAAGTTTCATAGATCCTTTTAGGAAAATTATTACAACCTGAGACTCTGTATTTAAGAGAGTATTTGGGAAGCTCTTCATACATATCTAATCCTAGTTTAAAAACAGATAAGAAACCCTCGTGGCCTTGTTGTAGCATTACTAACAAAAGAACAGCGTGTCTTCTGTGATTCAAGTCCACCAACAGCTTTGAGGGAGAAAGATGGGCAGTCTCCTTCCATTAAGGTACACAGCCTGAGACATTCAGTGGACGTTTGCTGTTGATGATCAGAACTGACTTGATGGCAATAAATTTGTTTCTTAAAAAGATATTGGTGGAAACAAATCCATTCTGATGTCCCTGACTGGCACAAACAGCTGAGAACTCAGCTGCCAGCCAGAAAGTTAATGGTTTCACCCCACCCGAGGGCACCGTGGACGAAAGGCCTGGTGATGTGTTTCTGGAAAAGGTCACATAGCCATGAACACCCCGAGGAGCAGTTCTGCTCCACTCAAGTGGGTCGTCAGGAGTTGGAACTGTCTTGGAAACCAACAGTTTTGTTTTCTTAGGTGTGAGTGGCAAATGCAGAGAAGGGGGTCAGAGCAAATTTGACAAAAAATGGCGAAGGTGCCCTTTAAATTGAACTTTGAAGGAGATAAAGAGGAGGGAGAATGCGGGGGGAGGTGGGTGGGTGGGTATTGTGTTGCCTAGTTAGAAGTTGCAGGGGTAAATGTTCAGGAAGTATGTGGATAGCAGACAGTAAGGTAAGAAGAACCATGCCTTCTGTCTGCCGGTGTGGAGCTTCCTGATCACATCCTTAAGGGTGATATTTTGCGACAAAGGGCTTTTTATGAAGCTCATAAGTCATGGCCTATCAAAAGGACAGGTTGTGCATTTGTGCACCGTAGGTGCTGCTTACAACCATAAGCATCCAATGAATTGTTGTCCTGAAGATTCATTTCCATTTTTCTTACATTGAGTTGTTGGGGTTTATAATTTTTCCCATTTTCTTTTCAAAGCTGATTCACTGAGAGTAGGTAGTCAATAAGATATATAATCAGATACTTTTAACACTAAAAAAAAAATAAATAAATAAAATCTTAAGCTGGCTATAAAAATGGCCCTTGCACGTGTGCTTTCCTATAACTGACAGCTTCTCATGTTTTTGTTTCCTGCAGGACTGGCAAAACGAGTGGGCGCACGGCTCCTCCTGGCCTCCACTTCTGAGGTGTATGGAGGTGAGTGAGGGGAGCCATCTGGGGGTGGTCGCTCCAGCCCCAGTTGCATCCTGTCTCAGATAAAAGATGATTGCAGGACCTTTGTAAGAAAACCACGCCTATACTTCCTATTACAATGGATAATAGCTTTTGTTTCAGCATCTCCTCTGGCTAGGATGAACCGGCCCCACATCCCGCCCAGAAACTTCTGATGCACACCCTGGGATTGCTATAAATTACAACCTTGCAAATTAAAGACACACCTCTTAGGATTCCACAAAAGTCTCCTGTTATTTTATCTTTTTTAAAAAAAATAATTCTGTTCTGTAAACACCCCAGAAATCAATTAATCTTCACAAACTGTTTCTCTGGCATATGCTATTCTTTGGTGGAAATACTGTTTGTGGCATCTGACCTTCCAAGAACATGGTGAAGACATATGCATGGATAGCCTGAAATGTTTTTTGACGATTTCTAGAAGAATCATGAATGGAGTGTACCAGAAAAACGAACTTCTCTTTACCGGCCTGCAGCACACATCGCCCCCGCCCCCCGCCCCCAGCCCAGATCCAACAATGACACTATTTTGCCCTTAGAGTGAGTGAATGTTAAGGGTGGGAACTGAAGCTACCATCTCAATTCATGCTGATTCCTCCTCAAACCCAATCCCCGCATGAGTGCACTGTGTGGGGAAGTGCTTGCTTATCTCCGTGGCAGCCAGACTCCGACGTGATGATTTTTCTGCTTCACATTGTGGACAGAAGCAATAAGAAAGTAAATGGGTCAATTCTGAGGTGACCTTTGTTTTTTTAATTTTTCTTTTAAAGTCATCAATGAAACAAATAATCTCCTAAATGTAGTTATGTCTGTGCAATTTCTGGGGAAAAGACACAAGATCCTATACTTCTTTGAAATCTCTGGAAGTTAATGGAATGGTCTACCTTACCTCATGTATATATATATTCTAACCTCACTTATATTTATTCAGTTGTTTTTGGAATGGACAATTTAGGGGACTCTTGCGTTTCCCCTCCTTATTATTCCTTTATCATGATTTGGCCAATAAAGAACTTTCCGTTTTCACTTTGCATGTCCATGGTTAGTACCTTTTGGTGACACTGACTGGCTTAATAAAAGGAAAGGTGTAGGAATCTTTTAAAATACACATGTACTCTGGTGACCTAGTGGTAATGAGTTGCACTGACAACCAAAGGCAGCTAGTTTGAATCTACCAACTGCTCTTAGGGAGAAAGATGACAGTCTCCTCCTGTGTGATTTACAGCCTCTGAAAACCCACTGGAAGGTTAGCTATGAGTTGATTCTGATTTGATGGCAGTGAGATTAGAGCTGAGGGAGTCATGTCATGTGTCCAGAAGGATGCAGTGACGTCTCTTCACATTTCTCCTTGTTCCTCCGTCCACCTCTTTTACTATTATCTGCCTTAACATTTTTCAAAAGGCTTATTTAATCATTGTGATGTAATTAATGGCATTTGGCTTGTGCTTTAATCTGATCTTTGATGAGTTAAGTAAGCTGAAGTTTTGTAGCCTGCTTGCTTCATAACAGTAACCCCACAGAAGGCTAAAAAGAGGAGACGGATTGTAAATTAATTATAACTCTAAACCATTGCATTCTCTCCCCCTCTGTCTTGTTTTTTAGATTTCTTGGCAAAGATGTATATGCTTTACAGTCTGCTTTTATTGGGAGTGTGAATAAAATTCCTGATGTATCACATAAATTAGCTATTAATTCAAAGTCTAAAAATAAACTATTTTATAAAAATTTGCAACTAAGTATCTTTAAATAGTCTGTTCCCCTGGTACATTTTAAAGAGAGATTTGATTTTGCACATTAGAAAAACTGGAGTTAGGAAATAGAAAATAAGCTTTGGAGGAACAGGCATCCATTTGTCACTGGACCACTTGTTCCCGGCCCTCGTGTTCCTGGACCACGCATTCCCAGCCCACACTAGCTGGCCGTCTGGTTTACTTGTCTCTGGTTTCCAGATTTGTTTTGGTGATGGCATGTTTGAAAGTCATGGGGTTCTATAAAGATTTTCTTTTTAAAATTGTCCATTAGTTCAAAATACCACTTTTATGGCACATATTTTATAAACCATATATCTTTTTTCTATATTGTTGTTGTTCGGTGCCATTGAGTCACTTGTGACTCATAGCGACTCTTCGTACAGCAGCTTTGAATCCTGCTTTGTCTTGAGCCAATACCATTGTCTCTGATACTCCTACCCCCATGTCAAACCATCTCATCCAGGGTCTTCCTCCTTTTGTGCTGCCCTTCCACCCTCCAAGCATGATGTCCTCCAGGGACTGGTTCCTCTTTGCAACATGCCCAAAGTATGTCAGACAGAGTGTATTTAATTACAATTTGTATAAGCAACCTAAAAATTAAGCACAGTTTAGAAGAGAGAATGAAGACATAAAATTGAGAGACTTGAATCTTTTGATTGATTTTATTTCCAGCTATAAAATAGACAACTACCAGTATCATTTAATATTGTTGTTGTTGTTATGTGCCGTCGAGTCGCTTGCAACTCATAGCGACCCTATGTACAACAGTTCTAAACTCTGCTCTGTCCTGAGCCAGTCACACTGTCTCTGACACTCCCATCCCGATTAACCCAGTCACTGAATCAATTCACCTCATAGAGGGCCTTCCCCTCCTGCGCCTATCTCCTTGGATGGAGGAGATTTCATTGTAGGACAATGTAATGACAGCAGAGGAGAGGAAGACCTTCCACCAGGTGGATTGACACTGTGACTGCAGCAATGGGATTGAGTGTGTTAAGAGATTGTGAGGATGGCACAAGATAGAATAAGGTTCAGGTCCATTGTCTATATGGTCGCTATGAGCCATACTCTGTGGCACTTAACAACAAACAACAAAAATAGCAGCATTTGTAAATGCTTACCCTGGTCTTTTCAAGTGCGACAAGGATGGCCAATCTTTTCTAGTGGTGCGATTGTGTGTGTGCCCATTGGTAAATACTTACTATAGTCTTTCCAAAGTTCATAAATCTGTATTGCTAATCAGCTTGTAAGACGAAAGATGAAATAAAGTGTCGTTTTTCTCCTACCCCTAGATCCTGAAGTCCACCCTCAAAGTGAGGATTACTGGGGACACGTGAATCCCATAGGACCGCGAGCGTGTTACGATGAAGGAAAGCGTGTTGCAGAGACCATGTGTTATGCCTATATGAAGCAGGTAGGCTCTTAATCAGGCTCTGGGCGGTTTGTGGTTTCTATGAGCAGAGCTCCTGGGGTGGATGGTTTTGATGTTTTTAAGTAACGTCAAATAGAAATATCTCGAAAGGAATTAAATGTCATGATTAATGTTACCAGGAGATGATGTTGGAGAAACCCAGTTTTCATTGTTATGAATTATGAACATTCTCCCCCATTTATCTTTTTTTCTTTTTCAAAGATGGCTTCCCGGAGTAAATTTGTAGATTTTTAGTATTATTGTGTGCCAATGAACTGTATGCTTCTGTATTGTCAAATTGCTAGTGAGTGCATCTGTCTTCACATCAGTGGATTTTTAAAAAATTTTTATTTTGGTAATCTTACTCTCTCACATGTTGTAGTAGAAAGATCTCAGACTTGGTAGACCAAGGAGCTGGCTTCCAATACTGACTCCGCCATCGTGTGACCGCTAGTCTCTCAGTTCTTGTGGTGTTGGTAGAGTTGATTTATCATACCTCAGAGGTCTGGGAAGGAGCAGGTGAGACAGTTTAGGTAAGGACTTCTGGGTGTAGTCAAGTGATGCATCAGGCTAATATCCTGCATCTTATCAGTAACGTTGTCTTCCTTGTGCTTGCGTGAGTGCTTTAAGATCTTTAAGATCTTAATGGAAATAAGCCATTCATCCCTTTCATTCAAATTAGAAACATGGAGATTAATAAACATGGACACGAGACAGAGTGTTGGCAGATGCTAAGGGGCTGACCTGTGCTCTTGGAGACCTGAAAGCTGAGTGAATATCTGTTCTGGTGAGCAGCATTTCTCAGCTCTGGGGCCACACTGCAGGCAGACTTGGCCGAGGTATGCAGTGTCTTCTGCGAGTGTCTGTCCTAGAGCCCTTGGACCTCCCAGTGCTCGGCCCTCACAGAATGCCAGGGTGTCCTGCTCCAGGCGTTTCCACAGCCTGAGAGCTAATGAGGCGGTATGAAATCACACACATGTTGCTTTGGATTTTCCTCCCTTCCTCTTTCCTTTTTTGGGAGAGGGGTAACGGAGGTTTCTTTCTCATCACAATTTTAAGGCAATGGCAACGTTACAGACTCCCAAAGTAACCCTGTGGTGATGTATTTAAAACTTTGTTGTTTACTTCTTTGTCAAAACAGAATCAGTGCTAGGCTACTTTGGGAACTTGGTTTATATTCTTTAGTCTTAGGAATAGGAATGAGTTAATGAGTATCTATACCATTTTGAATATCTTGACATAAGAACAAGATAGTCTACTGGAGAGGCAGAACAACCTTTGTGTATATTTGTACAAAGAAATGAACTAAAGTTGATGTGGGGCAAGTAGGTTTATTTTAGTGTGTAAGGAGCTGTGGTAGCCTAGTGGCAAGAATCTGTGCTGTAAGCCCAAAGGCACGCAATTCGAGGCCACCAGCTACTCCATGGAAGAAGGGTGGGCAGTCTACTCCCATGCAATTAACTGACTCTGAAAACCCACCAGAGGGTAAGCTATGGGTTAGTTGTTATGATACATAACAACAACAATTAGTTTGGGGAGTAATATTTATGAATTGGTTTTGATCATAACAGTAGCCATGTAGCAGATATCCACAGACTTTCTGGGAAGGAAACCATGATAATTAAAGTCTAAGCTCTCTGCTGTTAGTTGTTGAGTTGATTACAACTCGTGATGACCCTGTGTGTTCAGAGTAGAATTGATCCATTGGGCTTTCAAAGCTGGGACCTTTCAGAAGCAGATCATCGTGTCTGTCTACCTCTGTGAGCATAAACTGCTTGCCTTTTGGTGAGTGGCCCAGTGTTAGCTTTTTGTGCCACTCAGAGACTCTTAAAACTGTCGTATAACCCCCAGCAGTTTATAGGTTTGCTCGTTTATCCCTGTGTTTAGCATGTTACCCAAGGACTGATGTTTACCTGGTACACTTTGCTGTGGTGGTGTCACGGTAGTTCTTCTGGACTTGTGAGCAGGTGTGATAAGGGTACCTGACCCTATGGTGCCCTCATTCAGCTATGTGGCCCTAATGAGTGAGGTATCTGAATTTTGTCTGGACCTGATGGCTTTGGCTGTTAGTAGTGGAAGTCAGGGCATCCTGCTAATAAGAGTAAACATGGCTAGAAGCAGTGGCGCTGAACACAATCCATTATTGCCTTGCATGAGATCTGAGAGACTTCTAAAAAGGACATTAGATGAACTTTCTATCTTCTATTCCCTATTTATGTTAGGAACATATTCTATTCTCCTATATGGAGAACCACGAGGTCCAAGACTGGTCCCAACTGGGCCCTAAAGATCATACCTGCCGCACAGTCTCTCTTTTCTCTGGATCAGTGTTGAGGAGGTAAATGTGAGAGCCTGTCCTCTCTGCTCGTAGTAACAGATCCCAGGAATTGAGAGAGGTTTAAATTTCTATGATAGCATGATGTTCTAAATTATATGGGGGGAGGTGGAAGGAGAAAACATGAACAATCAAAGAGGAAGGAAAATTGTTACCCCTGATCTCATCTTAAGGTTAAAGGCGAAAAGTAAAATAAAAGCCACCCTCTTAAGATTTTGAAGGATGAAGACATTTGAGACACAGAGGTGATGCTTTTATTCTACCATCAAGGGGGACACTGGTGGCCTACTGGATAAGGAGTTGCACTGCCAACCTAAAGGCAGGCAGTTCAAAGCCACCTGCTGCTCTGCAGGAGTAAATGGACAGTCTCCGTCTGTGTGATTTGCAACCTCTGAAAATTTGCTGGAGGACCAGCTATGAGTTGGTTTCATCTCAACAGCAATGAGTGAGTGGGTTACATCAAGGATGGATGAGAGAGCCTCCTTCCCATGGTTGGTCCACCTCTTGATCAGTGGTCTGGTGTGAAGGAAGCAGACGCAACATGAAGGTGGCCAAGTCTGACTTCTACCCATTTCATAAAGAGAAATAGTCCTCATCAGTAAGTCCATGGTGCTGTATAAATAGCTCCATAGTTAGATATGCCATCTCACATGCTCCTGCCCCGATTTTTAGCAGTCATTTGATCAGACTGGCAATTTGTTGCAAGACTCAAAGACATTACTAACAGTTGCATGGTTTATTAGGGAAATAGGTTGGCAAGTGGGGGAGGCAAAGACTATCTCACATCTCACAATGTAAGTCCAGGTTTAGTCCATCAGTCCCAAGTCAGTTTAACAAGGCACAGTCCCTCAGTGAAAGTCCAAGTTCAGTTCAACAGCACAAATGCAAGAAGCCTCTGATTTCCTGTCAACACCCAGAAAATCTTATCTCAGAGCCGTTATAAGTCAGGTTTTCCTAATTTCAGTTCAGCAAGGAAAAATTAAAAAAACAAACAAACAAACAAACAAAAAAAAAACCCTTGTGGCCACATCTCCAGAATTCCTCTGGTTACACCTTGCTACAGTCTCTTCACAGTCACTCCACCACCATCTCTCACCATATCTTTCCAGTCTCTCCACCACCTTATATGGGTCTCACAGCTGTTGACCAATATGTCCACAAGACCATATGTCCACAGTTAAGCATGCCCTCAGCGAAAAGCCAATTTTCAAGTGTTCTGACAGTCCAGTTGGCCTGGGACAAATCACTGGATGATTTTGCTGCTTCTCATTTCTTTTAGGGAGCTCTAATGACCTAGTGTATAAGGAGCTGTGCTGCCAACCCATAAACATGCAGTTTGAATGCAGCAGCCACTCTGCAGGAGAAAGATGGATCGTCTACTCCTGTGAGATTTACTGCCTTTGAAAACCCACTGGAGGGTCAGCTATGAGTAGATTCTGACTGGATGCACGTAACAAAAACATTTCTCTTGGATTTGGTGACTGTAGCTCCTACAGATTCCAGTACCCACAGTACCCACAGGGTGGTTGTTGATGTTCATGTCTTGGGTAGACTGCTGTCTTGAGGTCACATCCTGAGTTGAGGATATTCTGCACCTGTAGGAGGCATTGATTGGAAAGACATAGGAACTAGGCCCTCTCTTAGGGATTCAGTCTGTTTCATCTGCCCTCATCCTGCAGAGCTCCTTTCGAGGAGCATGTGACTGGCCCCATTTCAAATGGGCGAGCAGGCTCCAACCTTGCTTCCAGCTCCCTGGCTCTGAGTAGACATTGCACCCCAAGGTAGGCTCCCTGCAGTGCCATGCTCCTTCCCCTGACCACCTGTCCCCGTGGGACTGTTCCAGCCAGATGAGATGTGAAATGGGTCACTGGAGAGTAAGGAGGCATGACTGAGAGAAAAAAAGGAACGCATGTATCTGAGTCTATGGGAATTGAATTTATTTGAGTCTTGGTTTGTTTTTTGTTGGTTTTTTTTTTTTTGTGTGTGTGTGTGTGTGTGTTTAGAATGTTCATCATAGTGTAACTTTACCCAGAATAAGTTGTCCTTAGGAGGGTTGTTCTAGAATTATCACAGTGCTGAGATTTATCCACAAGGAGCTGTGTTGTGATATGATTGGATTTTAGTTTTAAGTGTGTGGTCTTTCAAGATAACATGTTCTAGGAGAAAATTCAAAACTTGTGGTGTTAAATTTGTGCTCTCTAGGGGCAAATCAAGGGGAAAAATAATCAAAGAAGAGTAAGCAGTGGAAAAATACGCCTTTGGCCACTTTTATAATTTATTGATTTTACAACTTATATTCTTATTTTTTTTCAATAAATGACATATTCTTCTTACATATGAATCCTCATTGTGTTCTCAAGACACATACTCCCCAATAGCACAGGAGTGTATCTTACTTTGAATAAACCCCATTGATAAGAAAGAATTGGCTACAGTTACATCAAGATATGGATAATCAGTTTATAAAAGCTTTCCCTTTTTTACAAAGACTTTTCCCCTGGGTTTCTTTTTAAGAATGAAGCAATGCATTTGAAAATAGAATTTGCTATCCCAGAAAAATCTGCTTTTTTGAAAACATCACTTACGTTACAGAAAGCTATCTCAGGTTTCCTTCCAAATAGTTCAAAGGTGACTGTTAGGTTCATAGGGGTTCCAGTAGTAGTTTGAACTTTTCAGAAATTAAATTTCAGCTTCTGCTTGCCTTTGGCCACTGTGGGGCCTGTAATGGTCTGTAGCCTGCTCTTTTTCCGCATATGGGTTCACAGTCTCTGTGTGAGTTTGGATTCCCCAGACTATGTGCCCTGCATACTGCCTAAGGTTTGCTGAACAGATCACAGTTCATAAAACCATAAATAGCATGGCACAGCAGAAAGAAAAACTGAGACCAGTAAGTCCTGACCTAAGAGGCTGTTGAACAAGCAGAGTGAAAGAACACTACAAGGTTTAAAATTAAGATAGGCATGTGTCAGCGTTGTAGCCTCTCTCACCTGTTCAGTCTATATGTTCAGCAGATTATTTGAGGATCTGGACTCTGAAGAAGAATGTTCCGTCCAGATCCAGATCAGAGGAAGATCAATAATTTGTGTTAAGCAGATGATGCAACCTTGTTTGCTGAAAGTGAGGAGGACTTGAGTGCTTGCTGCAGAAGATCAAAGACTACAACCTGCAAAGGTTGTACACAAAGATGCATCTCAGCATCAAAAAACCAAAAATTCTCACCACGGGACCAATAGACAATAAGAAGATAGTTAGAGAAAAGATTGTCAACAGCTTCATCTTACTTCGTCCACAGTTGACACCATTAGGACCAGCAGTCAGGAGATCAGGAAACATTGCACTGAGAAGGTTTGCAGTCAAGGACTTTTCCAAATTATTGAGGAGCAGTAATGTCAGTTTAAGGACTGAAGTGTATGTTTTTCAGGCCATGCTCTTTTCAATCACTTGCTATGCATTTGAGAGCTGGACAGTGACGCAGGATGGCAGATGAATTGATGTCTTTGAACTATAGTGCTGGAGACAAGTACTGAATATTCCATGGACTGTCAAACAGATACGTCTTGAAGAAGGTATAACCAGAGCAGTCCTTGGAGGCAAAGATGATGAAGCTTTGTCTCACATACTTTAGATGTGTTGTTGTTGTTTGCTATTGAGTTGCCTGCAACTCATAGTGACCCTATGTACAACAGCCCTAAAACCTGCTCTGTCCTGTGCCAGTCTTATTGTCTCTGACACACATATCCCCATTACCCCAGTCACTGAATCAATTCATCTCATTGAGGGTCTTCCTCTCCTGTGCTGTACCTTCACCCTCCCAAGCATGATGTCCCTCTCCAAGGACTGATCCCTCCTTGCAACATGTCCAAAGTATGTCAAAAGAAGCTTCAGAAACTTTGCCTTCCAGGCGCAGCCTGGCTTCCTTCCAGGATGAACTTGTTTGTTCTCCTAGCAATCCATGGTATATTCAGTACTCTTCACCAGCACTAAAGCTCAAAGGCATCAACTCTCCTTCTATCATTCCTAGTCATTGTCCAACTCTCTGATGCATAGCAAGTAATTGCAAAGACCATGGCCTATATCAGGCGCACCTTCTTCTCCAGACTTACATCGTTGCTCTTCAGTACTTTGGAGAGGATTCTGACAGCTGACTTTACCAATGCAATTCGTCTTTTGATTTCCTGACTGCTGGTACCAAGAGGGTTGATTGTAGAGCCAAGCAAACTGAAGCTGTCAACAATCTCAATCTCTTCATCATCTATCATGATGCCAGTAGTAAGAGTCTTTCTTTTCTTGATGTTTTCTTTGTTTTCTTCCATTTTGTAGGCTGCAGTCCTTGACCTTCTGCAGCAAGCGCTTCAGGTCCTCTTTAGTTTCAGCAAGCAGGGTTGTGTCATCTGCATAATAGATGGTTGAGTCTACTGCCAATCCTGATGCCACACTTCTCCTCATAGAGCCCAGCCTCCCAGATAATCATTGAATCCCTTATATACATTGAAAAGGTGTACACCCATATATACATTGAAAAGGATGTACACCTTTCCCAATTTTGAACCATGCAGTAATTCCTTACTGTGTTCTGACAGCTGCCTCCTGTCCAAGTATAGGTTTCGCATTAGCACAATCAAGAGTTCTGGGATTCCCATTCTCCTCAGAGTCAGCCACAGTTTGTTGTGATCCACACAGACCTGTTGTTAGGGGAGGCTATTTCTTGGAGAGGGACATCATGCTTGGAAAGGTGGAAGGATGACAAAGGAGAGGAAACCCCTCAGCTAGGTTGATTGACATAGTGAATGTAGAAATGGACTTGAGTTTGTCAGAGATTAGGAAGTTGTTGGCACAGAAAAGGACAGAGTTCTGATGGGTTGTTGATAGGGTCGCCAGGAGTCGTGCTCGACTTGCAGAAGAATCTTATTTCAGCAAGGCAGGCTCAGCACTATAATAGACCCAGTCTCATCCCGAGGTATAGCGAAGGTGCCATCTAGATGCATTTATAAGAGGCCCCAGGGGATTTGAGTGATTTCAACCTTCAAGTCTTCCTTATTCTGTTACTTTAGCTTTTCTTGTAACTGGGGTTGTGCATGTATTTCTCCTGAGGCGTGAGGAAGGTTATAGAAGCATCATGGCCCATTGAGCTGCTGTCCCCAGGAACATTCTATTCCCTGTAGAAAACCATGCTCCGTACTTGGTTGAGAAAAAGCTGTAGGCATAACAGTGATTGGGAGGATTCTTTTCTGAATCTCAGGCCCCTTTCTTTGATGAGCAGGTCTGCAATACCCGTTTTCTTCTCCAGCATCTTCTAAGAATGAAAGCATGGTGTTCAATGGCTTGGTGTAATAAGATCTTGTCTAATAAGATGACATTTTAAAAGAAAGCTAAGTTTACAGAAGTATCCACCATTTACTTCCTCCTAGTAACATTTCTAGGAGTCCCGATGGCATAGTAATTAAGCACTTGGCTTCTAACCAAGAAGTTGATGGTTTAAACTCACCAGCAGCCCTGTGGCATCTTGCTCCTGTGTAGATTACAGCTCAAGAAACCTTGTTCTACTGTCTTACAGGAGTTCTGTGATGTAGAATCAGCTGGACAGCGATGGATCTGGTTTGGGGTTTTAGTAATATTTTTTATTATGAAAGTTATTTAGGGAAGAGAAGAATTCCCTCTCCCTCCATTATACCACTTGGATCACTGCTTAGCATTGAATCAGGCTTGCCATTAATTGGCTCAGCTTGTCAGGACATGCTTCCCAGCCCTCAAACACTCTCTCGGATGCTCTGAATGAGAAAAGGAGGCGCTGTGAATCCAGCTTACCCATGTTGACTTGTACATTATCGGGGTCTTGGTTTACACGTCAAAGACCTTCAGAACACTGCAGCTATCTCCCTCAGGCCAGCTTGCCTGATGGAAATGTTTCTGAGATATTTCATATGTGGTCACCATTATGACATGGTTAGTTATCAGACCACAAGAACAGACAGAATTCAGGAGCTAATGCCTGCTTCAGAACCGTCTCTTGGAGATATAAAATGAGGACAGTTTTTCAAAGTAGTTCCACATACTTACTTTGTATTCCTGTGGTGTACACATATTGTTACTCTTTTCAAATTAAAGATTGGGATTTTAAGTCTTTGAAAACTTTAGTGATTCCCCCAGAAACGTGGTCCTTGTGGCTGCTCCAGTACCTGGTCCACGATTGCCACCATGTCCTGATTTGTGTGGTAGTTAGCTAGCTTTGTGTACTCTCCCTGTTTGGAGTACTGAGCATCTATCCTTTCTCAAAGCTCCATTTCATTTTTGCTGATAAATGAGCTACAGCACATACTTGAAGTTGTCCTTGTCCTCATTGATACAAACTTCTTCTGCTTGAAGTCATATGTAAATGATTCATGGTTCACCACAGGGGGCAAAACCACAGAACACAAAAGTGAAAACCAGTCATTATTAAGAATGATTCAGCAGTTCCTTTTCTGAATTAACTGCCTTGTGTATTCAGAGGCCATCATCTCACCCATGATGGGAAACTCAAATCCATGCCAGAGTGGTAGAGGGCAGGATCTGTCACCCAGAGTTAGGGCTTTGAAAGTGAGTCATGAGTCTGAATGTGAATCAGAGTGTACTTGTTGGGCAGGAGACCTCATTCCTGGTGGGCACTTCCAGGGTTTCCACTCTGATTCTGCCCTTTCTGAGAAAGAGAGGGATGAGATATACTGGACCTTTCCTCCATTCTGAGATGGGGAATAATCATGTGGGCTATGAAAAGAGTCACCTCCATCAATATCCCTTGGCCATGTACCCACTGACAGTACACACACACTCAGACACACTGTAGGACCTACTGTGTGGATTAGGGGTGGTGAATGGCTGGTACTCAAACGTAATGCATGCTAAACAAGGGCAGCTTTTGTTTCCAGGTGGAGTGTTTCCTCACCGTACAGCGAAGGACACAGATCAGCAACAAAGTCCAGAAGATGCTAACACATGACAGGAGAGAAAGTCTTCATTGTAGTGACACTTGATCACTGAACTCAGTTCTGAGTGTACATGTAACACAAAGCTTGTCTTACTGATGTCCACTAGGGTTTTGAACCAGTTCGATCATGGCCGATAAGCAAAACTCAAGACTCACCTGATTTTTAGAAGTGGGGTGACTGGGAATGATAGCTAGAACAGAAGCATGTTACATGTGGAAGTCCAGGAATGGGGTAAGAACAGGTGTAGTGAGTCGTTGCAGGAGATTGTTGTACTGACCCAGCTGGAGGGCAGCAGCCATTCGGTGTGGCACGGTTGGCCTCCAGCTTTGAGTTAGACACTGCAGCTTTCCAGTCTTCTAAGAGATTTGGTCGCTTTATAGTATTGTGATCTCTTTCATTCCTACTTCGTATTGCCACTCCAGTTCGCCCAGCTTTAGAAACCGAGGTCTGTTCTGAGGTCAGTTCCTCAGCCATAGTTGAACGAGATGGACCCTTAGGAAACCCTGGTGTAAAGTGGCCTCAAGTCCTAGAAAACGTATCCTTGCTTTTGCTACTGCTGCAGCTGTCCAGAGGAGCTGCCCTGTAGGCCCAGCTGTAATGGATCCAAAGTGAAAAATAAAGTTCTCTTCCCTAATAAACAGTGTAACTATGAACATAAAAGGAGCTTCTTTAAGTGTTGACTAGCTAATGCCTGCAGACCTCAATTCTTAATGACTCTGTGTTCTGGGACATTGTTTCTAACGAAAGAGAAGGTCATGGGGTGAAGAGTATTTGTTCTGTTGTAAACTTTGTATAACACAATGGAGCTGTCGTCTTGCCAGGCAAGCTGGATTGATTATTGTAACGTTTACTGAGGTTTTTCTAATCTCCTCTGAGAATAAAGCTGTATTCATCCACTTTTTATACTTTCCTCACCTTATCAGCAAAGAGCAACTGGATACTTCGGAGCTGTGTTTTATTTGTGATCAAGATCTTTCCTTCTTCTCTCCAATTTAAATAGTCTCTACTTATTAGTTCAGTAGAGAAAGGAGTTGATTTATTCCTGGATTTAGAATAAATAGCTCATATCTTAATCCTCAGAAAGTTTATCCTGTTTTATTGGGGGAGAAAGGGTAGCTAAACATAGCATTGTGCTTTCTATAAGTTATCTGTCTCCTGGCTGCCTACTTTCCAACCTTTTCATATCACCATCCACGAAAAAACTGCGTGTGTTGGTCCAGCACACCAGGAAAATGGATGCGGCAGCTTGTGGCCGGAGGTGGCCAGCCGGAGGACTCCAGCCATTTCAAAAGCAAACATGGGACCTTGCAATTCGTGTAACCCACTATAAATCCTTTGCTCCCAAGTTAAGTCAATTCTGACTCCAAGTGCAATTTCCAAGGCTGTGATCTTTACCAAAACGAATGGTACATCTTTCTCCCATGGTACAGGTGATGGGTTCAACCTGTTGGCCTTTCGGTTAGCAGCCTAGCACTCAGCACCATGTTTTAACTCACAACACAGATAGAGAATTACTGTGCTAAATTGTTGTTGTTGTTGTTATGTGCCGTCGAGTCGCTTGCAACTCATAGCAACCCTATGTACAACAGCCCTAAACCCTGCTCTATCCTGTGCCAATCGCACTGTCTCTGACACTCCTATCCTGATTACCCCAGTCACTGAATCAATCCACCTCATAGAGGGCCTTCACCTCCTGCGCCGTCCCTCCACCCTCCCAAGCATGATGTCCTTCTCCAAGGACCGGTCTCTCCTCACAACATGTCCAAATTATGTTAGACGGAACCTCAGAATCCTTGTCTCCAAGGAGCCACCTGGTTTAACCCTTTCCAGGACAAATCTGTTTGTTTTCCAGCAGTCCGTGGTATTCTCAATACTCTTCTCCAGCACCACAGCTCAAAGGCATAAATTCTTCTGTCCTCCCTAGTCATTGTCCAACTCTCTGATGCATAACAAGTGATTGCAAAGACCATGGCCTGTATCAGACGCACCTTAGTCTCCAGAGAGACACCATTGCTCTTCAGTACTTTGGAGAGGTCCCTAACGGTAGACTTTCCCATGGCAGTGCGCCTTTTAATTTCCTGGCTGCTGGTGCCAAGAGTGTTGACTGTGGAGCCAAACAAACTAAAGCTGTGAACAATGAACTAAAGCTGTGTGCTAAATTAGCCCTGTTAAATGAGTGTCCTTTGCTGTTTTTGTCAAGTTCCATTGAGTCAACTACGACCCTGTGAACAAGTGATGAGGATGGCGTTCTCCTGTGTCATCCTCACCCTCACGGTATGCTGGAGCCCTGATTGGGGCAATCACTGTGTCAGTTCATTTTGTTGAAGGCTGTCTTCTCTTTCTCTGGCCCTCCACCTTTTCTGATGTGACGTCTTTTTTTCCAACAATTGACCCCTTGTGACAATGTACTCAAAGTAATTGAGATGAAGTTTCACCACCCTTGCCTCTAAGGAACGCTTTGGCTGCACTTTCCTCAAGACATATTTGTTCCTTATTTTGTCAGTCCCTGGGATATTGAGTCCTCTTCTTCTGTCATCTCTATTCATTGTCCAGCCTTGAGATGAATAGCAAGTAACTGAAAAGGTCATAGTCTGGATCAAGAGCACTTTTTTAAAGTAACTGTAAATTTAAAAAAAGGAACACTTTATTTGGTCTTTAAACTGACATTTTTGGTATTTAACACCTTGGTCCTTGGCAACACATTTTCCCAGCACGTGAATCTTTTGATTTCTTGAATGCCGTTAATATGGGTGTTGATTGTCAATCCAAGTAAGGTAAAATCCTTGACAACTTCAATCTTTTCTCCATCTTTCATGATGTTGCCGATTGGTCTAGTGGTGAGGATTTCTTCTTTCATGATGTTCAAAGGTGATCCATACTGTAGTCTTTGCTCTTCAGCAGCAAGTGTGTCAAGTCAAGTCCTCTTCACTTTCAGGAAGCAGAGTTATATCATCTGACTAATACAGATTGTTGATGAGTCATTTTTCCCAAAGTGCAGTGATGTCAGTTTAAAGACTAAGGTGTTTTTGATCCCATCCAGAGTCTTCATTTACTTCCTATGCATCTGAAAGTTGAACGATGAACAAGAATAACAGGAAAATTTAGTGTCTTTGAGTTGTGGTGTTAGACAAGAATACTGAATATTTCACGGGCTGAGGAAAGAACAAACAAGCCTGTTTATTGGAGGAGGTGCAACCAGGGTGCTCCTTGGAGACAAGGGTGATGAAACTTTGTCTCACATACTTTGGGTGTGTTGTCAGGAGGATCTGTTTAGCGTTCCAGAATTAAAACCCATTCAGAATTTGTGATTCAAAAGTGTTTAACATTTTTATCCACAGCAAGTAGCCTATGAATTTACTGATTAAATAAGATTATTTGACGAATGCCTTAGGAGTTTTACAAAATATGCTTTTCTGATTGCTTACTTTTTTAAAAATAAAGTTTTTTCTGACTATAGCAGTAATAGTTGTAAAAAAGGATGGAATGTGTGCAGACGTACATAGAGAAAAGTAAACATCCTATCTCACTTCTTGGAGATGACTGTTTTAAACAGTGCTAGTATGTTTTGTTCCTGGCTGTTTGACTGCCTATTTTGGGTTCCTAAGTCTTAAATTTTTTTAAATATAAATAATACTGTGGTAAATCATAGATGTTTGTTCCTATTTTAAGGTCTTTTTTTCTTTTTAAGAGTGGCTTTCTAAAACAAAGTGTCTTTGTTTTTAAACAGGTTATATTTTAGACATGAAAGCTTTTCTGTTTATGTGTCTTGGTGTAGCCAGGGCTACAGAAGCAGAGCTTTGTGATTGAAGCTATTATTCATGTTTTCATCTCTCCCCAGTGTACATGGCATAGGGTGTTTCATTCACAGAACATAGCTATAGTTCAGGTCATCCTTAAATCTATTCTAATGGTTTTTTAAGGAAAAAAAAATTATAAATGTTGGTACATCTTTTAATCCCTATCACAGCAGGTTAGCTCTGACATCCTTTCAACTGACACTGACAGGTCTTGGTACCATTACTGAGAACCACTGGCTTACCTGTGCAGATAAAAGCCCAGCAAGGCTGTGAGCATCCCTAGCGTGAGCTTGTGTAGTCGAAGGGGTAGCTGTCATCAGTAAACAGGGGGATGTGAGGTGTGAGGAACAGTGTCTGGAAATGCACTAGGAATGAGATGGGCGACGCCTGCAGCAGTGGGAAAGAGGGAAAGAGATAGAAGGCTCTCGAGTGTGATCATCCACACAGTCAGAGACAGTAAGGGTTTGACACTGCGCCTCCCTCCCTTCTCACTCATCCTTACTCTCTCTCAGTTGCTGTTGAGGTGCAACCAACCCATAGCTGACTTCAGCAGATTTTCAGAGTCTGTAAATTGCCCATCTTTTCCTCTTGTGACTACTAGTGCCTTCAAACCTCTATCCTTTAGGTTGGCAGCAACTCCTTACCCGTTAGACAGCCACAACTTAGGTTGCTTCTGCCATTTATCTGTGACTTGCCAGTCCTTGTTGGCCAACAGTTTAAGAAGTCAGAATTTTTTTATTTTAGAAAACGTAATGCATGAGAATGACTGTATGAAACACAGAATGAATGAAGAATAGTGTGAAACATCATGTATACGAACTTTGTGTAAACAAACGAAAAAGTCAATTTGAAGTTCTTTTTTTTTTTTCCAATTTGAAGTTCTGTTCCACATTTCCCCCCCTTTGGATCAGGATTCTTTTACAGGATCTTTGATCAAACTGTTGAGTAACTGTAGCCAGGTATCATTTATTTGGTTCTTCTGGTCTCGTGGCATAGGAGACAGTTGTTCACAGAGGCAACCAGACACATATTCATTGGACTGCATCTGCTTTGAGCATCAGGCTCTTTTAAAGGAGGCATAGTGCATTACTTTTTGGGCTGGTAATCCAAAGGTTAGAGTTTTAGAGTCTACTAGCCACTCCTGGAAAAAAGATGGAAAGTCCTCTTCTGTAAAGATTTATTGATTACATACTCCATTACCTGTAGCTCATTACCCTCTAAGTTTCTCCCCAAACTGTAGAGATGCTGTTGTCAGTTTGGTCTCACGTGAAACCCATTGCCATTGAATCTATTCTGACTCATGGCAGCCCTCGATCAGGCTTCTGAAAACCCACTGAGGGGTCATCTGTGGGTTGGTTCCAACATGATGGCACGTAACAACAACCAATATCCCTGAATTGTGCAAGTAGAAATTGTTGAAAATGTTAATCTTGCTGTGTATTGTTCAGTCATAGTCATAGAGTCAGAATTGACTCATGGCCGACACTCCAGAGGGTTTTCAGCAACTCTAAACCACGTGATAGGAGATTGCGCGCCTTTCTTCTGTGGGGCAACTGGTGGATTTAAACTATCTGCCATTGGCAGCGCAACTCATTACAACGTGGCCGCCAGAGCTCCCATGTATACTTACACATAAGTAGGTATGCAAATGAAAACTAGAGCCCTGCCCTGCAAGGGCTTCAGGGGCGAATTTCTCAGAGGCACCGTTTGTACGCTTTATGAGAGATAGAACTTAAGTGTCAGACTGAGGAGGGCCAAGTAGGAGAAGCAGGCAATTATAAGGGTCCGAAAGAGAGTAATATTGAGGAGTGGACAGAGACAAGCATGGCTTGCACATGGTAAACAAGGACAGCAGAGGGATGTGAGGATGGGTTTGTGCCCAGGACCTTAGCAGATTTGTACAGACGTTTTCAGTCATTGTAGTAAGATAGCTGCAGTAGGGTTCTGGACAGTCACTTCTGGCCTCTCTTTTGGGAGGCGAGATTGAAGCAGGAAATGGAAAGCTTAGGCTTTGGGAATCTGAGCAGAGGTGGTGTGGGACCTTGGACACAAGGATGGCAGCAAGGACACTCTAGGCTTGGATAGGGGCCTAGCTTATTGGGAATTGTGCTGCTAACCCAAAGTCCATGCCTCTCTACTTGTTCGAATCCTCTAGCAGCTCATCAAGTGAGAGATGAGGAATTTCTTCCTTTGCAGCACACATCCTCAGAAACCCAATGGAGAGTCAGCAGTGAGTTTGAGAGAGAGCAAATTTGGGGGAAGTGGTGTAGAAGGAGGGAGCTGTGGTAGCCTAGTGGGTAAGGAGTTGCACTGCCAACCAAGGGCAAGCTGTTCAAGTCCACCAGCTGCTCCTCAGGAGAAAGAAGGGTGATCTCCCTGAAAACCCTCTGGAAGATCAGCTGTGAGTTGGTTCCAACTCAAGACAGTGAAAGAGGGAGGTGTTGAAGGAGCCCTGGTGAAGCAGTGGTTAACTGATCAGCTGCTAGGGGAAAGGTTGACAGTTCAAAACCACCAGCCACTCTGCAGAAGAGAGACGTGACAGTCTGCTTCTGTAAAGACGTGCAGCTGTGGAAATCTTGCAGGGCATTTCACTTCAACCTGGAAGGTCAGTGTGAGTCCCAATCTACTCCCTAACAATAGTTTTTATTTTGTTTTATTTGTTTGAAACTCAGTGTCATAGGGACAATAATAGTTTAGTGGCAGACTCTCACTTCTCATGCAGGAGACCCAGTTTACAGTCCCAGACGTGGAATACACACCTACCACCCACTTCCCACAGAGGGGTGTGTGTGTGTGTGTGTGTTAGAGGAGTGCTAAACAAATGTCAGTGCTGTTTACAGATTAAGACTAGGAAGAAAGGTGTGGTAATCTATAGGTGAGTACCCTATGAATCACAGTGGTCTGACCCACAACTTATCACAGGGATATCTGAGGAACAGGCAGCATTTCCCTTAGTACTGTTCATGGAGATGCCGTGAGCCAGGGGCAGACTTTAAGGCAGCTAACAACACTAATCATTGTTATCATTGTTAATAACAAGAAGATCCCATATAGCTCTTTTCAGAAACTTTCTTTTTTGTCTCTCTTTTCCCAAGATAGAGCATTCGTTTTTCTTTTTATTATCAAACAGTCATTGACATTTAAATTTCTATGGAGCGATAAATGTACACAAAATATTATGGTAAAAAGATTATAAAATTATGCATAGCATGATCTCATTTGGGAAAATAGGTATTTACTGAAAGTGAATTTACAGAAACACTTTTCCCCCTTGCATGGTTTAGTGGTCTCTGGATTTTGTCGCCAGCATGTTAATGATGATGATCTTCCTGTAATGAAATGTGGAACATATTTTGCTTTGTCTGGTATAACCTCGTAGGAGTCCCTGTGTGGTGCTCACTGCAAGGCTGGTACTTCATACCCACCCAGTGGCACTTCAGAAGACTGGACACTTTCCTAAGATTTCAAACCTGGTTTCCAGAGCTTTAGGGAAGCAGCTCTTGCAGAGTAGTTGGGCAGTTTAGACATCTGACTTTTAGTTAATTATTGCTGTTGTATACCATCAAGTTTGAACCAACTCGGGTAACCCTCCAGCAGATTTTCAGAGGCAGGAAATCACATGGGAAGAGAATGCCCTTGCTCCCATGGAGCAGCTGGTGGATTCGAACTGCATGCCTTTTTGATGACAGGCCAGCTACTTAACCACTCGGCCGCTACAGCTCCCTTTTCAGTTAGAAGTGTATAATTCTAACCAGGGCACCACCAGGACCTCTTTTTGGAAGTGGCAGAAGACCCTCAGGGAGCGCTGATCTGCCCTGAAGCACATGGAGTTGTCGTGGTTTGGAATTGGCTCACAAGCAATGGTTTAAGTGCAATAAACAAATGGCTTTGTGTATGACGAGCTGCTATATAAATACCAAAACAGTGCAGTCCATTTTCATGTTGAAAGGCAACGCAGAATGTTTTCTGGCGGGTTTTATGTACAGACCACTGGAAATGCAAAGTGCATAAATGCAGATCAGAGCAGATCATGAGGTGAAACTCATTTTACTTTTATTTCTTCTTGGTTCCAGGAAGGAGTTGAAGTGCGCGTGGCGAGAATATTCAACACCTTTGGGCCCCGCATGCATATGAATGACGGCCGGGTTGTCAGCAACTTCATCCTGCAGGCCCTCCAGGGGGAGCCGCTCACGGTGTGTACCCGCCTCAGCAGGCACCTTGTGTTTTCCTATGCCCACTTTGCAACTCATATCCGGACTCGGCTACCAATATTCAAGGATGGAGGAAATTTGATTCGAGAAACAGCATTTGGGAAGTTGCTGTTTTTTGCATATGTTTCTGTGCCTCCTATCACCCTTGATTTAACATCTTCCTTGGTGAAGGGAGGAAAAACTCATCCCATTGCCCTCATGTTGGACCTCAGAACCAGCTAAGAGCTGACCCTGTAATCTGAGGCTGTAAATTTCTCTGGAGGGGATTACCCATCTCTCCCTTGCTGAGATTCAGACTGCCAGAGAGGTGTGGCCTTTACATTGGCAGTACCAACCCAGAGTTCTTACATCAGAACTGCCTGAAGGGGAGAGAAGTGGGTAAAATAATCCAGCATGTGTAGATCCTCCTGCTGCGATACCTCTGTGGAGCCCAGATATTCCCTAGGACAGGTGGCTATTCCACATTGCCGGTTCCCAGTCTTCAGGTTCCTGTCTGCAGAGATCTTCCCTGTCTCTAGCTTGGCATGCTGCGTGCAGCCTGACATGTGTCTTTACTCGTCACCTCATATTGTCAGAGTCCCGCATCAGAAGGTAGCGGAGATGAGTTGAGATCAGGTCTTGGCACTTCTCTCGTAATGTTGCTTTCCTTGCCAGTTATTCTCACTCCAGGGAAGCCCAGCACAGAGAGTTTGATGTGGATGGTTTGGGGTCACTCCCTGTGCTTTGCAAGAAGGAATGAGACCATCTGTGTCCCAAGGCTTTCTTATGGTGGTAGTGGTGACGGTGGTAGTCATGGTGGTGATAATAATTAGTTGCTGTCAAATCAGTGCTGACTCTCGGTGACTCCATCTTCATGGCGTCAGACCATTACATCAGAGGTTTGTCGCTGGCTGATTTTCTGGAAGTCGGTCACAAAGCCTTTCTTCCTAGACTTTGTTATTCTAGAAGTTCTTCTGAGACCTGTTCAGTGTTGTGGCCACACAAAAGCGTCCACAGACAAGTGGCTGGCGACTTGCATGACTAGTTTTAGTGTTCAGCTGAAAGCGAGCTCTGGTGGCTTCCTGTTAAGAAGCTGTGCTGCAGTCCTAAAGGTACACTGTTTGAATCCACCAGCTGTTCCACAAGAGAAAGATGAGCAGTCTCCTCTGAAAGCCCACTCGAGGGTCTGCTGTGGGTTGATTCAGACTTGACAACACAGAGGAACAATCATTTAGTCTAGCTGTAGTGTCCAGGTGGTGGCTGCACGTGAGATCTAGTGGCTGAGAATCAAAGGTGCATCTCCCATATGGAAGGCAAGCATCCTCCCACTGAGCGGTCACCGCTGTCCCCTCCACCAAGGCGTGCCTCACTTCATCACTTCTCTCAGATCCCCACCCAGCTGTCATCTCATTAAAGGACACTTTCAAACCGATTCTGTATACAATAACATGCACCCGCCCCTCACTGTATAACCGTGCTTTTTATTATTTTCATCCTACTTTTTGCCAGCTGATATATTAATTTTCAGCCCCTTAATCCCTTCTAGAGTGTGAGCTTTTTGACGTCAATAATTTGTTTTATTCATTGCTCCCAGAAGAGTGCCTGGCCCTAGGAGGCAGGCAGTAAATGGTGGTGGAATTAATAATTGGGTTTATGGATGGCTACTTTCTTTTATGATGAGAACAAATAACTCAAAGACTTGTTCAGCAGGCTAGTGATTACTTACAAGGTGAGATTTACTATCATTCTGTGCTTCCTCTTTTCCTGCTTTTTGAGGTTCCAAGGCTCTGGAAAGCTGAGGTTCCCCTCCCTCTGGTTGTCCTGCTGAGAACCTATCATTGTCTGGGACAGCCCCACTGCTTTGTGGAGCCACTGCACTCAATAACGTTTCCTTACAACATGAGATCAGAGCTGCTTTGTTTGTAAACTGTTAAAATCCTTCCAAGAAACAACTTCGTGATTGATTGCAACCTCAGCAGCAGCCAGAGCCCCAGTGGTAGGTAGGAAAGCAAGGCCCCCGGTCTGCCACAAGAGTAAATGCATTGTGGCCAGACAGTCATAACTGATGTGCTGTCTCCTTGCCAAGCAAGCCTCTGTGCCAGCGAGGGGAGGACGAAGATCACTGGTGCCATCAAGAAGGGCATTAAGTTCTCGTCTAAACTCCTGTAGTGGAAAAGAGGCACAAGTCCTCGGGGAGGCCTTTCAGAATGTGTTTTCTTTTCCTGTTATCACACAGAATATTTCTCATCAGTAATTTGATGACATCACTAACCTTCATTCTTTTCTTGTATCCATTTGAGTATAATTTCTTAGTTTTGTAAGCTCTTGCCAGACAGTTCTGTGGGGAGTTCTTGTGGGAAGGATCATTCTTGATTTTCTCAGCTACACCACCTTGGAGAATAGTTTAGTAAGAATGGAACTAAAGAGACGTGTCTGTCCATCTTTTCTCTTTTCCTATTTTTCCAATCTGTAGTTTCTAAGATTAAAGATCCCTTCAATGTGCACTGGGAACACTCAAACCATTAGTGTCTGCCTTCCAAACTGGGTTAATGCAATGCCTTACCTTCCAGCTGCTTTTTTCTCAGAGGCCTTTTGTTATCTTATCCCTTGGCAAAGAAAATTCTTTTGGCACATCTGAGCGTCTTGAGTCCCTGCCATATCAAATGTCTGCTATGATAATTTGAAATATATTCCAAACTCAGTAAGTCATACACTGAAATTCTGTTTAAGTTAAATGAAATAGAAGCTCAGAAAAATAACTTTATTCCCATTTAGTAAGTTTAGAAAATAAATGAGTGTGGTTCACATGAA
This sequence comes from Elephantulus edwardii, assembly GCF_000299155.1. Taxonomy (NCBI): domain Eukaryota; kingdom Metazoa; phylum Chordata; class Mammalia; order Macroscelidea; family Macroscelididae; genus Elephantulus; species Elephantulus edwardii. The sequence continues at coordinate 12,105,111 of NW_006399780.1, forward strand.
GCTATCCAGTTTCATTTTGAGGAGATACAATTGAGTTCACACACACACACACACACACACACACACACACACACACACACACGGAAGTTTCATTGGCGTTGAAGTTGTCCAATAAAGACAGCTAGGATATAACAGTGGAGTTTGAAAACTTTCTAACTCTTTTATAAAAAATCCTTGCTGTTTTTTAAATGATTCCCTTCTGTGGTGGGGACTTCCCTTTTCCTGGCCCACTTCTTGCAGGGTTATTGAGCAGGGCTTCAGTGGAAATTCAGCAAACGGCTGGCTGGAGGAGAGGGCCTTTCAGATCCCAGGGGAGCAGATTAGCTGGTCTTATACAAGTGTGGCACTTCCAGCATTAGGGGATCAGCAGGTCTAGGAGGACCAAAAACTGCACCTGACTTTGCTTATATGGACTCAGCCCTGTGAAATGGGACAGCCCAGCCATGAGTGCTCTAGCCAGGCTTTAGATTAGCCTGAAGACCAAGCCTTCAGCTAGGGCTGCTGAGTAGACACCATTGCTGCTTGCATGTCCAATGAGGTTGTAGAAAATGTTTCGGAACACACCAGCAGACCACCATTGTCATCAGCAGGGAAGAGCAGGGAAGATGGAAGAGGAGAGTCTACACACCTTCGGCACTGATTGTGCAAACCCAAGAGTAGCAGGTGCATATGCAAATCAACAGCTAGTTAGCAGCACTCCCACCAGCTTGCCCACTAACGAGCTCTGTAGCTTGAGTCAAGAAGTCCTGCCTGAATCGAATTCCCACATGACAGGGAGATTGGAGAATAGCCAAGACCAGCTTGCTAGCCATATTGGCAGGAGGATATGCAGGCAGTTCTGCAGTTACAGATACAGTAAGGGAGGGAAAAGAACACTGAACTGGGAGTCAAGATCCTTTTCAGTCTGTGGGGTACAGACCAGTCCACCCGTGACCTTCATCAGCCTCAGCTCTTAAGTGATAAGCAAAGAAAGGGAGGGAGGGAGGGAGGGAGGGAGGAAGGAAGGAAGGAAGATTCACCTATAGAACCCTACACAAGTGCAAAATGGATTTGTAGACTGTTGGAACGGACATGGCAGTGCGTAATACTGGTCTCCTGTATAATCAGAGCCATTGCTTTCTTTCTGCCTTGCCCAGCTATATCCTCAGCTTCAGTGAGGCTGAAAAACTGGATTCAGACAGAACTTTCAGGAAAATGCAGAACTACTTCTAAGAGGCTTACATTTCCTTTCCTGAGCTTGCTGCTACAGTTTCTGTGTCGTGTGGACAGAAACCACCATGAATCTGTATTCTCCAGCCTTTTCTCACTGTGTAGCATTACTCTCAAGAACATAACTAGGTTATACCAGTTTACATGTGAAATGGGCGTAGAGAGTGATTATGGAACTCTGGTGGCCTAGTGGACAGACAGTTGCACTGCCAACCCAAAGATAAGCAATTCAGCTCCTCTGTCTGCTCGGTGGGAAAAGATGGCCCTTCACCCCCTGTCTGATTTTACAGCCTCTGAAAACCCACTGAGGGGAGGGGCAGCGGGAAGTCAGTTGCAACTTGACAGCATTGAGTTGGGAGTTTGTATGTCTTTGGCTGTTAGGGGAAAAGCAATCAGGATGTGGAAGGAAAGAACCACTTGTCCTTGTCAAATCTGCTGGCATAGCTTGTTGGAAACTGTGTGGAGAAATGAGACAGACTGAGGGCTGAAGACTATCTAATGCTGACTAGCCTCCTACCCCGACTCCACCCCACGCACAAACAATGGAACGAGAGACCAAGATTGTTTGAATCAAGTTTGGACAGTGGACCCTTTTCTACTTGCCCCCTTTCCATTGCAAGCAAGCAAGAGAAAACTTTGTGTCTCTGTCCACAGTCTGAGACTATAGGGTTAGCAGTCTCTCCAAGGATGTTTCTGTTTTGTCTTTCAGTATCTTCTTGTTGTTGTTAGATGCTGTCAAGTGGACTAAGACTCATGACCCTGTGAGCAACAGATCTGAAGCTTGGCCTAACCTATACCATCAGCTTGGTCATGTCCACCTGGTCATTCCATGTTGTTTAGGGTTTTTCTCTCTTTCTCTGACCCTCATCTTTTGCAGCATTGTGTCACTCTCCAGGTATTGATTCCTCCTATGACTAGCCCCAAAGTAAATGAGGTCAAGTTCATGAATCTTGCCTCTATGGAGTACGCTGCTTGTACTTCCTTCAAGACAGATTTGTTTGTTCTTTTGGCAGTCCATGGTGTATTGAAGACTCTTCACCATCACTACAATTCAAATGCATCAGTTATTCTGCTGCCATCCTTATTGATGATCCGGCTTTCAGATGCATATGAAGCAATCGAAAATATTATGGGTTGGATAAGGTGCATCTTAGTCTTTAAACTGACATCTTGCTCTTTAGTACTAGGAGATATCCTTGACTGCCAGTTTCCCAAAGCAATACATCTTTTGATTTCTTGACTGCTGCTACCATAGATCAAGAAGCTATTGTCTGAATGGGAAAAAAAAAAAAAAAACACAACACTGCATGGTTTAAAATTAGGAAAGGTATGTGTCAGGACTTTATCCTTTCTGCATACCTATTCAGTCTCTATGATGATCAAAAAATGAATGAAGCTAGACTTTGTGAAGAAGAATATGGCATCTGTAGTGCTTCAGAAGACCAAAAACTACAGTCTTTAGTATGACTCACATCGAGAAAACAAAGGGACTTACCACTGGACCAGTAGCATCATGATACATGGAGAGAAGTTTGCAACTGTCATTAATTTCATCTTACTTGGATCCACAGTCAACACCCTTGGTACCAGCAGTCAAGAGACAAGATGTAAGACTGCTGTCAAGGACTTCTCCAAAATACTGAAGAGCAGTGATGTCAATTTAAAGACTAAAGTGCTCCTGATTGAGGCCATGGTCTTTATTTTGGTGTTTGACTTGCTACGCTCTGAGAGCTAGACATTGAATAAGGGTGATAGAAGGAGAATTGATTCCTTTGAGTTGTGATACTGGAGAAGAGTACTGAATATCCCATGGCCAAAAGAACAAACAGGTATGTCTTGGAGAATGCTCTCTGCAGGAAAGGATGGCATAGCTTCGTCTGTCATACTTTGGATATGTTACTAGGAGAGGCTTTTCCTTGGAGAGGGATACTGTGCTTGGAAAGGCGGAGCGAGAGCGAAAGAGAAGAAAACCCCCAATGAGATACATTGATACAGTAACTTGGGCGATGGACTCAAGTGTATCAGAGATAAAGAGGCTGGCACAGAATAGGACAAGATTCAGATCTGTTGTTCCTAGGGTCAGTACGAGTGGTGCTTGTCTCAATGGCACCTAAAACAACTACCATAAGTATTGATTAGGGATCCAAGTAAAATGAAATCGTTGACGACTTCAGTCTTTCTCCATCTCTCATGATGTTGCTTATTAATCCAATGGTTAAGGATTTTGTTCTCTTGATGTTGAGGTATAACCCATATTGAAGGCTGTAGACCTTGATCTTGTTCAGTAAGTGCTTCAGGTCTTCGTCACTTTCTACAAGCAGAGTCATGCTAAGTCTTCCTCCAATGCCTCATTCTTCCTCAGATAGTCCATCTCTTAGTCCTTATTTTGCTGGGCATCAGTACTATCTACTGAGACGAGTCAGACAAAAAGTCCTTCATATACTCATGGGTCTAGGATCAGGGGAAGATGAACATGCCTAGCATAGGGTTTAAGATGTGGACAGGACCTAGGAGCACCAAGAACAAGCTGCCCATTCTATTCTTGGGAAATCCAAAAGGCTTACAAGAAGGTGACATTTGAGCCTAAAAGGTGAGTAGCATTTTTCTAGGAGGAAAAGTAGATTAGTGGACTTATCCCAGGCAGAGAGGAAAGAACAATGATGAAGCTGTATGAAAACAGTGGGACAAAATAGACCAGTGGCCCCATCCTCCTTCTTCTCACCTCTTTTAGAGCCAGTGCTTCCTGTGATGATTCTCAACCTGACCGCACGTTAATATCACTTGGGAGCTAGATTTATAAAGAGAGGGATTTCTGGGCCACATCCCTGGAGTCTAGTTGTCTGGAGATGAACACCTATCTGATTCTCGTGAGTAGACAGAATGGAGAACCCTGATTAAGTATCTTGGTGACTAAGTATATTGATCTCTCACCCAACTAGACTGTGAGATGGAGTGTCGTCAAAACTTACAACAGCATTTGACACAGGGTTGTTGTTGTTTTATGCCCTCAAGTCAGACCAACCCAAAGTTGACCGACCCTCCAGCAGTTTTAGAGGCAGTAAAACACATGGGAGATTTCCCATCTTTCTCTTGTGTAGCAGTTGGAGGATTAGAACCACGTGCCTTTGGGACTGCAGTGCAGGTTCTTTTTTTTTTTTTAATTATAATTATATTTTATTAATTTTCATAAACATTTACAGAGATTTTGGGCTTCCACTCATTCATTGTTGCACTATTCTCTCTACCCTCCTCCCAGTTTGTTCTTGTCCAAATGCCACAGTGCTTGTCAAAGCCAGTTCTGATTAATCTTCTTTGTCAGTGTATCCTTTGCCATTCCCTATCACTCCTCCCTGAGAGAGACTTCACCCTGAGTCATAAGGAAAAGGGGACGGCGTATTCTCTTAGCTACTTCCTGCTGAAAAGGGACGCTGTGGGTTTCAGGGTGAAGATCTTCTCTCTGCAGTGCAGGTTCTTAACCATGAGGCCACCAAATCTCCCTAACGTGACATATCCTAAGATTCTAATAAACCAGTTCTCTTGGTTAATGTGTTCAGGGATGTTTTGGTTTTTCAAGGGTTTTTTTAGGGAGGACTTTGCATGTGTATGCATATTTATTTATTCACTGTTTCTGCCCCCTCCTCTGTTAGATCGTAATTTTAAAATAAAAAGTGTGGGTTGTAGGTCAAGACTTAACTGGGAGTCACCATCAGCACGATTTGGATGTCGATTGGGGATCAGTCAGCCCCTGTGGCGTATTTAGTAACCCTGCTTTCTAGTGCATTTTTCTCCCTCCAGGAAGCCTAAGGTTTCATTTCTTTCCAGGTCTATGGATCCGGGTCTCAGACGAGGGCATTCCAGTACGTGAGGTAAGTTTGCTTGCTTGCTGCGGTGCTACTCTGAGGAGATGCTGGCTTTGCCCGAGCGATGAAGGATCTGTTTAATCAGTTAATTAGTTCTTTTTACGACTTTGGTTAAAAGCTAATTTTAGTCATAAAATGAGAATGCTCTTGCAGTTCTCTGTTTAACAGTGAGAAATTGGCATTCATATCCGTGTACTAAAGCTTGGTTGGTTTTAGCAGCCCCATGGCCGCAGCCCATGACTCTTAGGCTAATCTTTTACTGCCACCTAGTGCTCCTTGGGGGAATATTCTCAACACTGAGGGACCTGGGCGATTTAGACAGAAATCACCAACAACCCAACAAATCCCCAAATCCAGTCCATTTTAAACATGTTTTTCTGGGATGCGTGAGAAACTCATTAAGGATAAGGTAGTGTGTTCAAAGTTATCAGACTTTATACTAAAACTAAGTGCCATAAAACTATATTTGAAGAAATTGTTTTTTTAAAGTTTTTGTTTATTTGGAAATAATTGAACTTTCATGTTTTATTGGTCAAATCAATTAGGAGCTAAATTTTAAAATTTCAAGTTGGGTTCTGAGAGATGTTGTTGTTGTTGTTGTTATGTGCCGT
>NW_006399780.1:12112398-12132872 GCF_000299155.1 Elephantulus edwardii
TGCCCAAAGCATCCTTGATTATAGCAACTCGAGGTTTGAATTTGTTCTTCAGTTCCCTGAGCTTAAGAAATGCTGAGCGAGTTCGGCCCTTTTGATTTTCCGACTCTAGCTCCTTGCACATTTCATTGTAGTATTTTGCTTTGTCATTCCGAGCAGCCTTTTGGAATGTGAATAATTGCTTGTACTGTAGTACTTCCTAGTATTGTTCTCTGTGGTTACAAAGTCTGTAACTTAGTACCTAATGCAGAGACCCTGGATTGCACTCATCTGGAAAGTGCTGTTCCTAGGGTCTCAGTAATTCCCAGGATCCATGTAGGGACAAGGTGGTCAGTAAGGAATATGGATCAGAGAAGTCTTCCCCTCCTTTGCCCCCTCAGCCAGACCCACCAGACATGCTGTCATGTGACTGTTAGGGTTTTGAGTATAAACCCCTTTGAGAAATGGAATTCCCAGTGTGAGGAAGATAAATAGAAACAATGGTTGTTGATTTTTTCTGAAAATATTTTGAATTTCACCTTTTGTACAAAAGAAAAATATGAGTCAAAACATGTCTAATAGTTAGTGCTTTTTCTCCCCACCCATCAATACCAAGGCAAAAACCCCAAAAGTCATAGCCCGTTTTGTTCCTGACAGGAGTAACCACTGGCCTCCTATGGAGTCACTTTATTTCTGTCAGACTTTTACTTTGAAGTGCTTACCACCTGTACCTTGTGGCTATTGTGAAAAAATTATTGAGCAAGCTGTAATTATGCCATATATCTGTACTGGACTTCAATGTATTGGGCATCATCTTGTCAACCAACTTAGATCAACACCCACCCAACCCCCACCACAGTCTCTTCTCTTTTGAGGTTGTCTACAATCACATGGGGTTGCCTTGAACCTAACTTTTTCAGTTTCTCCTCCCAATTTTTTTTTCCTTTTCATCCCAGTAACACACTAATGAAAATTTGTGCCATAAAAAAGGAAGCTTGTTTGAGCTAATTCTTTTTTATTTCAAAGACGTCAAATGTATTTCTTAATAGCTTCAGGTGCTTGTGTGTGTGTGTGTGTTTACATCTTTTCAAATTTCGGTGGTACATTTGCCAAGAACTGTTCCAGCTCAGGACAGAACATGCCCATAGGACCAGACTTGCTTTAATGGGCACAGTTCACAGGCAACCACCGTCATACACACAAAAATGAACCACATGGAAAGAGACTTTGTGAAGTTATACTTGAAATGTTAATCAGCGTTTCAGAAAAACTCCCTCTTTAATCCCCGCCCTCATAAATACTGCTAAATTATTTACTACTTCATGGTAATTATATTCTCAGGCTTCACTTTACGAGGGTCAGAAATGAGGCATCCACATTTTATCAAACTCGGATCATGGATTTCCCTAGCATATGGCTTTAGTTAGTCAAGAGTTAACTGATAATAATGACTTCCCGAAGTTTTGCTGTTTAAATAACTGGTTTTTTTAGAAACCAAGAATCATTAACTTCATATTAAAAATGCTTCAAAAATATTTCCACTAGTATATCTGAATTTATAATTACTGACTGCAAAATCAGCAGCTTTCAAAATCCATGCTTGCCTCAATAGGGCATTTCTGGGTTTCTGGGGTCTTGGTGATCATATGCATTGACATTTCGGCATGACTCCGTTTGATCTTCTCATGGTCAAGTTATGTCCTCATTTACATAAGAAAGGCATACTATTTTAAATATTAGTATTTAAAAAGTCACTTTGTCAAAATGACACTTTTCAAGAGCTTCAGATTTAATGAGCGGGAGCGATAGCCAGTTTTGACCTTAAAAGTTGCCAGTTTATCGTATGAAAGCCGCTGGCCTGCCCGCTCTCTTCTCCCCCAGTGGAAATGACTGCAGAAGAATCTATTGTCTTGCAAGTTAATGCTAGCTCCCCCTCGTTGCAATATTTTAAAATGTTGAGTGCTACTGAATGTCAGCTTTTAATGTCATATATAAGTAATGGACAGACACATGCCATGAAAGAATGTATTGTGACATAATTAGCACTGCCATAGTGATGAAGTGACTTTTTGCCAATTTCTAGAAGGAGAGAGACATCATCAGAGGCCAGTCGTTATTTACATCTGTGCTTCATCTGTGAGACAAGAACATTGTAAGCATGTTCATATCAAGTACCTGTTAGTTATCAACTAAGTACTCCTCTAAAAGTTTATTCCTCTATCCCCTTTTATTTCTCTCTTTTTTTTTTTCATCAGAAGGAAAGCAAAAACCATCTCAAGTTGTGTTTTTTGAAAAATTTTAATAACATACTCCTCTCTGGTAACCATGGCTGGAGGAGGAGGGAGACGTTTTCAAATAGATTTCATTTGGATCCCCAGCACGGAAATCTAAAAGCCTTTTAAGAACTATAGCTGATGAAAATAGACTTTGTGTGTAGCAGTGAGGTGTCATTTTTACGAAGTAACTTTTCTTTAACAGAGCCACACTTTAGAGCTTCTGAAAATAAGAATCAAACCTTGGTAAGCGAAAATTTGCTTACTTCTCTTCACCCTCACAGCCCGGTCAGTTACAATCCATTGGAAACATCCAGCTGTCCCCAGACTGCTCCATAGGAGGTGTCTTGAGGGTGGGGGTGTGAGCTCAAGATTGGGGAAATAGGGAGCAGTGTTCACATTTATATCAACAAGTCAGCACTGTTCAGCTTGGTTTGATTTGCTAATTTGGGGTTCATCCATCTCAATGGATTTTTTTTTCTTCTTCTTCTTATTTTTAATCATTTGTTTCCATGTGGGCCAGGTACTTGATTTCATAGTAAACATGGACATTCATCAGAAACTTGTATAAACACCCATTTTATGTGGTACATATTTTGGGTTTATAGCTTAACTGTTCAGATGTTTCCAAATGATACAAAAGTTAGAAATCAACCCCCATCACACATCTTCAGTCTTGTTCCATCTACATACACCCTCACCTTTGAAAACAGTCCCAGGTATCGTGTCATCTCATCCATAAAGACTCTCTAGCCTTGACCACACCATCTTAACTAGTAGGACTGTATGTTGGCCTTCTGGTTTGAATTTGGGTTTTTGTCTTCTGGGAGAGTGGATAACTCCTCTCTTGGCTAGTGCTTGGTGCTCAGCACAGATGTGTGTTAAGGAGATAGCCTTAAGCTGTCCTTTCCTTCTTTTCCAGTGACCTTGTGAATGGGCTTGTAGCTCTGATGAACAGCAACGTCAGCAGCCCTGTCAACCTGGTGAGTACTTTATCTCCTTACCCTCTCTCCACAACTCGTGAACATGTGATCCTTGTAGGAAACCTTGCAAGCACCAGGCTTTTCTTGGTTCCCGTCAGCACTATACCATGTGTGTGTTGGTTGCTGAGTACTCTCAAAAAACCTCTCAAAGCTTTCAAGTTAGAATAAACCCATAGCACCCCTGCAGCAGGTTTTCAGAGGCTGCAAATCACATGGTAGGAGATGGTCCATCTTTCTCCCAGGGAGCCACTAGTGGATTCAAGTGGCCAGTGAGGTACGACCTTGGGTTAGCAGTGCAACGTCCTACAGGCTATGCTTCCAGAGCTCCAGTGTACAAATAAATACCTATATGATATTGATGGGAAGCCTCGTAAACACTAAGCTAATTCCTTCCCCTTCAAAGGGCCATGTCTAAATGGCCATAGAGCTTATTAGAGATAAACATTTGTTTGAGTATTCATCTCTGACACTGCATTAGTTAATGTGCAAGAAGTTTTACAAGATTTAGAGTGTGTGTGTGTGTGTGTGTGTGTGTGTGTTGTGCTGTCAAGTTAGAAATGACGAATAGCTGATCTTCAGCAGATTTTTAGAGGCTGTGCATCACACAAGAAGAGATTGCCCATCTTTTTCCCTCAGAGCAGCTGGTGGACTCGAACCCTGTGCTTTTTGCTTACAGTGTGATTTCTTATCACAAGACTACCACAGCTTTGAGCACTTCTAGTGCTGGTGTACTTGCTTTTCCTCAAAACTCTTGATTCCATCTTTGGTCAGTGTAAATGGACTCAATAAAACATGGGGGAGGCCAAGTCTGACTTCTTCCCGCTTCATAAAGGGGAACTATCCCCATCAATAGTATACAGAGTAGCACACAGCTGCTTGGTCAGACACACCACCATACATGCTCATGCACCTCTTTCTATCCATAGTTGTGGGCTTTTATTAGGGAAGTAGGTTGGGGGAGGCAAAGCATATCAGACAATGCAAGTCCAAGTTTAATCCAGCAGTCCCAAACCAGATTAACACCTTGCCATAGTTTCTTCATGGGTGTGCATAATCTCTTCCCTGCAATGCCACAGTCTCCATTCTCTCTCCACCACTGTCACCAGGGAACCTCACAGAGTAGAAAGCACTCACTCGCTCTCTCGCTCGCTCTCGCGTGCATTCACGCTCTCTGTGCACGCGCTCTCATTCGCTCACTCTCTCTCTCTCTCTCTCCTTACTGAAGGTCTTCCTCTCTGCACACCCGCCTCATTGGTCTCATTTGTTCAGCGAGGAGAGAAAACAATGGGAGCTTCTCTGACACTTCTGTGATGTCATGGTGCAGTAGCGTTCCAAGATTTTGAAGCAATAGCTCCAGGGATTGTCTTTTTAGCTTCTGCCAGGGATGATGTTATCTTGGTTTCCTTTCCCTGTTGGCCACTGTCTTCTGAGTGATTGCATTCTGTATCTTGAAATTTGAAGATTCCAAAAGATATGGTTCACTGTACTGTTCTACTTCTCTCAATGGCAAATCAACACAAGAACCCATTGTCTCTATAGAAATACCCCACCTTACGCCACTTGATGGCTAATCCTTGCAGTTCATTTCAGTAGCATCTCTTTACCCACCTCGGCTGCTTCTGCTGTTTTGAGGTACATAGGTTCAAGGGAAAGTAAGATATTACTCACTGTTTTCAAATCACTTCAGTTAAAAATCTTTACTTAGCTTCATTAGTCTGCAGCACATTTGATATAATTTATCGCCAAAAAAGGCAGGAAATCCTTACCAAGCAGACAGACAGGGATCCTGGAACAATCAGATATTTCCTAGGGAGCATACACAGGTTCATGCTACACGTCAGCCCAGTTTTGCTTTGATGGACTTTTGAATGAAATTTGTTTTTTAAATGTACATATGAGAACCAAACAAAACCTGTATTATGAGGCTCAGTGCATTTTGAGCATTTGCCTACCTGATGCTTTTTAAAGACCCAAGCCATCTTTGCTCCATGGTCTTAAAAATGTGTACGTTTACAGTGACCTCCCTAAGCAAGCTTACTGTTTTCTTTAGACACATTTCTTCATTTCTCGTTTTGAAGGGTCTTATAGCTCAGGGATATTTGGAATCTCCCATCTTTTATAAACCTATCTCTCTTGAGGTGTGCAGCTTGTGTCTGCCAGCAGGTTGGATGGGGACAGACCCAGTCTTCCCCAAATTCCTATCCTCTGAATTCATAAATAGACCCATGTGATTAGGCCCCTTCCTGCCTCTTTTACCATCACCTTCAGGTAAACTAAGACTAAACTATGAAATTAGGAATAAAGTAGTTGAATACTTAGAGATGCACAGCATATTATGATATAAAAGAAAGAAATGTTTGAATATAATAATAAATGTAAATATAAAAATATTCTATTCCAACATGATATCATTAAAATGAAAAGTAATTGACAAACTAGACGTTCGGAAGGGCCAGAAACTCAATTCCTTGCCATCGAGTGAGAACTGACACATAACCATCCCTCTATCAGATTAGATTGCCCAACTTTCCCTTGTGGAGTAGCTGATTGGTTTGAATCACTTGCTGTTTGTTGAGTTGGCAGTGAAACTCTTTCTCACTAGGTCACCAGAGCTCCCTTCTGATGAGTTAAGGGTACAAATAAGAGAAACAAGATTGAGAAGAGGATAAAGAATATGTAACAGAAGAAAGAAAAGGAGAAAATGTTTTCCTTTAAAACTTCCTCCAGCTCTTATAAGAGTTACTACTAGTTACTTCAGAGTCAGCCCATTCATGAGACCTCATGTGCAATAGCACAGGGATACCTGGCCTTGCCCCATGATCTTGGTCATTGATGTAATTGAGTCCATGATTGCAGTCATTGCCTTTGTCCATCTTAGGAGGGTTCTGCCGACTCTCCTCTGTATGACACTCTTCTGCAGATTGCACTTAATTGCAGTCTCCAGTCTATGTGTACAAAGTAAATGAGCTGAAATTTGAAACAATACCCTGTGATCCAGAGAGTTTCTCTTGGCTTATTTTTAAAATTAGATTTGCCAGTTCTTTCCTCCTTTCTTAGTATGTAAGTGCTACTGAAACTTGTACACCATGGGTGACCCTCCTGGCATTTGAAATGCTTGGTAGTGTAACTTCCAGCATCAAAGTAACAAGCAAACCACAGGAAGACAACGAGACGGTAGGTGCAACAGAAAAAGGAAGCTCACTTTATAAAAGGCATCGGGTACTTCTCTCTGGCTATCCCGCATTTTGAATGCATTGCATTTCTTTTAAGATTTTGAGGTGCAAGGTTTTTGCAAGTTTGCATTAACTAAAATGGGTAACACAGTGCTCCAAGACGGAAATGCATTTCTTAAAAGAGCTAATTTTGCATACTCAAACTTGGATACAACGTGCCAGCTAAAGTTCCAGCTACGTTAAGTATGGAAATGGTCCTGATCATTAAACCAGTGAATATATAGTGTCAATATACTTACACTTAAGAGAAGTCTGTTCTCTCAAAAGGACAGTTAGTCTAACGAACAAATATTAAGGTAGGTACAGTATAGTAATTGCCAGGTTGAGTCAACTTCATCTTGAAGATTAAGAACACAAAGAAACTTCATACTCAGAATAACAGGTAGACAAGAGAATCTGACTTTTTATGATGTCAGGGTCAAACACCTTTGAAAACATAAAATGTCGCTACTGTTATTTCAATTACACTTATAACCAGAAACCTTTCTTCTCAGGGCAACCCAGAAGAGCACACGATCCTAGAATTTGCTGAGTTAATTAAAAACCTTGTTGGTAAGTAGAGGACATCATTTTGTGAATGGAATCCAGCACGCACTTACCCTATCAGCCGTTAACACCTTGACTAGAAAATGTGTAATTAATACGAGCTAATTGAATTGGATAAAAGCAGGACTTTTTATCAAGAGCGCATAATTGTTTCCTGATTCTTTAATTAAGTAATGGAGAGATAATGGTGATGGGGAAAGGTGGTTTTGTTCTCCAGGATAATTGCAGACCTGGGCAGAGTGGCAAGAGTAGACATGTTGCTGGAGTTTGAGATATGATTCTGTCAGCTCATTCTGCAAGGGTGAAAGGGATTTGGTTTCTAGACACGGGCTTGTTGGCTTGGGGTGTGACACCGAGGTGTGACACCTTGGAAGTCAGAGAGCAAGAGGGAGTGGCCTCACCTCTCTCCTCAGCGTGAGGCTCACATACTAGCGTTAGCATCACCTGGGAGCAGGTGAGAAGGGCTCTCAGGCCTCTCCCCAGGCCTGGGAAATCAAAATCTGCATTCTGCCCACATCTTCAGGTGGCCTGTGTGCATTTGAGGATGTCAGTTTAAAACGTAAGAGAAACACAATAACCACCATGTTGCTACACAGCAAGGTCTCCAGACCACAGGGTCTTAAGACAATATCCTTTGATTTGCTAGAGACTCGGATCAGGGCTGGCACGTCTGCTGGAAGTTTCTTCTCCAGGTTGTGCTGGTGGTCACTGGTGTGGATTTATCCAGCCAGCAGGCCAGCTGGGGTCTGGGCGCAGCAGGAATGCTAGGGCAGGCTTCCCTCTCTCTCACTGTCCATCTGGTCTCTCCATCAGGGAGGCTGGACAGCTGATATGTTGCCCTGTAAGAGCAAGTGGTCATGTCTTTCCAAGTGTCGATCAGGACTGGTGCAGGTCATTTCCAAGTGTCGATCAGGACTGGTGCAGGTCATTGTCCCTGCATTCTGTTGGTTAAACAAGTTAGAAGTGAGCCTAGATTCCAGGGGGTGAGACTCCCCAAGAGCAAGAACACCAGGAGGTGTGGTTGGTAGTGACTGTTCAGGTATAGCAGCTGTCTTACCACATTTAGCCATTTTCTGTTTACTTTGGACTTGTATCCAGTGGACACTTTTCTGTCTGTTCTCATTGCTGTTGTGTCAAAACTGACTCATTGCCCACCCTCCACTGGGTCTTCTGCTGCCTCCTGAGGCTGTAATCACATGGGAGAGCCGCTCATTTTTACTCCCTGGGAGCTGCTGGAAGATTTGAACTGCCAGAGAGACACAGCCTTTGGGTTAGCTGCATAGCTCCCTTCGGACACTTGTTAGCTAAGTGTAAATGTTCTTCCCTCTGAGACAGTGGGGTTGGGCGGTTCCTCTCATTTCACTGAAAGATAAACTCCCAGCCTTTAGAGGCAGAAGATTTATACCCCTTACCAAACTCTGTTGGGGCAAGATAAAAATTGGGTCACATGCACGCCAGTGAGCCTTGACTGCGTTCCTTACAGATGTGTCCCTGGACTTCCAGGGAGAGGTCCCTTCCAGGGAGAGGGCTGAGTGACTTCATGAGATTTTTCATTTTACCCAGGAATGGGAAAATTCTGTGTCCTAAATGGTTTGTTATGTGTCAATTCAGGTAGTGGAAGTGAGATCCAGTTTCTCTCTGAAGCTCAAGATGACCCACAAAAGAGAAAACCTGACATCAAGAAAGCAAAGCTAATGCTGGGATGGGAGCCTGTGGTGAGTGAGGTGGGGTCACAGCCACCCGTGGGAAATCGCCGCGGCCCCTTTACTCTGTGTCTTTGGTGGGAGCAGTTGGCAGTGGTGTGAGTTGGACTTAGACATTTGAGGTGAGAGTTTCAACAATGCCATTAAGTGGTTCTTTGTGTATCATTTGTCTTTTATATACTGGGGAAAACTGGCTTTCACCCATTATGGGTTCTATGTTAATGAAATCACACACAGGTGGCTGAACTGGAGGCAGCAGTGTCGAGGGCAGGGTGCATGCAGAGCCTCTGTTCTTTGTTGGCCCTGACTGTCTCCAGACCACCCTGCTGAACTCAGAGGAGCCATGGTGTGGATCAGGGCTCCCTGTTCACGGAACTTGCTAAGACTCATTTCTTGCATCAGTGAGTCACCTGGGTGGAACACTGTTGATTGTAAGGGAAACTCAAGGGCTGGGAGAAAAATGGACCATCCTTCATGTTGCTCTTTAAATAAATCACACCCCAGCTCCTGGCCTAACAAGATACTGAAAGGTGTGACTGCTTCTTCCTGCCCCTCAGGCGATGTTAGGCCCACCCTCCGACTTGCCTCTTCCTTGCCTCCTCTGCTCCTTCCCCTCCTCCTGACCCTTCCTGCATCACCTCAGGGTGTTCACAGTTATTCACATAAGACCTTGTGTGTCTGTTTTCTTCTGTGCCTTGTGTTGGTTGGTACTGGAGTCAGATCCAAGTCGTCATGACCCTGTGTACCACAACAGACATCCTGTGCCATGCTCACAAGCCCTGCCGTGCTTTGGCCAGTTGTTACAGTCACTGTGTCAGCTCATTCTCATGTTTTACTAAGCATACTGTCTTTCTCCAGAGACTGGCCCCCTTCGTAACATGTCCAAAGTATGTGAGATGAATTCTCACCATCCTTGCCTCCTGTCAAATTTGTTTCTGTCTCAGAAGGAATTGGTTTAGGACACGCTCAGCACTGGTGGGCCTCATTAACATAACAAGGAAATCTCTGTCCCAAGTGGGATTCCATCCACAGAAGAGTTAGAATTTGCAGCACATAGTTTTGAAAGATGCGATTCAGAACATAGCAGCTTCCTTCTGAAATGAAATGCCAAGGACAAACAACTGCTTACTTGCTTGGTAGTGGGGGTTTTTTAAAGACAGACTTTCTGTTCTTGTGACCTTGTCTCTCACTCTCATTTTCATTATACAGGTCCCACTGGAAGAAGGTTTAAATAAAGCAATTCACTACTTTCGTAAAGAACTTGAGTACCAGGCCAACAATCAATATATCCCCAAACCCAAACCCGCAAGAATTAAAAAAGGACGGACACGTCATAACTGAAAACCTCACTTCCTGGGACAGGAAGCTCCTGGTTCTACACTTCATGGGATGTATTTTTGTTTGTTTTCATTATTATTATTATTATTATTATTTTTATTATTGAAGAAAGACTTAAAACAGGTGTCATGAAGAACAAACTGGAATTGCATTCTGAAGCTTGCTTTAAAGAAATGGATGTGCCTAAAAACTCCCCTCCAAAAAAAGAAGAAAAAAACAAAAACTGCAGATTTTTGCCTTGCACTTTTTAAATCTCTCTCTTTTTATGTAAAATAGTGTAGATGCATCTTTGCGTATTTTCAAGTTTTTTATCTTGCTGTGAGAGCATATGTTGTGACTGTCGTTGACAGTTTTATTTACTGGTTTCTTTGTGAAGCTGAAAAGACACATTAAATGGATTGAAAAAAATGCCAAGTTTATTTATAAAAGTGGATACTTATAAATGAGACGTTATACTATGCATTTTTAAAAAAGGAAAAAACTTAGCAGTATTGTCAGGTGGGTGGCACACCGGCATTTGTTCAGGCTCGTAGAAGAATTCTGTCGGAGAGCTCTGTGTTCCTTTCAAGTCAGAATTTCTCCAAGGTCTAGTTTTTTAGTTTCACACTCGTCTTTGAAACACTTGCATTGGTTTTCATGACTAAGGGTGTTCAGGATCACTACTGTGTCGTGCTGCGTGTTCTGGGGGGAAACAAAATGTTAACATATTCTTGGTTAACGGTTGGATATGCTATTTTAATAAAATATTGAAACTTACCACTTATGGGATACTCGTTTTAAAGGTTGATTTTTCTGGTGCATTATTAGATTGCTGAGAAAAATTTTAGACAATTTGGTTTAAAAGAAAGTTCTAAAAGTATTCTCGTTTGTATAATAAGTAATTGGGTGAGTTCCTCTTTAAAACAGTCACCTGCTACTTGGACTTTATCTGTCTGTGTAATAGTAATGGTTTTGATTTCACTATGACTGAGGGTTTGAAGCACATTGGGTCCTTCACTGGCAATAAAGACCGGATGGCGAAATAGATTATCATTTGGTTTACATGGATTGGTTTATGAATGAGGATCATTAGGTGAAATTTTTTGAGAGCTTCTGTCTTCTAATAATTCTTTCAAGGTTTTATATTATAAGTTTATCTTTTTTAGTAAGTGAGAGAATGGACAGGAAGTAAAGCAACAGGTTTTCCATGTAGATTGGTTCTTTACATCTTGATAAGAGGAGGTAAAGGCATATAGAAAGGTTGGCAACAGCACCCTGATTGCTGTGTTTAGAATGATTGAAAAATGGAAGATCCAGTGATCACCAACATACAGAATGTAATTAGTGATTTGCTGCCATTTACGGTATAAATTAGAGTTACTCATCAAAATAATATTATCCACAGCCAAAACCCACTGCTGTCAAGGTGATTCGGATGCGTGGCGACCCTCCAGCGTGCTTCCTAGGCAGTGAATGTTTACAGGAGCAGACTGCTTCAGCTTTTCTCTGCAGAGCAGCTGGTGGTTTCAAACTGCCGGCCTGTTGGCAGCCCAACACACAACACCCCGCCCCACTAGGGCTCCTTCAGAAATCACTTTAGAGTTGCTTGCTTTTAATTGGATATGCTTGTGAATCAGAATCTCTGGAAACTGGGCTGAAGTTTTGGTTCTTGGTTAGGCAAGTTCCTGGAAGTGGGGGTGATACCTCTAAGGTTAGCGCCAGGTTAGTTAGTTATAGTGGTGAAGGGAGGAAGAGCAAACCTCTCTTTTTCATTTCTTTTGGCCGAAATGAAATGTTCTGTCATGTGCTGAGGTGGAGACAAAGGAGGGTAAACAGACTCAAAAGCTTGTTTTTTTAATTACTAATGTCAAAACCTTCTGAATCAAAATGGCCTATGTGCAATGTTGTTGTTGTTATGTGCCATAAGTCGCTTATGACTCATACCCTGCTCTATCCTTTGCCAATCCACTGCCTTTGACACACCCATCCCAATTACCCCACTCTTTTAATCAATCCACCTCATAGAGGGTCTTCCCCTCTTGCACTGCCCCTCCACCCTCCCAAACATGATGTCCCTTTTCAGTATGTGTTGTTGTTATGTACCGTCGAGTCACTTGTGACTCATAGCGACCCTATATGTACAACAGCCCTAAACTCTGCTCTGTCGGGGAGCTCTGGTGGTCTAGTGGCAAGGAGCTGCAACTACAATCCCAGAGGCGCACAGTTCGAATCCACCAGATGCTCTGCCGGGGAAGGAGGGACAATCTCCTCCTGTACCAGTCAGATCTGATTTGACGGTACACTCACACAAAAATAATAAAAATAAAAATTAAAAAACAAACAAAAAAAACCCCAACTCTGCTCTGTCCTGTGCCAATCGCACTGTCTCCCACACACCCATCTCGATTACCCCAGTCACTGAATCAATCCACCTCATCCCCTTCTGCACTGTCCCTCCACCCTACCAAGCATGATGTCCCTCTCCGAGGACCAGTCCCTCTTTACATGACCAAAGTATGTTAGACGGAGCCTCAGAATCCTTGCCTCCAGGAAGCCGCCCAGTTTAACCCTTTTCAGGATGAATCTGTTTGTTTTCCTTGCAGTCCATGGTATTCTCAATACTCTTCTCCAGCACCACAGCTCAAAGGCATCAATTCTCCTTCTATCCTCCTTGGTCATTGTCCAACTCTCTGATGCATAACAAGTGATTGTGAAGACCAGGGCCTGTATCAGATGCACCTTAGTCTCCAGAGAGACACCATTGCTCTTCAGTACTTTGGAGAGGTCCCTAACAGCAGACTTTCCCATGGCAATGTGCCTTTTAATTTCCTGGCTGCTGGTGCCTAGAGTGTTGACTGTGGAGCCAAGCAAACTAAAACTGAACAATCTCAATCTCTTCACCATCCATCCTGATGCTGCCAATTGGTCCAGTGGTGAGAATCTTTCTTGACATTTAGCCTCAAATATTCTAACTACCCCCCCACCCCTGAATCTTTTACTTTGTTAAGGGCTAGAGGTTTTGGTGGCTTGGTGATAGAGTTCCTGCCTTCCATGGGGAAGATGGGCTAATTACCCAGCCTGTGTACCTCGTGCACCGCTCTCAGCCATCCGCCAGCAGAGGCGTGGATGTGGCAGTGATTGATCCTGAATGCATTTCAAGAGAACTTCCAGTCTAAGATGAACAAGGAAAAAAGAATCTAGCAATTGGTCCATTTTCAAAACTCAGTCAATGAAAAACTTCCAAATCAAAATGGCCTATGTGCAGCTGATCCTGGTGGTGGTACTGGACTGGTCTGTGTTTGGTTCTGAAGTCTGTAACAGTCATCACAACTCTATGACAGCTAATAACGATCCGTAATAGCAGGAATTCTTCTGTGGGGTTCATTGTTTAAACTTTCTACTCTATGATTTTCATAAAATATTATTTTTCAAGAGAGAAAATTGATTTCTGAACAAGAATTGAAAAGATGTCGTGCTGGATAAAGCTGCTGTCAAAGAACTCTTTAAAGGCCTGAAAACCAGGGCTTACCATTTAAAGACTAACGTGTGTCTGACTCAAGCCACAGTGTGTTCAGTTGCTTCCTGTGCATCTGAGAGTTTGATAATGAGTAAGGAAGACAGAAAAAGAATCCGTATTTGTGAATAGAGTTGTTGGGGAATATTGACTATCCCACGGCTGCCAAAGAGCAAACAGATCATTTGTAGAGGAAGTGCAATCAAGGTTCTCCTTAGAGGCAAGGCTGGTGAAACTTCATCTCACATGCTTTGGGCATGTTGTCAGGAAGGATCAGTCCTTGGGAAAGGATATCATGCTGGGAAAAGCAGAGGATCAGCACAGGAGAGGAAGACTTTCAATGAGGTGGGTGGTCACAGTGCAGCTGTGGTCTTAGACATGGCAGGAATCCTACAGGATGGCTCAGGACAGGGTGAGTTTTTAAACTCTTGCTCTTAGGGTCACTGTGTCAGTCATAGTCAATTCAGTATCACCTAACAGGAGAGCTCTAACTTTTAAGGAAAGGGCTAGCTCATCTAGGAAATCATGAACTTTAAAATATGCACATTTGTTGCTGAGACTAGAGAAAGTGACGTGGAGGTGGCCTGGAAAGGAGCTGGTGGGTGGGTAGATGAGGCTGCGGCTGCATTTGAAGGATTGGCTCTAAGTTGAGTTGTCCCTTCTTCCAGTTGCAGGGTTAATAAGGACGGTACAACTACTCTTAGTTCAGTTATAGTTGTAGAATCAAGCAAGATGGCAAGATGCAAATTGCAGAGCTTGAGTCTCAGTGGACGTACTTTTCAGTGAGGGCCTCATAGGTATTGCGCTCAGCCCACTGGCCCCAAGTCCCCAGGTGGAATCCTGTGGCATTGAGACAACTCCCTGAGCCCTGATAACATCTTTGATCGTGGCCCTGGCACAGAATGAGCTGCCTTTCTGGTTCATGGTTTTCAGTTACACGCGAGCATGACCTCAACCTAGAAATTATATTGAGTGAAATGCTGCCCAGGCCACCCTTATGAGCTATAATTTGGTTTCATAAGAGGGAACATAGAAAATCCAAAATCCCCAGTAATTTCCTACCAAGGAGGGGTTACAGGTTTAAGTTTGTGTTTATATGCAGCAGTGATTTCTGTGCTTTACATAGACTTTAGTTGATTGTTAACCTCTGCCAGAGATTTCAAAATGGAAATACGAGGAAGACTGTGACTACTTCATTCAAAGATAAGGTAGTGCTGATCCTTTGAAGGATAACCATAATGTGGTATTATTCTTGTTATCGTACAAATATATTTTCTCTGTTTAACATCATTATGTTCTGTTATGCTTTTTTAAAAAACAAAGAGGCCATTGAAAGGGACTACACCCATGATCACACATAGGTTTTTTAGATGACATCCTGTGTATACTTCAGCATGTTCTAGCACAAAGGTCTATATGTTATAAGAACGAAAAGGATAGAAATTTTTATTATCAAGAATTTCAGTGCCTTTAAAAATGTTAACTATTTTGATACCTTGGATTTTGTGTCTATACTTTATGTGGTCAGGAGGGACCAGGAAAAGACGTCAGTCATGCTCTCAAAGGTGGAAGATCAACGAGAAGATGATCTTCATCAAGATGACTTGACACACTGGCTGCTAACAATGGGCTCCGGCGTATTAGACGTTGTGAGGACGCTGCAGGATAGGCCTCAGTCACATCTCTCGTTCAGAAGGTAGCTTTGAGTTGGAGTCGTCTTGATGGCACCTAACCACAAAACCAACTTTGTGTGCATTTTATTTAAGTAACACTAATGCCAGGTGGTAAAAAGACCCGAGATGTAAGAGTCAAAGTATCTTTTATTACTTATTAACCAAGAAATCCAAGGCCAGCTTTCAGAAAACTAAGAAGAAGAAACGTGTACAAATGGTTGTGAACTCGACTGCTAGCAAAACGTTGGTGGTTGGAACTCCCCCCAAGGCACCTCCGAAGAAAGACCTGGTAGTTGGGTTCCTGAAGGTCCAAGCCTTGGGGATCCTATGGAGTGGTTTTACCTGCATAACGCAGAGTTACCAGCGTCAGAATCTACTCGACAACAGCTAATATCAACAAAATACAACTATTAGCTTCCAAAAGTGGATAGAAAACAAGCATATGGGAAAATGACATATCACCCAAAACCTAGCACAGTGTTAAGTTCTCTGGGTTGTACTTTTTGTCTCACGTATCCCAGAATAAATGCTTAACAAAGTTGTTGTTTTTGTTGTTATGTGCCCTTGAGTCACCTGTGACTCATAGTGACCTATATACAGCAGCTCTGAAGCCTGTCCTGTTCTGAGCCAGAATCACTAATTCCAACACACCTGCTCCCATTGCACCAGTCACTGAGTCAATCCATCTCATCGGGGGTCTTCCTCTCTCTCCTGCGCTGTCCTTCCACCCTTCCAAGCATGATGTCCTCCTCCAAGGACTGGTACATACTGGCAACATCCCCAAAGTATGTGAGATGGAACTTCAAACCCTAGTCTCCAATGATAGATCTGTTTGTTTTCTACGTGGTCCATGGTATGTTCAAAACACTTCTCCAGCAGCACAACTCAAAGGTACTGATTCTCCAGCAGCACAACTCAAAGGTACTGATTCTTCTGTCATCCTTACTCATTGTCCAACTTTCTGATACATAGCAAGTAATTGAAAAGACCATGGTCTGGATCAGGTGCACCTTAATCTCTAGATTGATATCATTGCTCTTTTGCACTTTGGCGAGGTCTCTGACAGCACATTTCTTCAATACAGTTCATCTTAATTTCCTGACAGCTGGTGCTAAGAGTACTGATTGTGGATCTGAGCAAGCTGAAATTGTTAACAAGGTAGCAACCAGGAAACACCAATGGGTACACACAAAATGAAGCCTCAACAAAAACTTGCTTTCTTTCTATCCATAGAACCAAGAAAGAGGCAGCCTAGCAAGCTGAAGCTTTTAAACCAAAAACAACTCTGGTCCAGCCAAACATCACTGAAAGAAACAGTGAGCCTCCCTGCCCAGCAGAGACTTAGAGACTCTCCTTTCTATGCAGTGACAGCTTCACAGTTCAGTAGAGACTAAGAGGACAGCCTGGACTTCTACCTCACCATGGGTAACAAAGACCCTCCCCACCTCCATGGAGTGGTGCCAAAGAATGCCTATTGGACTTTGCCCATTTTCACAGCTCAGCATTGGCAAGGCAGAAGACCTCTCCCCACAGTTTCAGTGGAGGCTATGTGGAGAATATTAATGAAGTACAAATGGGAATCCCAGAACATTTAATTGTGCTCATGCAAAAGCCATCTCTAGACCAAGATTCTCTGTGCGAACAAAACAAGGGAATACTGTTGTTTGTTGTTGTTATGTGCCGTCGAGTCGTTTTCGACTCATAGCGACCCTATGCCCAACAGCTCTAAACCCTGCTCTATCCTGCGCCAACCGCACTGCCTCTGACACACCCATCCCGATTACCCCAGTCACCGAATCAATCCATCTCATAGAGGGTCTTCCCCTCCTGTGCTGTCCCTCCACCCTCCCAAGCATGATGTCCCTCCTGGCAACATGTCCAAAGTATGTCAGACGAAGCCCCAGAATCCTTGCCTCCAAGATGAATCTGTTTTGTTTAAAATTAATAAAGATGTGCATCATGGTTGTATTCTTTCTCCATACCTACTTAATCTGTATGCTGGACTACAGAGAAAAGTGTGCAGCAAGATTGGAGACTCATCAATAATTTTTGTTATGCAGATGACCCAGTCTTGCAGGCTGAAAGTGAGGAAGACTTAAAGCACTTGCTGCAGAAGGTTAAAGATTGCAGCCCATAATATGGAGGCTTTCTATAATGACAGAAAACAAAAATCCTCACCAGTGGACCAATAGGCAACATCATGAGAGGTGGAAAAAAGATTGAAGCTTTCAATGATGTCATTTTACTTGGATCCACAGTCCATACACTTGGTACCAGAGGTTGGGAAATCAGGAGACATACTGTACTGGGAAAGTCTATAATCAGGGATCTCTTCAAGTTATTGGGGAGCAATAATGTTAGTTTGAAGACTGAGGTATGCCTGATTCAGGCCATGGTGTTTTTACTCACTTGCTATGCATCTGAGAGCTGGACAGTGAGTAAGGATGACAGAAGAAGAACTTGTGCCTTTGAGCTGTGATGTTGGAGAAGAGTACTGAATATCCCACAATCTGTCAAAAGAGCAGAGAACATGCAGCCAGGGTGCTTCTTGGAGGCAAATCATTCTCACATACTTGGAGCATGTTGCTTATTATATTCTTGGGAGAGGGACATCTTGGGGAAATAGCAAAGGAGAGGAAAACCCTCAAGCAGGTAGATAGATGGACAGTGACTGCAGCAATGGGCTTGAGAGTGTCGGAGATTGTGAAGATGCCATAGGAGAGGACACTTTGTGTCAGTTCTTCCTAGGGTTGTTGAGAGCCGTACTCGATGGCACCTAACATCCAACCCCCCTCTAGATAGTGAAACTTCATCTCACATACTTTGGGCATGTTGGGAGTGGGAGGTGTCCCTGGAAAAAGCATCTTGCTGGTAAAGGTGAGAGAGAGGGGAAGACCTTTGATGAGATGGATGACACAGTGACTAACATACAGCTCACACATAGCAGAGATTGTGAGGATGGTGCGGGAAAGGCCAGAGTTCACATATTCTCTTTATAGAGTGTGAGTCGCAGTCAACTGGATGGCATCTAACAGCAACTCCCCCTCCCAGCCAGAACGCTGCCCTGCAGGCCTGGTGAGGAATGTGGCCTCTTACCCCCACTGGGGGTGTGTGTGTGATGTTCCTGGTAGGAGTTGTGTTTTTCAAATCCACTAGCAGCTCTGAGGGAGAAAGATTGACAGTCACCTGTGTGGATTGTAGCCTTGAAAACTCAACGGAGAGTCACTTATGAATCAGTTCACAATTAACGGAAGGGAGGAAGAGAGGTGATGAGGCAGGGCTCCCTCCTACGTGCACCAGAGTCGTTGCAGAGCCTATCAGGACTCCAGACAGAGTCAGAAAATGTCCAGCCCTGAGATGACACAGGTTTAGAATCAGCAGATGAGACTTCCAGAATAGTTCTAAAAATACTTCAGCAAACAATTACACATACCTGTGAGTCAGGAAAAAAAAGAAATTAAGATCTTGGCAAAGATAGAGAAGCAATAAAGAATGAAGTGGAAATTTTAGAGCAAAAAAAATGGATATAAACACAGTAAGCTTATTCCATGGCAGAATGAGAAGGATAAAAAAAAGAGAGAGAGAGAATCCATGGACTTGAAGATAGAACAGTAGAAATTCACCCATCTTCTTGAAAATGAGAAAGTGAACAGAACCCCAGTGATTTGGAAGTGTAACCAAAGATCTAACATTCCTGACATTGAAGTCTCAGAGGGGGGATCTGGAGAAGTGTTCCAAGAAAAATGGCTGATAACTTTCCAAATTACCTAAGTGCTGGAAGAGCAGAACTATCACCCCACAATTTTATTTCCTGCAAAAGCACCCTTTAGCAACCAAGACATTCACAGATAAAGTAAAGCTAAGAAAATATATTGTCAGCAAACCTAAAAGAATGATTTTATAAAGTTTTGCAAGCAGAGAAGAAATTCTTAAAGAAGTAACTTTACAAAACAACTCTGAGGTATCATCTCACCCCAGTCAGAATAGCAAAATTTAACAGAACAGCAATCAACAAATGCTGGCACGGTTGTGGAGAAACTGGAACCCTTATTCACTGTTGGTGGAAGTGTAAAATGGTGCAACCCCTGTGGAAGGCAGTGTGGTGCTTTCTCAAAAAGTTGCAAATAGAGATACCATTTGACCCAGCAATTCCACTACTGGGAATATACCCCAAAGAGACCATAACTGACATCCAAGCAGATACATGCACACCCATGTTTATCACAGCTTTGTTCACAATAGCAAGGAGTTGGAAACAACCTAAGTGCCCATCAACGAGCGAATGGATAGAGAAGCTCTGGTATATTCACACAATGGAATACTATGCTGCATTGAAAAATAAGGAACTCATGCAATATTATTCAACATGGGTGACCCTCATTATGCTGAGTGAAGTATCTCAGTCATGAAAGGACAAATACTGTGTGGTGCCACTGTTGTAAAACAGGACTGACATAGGGGTTGGGGGTAGACAGAAAGATGGGTTCAATAATATATACTGCATTGAAACAGATGAGGGAGAAAACTGTTTAAAAGGGATATGTCATTAGGTATTTTTGTCATGACAGGAGTCCAGAGCGAAGGCTGCATAGTGGAGTGGACCTGGGAGGAGGGATTATAAAACAATGAAAGAATTTTTCTTTTCTAAGAGGGTAGTGTTCTAGGAGGGAGGGCTGGGAGGGGAGAAAAGTGCAACAATGAATGAATGGAAATCCAAAGTCTCTGTAAATTTTCATTGAAATTAATAAGTTTCTTTAAAAGAAGTTAGAACATTGTTACAGGAGAAAGAGGAAAGAATAATATTTACATTGTTCTAATATGCTTCCTACTTCTCTTTAAATTTTCTAAAATTATTCTCTAGTGGTTTAGCTTCAAGGAGTTGTGCTGCTCAAAGGCACATGGTTCAAATCCACCAGCTGGTTCGTGGGAGAAAGATGAATAATCTCCTCCTTTGCAATTTACAGCTTCTTAAAACCTGTTGGAGGGTCAGTTATGAATCAATTCTGACTTAACAGCAATAAGAGAGGTAAAATCTATATTTCAATTCTGCAATTGAAGCAGCAATTATAATTCTATAAGTTGGTTTTCAGTGTAGTAGCTGTTGTTGTTATGTGTCTTCGAGTCGTTTGCGACTCATAGCGACCCTACGCACAACAGCCCTAAACCCTGCTCTATCCTGTGCCAACCGCACTGCCTCTGACACACCCATCCCGATTACGGATGGTGCGGGAAAGGCCAGAGTTCACATATTCTCTT
>NW_006399780.1:12133759-12159237 GCF_000299155.1 Elephantulus edwardii
TGTGCTGTTCCAGTCGTTTTTGGATAATCTTCAGTAGAATCTTGCTTGCATGTGAAATCAATGACACTGTTCTGTAGTTTCCACACTCAGTTGGGTGACACTGTTCTGTAGTTTCCACACTCAGTTGGGTCACCCTTCTTTGGAATGGGAACAAATATAGATCTATCTCTTCCAGTCAGTTAGTTAAAGGAAATAAAAAAGAACACTAGCAGTGCAATGGTTAAGCTCAGCTGCTAACCAAAAAGTTGGTGGTTCAAATCCATATAGCCACTCCTTGGGAAGAAAAATAAATCTGGTGATCTGCTTCTAGAAAGATTACAGAAACAAAACAAAACCCAACCCCACCAAAATGATATGGGGGAAGCACCTCATGCTCACAGTCTATGCTCTTCATAGGACACAATCTTTCTAAGGAAACTTATTAAAAATACTCTTAAATAAAGGGAAGAAAAGACATTTAGCAAATATTGAAAAGGACTCAGTAGTAATTAATCACTAAAACTGGAGTTGTGTTCGCTAGCTATTAATGAAATAAACCCTGTCATTGAAGATACTGGGGGAGGGGGGAGCGCAGGGGAATGATACTCTATAAAGAAGGAGATTATAACCCAGAATTCCTACTTGCGAAGGGGACAGTGAGGTCCCCGTGATGTAATACAGATGTGAGGTGGAAATGATCGGAATGCTGTTTCTTTATTACTTCCCAAAACAGCTGCGCCACTGGAAAGGTCGTGGGTGGACGATTAATCAGATGCTTTATCCCTCCGTCATTGCTCAAATGGTGGGAAGTCAATTTAGTCTCCTGTCTGCACTGTAAGGACCGCTTGGCAGTCTACCTGTCAGTGTTTGCTCCTCTTCGATAATGAATGCCTACCATGTTCCAGTCCCAGTTTATGTTCACAAGATTTTATTCTCAGCAAAAAGAAAACAAGAATCAGATGTCGGAAAAGGATGGCAGCTCACCCCCCCCTCCCCCACATGATGGGACTGTGTGTAGAGAGCCCGTTAGACCCGGTAGCAAAATGTAATCCACAGTTTACAGTAGCTGCCGGCATCTGCATCTGCTCACC
Organism: Elephantulus edwardii; assembly: GCF_000299155.1. Classification (NCBI taxonomy): domain Eukaryota; kingdom Metazoa; phylum Chordata; class Mammalia; order Macroscelidea; family Macroscelididae; genus Elephantulus; species Elephantulus edwardii. Next base: position 12,134,830 of record NW_006399780.1, read on the forward strand.
TTTTGCAGCTTTATTTTAACATCATCCTATGTTTTTCTCTGCCATCTCCCCAGGCCATCTTACATTAGATATTTATTCATGAGAACAGAAGTCTTAGTTCCAGTGGGAAGACACAGCTATCAATTCCAGTGCCTTGAGTGTGTTTATCCCGAGGTTTGGTTTTTCCTGTTTGTTGTACTAGTACAAAATGATGGCTTAGTGGTACCTACTGAATGCTCTACTTTGTTCTCTGAAGAATCAATTCCTTTGAGCTGTGGAGCTGGAGAAGTGTATTGAATATACCATGGACTGCTAAGAGAACATACAGGTCTGTCCGGGAGAGGGTGAAACCAGGCTGCTGCTTGGAGGCAAAGATTTTCTGTCTGACATACATTGGGCATGTTGCCAGGAGGGACCAGTCCTTGGAGAGGGACATCATGCTTGGAAGGGTAGAAGGTCAGCACAAGAGAGGAAGACCCCAGATTAGATGGATTGACTCAGTAACTGGGGTAATGGGTGTAGGGGTGTCAGAGACAATGAAATTGGCTCAAGACAGAGCAGGGTTCAGAGCTGTTGATCACCGGGGAGGGTGGGGTTGCCCAGGGAGGGTGTGGATGGTGAATCTTTTGGTTCTAAAGTTTCTGGCTGTATCTCATCTTGTCTTGTTTCTAGTATATAACTGATGTTAGTTTTACAAGAACTAGAGGTAGTGAAAACTTTAGAGGAATGAAGTGTCATTAGGTCTTCAACAGTGTTCAGCCAGGATGGAAAATTTAGTCTGTTTTGCATGAAAATCACCAAATTGTATCCAGTGTCTCACACTTTTAGACGCTTTTAATCTTCAAATACAGGGGTTTCTCCAGGCTGGCAAATGTTCACTCACCTGCTGGAAGAGCTTAGTGAAATAGTACATTCCGTTATTAGGGTTTGGAGCTCAGATCAGCTTCACTGAGTAGCCATTCTGAGATCCTGTGGTGCCCTTGGGATTCTGTAAGAACCAAGTCACGTTTTATTCCTCCTGATGGCCTTCCAGCTTCTGGTAAAGTAGCACTCATGTCACTTGGACTTTGCTCATCCAAGCCGGAAACCCCAGGCTTTATCCCTGCTCCTCTGTTTGGTCTGGGTTCCATTCTGTGCCTGGTCACCCTGCCCAGATGTCCCCTCCAAAAGCCCTATTTTGAAAAAGACAGAGGAGGGGGAAAAGAGAGAACTTTCTCGCCCCCCCCCTTTTAAGAGAGAACATTTTTGTTGAAGAATTGGCTTTAAATGGAAAAGGCTGATTTTAAAAATCCAGGGAGGAAGGTAATTTTGTTTGAAGGACACAGAATAGCAGGTGAAGCAATTTGAAAAGCTCTTGGGAAAAGGGCTTCTACTGAAACTCAATCAGGCTTCTTGCCTGGCCTGCACATGCATTCCAGTCCAGGGTCACCTTGAGCCCCTGCCTCCATGCTGGGGGTAGGCTCAGGAAATTATAGGCCCAAGAGGTAACTTGGTGGTGGCTGGGTGCAGTGGATCTGGCTCTTAGTCATAATGACCGTACGTGCTTCAGGACAGCAGGCCCTGTGTGAGCCTGTCGGATTTCAGGGGTGTGAGGAGCAGGTGAGTAAATAGCCAGGCAGGGATCAGACCTCCCTCTTGTTACGTACCATGGAGTCAGCTACGACTATGGCCGTCCTGTGACCAACACATCCGAACCTTGCCCTTTCTGGCACCATCCTCGTGAGCTCCGATGTCAAGGATGTGATCCAGTCACTGTGTAAATCCATCTTGTTGAGTCTTCTCTTTCTCTGACTTTCACCTTTCACAGCATGAAGCCTTTTTTTTTTTCAAAGACTGGTCTCTCCTGACAACATGGCCAAAGTATGTGAGACCAAGTTTCAGCATCTTTGTCTCTAACAACCAACCTAGTTGCATGTTCTTCCAAGACAAACATTTTGTTCTTTTGGCAGTCCATGAGACAGTCTGTATTCGTCACCAATGCTACACATTTCTAGGTTATAATGTTTTCATTTTGTCCTAAGAACAATCAGCTTTCACTCTGGGTATATTACAGCGATTAGACTGGAAACCTCTTTTAATAAGTCATTTTTCATGAACTTGAATGTTGTTGTTGTTGTTAGGTGCTGTCGAGTTGCCTGTGACTCATAACAACCATATAAACCCTGCTCTATCCTGTGCCAACCTGATTGTCTCTGACACACCCACCCTCATTACCCAGTCACTGAATCAGTCCATCTCATCCAGGGTCTTCCTCTTGCACTGTCCCTCCACTCTCCCAAGCATGACGTCCCTCTCCAAGGACTGGTCCCTCCTTGCAACATGTCGAAACTATGTCAGATGAGGCTTCAGAATCCTTGCCTCCAAGGAGCAGCCTGGCTTCACCCTCTCCAGGACAAACCTGTCTGTTTTCCTAGAAGTCCATGGGATATTGAGTTCTCTTTTCCAACACTCAAAAGCTCAAAGACATCAATTCTAACCTCTTCCGTTTTGCTAACCCTTAACTCAGATTTAGGGAACTCTGGTGATGTAATCCACAGTGTACGGCTAACCAGCAGCTCCTCTAGAGAAGGATGGGCAGTCTGCTCCCATTAGAATGTACACCGCGGAAACCCTGTGGGCATTGCTGTGAGTCAGCACCCAACTGGACAGCAGGGAATTTGAGTTAACTCAAACTTAGCTTCCCCTTCTTCCTTCATACATGAAGGTAGCCAGCTGCACTTACGTGAGCTTTGTTACCCTTAGAAATCAGATGTCTCCTCACTCTACAGTTGCTACAGACATCTCAATGCCATTTATTCTCACTTCTTTGAAATTCTAGTGGTTAGGCAGGCTTGTTACTCTTTTTTTCTTTTCTTTTTCATTTCTATTCATTCGTTGTTGCACTTTTCTCCCTGCCCACCCCTCCCACCCCCCAATTTGTTCTTCTCTTTGAAAAGTAAAAGAAAAATTCTTTCATTGTTATACAATTCCTCCCACCAGGTGTACTCCACTGTGCAGCCTTCGTTCTGGACTCCTGTCATGACAATAATTCCTAATCATGTATCTCTTTTAAACAATTCTCTTCCTCATCTGTTTCAATGAAGTATACATAATTTATCCCATCTTTCTCAGTCTTCCTCCAACCCCGATATCAGTCTTATTTTACAACACTGGCACTATGCAGTATTTGTCCCTTTGTCATGGAGATATTTCACTCCTTCTACTCTTCTTATTAGGTGATGTTGAGTTGCAACTGACACACAGTGGGTTTCCAGAGGCTGTAAATTGCACAGGAGGAGATTGTCCATCTTTCTCCTGCACAGCAGTGGGTAGATTCAAACCATCTGCCTTTTGGTTGATAGTGCAACTTCTTACCTATTAGGCCACCAGATCTTGTTATTCATTGCCAGGGAAAGCATATGTAATGTACAGTGAAACCTGTGAGAACTGGAGTTGAACAGGACTGCCTTGTTTTCCCAGGTCTTCCATCTTTTCTGCCTTCCACAGGATGCAGACTTCCCACTTTTCTGTGGCTACTTTTAAATAGAGAATATTTGCATTTCCTCCTTGGACAGGTCCCCACCTTACATACATCCAGCTTTTGCAGATTTTGGTGTGTATATAAATATGTCTTTTAAAATGTTGGGACTTTTTTTTTAAAGTATCATCTCTTTCCTTTGTGACTGTATGTGTTCTATTCCTTTTCTAACATTAATCTTGGGAGATATATTCCTAGACACAGAAAAGCTGTGAAGAATGCCTAAGAAATACACTTGGGGATAAATGACAAAATGAGTAGATATTCTTTTCCTGGTAGGATAGTGAACCAAATAGCCTGTGTGACTCTCCCAACGGGAGCAAAGGTGAATACGATTTATAAAATATGTTGACTGTCTGCATAAAAAAGGAAGAGATCTGCAGTTCCAAATAAAGGGAGCATCAACAATTGCCTCAGGGCTGTGGCTGAAAATTATAATTTTCCCAAACTACTTTTAGTAACTTTATATGACTTTTATTGAATAATTTTATCTTGCAAAAAGTACGTGCTGAATTTTAGCAATCTGAAAACCCTTACTCAGTACCATAGTTTGCCTGGAGTGTTGAGAAAGATGTGGGGAGTGGGGTAGAGTTAACTTGAAGTAACAACAGAGAAAGGGCTTTAGGAAGAGACCTCAACTTTAGAAACATTAGGGGCATGCAAACTATGGCCAGCTTAACCAACCCTCTACCCTAGTGAATCTGCAGAGATTTTTTAACAAAATGCTTTTATTCCTAGTTTGTTTTTTTTTTAATGAAATGCATTGTTAGGCTGCCTGTATGAAATATGAAAAGGCATGTACATTCTTTAACTTTTTTTTCCCCACATAAGAGTCTACAGAAGTAGATAGGAAAGATCAGCTGCAATAAAGCAAAACAGAAACCAGTTTGAGAGGATGGGATACATAAAGAAAATCAGTTCTGGTCTCTGTGTTCTGTGCCGTAGGTGAAGGTTAGTAATCATCATAGTTGACGCTGGCTCCGTGCCTGAAGCTGTAAGGGTTACGGGGACCAATTGCTGCGTCTTCATCATAGTGACGGTGGTAGTACTCTCCGTAATAGTCGTGCCCGTTTCGGTTTCTGTTTTGCCAGTAGCTAACATCATCTTCAAATTTCTGTAAGGAAAGAGCATGGGTCAGGACACACACTCCGACAAGACCACATCTTACCTACAAGTTTCTCTGAGATAATTTTTTCTTTAATGATTGACAACTCTTACTAAGAATAACTCCTTGTGGTGGTAATTCTGTACACAGACGTCAGTACGACCCAGATAGAATGAATTTTTATAAAAGCTCTTTTTTTGTCCCAAAAGAATCATGTCCTTACCTTTGAAAATTGTCATACCAGTTCTCAATATGCTCTAGACTTAAACGTGTTTTTATTTTCCTTTTTGGCAAATAATACTGATATTTTTCATTTAATGAATACTTTAGCAAGTTGGCCCGAGTCATGAGCCCTGCCAACACCTTATCGTAGCCAAAGCACCTTGCTGTTCCATCTCTGCGTGCGTCACAGTGTAATCTCAACTCATGGCTGTTGGATTGATTGCGACTCACTGTGATCCTGCATCAGGTTTCCAAGGCTGCTAATCACAACGGGGGAGACTGCCCATCTCTCTCCTGCAAAGCTGTGAGTGAGTCTGAACCGCCAGAGGTGGGCGACATTTGGGTTAGGAGAGCAACAGGCTGCAAACTGCTCGACCAGAGCTCCCGGAATCACTTATTCGGCCCATAAAACCCAAATCCTGTGGCCAAAAAGTTGATTCTGGCTCCTGGTGACTCTCTCTGTAGGATAAAGTAGAATGGACCGACAGCTATAATCTTCACCTAAGCCAACTGTCCCACCTGCCTCCTGCCTCACAGCCTGTGGAATCCAACTATCAACCTTTCAGTTAGCAGATGGGCATTTAACCATTGCACCACCCCAAAACCAAAACCAAACCTCTGTCAGTTCTGACTCTTGGGGACCCTCCATTGAGTTTTCAAGGCTGTAAATCTTTACAGGAAGAGAACTCGTCCTTCCGTGGGGCAGCTGGTAGTTTGGAATCACTGACCAACAAGTAGCAGGCCAACACATAGCACACTGCGCTGCTCGGTTTCTTACATTACACACAAAATCAAAATTAAATTCACAGCTATTAATTCTGACTCCTGGTGACCTGTCCTCCATCAGTTTTCCAAGGCTGGAAATCTTTATGGGAGGAGATAGCCTGTCTTTATTCACTTATAGTAGGTACATAATAACTGTTAGTTGGAAAATCAGCCTCTGCATTAGCATGTTACAACTACAGGACACAGATTTTTTGTGATAACTTTTATATGTGTTGCTAAATAGCATGTGCATTTAGTCATTCCAGAAACACAAAGTGGGCACCGCATGTCAGAAGCTAGGCTAGGTGCCAGAGAGTCGCCAAAACTTAAGACACCTCCTGCCTTTGAGAAGTCTGCAGTAAGAGACCTGACAGATACAGTTAATTAAAAGGGAAGGAGAAAAACTGAAGATGAGTAAGGAATAAAGAATGACATTCAGGTTTATGGAGTGGCAACTTGTGTTTGCTGTGAACGCATTTTTAAAAGCAGAGATAAATCTTTCGGTGATGGTGAAGGTGTGCAGTGAATTTAGATTGGGATTCATACATGTGAATGCATTAACTTTTTTTAATGAATGAAGGAAAAAGGGATAAGGAGAGAGAATCCACACATGAGCCTACAAAACCAACCAGATTTGAGGCTGGCCAAAGCCCGGGCTCCTGACGGGCAGTGGACACCTGCATCCGAGTCTGTACCCCACCTGCTGTGTAGTACAGATTCCTTGACTCCACTCCACACCTCTGGCGTCACATTTTCTGATGACTGGCTCCTAGGAATCCGTCTCCTTGTTTTTAATAAGGTGAACATTCATGTGAGAATTTGGTGAGGCCAGCAGTTACTGCCTTGCATGCTGTTATTCTCAGGTGCCAGTGGCCGCCCACTTTGGATGAGAAGAACAGGAAAAGAATGGGCTAGCTTGTGCTGTGCTGATGGTTCAAATTCCTCACTTCCATTTGCTGACCTCGTGGTCTCTGTACTCATGCGAGCCCTCCCTCCATCACCTTGAAGAGAACACAGACTATCCAACCTTTCTGTTCTCACACTACATGAAAAATTATGTTTAGTAGTTTGTCATCTTATTCCTTGCCTTTTGTTATTCTGTAAGCTGCTTTGACATTGTGGCTAAAAATATGTTTCTGCCAACCTGAAGGCACTTGGTCCTAATCTATCAATGTAAAGGTACAGAGTTTGAATCCACCTGCTACTCTTCACGAGAAAGATGGGCAATCTTCTCATGTGAGATTTCCTGCCCCTGAAAGCCCACTGGAGGGTCAGCAATAGGTCACTTCTGACTCAACAGTCTATAACAACAACCACAACAGTATACAACACAACAGTATGTATCAGCAATGAATAAAGAAGGAGTACAAACTCATCTATAGGTGGTTGTTGTTGTTGAGTGTTGTCAAGTTGGCTTCTATTCATATTAACCAAACAACATACAACAGAACCAAACCCGGTGGATCCGGCACCATCTTCCCAGTCTCTGCTAAGCTCAAGTGGGGTCAGAAAGTAGGGGAAGGGGTCCTACAATTCCACTACCAAACAACCACGAGAATGATTTTTCTGCTTAAATATTTCTTCCAATCTTTCCTATGCCTTATTTTGTATTTGTTTTGCATTGTTGAAATCTTGGTATACATTTTAATAAACTATCTGGGGGGGAGAGAGAGAGAGATTGATAGGGAGAGAAAGATAGATAGATAGATAGATAGATAGATAGATAGATAGATAGATAGATAGATACACACACTTGGCAAAACTAAGGAAGTACTAGTTGCTACTTCCAGGGAGCTCTGGTGGCCCAGTGCATAAAGAGTTGTGCTGGTAACTCACAGGCAGGCAGTTTGAATCCAATGGGATGACAATGAGAGTGGGAGAGTAGTAATCAAGGAACATGGACCTAATTAGATATTCCACTGGACATACATTTACAGATGCACCACTGTTACCTATCAGTAAGTTTATGACTTGATTTTTCAATGAGATGATGCTGAAAGTGCTAGAAAATCAGTGCTCTCATGCTTCCTATGCATCTGAGAGCTGGACAATGAATAAGGATGCCAGATGAAGTCTTGATGCATTTGCTTTGTAGTGATGGAGAAGAGTACTGAATATCCTACGGCCTGCCAAAAGAATGAACTGGTGTGTGTTGGAAAAAGTGAAGCCTGAGTGTTCCTTGAAGGCAAGGATGGTAATGGTCTGTCTCTCATGCTTTGGGCATGTTGTTAGGAGAGGCTATTCCTTGGAAAGGGATATAATGCTTGGAAAAATGGAGGGTCAGCAAAAAAGAGGAAAACCCCCAAGAACACATATTGACATGGTGACTGCAGCAATGGGCTCAAATGTATCAGAGATGGTGAGGATGGCACAGGCTAGGGCAGATTTCAGATCTGTTCTTTACAGGCTAGGATTTGTATTTTATTCAAAAGCATGCAACAGCAATATGCATATGAGAATATTTTAACAAGACTCAAAACCCCTTAAGCATGTCCTTTGTTCCAGTATTCCCAGTGACAAGAATATAATTGTAAATAAAGAAGAAGCTTCACACATCAATACAAAAATAATAGCACCTATCTTTTGGGCTGTGACTGTTAAGTAAGTTGATTCACAGAATTGCTTAGAATCATGCCTGGCACAGAGTTTGGTTATATGGATTTAATTATTTGAACAAGAAAAAGAAATTATATTTGAATTAGCAAAAAATACGATGACAGGGAATGAGAAGGACATTGTAATATATCTGCATGATTTAGTTTTATACAGTCATTGAAAAGGATGTTTCTAAAGAGTGTAATCTTTTTTGCCCACTGCAGTATTTTGTATGCACTCTCCATTCCCAGAGCGAACACTGTGCCCATTTGGAAAAATGCTTCCAGCTCATCAGTCAGAGATGCTGCCCACAAAACATTCCTCTAACCCCTGGCTGAACGGGTCCAGATTTTCTGCGTCTCTGATTCTTATGCACACCTCTATTAACAAGCACTAATCCATCCTTGTCAGTCATTCTATGATTCTGTGCCACAGAACCTGTGATTTTAACTCCTGTTAGGCTAGTTTCCTGTGCCTCTGCCTTAACTTGCCCCTGGACCCCAGGTGGGAGTGTGACTAAACTCAATAAATTTGTCCATTAGAACTATGTAGGTGCATGAACGAAAAATTATCTTCCCTCAAATGCAGTGGCAAATTTCCTGTGAAAGCCTGACTTCTTTCAAAAGGCATTTCCTCTCTTTCCCTTTTCCTCATAGATCTTTGCTCTAGTGTTTCTGACCTTCTCATGGGTGAAAATGGGAGTATTTGGGGGAGAGCATGAGTTATTTTGAGGACAATGAGGTAAAATTGGGTGCTTCACATTGTTTTCTTGTTTCGGTTTTTTATCATTTCTTCCATTTTCAGTAATTTCCTGTGTAACTAACTGCAGCAATATTCATAGTTATCTTTCTTAATTGTGATTTTGACAAAGGTTTACAGAAAAGTTGGATTTTCTTTCATTCATTGTTGCATAATTTCCTCCCTTTCACCCCCTTCCCCCGTCCACTTTACTATGCACCTCTTATTCTCAACTGTTGTCATACAATTAATGCCTAATCATATATTCCCTTTAAACAGTTATTTCCTTCATCTGTTTCAATGCAATATTCATTATTTATCTCCTCTTTTCTTAGTTTCTTGCAACTCCCTGTCAGTCCTGTTTTATAACAGTAGCATTATGCAGTATTTGTCCTTTTGTGACTGACATATTTCACTCAGCATAATGTCCTCCAGGGTCACTCAGGTTATGTAATATTTTATGAGTTCCCTGGTCTTCAGTGCTGCACAGAATCCCATTGTTTGAATATACAATTTTTTTCTGTCCTTTCATTTGCTGATGAGCATTTGGTTTCCTTCCATCTCTTTGTGTGGTGAATAAAGCAGCACTAAACATGGATATGCATTTCACAGTGTTTTCAATAGCTTCATAGGGTCGCTGTGAGTCGCCTGTGACTCAAAGGCACTTAACAACAATAACATCAACATAGAGAGAGAGAGAGAGATCAGCTGGCCCAGTGGACAGAAAGCGATGCTACCAAGCCAAAGGTGGGTGACTTTTAATCTGCAGCCCTTGGGCCTATCTTTCATTGATTTTGTTCAGACATTCCTCTAGGTCGTATAGCCCTGGTGTACAAGTTGCCGTACAGCGGTCACTTGTGGTTGCTGTGAGGCTGAACACTGGGACACTGATGTGTCAAATGCATTAATGGTTGGTTAACCAGTGCGGACAGAGAGTGGGGTGGAGCTCCCCAATTAAAACAAGCTTGGAAGGAGGAGTAGCATCCACTTCTGTAATAGCTTGCCTCCGGAAACCGTACGAACCTGGAGAGAGGATGAAAGGCACCCAAGCGTCGAGGACTCTCCTTCATAGGGTCGCTATGAGTCGCCTGCAACTCGACGGCACTTAACAACAACAACAACAACAACAACAACAACAATTTTTTCAGCAGCAGCCAGGCCTTTCTTCCAAGGTAGCTCCAGGAGGCTTCAAACCCCCAGCCTTTCAGGTTAGCAGATGAGCATGTTAACCCTTTGTACCACCCAGGGACTCCTGAGTAAACCCAGGTCCAAGTCATTTTGGCCTGTGCCCCCTCTGCAATTTTGCCCTCCAGACATGTCCTCACTGGAGAGCTCTGATCAGAGCTGAGTGTGATGGAGAAAAATCTCTGCTGACATCCTTCCAGTGCTGACTATGTCATCCAATCCCTTGATAACACCTGGCATATTGTTGTTGTTGTTAAGTGCCATTGAGTTGAGTACAACTCATAGAAACCCTACAAACAACATATCTGAACCATATCCTTTACTGTACCATCCGTATCATCTCGAATATACTTGATTCATTGCTGCAGTCACTGTGTCAGTCCATCTCATTGAAGCTTTTTCTCTCTCCCTGACCCTCTACCTCTCCAAGCATGATAGCCTTTTCCAAGGAAAGCGCACTCTAGCTGCACTTCTACAAGACTTAGCTGTTCTTTTGGCCGTCTGTGGGACACCCAGCACTCTTCTCCAACACCACAGCTCAAAGCATCGATCTTTCTTCTGTCATCCTTATTCACTGTCCAGCTCTCAGTCATAGCAGGTGACTGAAAAGACCATGGCTTGGTCAAGCACACACACCTTAAGTCTTTAAGCTGGCATCACTGTTCTTCAAGTCCCTGCCAGCAGCCTTTCCCAATGCAATGCATCTTTTTATTTCTTGACTGCTGATATCGATGATGTTGACTACAGATCCAAGCAAAATGAAATCATTGACAACTTTAATCTTTCTCCATCCATCGCAATGTTGCCTAAGGGCCCAGTGGTAAAGATCTAGGTTTTCTCAATGTTAAGATGTAATCCATACTGCAGGTTGTAGTCTTTGATCTTCTCCTTTGCTTCCAGTCCTCATCACTTTCAGGAAGTATTCTGGAATTCCCATTCTCTTTAAAGTTAGCTATAGTTTGTAGAGATCCATATTTCTTCCCATTCCAAAAAAAAGGTGACCCAACAGAGTGTAGAAATTATCATACAATATCACTCATATTACACACTAGCAAAATCTGCTGAAGATTATCCATAAGTGACTGGAACAGTACATTGACAGAGAACTACCAGAAATACAAGATGGGTTTAGAAAAGCCTGTGGCACTAGAGATATTATCACCAATGTCAGATGGATCTTGGCAGAAAGCAGAGTTCCAGAGTGTGTGTGTGTGTGTGTGTGTGTGTGTGCATTTCATTGACAATGTAAAGGCATTTGACTCTGTGGATCACAACAAATTGTGGTCAACCTTGAGGAAAATGGAAATCCGAGAACCTTTGATTGTGCTTATGCAAAACCTATACTTAGACCAGGAAGCAATCCTCAGAACAGGAACAGGGTAACACTACATGATTCAAAATGAAGAAGGAAGTGTGTCAGGGATGTATCCTGTCTCCATACCTTTTCAATCTATATGTAGACAGATCATTCAGGATGCTGGGCTTTATGAGAAGGAATATGGCATCAGGATTGGAGACTCATCAACAATCCACATAATGCAGTTGATACAACCCTGCTTGCTGACACTGAGGTGGACCTGAAGCACTTGCTACAGAAGGTCAAGGACTGTAGTCTTCAATCAATATTGACTGAAGCTCAACATCAAGAAAACAAAGATTCTGATTATTGGCAGCACCATGATGGATGGAGAAGAGATTGAGGTCATTAACAGTTACAGCTTCCTCAGCTCCACAATTAACACTCTTGACACCAACATCAGGAAATAAAAAAACGGATTGCATTAGGTAAATCTGCTATCAAGGACCTTTCCACAATACTGAAGAGCAATGATGTCAGTCTATAGACTAAGATGAGCCTGATCCAGGCCACAGTCTTCACAATTACTTGCTATTTATCAGAGACCTGGACAATGACTAAGGAAGACAGAAGCATCTATGCTTTTGAACTGTAGTGCTGGAGAAGAGTCCTGAACATACCATGAACCACCAAGAAAACAAATAGGTCTGTCCTGGAGAAAGTGAAACCGAGTTTCTCTTTGGAGGCTAGAATTTTGAAGCTTCGTCTTACATATTTTGGGCATTTGGCCAGGAGAGACCAATCTTTGCAGAAGGACATCATGCTTGTAAGGGCAGAGAGACAGCGCAGGAGAGGAAGACCATGGATGAGATGGATTGATACCTTGACTAGGGCAATGGTGGTGGGTATGTTGAAGTCAGCGAGATTGGCTCAGGACAGGGCAGATTTTAGAGCTATTGTACAAAGGGTTGCTATGAGTCATAGGTGACTTGACAGCACATAACAACAACAACAACAATAGTTTGTTATGCTCCACACAGTCAAATTCTTTGGCATAGTCAATAAAAAACTATAGACATTCTTCTGGTATTCTCTGCTTTCAGCCAGGATTCACCCAGCATTAGCAATGATATCTCTGATGCCACAGCCTCTTCTAAACTCAACATGAACTTCTGAGAGTTCTCTGTCAATATACTGTTTCAGCCATTTTTGGATGATCTGCAATATTTTACCTGCATGTGATACTAATGAAAATGATAATTTCCACATTCTTTCAAATCATCATTTTTAGGAATGGGAATAAATAAGGATATCTTCCAGTAACTTGGCCACATAGCTGTCTTCCAAGTTTCCTGGCACAGACTGCTGGGTACGTTCAGAACTGTATCTGTTAGTTGAACACGTCAACTGATAATCCCTTAGTTCATGTGGCCTTATTTTTTTTCTAATAACTTCAATGCAGTTTGGACTTCTTCCCTCATTACCATTGGCTCTTGATCATATGCTCCTTCCTGAAATATTTTGGTACCAATCAATTCTTTTTGGTACAGTGATGCTTTGCACTCCTCTCTTCTTTTCATAATTCCTGGATCCTTCAAGATTTTGCCTATAGTATCTCTCAGTATTGAAACTCAAGGCTTGAATTTGTTTTTCAGATCTTTCAGCTTGAGAAATTCTGAGGGGATTATTCCCTTTTTATTCTTCAGCTCCACTCTTTGCAGATTCCATTATAATACTTAGATTTGTCTTCTCAAGCTGCACTTTGAAATCTTCTGTTCATCTCTTCTACTTCAACATCTCTTCCTTTTGTTTTGACTTCTTGACAATCTACTGCCATTTTCAGTCCTCTGATATCCATGTTGGCCTTTTATTTCTCCTCTCTCTATGTAATGACATTATGCTTTCATCAAGGATTATTTTTTTTTATCATCCCACATCTCCTCTGGTCTCTTGTCATTGATGTTCAGTGCTTAAATCAATTCTTCAGATGATTTTTTAACTCTGGTGGGATAGACTTAAGGTCATGGTTTGGTTCTTGTTGGACTTGTTTTCATTTTTTTAACTTCAAATTGATGATCTATTCCATAATCAGTGACTGTCTCATTTTGTCTGCTGATATTGAGCTTCTCCAACAATAATTTCTACAGATGCAGCCAATCTGATTCATATGAAGCCCATCAGATGAGAGGGACATGTGTAAAGTCACTTTTTTATTTTTTTAAAAAAGTATTTGCAATGGATGGTTCATTGAATGCACCAAATTCATTCATTCCAAGTCCAGCCTCATTTCTGTCATCAAATCCATAATTCCCTACTGTCGTTCCTTCTACTTTATTTCTAACTTTGAATTCCAGTCACCAATTACTGTTAATGTATGTTGACTACATGTTTCTGAAAAGTTGGTAGAATTCTTCAATCTCCTCATCTTTGCCCTTTGCAGTATTAACAGGTCTTCCTTGTATATGTATGAATAATATACTATCCCTCACAGCATTGTTCTTCAGGCTAGATTTTACAACGGCCTTTTGAACTATGACTGCAACACCATTCTTCTATTTTTCATTCCCAGCATAATAGATCATATCACACTGTCTAATTCAAACTGGCCAATGCCAGTGCATTTCAACTTGAAATGAACGTCTATCTTTGTATGTTCTACTTCATTTGCCATCATGTCATCTAAGATTCAAAGTGACACTAACTAAGAAGAACCGATCTCAACCTTGCCTTATACAGCCCATCCTCATCCTCACCAGCTTTGATATGTTAAGGCCTCTGTACAGTCACTGTGTCAGTCTATCTTGTTGAGGGTCTTCCTTTCTTTCTCTAACTCCATCTTTTCCAGCCTGATGTCTTTTCCAAGGATTGACCCATCCTGATACACCCAAAATATATGAGGCGAAGTTTTCCCATCCTTGCCTCTAAGGAGCGTCGTGTTTGAACTTGGCACATAGGGAGGAAGTAAATGTTTTCTGACAAATCACGAAGCCTACATTTTCAGCATCTCATAGTCATTCCTCGGCCCCCACCACACAGCCCAGCAGGAAGTCAGACTTCCCACAGGAAAGAACCCCTACCGTTTCATCGAATCCCATGTAGAGGAACTGCTGGTACCACTGTTGCACCTCTGGCCGAGACCGGTCCCACAGCTGCCGTTTCTGGCGTTTGAGGCTGCCCAGGAAATCTTTTGCTTTGTTCTCTTCAACAGCTACTGTAGTCTTCAATGGAGCAGATGCTGAAACAACAATTCCCCATCCCCAAAGCACAAAGAATGATTACTGTTTGCTTACTGGTATGAATCACTGTTACATATCCCACTCTTGCTATCCATTAAGTTCTGACTCAGTTTAGCCTTAGCATGGGGTGCCTAAAATACAGCCTCAAGGTATCAGTTTTCCCAGTTTCTTTTAGTAGGCTTTCCTTATTGTTGTTGTTGTTGTTGATGTTAGGTCCCACTGAGTCCACTACAACTCATAGCAACCCCATGAACACAGATCAGAACCTTGCCCTCTCCTGCACCTGTCCTTTTGATCTCTGCTATATCCAGCCTATTGTTGCAGTTAACTCTTTGAATCCATCTCATTGAAGGTCTTCCTCTCTTTCACTAGCTCCAGGCATGATGTCTTTTCCCAAGAGGTGGGCACTCCGAACAACATGCCCAAGGTATGTTCACCATCCTTGTCTCTAAAGAGCACCTTGCTTTCACTTCCTTCATCACTGACTTGTTTGTTCTTCGGGCAGTCCATGGGATATGCGGGACTCTTTTCCAACACCACAATTCAAAGACATCCATTCTTCTTTGGCCTTCTTTATTCACTGTCCAACTTCCAGATGCATGAAAATATCATAGCTTAGATCATGCACATCTTAGTCTTTAAACAGATACCTTTGCTCTTTTGCACTTTAAAAAGGTCCTTGGCAGCAGATTTGCCCAACACACAGGCTAAGATTAAACTTCTAGGCCCCAGAGAAAAGCAGCTCATTTACCATGCTCTGACCCCAGCCCTCACTCAAGAAACTGTGGCTTATCTGTTACCATCGAGTTGATCCTAACCTATAGCAATCCCATTTGTTGCAAAACAAAACCAGTTCTACAGGATTTCCACCTTTCAGAAGGAGACTTCTAGGTCTTCCATGGTATCTCTGAGCAGGTGCAAACTTCTCACTAGTTGAATGCCTAACCACTCATACCATCATGAATTCCTGAGTAATGACTTGTTATATGCCATTGAGTCATTTGCAACTCATAGCAACCCTATGTACAACAGTCCTATGCCTTGCTCTATCCTGAGCCAACTTATCATCTCTGACACACCTACCCACATTACCCCAGTCACTGCTTCAGTCCATCTCATCAAGGGTCTACCTCTGTTGCACCGTCCTTCCACCCATAATGTCCCTCTCCAAAGACTGGTCTCTCCTTATAACATGCCCAAAATATGTCAGACAAAGCTTCAGAACCCTTGCCTTCAAGGAGCAACCTGGTTTCACCCTCTCCAGGACAAACCAGTTGGTTCTCCTAGCAGTCCATTCAATACTTTTCTCCAGCACCACAGCTCAAAGGCGCCAATTTTCCTTCTATCATCCCTAGTCATTTTCCAGATTTCTGATGTGTAGCAAGTAATTGCAAAGACCATGGCCTGAATTGGGGGCACTTTGGTCTCCAGAATGGCATCGCTGCTCTTCAGTACTCTGGAGAATTAAAATAGTACAATGAGCATATGTGAAGTTATGTCCACCATATATTACAAATGAATGTGTCTGCTTGGAAGACAAAGTAAAACACTAACACACTGGAATGATAGGCCCTGAAATGGTGGATACTAGGTCAGTCTGGTGACAGGGTCACATTCTCACATCAGTTTGCTAAAACACACAGTACCACCTAACATCACCGCCTATGGGCCTCACAGTCTGATCACTGATGATTTCAGTCAATGATGGCATCTTGAACGGTTCTGACTCTGCTCCTTCAACAACTTCCCATCGCGGCTTCACTTGTTTAGAATGTGCCTCTTCTGCAAGATGCCCTTTGTAGAAGCAGTTACCCCCACTTCTCCTCATCTGTGCCACCACGCTGCCCCTTCTGCCTTTGCCCTCCCACTCCCTGTCTCAGTGCTAAGAAGAACAAGTTAATGTGAGTCAAATGTCTGGTGTATGTGCAGATGACATCAAGAAATATTAATAGAATTTGATTTTGCTACTTTGGGTCCATCTGAGTATTTTCTTAAGGGCAAGTCACAATGTTTCGTACACAATGGGGGAGCTCTGCTGGCATAATCAGTAGGGGGTTCGCTGCTGACCCAAAGGCAGTGCATCTCTTGTAGTTCAAATCCACCAGTGGCTCCAAAGGGGAAAGATGTGCAATCTCCTTCCATGCCATTTCCAGCCTCAGAGACCTAATGAGAGGTCAGCTACGTGCCAGGTCCAATTCAGTGGCAATGAGGAGAAGGTCCACATGGATAGTAGGTACTCAATGTGTATTGCTGGCTTGGATAAAATCCAGATTATCTCAACTGTATGTTCTCTGCCTAAATTTAGTAGGCTTCAGTAGCCTGGACCTCTGAGATTGTCTAGTCACGTGTGGGCATCTTAGTGAGGTGGGCCTTCCCTACAGTCTCAGATGTGCACGTACCAGGGGCCCATGAATGCTGGGCATGCTGGGAACAATGTGAGAAGACTGATAATAGGAGTGGGAGCTCCCCTAGAAACTCCACTGCTGGGAGACAAATATGGGGTTGACTGGAAGGTGCAGAGAAGCACGTGCTCTAGGGCCCTTTTACAGCTTTCAGCCTATTGCATTAGAGTAAGCTCTCATTCATGGCACTCCTATATTAGAGTAGATTTGTGCTTCATGGGGCTTTCTTACCCCCTTTTTTTCTAATCTTAACCGAAGGTTGAAAATTCACAAACCATACTGCCTTTTCATATAATCAATCATTCATAGACAGTTTGTTTTGTAACATCAATTACCATTTATTTACTTGGATCCACAATCAGCACCAATGCTAGGAGCAGTCAGTACATCAAAAGACATGTTGCATTGGGAAAATCTCCTATTAAGAACCTCTTTGAAGTGCTAAAGAGCAAGGACATCAGTTTAAAGACTATGGTACACCTGATCCAAGCATTGGTATTTTATTGTTTCTTATGCATCTGAGTATCGGACATGTATAAAGAAGAAAGAAGAAGAATCAATGCCTTTGAATTGTGGTGCTGGCAAAAAATGTTGAATTTACTCGATGTTGCCAAAAAAAACAAATCTGTCTTGAAGAAGTGCAATCAGGGCTCTCTCTGTGGGCAAATATTTTCAGGAGGGGCTAGTCCTGGGAAAGATGTCATGCTGGGAAGGGTAGAAGGTTGATGAAGGGGAGTAGGAGACACCAGGAAAGGATCTGAGATCATCACTGTAACAGTGCTGGAGAATGGGGCAGGCTAGAGAAAGGTTCCATCTGTTATCCATAGTACTGCTGTTAGTTGTAATCGACAGCATCTAATAGCAACTATGTGATTAAATAATTATAATGTCTAGTCAACCTCCATGGAGTTTTCAGTAAATGATTTTTCCATTTTTTCAGAAGTAGACTGGTCACCAGACTTTTCTTCCAAGGAGTCTCCAAGTGGCCTTGAACTTTCAAATTTTAGTTGAACTTGAGTATGTTAACAGCTTGCACTATTCACTGGCCTAGCCTACTATAATTCCTCATTGAGGAGAGAAAAGAATAAATTATTCAAATGTTCATGTCATAAAAACAGTAAAATAGTTACATGACATCTTAATTTTATGGATGAAGTTGAAAGTTCAGAGAGGGAAAATAACTGTCCAAATGCAGCACATCAGATTTAATTGATAACCCAGGCCATGGTCTTCTCAGCTACCTGTTATGCTAAAAAGGGTTGGACAATGACTGAGAATGACTGACGAAGAACAGATGCTTTTGAGTTGTGGTGCTGCAGAAGGGTCTTGAACATACCACTGACCACCAAGAAAACAAACTGGTCTGTCTTGGAGAGGGTTTTTCCTTGGAGGCTAGGACTTTGAAGCTCCGCCTCATTTATTTTGGGCACATGGCCAGGAGAGATGAGCCCTTGGAGAAGGACATTATGTCTGGAGGAGTGGATCGACAGTGCAGGAGAGGGAGACCCAGGGTAAGATGGATTGATATAGTAACTAGGGCGATGGGGGTTGGTGTGTCGGGGTTAGTGAAACTGGCTCAGGACAGGGAAGGATTCCAAGCTGCTATACATAAGGTCACTATTCATCGCAGGCAACTCAACCAATAATATTCTATGACAGGTTTGGAAGCAGGAGTGGCATCCACTTCCTAAACAACTGGCCTCCAGAAACTCTATGAACTGATAAATGTCTATAGTTGTAGAGGGGCTTTAGGCCTTTTGTTCATTGGTTCGCTATGAGTTGTGCTTGACTCGAAGGCAATCAACAGCAACAGTGTGCCTGATTAGAACTGTCCTGGAGTTTATACTGTGTGGCTCTTAGAGTCTCCTGGGCCTCCAGTGTCCTAGTGGTAAGAGACGTGCACTGCCCACCAAAGAGCACATAACAACAGACCCTCCTGGTGCTGTCTTTTGCTTCCTACCACATTTATCTTAAAAGGATTTTGTACTTCAGTCATTAGTAGAAAAAAGATTTTTCCACCTCACTCCCTTATCCCTGTGATTACTTGAATATAGAGTTCCACAATGGCACCATTCCCTGATTACAGCGTGAGGTTTCATGTACTACAGAAGATAGCCTCTAAATTTAGATATGTGCATGTCTGGTGGTTCTAAAATAAACAGCACTCAATTAACACCACGACATTGTTTCTTTTCTTTTTGAGTCCACACAAAGCATCCAGAAAAACAATCTTCAAACATTTACCAGCAACAATATTTATCTAATGAAACACTTCACCACTTACAGAATAAGCCCTTCAGACCTGCTAACCTTTTAAGGAGTAAACACATCTGAGCTGCCAAGTACAGACTCTAGCGAGCACATTCAACACGGCCATTTCATTTTAATCTGGTTAGGAATGCAACCTTTATCTGCTGGGGTTCTGTTTACCTTCTCGTTTTTGAAGCATCATCTTGAGTTTATTTCCACTTATACCACCTAAACGAATGAAAATAAAAATCAGTTTCAGAGTAGCAATGAAGCTTTTCATTTCTCAAATACATGAAACAGAGTTGGAAGAAAGAACTGCATGTCCTCGCTCTTAAATTGACAATCTGGTGATAGAGCAGAGGGCAACTCATGTTAAAAGGCTGGGTTTCTTTAGCACTCCCCATCGCTTGTAATTGCATCAGAGATGAGGTCACTGTTGGCATGGGAATCCTTTCCCATCATTCGTTCCTCATCCTCATGTTCATACTCCATGATCTTGCCCCTTCCCTTCTAGCCAAGGTAGCAGTGTATCACTGAATCATTAATAGAGACCTCCTAATAGTATGTAATGTTTGTTGTATTACCTATCATATAAACAAAGCAAATCTCTGGGCTGCCTGTGGCTAATTCTGGTTACCATGACCCTGACTGACCAAAGGCAATACTGAGTCGTTCCCAATGAAAAGTGACATCATTCATTTAGCCTTTTTGTAATATGAAGATGATCACCCATGTATTCTGTTTACCTCTCAGCCAACTTTCCTTTTTTTCATGGTTTAATGGGCTTAATGTTGTTGGCTCCTGTAAAGTTGACCTTGGTCTCCTGGTGATCACATGCAATTACGACCAATGAGATTATTACTGGCTCCTTTTCCAGAAGTAGATTGACAAGTCTTTCTTCCTAGCCTACCTTAACATAGAAGTTCCACTGAAATCTGTTCAACATCATAGCAACATGCAAACCCCCTACTGATAGGCAAATAGAAGTGAACTAGCCAGAAAAAAAAACCCAGTCTCTCTCAGAGAAGGCAAAATTTTACCACTCAAACATGACTGGCCCCTGTTGTTGTTGTTATGTGCTGTTGAGTTGCTTGTGACTCATAGCGACCCTATGCACAACAGCCCTAAACTCTGCTCTGTCCTGTGCCAATTGCACTGTCTCTGACACTCCCATCCCGATTATCCCAGTCGCTGAATCAATCCACCTCATAGAGGGCCTTCCCCTCCTGCGCTGTCCCTCCACCCTCCCAAGCATGATGTCCTTCTCCAAGGACCTGTCTCTCCTTACAACATGTCCAAAGTATGTCAGTCGGAGCCTTGGAATCCTTGCCTCCAAGGAGCCACCCGGTTTAACCCTTTCCAGGACGAATCTGTTTGTTTTCCTAGCAGTTCATGGTACTCTTAATACTCTTCTCCAGCACCACAGCTCAAAGGCATCAATTCTCCTTCTATCCTCCTTGGTCATTGTTCAACTCTCTGATGCATAACAAGTGATGGTGTAGACCATGCCCTGTATCAGATGTATCTTGGTCTCCAGAGAGACACCATTGCTCTTCAGTACTTTGGAGAGGTCCCTAACAGCAGACTTTCCCATGGCAATGGGAAATTTCCTGGATACTGGTGCTAAGAGTGTTGACTGTGGAGCCAAGCAAACTAAAGTTGTGAACAATCTCAATCTCTTCACCATCCATCCTGATGCTGCCAATTGGCCCAGTGGTTAGAGTCTTTGTCTTCTTGACATTGAGCCTCAGTCCATATTGTAGGCTGCAGTCCTTGACCCTCTGCAGCAGGTGTTTCAGGTCCTCCTCAGTTTCCGCAAGCAGGGTTGTGTCATCTGCATAACGCAGATTGTTGATAAATCATCCACCAATCTTGACCCCACATTTCTCCTCATAGAGCCCAGCCTCCCGGATAATCTGTTCTGCATACAGGTTGAAAAGGTATGGAGATAGGATGCATCCCTGGTGTACGCCCTTCCCAATTTTGAACCATGCAGTGTTTCCTTGCTCTGTTCTGACGACTCCCTCCTGGTCCAAGTATAGGTTTCACATTAGAACGATCAAGTGTTCTGGGATTCCCATTCTTCTCAGAGTCAGCCACAGTTTGTTATGATCCACACAGTCAAACGCCTTTGCATAGTCAATGAAACACAGATAGACATTCCCTGGTATTCTCTTCTTTCAGCTAAGATCCATCTAACATCAGCTACAATATCCTTAGTACCAGAACCCCTTCTAAACCCAGCCTGGACTTCTGGCAGTTCTCTGCTGATGTGCTGTTCCAGTCATAGGTCCAGTTGGAAACAGGGTCGTTAGGATGTAATTAGTTCAGGATTTTGATGTTATATTATACTAGAATTAGGGTGGGTGTTAAATTCAGTGATTGCTGTCTTTACAGGAAGAAAAGAGGATACAGACAAGGCCAAAGGAAGACAGAGCTAGAAAGAGACTGGTGTTAGGCTTTCACAAACTAGAGAAACCCTGGGGCTACCAGGAGGTGGGAAGAGCTGAGGAAGGAATGACTCTTCCCAAGAGCCTTCAAAGGGAGCATGACCTTGTCAATACCTTGATTTTGAAGTAAAACTCTAGAACGCTAAAAGAATAATTTTCTATTACTTTAAGCTATCTGGCTTGGTTGGTTTAACCCAATCAAATTTTGTCAGGGTCCATACTGGATTCCGCAGTGACAGGGTAAAGACCACTTTGCTGTTGTTGGTGGTGTGTATAGTCAAGTGAGAACCGATCCATAGCTGACTTCCTGCAGGGTGGTAGAGCCAGTAAATCACATGGGAGGAGACTGTCCCTTTTCTTCCCACGTAGGCACTGGTGGATTTGAACTGTCTGCCTATGAGTTGGCAGTGCAACTCATTCCACTAGGCCACCACAGCTCCCCTAAAACAGCATTACTGGTCCTTATTTACCAATCAAGGAGCTCTGATGGCCTATTCCATACATAAGGAGTTGCACTGATAACCCAAGCGGTGGGGGGGGGGGTCCTTCTCTTGTGGCCCAAATCCACCCGCGACTCCGAGGCAGAAATGAGCAATGTCCTCCATGCAATTTACAGCCTCTTCCAAAATCCTGCTGGAGGGTCAGCTATGAGCGGATTTGTATTCAAAAGCAATGAGTTTAAGTTATTTACTAATCTGTAGGAGTAAGGTCACATTTGTTTAGCTATTTCAAAGCTTCTGCTTTTCGATATGGCTGACATTTGACTCTTCCAAATCTAAAGCACCATAAGGATAAATATTGTATAAGACCATTATTGTAGAATGAGTATAAGGATCCAGGAGGGGTGGGAGAGGCTTGAAGCAAAGGGATGTGGATGTGCAGAGGGAAGAAGGGATTAATCATTGGGTTGTACAATTTGATGGGGGGAGGGTGAGGGAAATTGAAAGAATTTGTTCAAATTCATATTTAAATTTTGTGAGTAAACTAGTAGAAAAAGAAATTTAAAACAAACAAACAAAAACTGTTTTTCAAATGTGCAGTCCGTGGCAGACAGGGGAGAGGACCCCAGTAAGCAAAGTAAATTCAGGCTGTTTGTGCTTCTTTACTCATCTCTAGTGAACTGTTTAACCACATCTAGATTAGTAAGTAAGCCCGTGTTCACTATGTTTGCTGGGTAATTTGATCCTGGTTATGTCCACTGTAGGAAACTAATAATACACATGGGTAATCACACACACACGTGCTTCACTATTCTGGACTCTGAAAAATTTCTTTCATGTTCACATGGAGTGCTCTGCTGACAAAGTCCACAGGAAGTTGTGTTGTTAACCCAAAATCGATACGTCAGTCAACTCCTCCCCTGCAACTTACAGCAGCGGAAACCAGAGGAGCAGTTATGAGTCAGTTCCAACTTAATGGCTATGAGGGGGGTTTAGTATCGACTGTAAATAGAGTGGGTTTTCCTCCCAAAAGAGCAAAATGGAAGAAAAGAACCAATGTTTATTTAACTTACATAATGTTTATGTTGGGCATTATTCTAAGATTTTTTTCTGATTTATTTAACCTTCACAATGTCATTATAGCTACTCCTATTTTACAGCTGAGAAAACTAAAGCACAGGAATTAAGGAAAATTTTTTAAGATCAACTAGCCAGCTAATGGTGGAGCTGGGGTTTGAACCCCAGCTGACAGAAGATGATAGAAGAAGAACTGATGCCTTAGAGCTGTGGTACTAGAGAAGAGAACATGCCATGGACTGCCTGGAGAACAAACAGGTTTATCCTGGAGAGGGAAAAACTAGGCTGCTCCTTGGAGGCAATGATTCTGAAGCTCGGTCTCATGCATAACAACAACAGCAGCCCGGTGGAAAGCCCCTGCTTCTTTTTTCTTTTCCCCAATTTCTTTTTTTTTTTTAATTATTTTCAATGAAAAGTTACAGAGATTTTGAATTTCCATTCATTCATTGTTGCACTTTTCTCTTCGCCCACCCCACCCCCACCCCCAGTGGAGAGCCCCTGTTTCTCACCACTCAGCTCACTATCCTCCAGGCAGAAACACTACTGTGACACAGAATCAAACAACTCCCTATCCCACTTGTAGCAAGACCCACCTCATTCTGACTCTATAAGAATTACCTCTGCCTTATCTGATACAAAATCAGAATTTAGGTCTCCCTCTGAGCTGGTCTACATGGGAGAAAGTTAAATGAATTCACATCAAATGTCTTTGTGTTTGTTGGTTTTTCTTCTTTTCTTATTCTTGGGGTTGGGTGAGGAAACAAAAATTTGTAAATATAGTTCTTCCAAAAATGTTTTCAACAATTAATTTTCATCATCAATACTAAATTTCACTTTGATTAATAAGTGGGATGAAATACCGAGAACATTTCATTCACCTTTGTTCGTTGTTACATGCAGTTAAGCCAATTTTGGCTCAGGGTCACTCCACGTGTTAGAGAGCTGATCTGCCCAGTGAGGTTTCCTTGGTTGTAATCTTTACAGGAAGTATTAAAAGAAGATGGAAAGAATATACTGAGTCACTGGCTCAAAAGGAATTTGCAGACACAGAAGAATTTAATGAAACAACATATGAGCAAGAGCCTATGGTGATGAAGGAAGAAGTTCAAGCTGCTTTGAAGGAAATGGCAAAAAATAAGGCCCCAGGAAT
>NW_006399780.1:12161727-12163798 GCF_000299155.1 Elephantulus edwardii
GATATTCTTTATATCCTGCCAGAGCTCAATTGGTTTATGCTCATCTGTGGCTTCCCTTTTTACCCTGTTGGAGAAGTTTTTGAATGTGCATAGGGATTTGATTCTTAGAAGGTCCCATTCATCTATTTTATCCTCTCCTGGTTGTAAATTTTTCAGGATGCTTGAAAGACTGTTTATGTTGTGGATTAGGCCTTCTAGGGTCCTTCCAAGCTTTTCTTTAATGAAGTTTGTAGTTCTTGGTTTTGGTCCTAGGTCATGATTTCCTTTGAGTTGGGTTTTTTGTATGGAGTAAGGTGTGGATCTTGCTTGAGATTTCTACAGGTAGTTTTACAATTTTGCCAGCACCATTTGTTAAAAAAACTGTCATTTCCCCACTTAACTGATTTCATCCCCTTGTCAAAAAATCAGTTGCCCATAGGTAGATAGGCTGATTTCTGGATTCTCAATTCTATTCCATTGATATATATGTCTGTCATTGTACCAGTACCACACTGTCTTGACCACCACAGCAATGTAACAGGATTTGAAATCAGGGAGTGAGATGCCTCCTACGTTATTTCTGTTTTTAAGGAGATCATTGCTTATTTGGATCCTCTGTCCGTTCCAAGTGAAATTGGAGATTGCCTTTCCCATCTTGTTGAAAAATGGAATTGGTATTTGTATTGGGATTGCATTGAACGTGTAAATTGTGTTTGGTAGTATTGTCATTTTCACAATATTGATTCTTTCTATCCATGAGCATGGTATATTATTCCATTTCTCCAGGTCTCTGTTTATTGTAGTAATGTTTTGTAATTGTCTTTGAATAGATCCTTCGTGCTTCTGCTTAGATTTACTCCCAAGTATTTAATCCTGTGATTAGCTATTGTGAAGGGTATTGTTTCTCTTTGCTCCAGTTCTGTATTCTCTTTGTCACTGTAGAGAAATCCGATTGATTTTTGTATGTTGATCTTATATCCTGCCACTTTGCTGAATTGGTCAACTATGTCCAGTAGTTTTCTTGCTGAGTCTTTAGGGTTTTCTAAGTATACCATCACATAATCTGCATATAGAAATAGTTTTACCTCATGTTTGCCAATTTGGATACCTCTTATTTCCTTCTCTTGTCTTATTTCTAGCACTAAGACTTCCAATACAATACTGAATAGGAGAGGTGATAATTGAGAACAACACTGACTCTCAGGTTTGCACATATACTTTTTATTATGTTGAAGAAATTCCCCTCAAATCCTCTTTTGTTGAGTGTTTTAATCAGGAAAGGGTGTTGGATTTTGTCAAGGGACTTTTCTGCATCGATTGATAGGATCATGTGGTTCTTGTTCTTTGCTTTGTTAATGTGATGAATTACATTGATTGTTTTTCTTATGTTGAACCATCCTTGCATACCTGTTATGAATCCCACTTAGTCATGGTGAATTATTTTTTGATGTATCATTGGATTCTGTTGGCCAGGATTTTATTCATGATTTTAGCATCTATGTTCATGAGAGATATTTACATATAGTTTTCTATTTCAGTGGTGTCTTTACCTGGCTTTGGTATCAAGGATATGTTTGCTTCATAGAATGAGTCTGGGAGAATTTCATCTTTTTCTATTTTCTGAAATAATTTATATAGAATTGGGGACAGTTCTCTGAATGTTTGATAAAATTCACTTGTAAAACCATCTGATCCAGGGCTTTTTTTGGCTGGAAGTTGTTTTATTACAGTTTCAGTTTCTTCTTTTGTAATGGGTCTATTCAGGTGTTCAATTTTGGTTTGTGTCAGTTTAGGTAGGTTTTGAATTTCAAAATATATGTCCATTTCCTCTAGGTTTTCATATTTTTTTGAGTATAATTTTTCATAATATTCCCATGTTAGCCTTTTTATTTTAGTTGGTTCTATTGTAATGTTGCCCATTTCATCTGTTATTTGCATTTATTTGTGTCTCTTCCTTCTTTCCCTTTGTTAGTTTTGCTAGTGGCTTGTCAATTTTATTGACCTTTTCAAAGAACCAACTTCTAGTTTTGTTGATGGTTTCAATTGTTTTTCTGTTTTCTATTTTATTTATTTTTGCTCTAATTTTCATAGG
>NW_006399780.1:12163898-12173294 GCF_000299155.1 Elephantulus edwardii
TCAAGAAGACAAAGATTCTCACCACTGGACCAATTGGCAGCATCAGGATGGATGATGAAGACATTGGGATGGTTCACAGCTTTAGTTTGCTTGCCTCCACAGTCAAGACTTTTGGCGGCAATATCCAGGAAATTAAAAGATGTATTGCGATGGGTAAGTCTGCTGTTAGGGACCTCTCCAAAGTACTGAAGAGCAATGGTTTCTCTCTGGAGAATAAGGTGCATCTTATACAGGCCATGGTCTTTGCAATCATGTGTTATGCATCAGAGAGTTGGACAATGACTAGGGAGGATAGAAGGAGAATTGATGCCTTTATGCTGTGGTGCTGGAGAAGAGTACTGAGGGTACCATGGACTGGAAGGAAAACAAACAGATTCATCCTAGAAAGGGTTAAAGAGGGTTGCTCCTTGGAGGCAAGGATTCTGAGGCTTCGTCTAACATACTTTGGACATGTTGTAAGGAGTGACCGGTTCTTGGAAAGGGACATCATACTTGGGAGGGTAGAGGGAAAACGCTGGAGGGGAAGGCCCTCTATGAGGTGGGTTGATTCAGTGACTGGAGTAATCGGGATGAGTGTGTTGGAGACGGTGCGACTGGCACCGGACAGAGCAGAGTTTAGGGCCATTGTACATAGGGTTGCTATGAGTTGCAAGCAACTCGACGACACGTAACAACAATCTTTACAGATTGGGAGCTCTGGTGGCCTAGTGGCAAGAAGCTGTGCTGCAATCCCAATGGCATGCAGTTCAAATCCACCAGCTGCTCCACAAAAGATGGATGTCGAGAATATCCTCCCATGCAATTTACTGCGTTTGAAAACTCGCTGGAGGGTCAGCTGTGGGTCAGATCTGACTCAACGGCACACAACAACAACAGTCTTTACAGAAGCCTAGCACGAGGTCTTTCTCTCGTAGAACCACTGGGTAAGTATGAACCACCGACTTCAACTTTTCAGTTAACAGCTGAGGCTTAACCATCCTACCACCAGAGCGTCTCCCTTCACATGTTTTTATTGTTGTTATGTACCATCAGTTCAGTAATGATCCCTAGGCTCACCGTTCAGCAGTTTTCAAGAGGCAGCAAATTGCTTGGGAGGAGATTGCCCATTTCTCCTCCATGGAGCAGATACTGCATTCGATCTGAGTTCTTAAGATTTGGCAGCGCAGCTCCTTAATAGGTCACCAGGTGTAGAAGGGTTAAAATTGGGTTTACTTTACTAGTGTCCTGAGTCACTGATCTGGGTTTGATGCTGCAGCTCCTCTTTGATGGGTCAGGCACATGTAGACACCTGGTGGCAGCAAAAAGCAAGCTAGTGGGCTGATCGCCAAAAAAAGGAAAACTACACATCTTTACTTGAACATGTCAATCCAGCAGAATTCTATGATCCAGTATTATTATTTTTATCCAGTTCTAAAAGTGTTTCTAATTAATCCAATACTTTATTAGAAAACATCATGTCTTGTCTAGTAGAATACTTCCTCCCCCAGTGAATCGATCTGAAAACCTATAGAATTGTGTGCTTTTTTCTAGAACTGTTAGCATGGAAGAATCTCCTATTCTCAAATGTTGCATAAAGGTTTTGTCTCATGACGGGCGAAATGCAATGGCCTTGATGAATAAACTCTGGCATCTTATATCTAGATGTAAGGAACCCGAATCTGGCTGCAGAAGGAAGAAGTTATTGAGATAGTGAGATAATTGTCTTCACAGGCTCTTAATCTGATGGGCTCTTGGTTTCTGGGAAGGTTTTAGGGGTCTGGAGAGGCGTTGAAAATTGTCTTTCCATCTACACACACTGCCACTGTTTTGATTCTGACTCCTGGCAACCCTCTGTGAGGTTTCCCTGGCTGTCACCACTTCAGGGAAGAGACTGTCCGCCTTTATCCCCGGGAGCAGCTGGCAACTCCAGATTGCTGACCTGTGGTTAACAACCAAACATGCGGTGCACTATGCCATCAGGACACCTTTTTCTGCAAATAGTCTAGTTTTAAGCACAATTTCAAATTGTGTTAGTGATCCAGACAAGATTAAGAACTTCTGTTTAAGAAATTTACCATGTAGCTGCAGAGAAAAAACACATTCAGAGTCAAAGGTCACAACTAGCTGCCTATAGATGAACTCTTGTCTGCGGATGCATTTTATTAGAGAACCCAGTACCTACCAAAGGTGGATTTGAACTCCTTTAGATCAAAAAGATGTCCTGGTGGCATAGTGCATAATCTGCCATATTGCTAAGCAAAACGTCAGCAGTTCAAATCCACTAGCTGCTCTGCAGAAGAAAAATAGGCAGTCGCCTCTCCCATAAGGATTTTACAACCATGGCAATTAAAGAAGAGTCACTATGAATCAGAACCAAATCAATGACAGTGGGTTTGATTATTTCTTTCAGGTCAAAATCATTTATTCCATCTCATATCTATAAGCTCCATCTACTTCAGATACTTACCGAGTCCTCTGAGGGTATTCACATTGGCATCCTTTTTGAACACTACCTGATTGTCATTAGAATAACTGTGCCAGTCAAGGAACTTGCTGGCCTGGGCTCTGAGGAGGGCCAGAAAGCCTAATAGGACTCTCCCAGCCTGTTTAACACTCAACACACCAACCTCGCGATTCATGAATAGGTGGTGACACTTCCCATGTTCCCAGGACAATCTCAGTCATGCTTGATGTCCAGCCATAATTAATGATAATGCCTCCTTTCACACTCTAAAGTATTCCAGTTTGGACGATATATGGCTACCCCAGTTTTACAGGCATAGGCACAGCAAGAAATGGCTGGAAGAATCTCTAGGGACTGTGACATCTCTCAGGGAGGGGGGACTCTGATAGGTGGGAGGAGACACAGATTATGCTGTGGTCACTTCTCCCAAAGAAAGTCTGTCTGTGTTACTGAAACGTGTGGGACCCTGTCGAAGAGATTCATTGGTTTTCTGTCTAAACTTGGTATTAGTCTATTGTGAGGTAGTTAAAAAAAAAATAGCAATCTTAGCCCACGTTTATAAAAGGACAGCTTCTTGGGGTGAAAGGGTGGGAAATTGTCCTGTTTTAGTTCTATGACTGCTTTAATCCCATTATCCTTCTATTAAGTTAGATAATTCAGTATCAGTTTAAAAAGTTTGCAGAAAAACTGGAATTGAGGTCAGAGGATCATGCTCAGGGTATAAAGACCTGGGAAGGTATGATATGAGAAAAAAGCAAAAGAACTTAAAGAAGAACAACTGGGAGAAATTAAACTTCTAAGAGAAAAGCTAGGGGTATAAGAGAACACCACGTTGTAGATTAGGGTATGAGGTAATGTTTCCAACAGCTAGACAGCCGTCCAAAGATGGAGTGAGTTGCCTCAAGACATTCTCAGTTGTTAGAAATGTTTGAGCATAAATAAATGGAGAGGAGGATTTGACAGGAGGGAATTATTCAATTAGATGAGGATGGAATTATTCCTAAAGGTTGTGCTTCCCTTCCAATCTCAAGACTCAATTAAGAAAATCCACAAAATTTGTCAAATAAGATGGATAAGTTCCTCAGGCACTAAAATTAGCATTCATGAATATCTTAACATTGTTGATCTCTAACAACTCACAGGATAGCACACAAAGAATTCAATATCATCCCCCCATCTGTTTGCCTTCTGTAAAAGTGCTTAACAATTAATGAATAGAATGTGGTTTTGGTGTTGAATTAGACATTGTTTTCAGGCATTAGCAAAAAGGCTGCAATTTCCTGCAGCAACTGTTGGGGTGTGTGTTATCTGAAAATGTGAACCCTACCAAAATCAGTTTTACTGTTGAAAAGCGGGAATAAGTCCTAATTATGAATTATAAATCTTGTTACTGTGCCAATTACTACACACTAAACCATTTATGAATAAATATAACTGTACACCAAGCTACACTAAATTTCCTTGAATAAAGGACAAATAGATAGCTGTGATTTCTTTTTCTGTATTATGGAGTCTTTTACTCCAAGATCATCAGTCACTGTGATGGTCTACAAACTGCGTTATGCAGATGACACAACCTTGCTTGGTAAAACTGAAGAGGACGTGAGGTATTTACTACAGAAGATCAAGGATTATAGTTTTCAATATGGATTGAAGCTCAACATCAAGAAAACAAAAATTCTCACCACTGGGATGATTGGCAACTTCATGATGGACAGAAAAGAGATTGAAATGGTTGATAACTTCAGCCAGCTTGGTTCCCCAATCAACACTCTTGGTACAAGCAGTCAGAAAATCAAAAGGTGAATTGTACTAGAAAAGTATGCTGTCAGGGACCTCTCTAGAGTACTGAAGAGCAACAATGTCATTCTGGAGACTAAGGTGCACTTGACTCAGGCCATGGTCTTCACAATTGCTTGCTATGCATCAGAGAGCGGTACAATAACTATGGGTGACAGAAGAGGGATCAATGCCTTTGAGTCGTGGTGCGAGAGAAGAATGTTGAACATACCGTGGACTTCCAGGAGAACAAACAGGTCAGTCCTAGAGAGGGTGAAACCAGTTTGCTCCCTGTAGGCAAGGATTTTCAGGTTCATTCTCAAAAACTTTGGGCACGTGCCCAAGAAGCACCAGTCCTTGGAGAGTGACATCATGCTTGGAATGATGGAGGGACAGAAGAGGAGGACCCCAAATGAGATGGGCTGACTCAGTGACTGGACAATAGGATACAGTCAGAGACGATGAGATTGGCGCAGGATAGGGCAGCTTTTAGAGCTTATGTACATAGGGTCACTCTGAGTCTCAGGTGACTCAACAACACATAACAACATACCTGGCATTCCACTGTCCAGCAGTTTCAGAATGACAAGATGCCCCTTTGTGGGTACTGACTGATAATTAAAAGGTATTAAGAGATGGCATTTCCCACCCCCCCTTCTTAAATGTTTTTGTATAATAAAGCCAGGTTAGACTTCTAATAGTATGGTCTCCAGGAAGTTGTCCTGCTAACCCAAAGGCCTGGAATCTACCAGCAGCCTCGTGGGACTCTCTTCCCATGCAATGTATCACCACAGAAGCTCAATGGAGGGTCAGTTATGAGTCGATTCTGGCTTGATGGCAGTAAGCTTGAGTTGGGTTATAATATATAATTCTTTTAGCATAAGAACTTACATTGCAGTTCGATGGTGATATTTCAATCAAGTCTTACTGCCAAATTATTAATATGAAATTAGATAAATTATAGGTCCTAAAAAAGGAATAATTTATAAGCAATGTTCATTCATATGTGTGTACAACTTAAAATAGGAGGGACAATAAGAGGGAAATGGAATGTTATGCAATGGAAATCACTGATTATGAAAAGTCCTGTGTTGTAACCAGAACAACAGTAATCCTCCCAACTTGGACAAACCACTTGCTTTTCAAATGACCGGAGGGCCTCTCCTCTGAATAAGGTTGGCTTTCCATCAACAGCAAGTTTGATTTTCCATACCTGTTATTTAAATAGGCAAACTGTAGAAGATGAGCGTCTCAGTGTGTCTTCAATTTACATTACCGAGTGCCCTCTAGCTTTTAGCGGGTAAAGCACCAATACAGATGCAGGGTCTGGTGGCCTGAGTCTACTAGCACAAGTCATTGAACTCCTTTCAGCACCAGTACCCTTAGCAATAAAATGAGGGATTCACCTGTCCCATGGACTTTACATGAGGCCACTTCTGAATCCATAAAGGATTATACATGCAATGTATATCAATTAGGAAAAAACAGAACTATTTCAGTAACAGTTCTGCAAATAGGGAAGGATTTGTGATGCCGATCCTCATTGCCCCTCTTTTCTACCCCATATTATCCTGTCCCAGTCCAGTCTGAACTCTCTCTTTCCTCCCCCCATATCCTAAGCACTTTATTGCAGATCTGGGAGGACAGCAAGCTCCCCTCAAAAACTCTCTCTCTTTTTGCATTCTCCATCATAGCTTATGATTTTATTGCTCCCCTACCTCCCTCATCTTACGTCTCCCTGGCACAGAGCTTTGCCTTTTCTTATGACGTGGCTTTAGTTTCCTAAGGGTCAAACGTCTGTACCCATCACACTGCTTCCTTTGGGGGACTTCAACAAAAGGTGCACTTTTATATGGGAGGAATCTGGGCTTTTTAACCGATTTACTGAGGAGTCTGTGAAGTAGAAAAGGAGTGTTTGGCCTGTCTGGGGTGTGAGGGATGGCCCAGGGATTTTCAAAGCTGGAACCTGACCTTACCGTGAATGAAATGAAGCAGAAATGTTGTTGCCTAGTGACTGGCTAGAAAGAAATGGAGGAAATAATGCCATTTGCCTTCCCTCACCCTGACCCACCCCAGGTCTGGGAGGATACCACCCTTGTTAAATCTTCATTACCTCTTTGCCATTATATTAATTCCAGTATATTTCTTATTTCTTCCCATCCCCTACCCTCGGTCCCTCAACTCTGGACTTCTGGTTCTTGATCTTTCTCACAATTACCCCACAGCTGTTGGCCTGCCTAAATCCAAAATGTCACTTCCTCACTCATATATTGCAAACCCCTAAACATGGCTGCAGGAAAATTGATGAACAATCTTCTCTCATGCAATTTACTGCCTTTGAAAACTTACTGAGGGTCAGCTATGAGTCAATTCAGGCTCGATGGTGCACAACAACAAAACATGAGGTCCCCAACAACTCTTGCACATTGTGCTGGCTAAAGATGGGGTCCCTACTCCTGCTACATCCATCACCCATCTCCTCTTCCCGGAGTTTCTGCAGCAGTCACTTCGGATCAAACCTAACCTCACTTTACCGCTTAGAACCTGCCATCGCCTCACTCACCTGGGCCCAGGCAGAGCAGCAGGAGCAACGCCAGCCCTGTCAAGGCCAGGACTGCGGGCCGCGCGGAGGAGGCGACCATGACCACGAGGCTGGTGAGGAGCGGAGGGATGGGTGGGCGACCAGTGCGCGCTGAGCCGCAGCTTGAGGACTGGCGGATGAGACAAGGAAACAGCACGCTATCTACCCAGAGCACAAAACCGGTACACGCGAGCGGGCGCCGCTCAATCCGCTCCTTTCATCCTGGCCGGGGCGGGACTGGACGCGGTCCGGCGCTGCGCCAGGGGGAGGCCAGCCAAGGAGGCCTTGCCAAGTGCAAGGGCGCGCGCCACCGAGGCTCCGTGCCATGGGCGCTTCGCGGAGCCCTGGCTCATTCGGCGTCGTGCCAGCCTGCCCTTGTCCGGCTCCTGCACCCCAAAGGGGATCGTCGCCCCTCCACTCCATGGCAACGCGGCATCACCACGCTGGGAGCGCTCAGTGCAACCATAAACACTATAAGGCAGTTGGCACTGCTGGCTGCAAGAAAGCAGCGAGGACAAAGCGTAGTTCCAGTGGTATATGAAAAAGCTGTAGGAATCCAGGAAAAAGGAAAATGCTTTCCAGTCGCAGAGCAAACTGGAGTGGGGGAGATGGGGGAGAGAGCTGAGATGGTGGGGAGAAGGTTGGGGAGTTGGATGTGGAAGGGGTCTCTGGAGTCCTTGTGTTTCCGAGACCCCTGCTCCCTTTCACTCCACTCTGTACCCTATATTTCTCATTTCCCTCACATTCCTGGTTCATTCCCCTCCCTTTTCCCATTTTTCTTAGCTCAGGCTTTGCTCCTGGCCTTTCTTAGAACGTGGCTTTTGGAATTTCTTCAATTCCCAAAGCTACCCTTATGCATGCCTTTGGCCGAGCAGTGGGTTGTGATACTTTGAAAGACTCCATGCAGACTGGCCTCAGAGCTGAAGTTCAGGAAAAACCTCCCTTTCAAATAACTCCAACATAAAATGCTTTTAGATACCAAGAAATGAGTGAGTTTTGTATGTCTTAGAAAGGAAAATTCTGTCTCATTGTGCTTTCTCTGTATCCATGCACTTCAAAATGATGTTAAAGTTGGTTTCTGTTGGTTGCCCTCTCGTTGATTTTAGCTCATGATAATTCAGTCTTCTATAAAGTAACAGAAAATCTTAGAATACTTTTTTATTTTAATGAAAGTTTACAGAGACTTTGTATTTCCATTCATTCTTTATTGCACTTTCCTCCCTGCCCACCCCTGCCCCCAGTTCACTTTCCTCTTTGAAAAAAGTAAAAAAATAAAAAATTATTTCATTGTTATACAGTCTCTCCCCCGCCCCCCAGTCCACTCCACTATGCAGCTTTCATACTGGACTCTTGTCATGACAATACTATCTAATTATATGTTCCCCCTAAATAGTTCTCCCCCTCATCTGTTTCAATGCAGTATACATTATTTATTCCCTCTTAGATTCCCCCAAAACCCAATTTCAGTCCCATTTTACAACAATGGCATTATGCAATATTTGTCCTTTTGTGACTGAGATATTTCACTCAGCATAATGTCCTCCAAGGTCACTGATTTTGTATAAAATTTCATTAGTTCTTTGTTTTTAAATACAGCATAGAATTCCATTATGTAAATATACCAGAGCTTCTCTATCCATTCGTTTGTTGGTGGGCACTTGGGTTGTTTCCAACACTTTGCTATTGTGAACAAAGCAGCAATAAACATGGGTGTGCATATATCTGCTTGAGTGGCAGTTCTAGTTTCTTGAGAGTATATTCCCAGCAGTGGAATTGCTGGGTCAAATGATATTTCTATTTCCAGCATTTTGAGAAAGTACAATAAAGCCTTCCATAGTGGTTGCTTCATCTTACATTCCCACCAACAGTGAATAAGGGTTCCAGTTTCTTTGCAAACTTGTCAGCATTTTATGTTTGATGCTCTGTTAAATTTTGCTATTCTTACTGGGATGAGAGGATATCTCATAGCTGTTTGATTTGCATCACTCTTAGAGCTAGGGATTTTGAACATTTTTTCATGTGTTTGTTGACCATCTGAATGTCTTCTTTGGTGAAGTGTCTGTTCACATCCTGTGCCCATTTTTCAATTGGTTTGTTTACATTTACCTTGTTGTGGTGCTTAAGTATTTTATAAAGTCTAGATATAAGTTCCTTATCTGACATGTTGTTGTTGTTATGTGCCGTTGAGTCGCTTGCAACTCATAGCGACCCTATGTACAAGAGCCCTAAACACTGCTCTAACCGCTGCCAACTTTGCCGTCTCTGACACACTCTTTCCCACCACCCCAATCACTAAGTTGATCCATCTTTTCGAGGGTCTTCCTCTTCTGCGCCATCCCTCCACTCTTCTAAACATGATATCCCTCTCCAAGGACCAGTCCCTCTTTGCAACATGCCCAAACTATGTCAGATGAAGCTTCAGATCCTTGATTCCAAGGAGCATTCTGGCTTCACCCTCTCCAGGACAAACCTGTTTGTTCAGCTTGCAGTCCATGGTATATTCAGCACTCTTTTCCAGCACCACAGCTCCAAGGCATCAATTCTCTATCATCCCTAGTTACTGTCCAACTTTCCTATGCATAGCATGCAATTG
>NW_006399780.1:12175903-12225020 GCF_000299155.1 Elephantulus edwardii
ATTGATTTTTGTATGTTGATCTTATATCCTGCCACTTTGCTGAATTGGTCAACTATGTCCAGTAGTTTTCTTGCTGAGTCTTTAGGGTTTTCTAAGTATACCATCACATAATCTGCATATAGAAATAGTTTTACCTCATGTTTGCCAATTTGGATACCTCTTATTTCCTTCTCTTGTCTTATTTCTAGCACTAAGACTTCCAATACAATACTGAATAGGAGAGGTGATAATTGAGAACAACACTGACTCTCAGGTTTGCACATATACTTTTTATTATGTTGAAGAAATTCCCCTCAAATCCTCTTTTGTTGAGTGTTTTAATCAGGAAAGGGTGTTGGATTTTGTCAAGGGA
Organism: Elephantulus edwardii; assembly: GCF_000299155.1. Taxonomy (NCBI): domain Eukaryota; kingdom Metazoa; phylum Chordata; class Mammalia; order Macroscelidea; family Macroscelididae; genus Elephantulus; species Elephantulus edwardii. The sequence continues at coordinate 12,176,256 of NW_006399780.1, forward strand.
CTTTTCTGCATCGATTGATAGGATCATGTGGTTCTTGTTCTTTGCTTTGTTAATGTGATGAATTACATTGATTGTTTTTCTTATGTTGAACCATCCTTGCATACCTGTTATGAATCCCACTTAGTCATGGTGAATTATTTTTTGATGTATCATTGGATTCTGTTGGCCAGGATTTTATTCATGATTTTAGCATCTATGTTCATGAGAGATATTTACATATAGTTTTCTATTTCAGTGGTGTCTTTACCTGGCTTTGGTATCAAGGATATGTTTGCTTCATAGAATGAGTCTGGGAGAATTTCATCTTTTTCTATTTTCTGAAATAATTTATATAGAATTGGGGACAGTTCTCTGAATGTTTGATAAAATTCACTTGTAAAACCATCTGATCCAGGGCTTTTTTTGGCTGGAAGTTGTTTTATTACAGTTTCAGTTTCTTCTTTTGTAATGGGTCTATTCAGGTGTTCAATTTTGGTTTGTGTCAGTTTAGGTAGGTTTTGAATTTCAAAATATATGTCCATTTCCTCTAGGTTTTCATATTTTTTTGAGTATAATTTTTCATAATATTCCCATGTTAGCCTTTTTATTTTAGTTGGTTCTATTGTAATGTTGCCCATTTCATCTGTTATTTGCATTTATTTGTGTCTCTTCCTTCTTTCCCTTTGTTAGTTTTGCTAGTGGCTTGTCAATTTTATTGACCTTTTCAAAGAACCAACTTCTAGTTTTGTTGATGGTTTCAATTGTTTTTCTGTTTTCTATTTTATTTATTTTTGCTCTAATTTTCATAGGCTTTTTAGAGAGTGTTGGGTTTTCTTGCTGTTGTTTTTTTTTTTTTTTTCAACTTGTTGGAGATGTTGGGTTAGAGAGTCAATGGACATTTTTTTCCCTGCCTTTTGATGTGTTTGCTTTTTGCTATAAATTGACTTCTGATTACTGCTTTTGCTCTTTCCCCAAGGTTTTGATAAGTGTGTTTTCATTGTTATTTGTTTCAAGAAACTTTTTAATTTCATTTTTTATTTCTTCTAGTACCCAGTCATGTTCAAACAAGGTGTTGTTCAGCTCTCAAATGTATGGTTTTTTCTCCTTTCTCCTCCTGTTACTAATTTCTAATTTTGTTGCATTGTGGTCTGAGAAGATGCTTTTCATTCTTTCTTTTTTTTTTTTTTTAAACTAGTTTATTGATGCTTGCCTTGTGACCTGAAATGTGATCTCTTCTGGAGAATGTTCCATGCACTTTGGAGAAGAAGGTGTATTGTGCTTTTGGGGGGTGCATTAGCCTATAAATATCTATTAGATCGAGTTGGTTTACTGTGTGACTTAATTCTTCAGTATCTTTTTTTAGTTTCTTTCAGGTAGTTCTATCTTTCCTTGAGAATGGTGTATTAAAGTCTCCAATTACTATAGTAGTGTTGTCTATTTCCTTTTTCAGTTTTGTTAATGCTTCTTTTGTATATTTTATAGGTCTTTCATTTGCTGCATAGATATTTATTATAGTTATGTGCTCTTGTCCTATTGACCCTTTCAGCATTATGTAGTGACCTTCCTTGTCCTTTGTGATGGTTTTTGCACTGAAATTTATTTTATCAGAGACTAATATCGCTACTCCTGCTTTTTTCTCGTTGCCATTTGCTTGGTATATTTTTTCCTCACCCTTTTATTTTTAGTCTTTCTTTATCTTCATTTTTCAGGTGTGTCTCTTGTAGAAAGCGTATTGATAGATTTTGTTTTTTTTATCCAATCTGCTACTCTTTTTCTCTTCAGTGGTACATTCAAACCATTCACATTCAGTGTGATATTGAGAGGTGAGGTTTTATTGCTATCATTTTGTTGAGTTCTTTTTGATGTTGTTGTTAGTTACTTTGGTCCACCCTGCTTTCTGTGGCACCTCTGTAAGAAGGACATCTCTTAGAGTTCCCTGCAATGCTGGTCTTGAATTTACAAACTCCCTTAGGTTCTGTTTTTCTGGGAATATCTTGATCTCTGCTTCATATTTGATGGACAATTTTGTCAGGTACAGTATTCCTGGTTGACAGTTGCATTCTTTGAGTGTTTGATGTATGTCATTCCACTGTTTTCTTGCTCATATGGTTTCTGCTGAGAAATCGGCACTTAACTTTATCTATTCTCCTTTATAGGTTACTCTTTGTTTCTCCTTCTCTGCTTTCAGATTCCCTCCTTATCTTTGGTTCTGGCAAATTTTACTATGACATGCCTTGGTATTGTGGTTATTTTTTTTTTTTTTCCTTTTAGGGTATATTCTATATGATGTTCACTCAGCTTCTTGAATATATATTCTCTCATTCTTCATTATTCTTGGGAAGTTTTCCCTGTGATCCAGCCAAACAGCAGTGACCACCCAGAAAGTACCTCAGTCAAGTTCCACAGTCACTCTCAGTGCTTGTCAGGAGAATTGTGGGTGCGGATCAGTGGCATCAGGACCAGAGTTCTGGGTGCATGCCTGCGATTAAGGGACTGGAATTCTGGGCTCCACTCACTCAGATTCTAGCTTTCCTACTTGCTCTAGCACATTGTTCCCTGGTGCACTGCTCCCTGGTGTGTGTGTCAGCAGCTCCCTGGCACATGCATGGTGTCAGCAAGTAGCTCCCTGGTGCATACTTGGCCTCAGCAAGCAGCTCCCCGGTGTGAGCCTGGCATCAGCAAGCAGCTCCCCGACACATGCATGGCATGAGCAAACAGTTCCCAAGCATGTGCCTGGCATCAGGACACAGCCCCCCAGTGGGTGCCTGGCTCCAGCAAGCAGCTCCACCGTGGGTGCCTGGCACCCACTGGGTGCAAGCAGCACTCTGGAGCATGCCTTGCGTCAGCAATCAGCCCTCTGGTGTGCAGACAGTTGCCTCTGACTTATCTCACTCAAATTCCAGCTGTTTGTTTCGCTGCTGCATCTCGTTGCAATGCCGTCAGGGCTGCTGTGCCATCAGAGCTGCCATTCCATCAGGCTAGAATACTTTTGAAGTAGGTAACTAATTTTCTCCTTGAATACCTGCAATGGTTCTCATTCTCTAGAAGAGTGATCCAACAGAATGTGGAAACTATGAAACAATACAACTAATATCACATGCAAGCAAAATACTGCTGAAGATCATCCAAAAGCAGCTAGAACAGTACATAGATAGGGAACTGCCAGAAGTTCAAGCAGAATTTTGAAGAGGCTATGACACCAGGGATATCATTGCTGATGCCAGATAGATCTTGGCTGAAAGTAAGAACTACCAGAATAATATCTATTTGTACTTTATTGACTTGCAAAAGCATTTAACTGTGTGGATCATAACATGTTGTGGCTGCCACTGAGAAGAATGGAAATTCCAGAGCATTTAATTGTGCTCGAGGCTATTGTGTGAACAGAGCAGGGGGACACTGCATGGTATAAAATTTAAAAGGTGGTGTATCAGGGTTATATTTTTTCTCCAAACCATTTCAATCTGTATGCTGAGCAAATTATTCAAGAAGCTGGACTCTATGAAGAGGAATATGGCATAATGATCAGAGGAAGTTTCATCTATATTACCTGTGTTATGCAGATCACACAACCTTGCTTGCTGAAAGTGAGGAGGACTTGAAGCGCTTGTTGTAGAAGATCAAATAATACAGCCTTCAATATGGATTGCATTTCAATTCCAAGAATTCTTACCAGTGGATCAGTAGGCCATGACGGATGGGAGAAAAGGTTGAAACTGTCAACAACTTCATCTTTCTTAGTCTACAATTTACACCCTTGGTACCAGCAGTCAGGAGGAAATCAGGAGATGTATTGCATTTGAAAAGTCTGCAGTAAGGGACCTCTCTAGATTATTGAGGAGTAATGATGTCAGTTTGAGGACTAAGTTGTGTCTGATTCAGGCCATGGCCTTTCTGATGACATGCTATGCATCTGCAAACTAGACAATGAATAGGGATGACAAAAGAAGTTATTGATCCCTTTGCACTCAGGTGTTGGAAAAAAGCACTGAATATCCAATGGACAGCCAAAAGAACAAACAAATATGTCTTGGGGAGGGTGCAATTGGAGTGCTCTTTGGAGACAAATATGATGAGGCTCCGCCTCACATACTTTGGGCATGTTGCTAGGAGGGTCTATTCCTTGGAGAAGAACATGATGCTTGAAAGGGTAGAGGGGTGGGAAAGGAAAGGAAGAGCCTCACCTATATGGATTGACATTGTGACTGCTGCAATAGGCTCTAATGTGTCAAGAAGTGTGAAAATGGCACAACATAGAACAGGGATCAGATTTTTTTTTCATTCTGAGTCACAGTCAACTCAATAGCACCTAATAACAATAACAACAACAACTACCTGAAGCTCTGGTGACCTAATGTATAGAGTGTTACTCCACCAACTGAAAGGCAGGTGGTTCAAATCTACTACCTGCTCTAAGGAAAAAAGATGAGCGGTGTCCTCCCTTGTGATTTACCACCTGTGAAAATCTACTGGAGGGTCAGCTGTGACTCGGTACTAACTCAGCCAGCAGTGAGAGAGAGAGAGACTGTATTGAGTGGTAGTGAGTGTCTTTTGCCAATTAACAGACTAATGAAATACTAATCTCTCAATTAATAGATATTAACCTTTCACAATACCCTGAATGAAAATAAAACTAATGTTCTTTCCTATAACATTTTAAAAAGGAAGAGACTTTTCCCTATTAGCTTAGCAGAAACAATTGGCAAACTCCCTTATAAAAAACTAAAGGCTTTTGATGTTGTCTGCTTATCTACCCTGCAGTCTGGAGATAAAAATTATTCTTTTTCGGTATATAGAAGGTGCCAAACCATCTCAAGAACTTGGAAAGTCTGCATCCATTAACCCAGAGTGCAATCACCAGGCCTGAACACCTAGATAAAAGAAAATGTTGTAAGCTCCTCCTCCTCCTTTGCTGCCCTGCCTCACCTTTGTAGACAAAGAAAAGTTTCTTATACTCTACTGTCCAACTCCTTCCCTATATAAAACCCCACAGTCTTTTAGACAAAGAGGTAGATTTGGTAAGCTCATACCACCTGACTCCTTATATACCCATTCTCTCTCACTGCCATGCAGTTGCAACAGTCTCATAGTGGACTCACAAGTGGGTTTTGGAAGACCATAAGTTGCATTACAGAAGACATGCCATCTTTCTACCACAGAACTGCTACTTCCAGAGGCATATCCTTTGGGTTAGCAGTGCAGCTCCATATGGCCCACACCCCCAGACTAACACTTTCTCCATTGTTTTTATAGTTAGATGCTATCAAGTCAACTAAGATTCACTGCAATACCCTGCACAACACATCTGAACATTACTCTATCCTGCATCACCCTCACCGTCTCCCATATGTTCAAATCTTTTTTTGTAGCCCGTCTGTCTCATTGATGGTTATCCTTTCTTTGATGACCCTCCACCTTTCCCTGCATGATGTCTTTTGCTGAGGACTGGCCTCTCCTGACAATATGTCCAAAGTATGTAAGACAAAGTTTCACTATTGTTGCTTCTAAGGAGCACCCTGGTTGCACTTCTTCTGAGACATACTTGCTTATTCATTGACAGTTGATGGGATCGTCAATACTCTTTGCTTACAATACAATGCAAAGGCATCAATTCTTCTTCAGCCTTCCTTATTCATTGTCCAACTTTCAGGTGCATTGGAAGCAATTGAAAATACCATAGCTTGGATCATGGGAATGTTAGTCTTTAAGCTAATAAGAAAATATTTTGTATTCCAACCCTTATCTCCAAGATTGGTGTGTTTTTTTTTCAGTAGCAGGATATAGAATTGTGTTTCTCTAGTAACAGCCATATGTGTACAGAATAGAATGGCTCCATAGGATTTTATCTGTTAAAATGTGATTTTAAAAAAAAAGTTCTAAAATTATTATTCCAACATAGAGGGCCATTTAGATACAAAACAAAGCTCAAATCAAGCCCACACCAACCAGTTGCTTCTGACTACTGGTAATTCTTCATAAGTTTTCCAGCACTGCTGGTCCAATTAGCAGCATCATGCTACATTGTGAAGAGACTGAGATTGTTAGCAGATTTAGTTTGCTTGGCTCCACAATAGACAGTCTTGGTATCAGCAGCCAGGAAATCAAAAGTTGAATTGCATTGGGAAAGTCAGCTGTCAGGGGCCTCTCCAGAGTACTGAAAAGCAATGATATCAGTCTGGGTACTAAGGGGTGCCTGATCCAGGCCATGGTCTTCACAATTCTGTGCTATACATCAGATAGCTGGAAAATGATTGGGGATGATAGAAGAAGAATTGATGTCTTTGAGTTGTGGTGCTGAAGAAGAATATTGAATATACCATGGACTGCTAAGAGAACAAATACAAGTTTGTCCTGGAAAGAATGAAACCAGTCTGCCCCTTGGAGTCTCCGACATACTTTAGGCATGTTGCAAGGAGGGACCAGTCCTTGGAAAGGGACATTATGCTTGGGAGGGTTGAGGAACAGCCCAAGAGAGAAAGACTCTCAATGAGATGGATTGACGCTGTGACTGGTGTGATGGGGGTAGGTGGATCAGAGACAATAAGGTTGGCTCAGGATAGAGCAGGTTTCAGAGCTGTTGTACATAAGGTTGCTATGAGTCACAGGCAATTTGATGGCACATAACAACAACAACAACAACATAGGTAGATGTCCAGAAGTTTAACTGAAGGATTCAAACCTTTGGTCTTTGTATAGCCGAACACATAACAGAACATCCCACCAAAGATATTTGTTCCGTTAAGAGAGGGCACAGAAAAGGCAGTGTAGTGTTATGAATGAAATGTAAGACAAACTTGTTCCAACTTTTTTGACCTTGAACGAGTCTCCTAATTAATCTCTCCGTGCCGATCTACAAAACGATGACAGTGTAAAATTACCTTTAGGGCCCTACCCACCTAAAATCTATTCTGAACTGAGGTCAGATGACTGCCTCTTTTCTTAATCTCCTTTCTCACTTTTATACCTTCCAGTAGCAAGTGCTTACCCTCTCACCATATAATTAGTTTTCCATCTAATGCTGTTAGACTCCTCTGCAAGGCAATGAGAGAAATATTTTAGAATTGAGCTAGTAAAGGCAGCTGGTTGCCAAGAAAAGAGAAAGTGAGAAGGAGACCCGAGAGAATAATAATGATCTACACAGGTTGCTCAAGGAGCCAGTGAGCATCAGACAGATAATGCCCTACATCAAGTTATCGCAGAAATGTTTATGCACCCTAAGGCCATGGTGGATTGCAAGGTAAGATTTAAAAAAAAAACACCTAGGTATGTATTTACTCTTAAAGAACAAGAAATATATTAAGAAGAAAATCAAAGCAAATAGAAAGTCAATGTTCTATTTGGATTGGGTTAGAAAAGAAAATAAGCATATTAAATACAATCTCTTACTTATATACATATCAACATTATCCCTTATTTCTTAGAAGATTCTCCAGGAATATTAAACTAGAATGTGATAAAAATTGAGTTAATGTAGCCAAAGACGAAAGTTATCTCCCTTCCTGGTTGCCTCCCCCCTAACTTTGGGCAGCCAATTTGCATTTTATGCCCTATCATCTCATCCTTTCATTTTTACAGTTTAGAACTCTGAGTATTTTTGTTAATTTAAAGAAATACTTGTTCCTTCTTTTGTAAATCTTTAAAGAAACTGAGTAAATCTTTATTCAACTCATGCATTTATATGGTTTGAGGAAACAAGTAAACAATACAATCTAATTTTATAATAGAGAGTTCTGGTGACCCAGTGGGTAAGGAGTGGCACTACTAACACAAAGGCAAGAGGGCTGAATTCACCACTGTCTCTAAAGAACAAAGATGAGCCATCTCCTCCCATGTGATTTACAGCCTCTGAAAACCATCAGGAGCATCAGTTCTGAGTCAGTCTCAACTTGATGGCAATGAGTTTGAATCTTTTTAATTTGCTTAGAGAGCTCTGATGATGTAGTTCACAGGGAATTGTGATGATAACTCCAAAACTGCACCTCCCTGACAGTTAGAATCCAGCAACAACTCAGAGGGAGAAAGGTAGGCAATCTCTTCCCATGCACTGTACCATCTCTAAGATCCTACTCCAGAGTCAGGTATGAGTTGGTTCCAATTTGTTAAGAGTGCATTGAGTTGAATATTACCTAGAACTACATTCGTAACAATACTTGCATATTATTTTGAGTATAGAATTGGTAGGATAAATAAATGAAACTCGCCTTACCTACTTTGAGCATGTTGCTCGGAGAGGCTATTTATTGGAGAGGGACTTCATACTTGGAAGATGAAGGGATGGCAAAAGAGAGGAAGGCCCTCAACTAGGTGGATTGAGACAGTGACTATGGCAATGAACTCAAGTGTGTCAGAGATAGTGAAGATGGCACAGGATAGAACAGGGTTCAGACCTGTTTGTTCATAGGTTTGCAATGTGACATACTTGATGCAAAGGCACCTAAGAACAAGAACAATCAAAAAGTATTTGAAAGTGATTACCAATAAAATAACGAAACAACAGCAAACAACTTTCCTGATAATTAGGCCTTGATTTATCTCCCCAGTAAAAAGATAAAGAAAGGATTATTCATATGTACCTTTCCAACCTGCTCCAATCCACATGCAACTGTGAGCTCTCTCGCTCTCGCTCTTGCGCTCTCTCTCTCTGTATGTGTGTGAGTGGGGTGGAGAAGGGCATCTTTAAGATAAAAGGCAATGCTTACAAGCAACAAATGCTGGCGAGGTTGTGGAAAAACTGGAACCCTTATTCACTGTTGCTGGAAATGTAAAATGGTGCAACCACTGTGGAAAACAGTGTGGTGCTTTCTCAAAAAGTTGCAAATAGAGATATCACTTGACCCAGCAATTCCACTACTGGAAATATACCCCAAAGAACACCCATGTTTATTGCAGCTTTGTTAACAATAGCAAGGAGTTGGAAACAACCTAAGTGCCCATCAACAAATGAATGGATAGAGAAGCTGTGGTATATTCACAAAATGGAATACTATGCTGCATTAAGAACAAGGAACTCATAAAAAAAGGAAAAAGGAAAGAAAAACAAGGAACTCATGCAATATTATTCAAAATGGGTGACCCTGGAGGACATTATGCTGAGTGAAATATCGCAGTCACACAGGGACAAATACTGCATGGTGCCACTCTTGTAGAATGGGACTGACATAAGGGTTGGGGTAAGACTGAGAAAAACTGGATAAATAATGTATACTACATTGAAACAGATGAGGGAAAGAACAGTTTAAAAATTATATATGATGGAGTATTATAGTTATCACAAGAGTCCAGAATGTTGGTTGCATAGTGGAGAGTACTCGGGGGGGTGGGGAGCAGAGGGGATTGTATACCAATGAAAGAATTTTTCTTTTACTTTTCAAGGAGAGGAGTGAACTGGGGGAGGGGTGGGCAGGGAGAAAAAGTGCAACAATGAATTAATGGAAATCCAAAATCTCTGTAAATGTTCATTAAAATTAATAAGATGAAAAAAAAGTTGCAAATAGAAATAGCATTTGACCCAGCAATTCCACTTCTGGGAACATACCCCAAAGAGACCATAACTGCCACCCAGGCAGATAGATATCTGCACACCCATGTTTATCACAGCTTTGTTCATGATAGCCAGAAGTTGGAAACAACCTAAATGTCCATCAACAAAAAGAATGGCTAGAGAAGCTGTGGTATATTCACCCAATGGAATATTATGCTGCATTGAAAAACAAGCAACTCATGCAATATTATTCAAGATGGGTGACCTTAGAGGACACTATACTGAGTGAAATATCTCAGTCACAAAGGGACAAATACTGCATAGTGCCACTGTTGTAAAACAGGACTGACATCAGGGTTGGGGGGAGACTGATAAAGATGGGATTAATAATGCATATTGCACTGAAACAGATGAGGGAGAAAACTGTTTAAAAGGGATATGTGATTCGGTATTATTGTCATGAGAGGAGTCCAGAATGAAGTCTGCATAGTGCAGTAGACCTGGGGGAAGGGATTGTAAAACAATGGGGAACTATTCCTTTACTTTTCAAAGAGAAGAGTGTACTGCGGGGAGGGATGGCCAGGGAGAAAACTGTAACAATGAATGAATGGAAATCCAAAGTCTGCACATTTTCATTAAAATTAATTTAAAAACTGATAAAAAAATTTAAAAAAGGAAATGCTTAGAAGTACAGTGAGTTTAAGGTTTTTATTTTATTTGAAATTTACAGCTTCTAACCAAGAATATAAAAAAGTGAGGACCATTTTATGCAAATGGTCTGTGTGGCAACATGGTTGGCATTTTGCATTTGGTTGCGAAATGAGAATGGTTTAGAGTAGATTTTGAAGATTTCTTCTACCTTCTATCCTTGAACCTTCCTGAATGCAACTTGTACAAAAAGCTTTGGATTTCTTAAGCTAAAGGGGAACAGGAGTGGACCAGCCATGGTTTTCCAGAGAATAATACACCCCTACTCTTTCTGATCCAGATACTTCTGCTCTTGAACCTTTCAGACTGCAACAAGTGGAGAAAGTTTGGGATTTCTTAATCCAAAAGGGAACAGAGGTGAACCCACCGCAGGTTTCAAGAGAAGAAGAGAGGAGCACCAATATAAAGGTCCTTGAGAGAACATCCCCCTCCTCTGGGACATTGCACAATTATACCAACCTAACATCTATCAAGAAAAGATCCACATAATGTCATGAAAGCAGCAGTCATTGCCTAATATTGTGAACAAACAAAGGAAACATTCTAAAAAAAGAAGAGCATGTTGTAGGCTCAATGAATACCCCAGATAGAGAGAACCAGAAGAAATATATTGAGGTGGAGTTATTTGAATAGCTATAGAAAAAGTGAAAATGATGGGAGAAACAATTGAAGCCATTAAGAAAGCAAATATTCCAAAAGGAACCAAAAGAAATATATCGATGAGGAGCAACTTAACTACAGAAGAAAAAGCAAAAGACAGGAGACTTGAAACTATAGATAAAGAGGTTGTTGCTCTGTACTATTGAGTCAGAACCGACCCATAGCTGACACTCCAGATGGTTTTCAGAGGTAGTTATTTGCAAAGGAGGAGACTGCCCATCAATCATCACAAGACAGAGAAGATACAGCTAGTGCAGCACTTCAAATAACAGAAGTGTATGAAAATACAATCCAGAATATTAAAACCTAAATGGAAGAAGTATCCATCATGCTGGAGGGACAAAAAAAGTAGAACAGAAAGAGATGCAACAGAGAGTCAGTAAGGTGGAAGACAAGAGCCTCAATGGAAACATTCTAGAAGAAAAATCAGAAATGAGATGTAAAGAAAATGAAGAAAACATTAGTATCATGTGGGATAACATCAAAAGGGACAATTTATGTGTATGATTAGAATACCAGAAGATGATGTGGTCAGGGAAATCACTGAGAAAGTAGTGGAAGAGGTACTAGAAGAAAATTTCTGAGGTATTATGAAGAATGAGGAAATGTACATGCAAAAAGTTCAGGAAACACCAAACAGACTAGACCTCAAAAGAAAAGCATCCAGACACATCATAGTCAAATCCTCCAAAATAAAAGATAAGTGTGGAATACTAAAATCAGCATGAGAAAAACAAAGAGTCATCTACAAAGAAAATAAAATTATATTAAGTTCTGATTTCTCACCAGAAACCATGCAAGCAAGAGGACAATGAGATGTCATATACAGAAAGTTGAAAGAAAACTGTTGTTAGCCAAAGATTCTGTATCCAGCAAAACTGTCCATTAAGTTTGAAGGACAAATTAGGTCATTTGCATAAATGAACAAACTTATGAACTTGTGAAAATAACACCAAAACGACAAGGATTTTAGGGAAGTCCTTCCCACAGAGATACCAAAAGAAAGTGGATGGGCTATAGTAACCAGAAACTACAGAAAAAGAAACACAACAAAATGGCAACAATAAAACCTGGCCTGTCAATAATTATACTTAATGTGGATGGACTAAGTGCACCAATTAAGTGAAAATGAGTAGCACACTGGATATAAAACCAAAGCCCATCAATATGTTGCCTATAAAATACATATCTAAGAAATAAGGAGAAAGGCAGACTCAAAATCAAATGCTGGAAAAATATATACCAAGCAAATGGCAAATACAATAAAATAAGAGTGGGAATACTAATCTCTGATAAAATAGATTTCAGGATGAACATCACCATGAAAGAAAAGGAAGGGTTGTTGTTGTTGTTATGTGCCACTGAGTCGCTTGTGACTCATAGCGATCCTATGTACAACAGCCCTAAACCCTGCTCTATCCTGTGCCAATCGCACTGCCTCTGACACACCCATCCCTATTACCCCAGTCACTGTATCAATCCACCTCACAGAGGGTCTTCCCCTCCTGCACTGTCCCTCCACCCTCCCAAGAATGATGTCCCTCTCCAAGGACCTGTCCCTCTTTGTAACATGCCCAAAGTATGTCAGATGAAACCCCAGAATCCTTGCCTCCAAGGAGTAGCTTGGTTTAACCCTCTCCAGGATGAATCTGTTTGTTTTCTTGGCAGTCCATGGCACATTCAATACTCTTCTCCAGCACCACAGCTCAAAGGCATCAATTGTCCTTCTATCCTCCCTAGTCATTGTCCAACTCTCTGATGCATAACAAGTGATTGCAAAGACCATGGCCTGTATCAGGTGCACCGTAGTCTCCAGAGACACACCATTGCTCTTGAGTACTTTAGAGAGGTCCCTAACAGCAGACTTTCCCATCTCAATACATTTTTTTATTTCCTGGCTGCTGGTGCCAAGAGTGTTGACCATGGCGCTGAGCAAACTGAAGCTGTACAATATAATTAAAGGCACACTAGAAGAAGACATAACCTTGATTGACATCTACGCACCAAATAACAGATTTGCAAAATACATAAAACAGTGGATAACAGAATTGAAAAAAGAAACAGACAGCAAGAACCACAATAGTAATAGGAGACTTTAACATACCACTCTCACCAAAGAATGGTCAATTCAAAAGAAACGTAGCAAAGATGCAGAAGATCTACACTATACAATCAGCCAATTTGATGTTGTGGATGTATTCACAGTACTCACACAACTAAAACTCAATTCACTTTCCTCTCAAATGCACATGGTACATTCTCAAGAAATGATCATATATTAGGATACAAAGTAAGCCTGAACATATTAAAAATATTGAAAGGTTTCTTTTATGTGGGTGTTTACACATTCTACAAGGAGTCCTAGTGGCTTGATTATTAAACAATCTGCTGCTAAGGAAAAAGTTGGCTGTTTGAATCCACACTTTAGGAGAAAAGACAGAGTGAACTGTTTCTGTAAAGATTATAGCTTGGGAAATCCATTGGGGGCAGTTCTATCATCTCGTATCTTTATGAACTGAAATTGATTTGTCCGCACACACCAACACACATTCTACATAATCATGGAACTCTTACCTTTCCAATTGTAGAAGGAGTCTATTACCTATATTTTTTATTGAAATATAATACAGAAAATCGAAGAATGTACAACATAATGGTCAAGACACACAATATTATCAGTGTCCATCTATATATAGGGAGCTCTGGTGGCCTAATGGAAAGAAGCTGCACTGCCATCCTGAAGATGTGAAGTTCGAGTCCACCAGGAGCTGAACAGGAGAAGGATGGGCAGTCTCCTCCCATGTGATTAACTGCCTCTGAAACCACCAGAAGGTCAGCTCCGACTCTATGGTACACAACAACAACAACAATAATCCTATATGTAACATAATAGTTTTGTTTAAGGCAATCTTACATATTCTTCAAGAAGCCCTGGTGACTTAATGATTTAAAAGCATTTCACTGGCAGTTTATTTTTGTTTCTGTGAAAAGAAAACTACCTTAGTGAAATAAAGAATAGTAAGAAGATACTAATCAATAATGCTTCTGTTGTATACTGTATGGTCTGAGCCAACTCATAGCTGACCGTTCAGTGGGTTTCCAGAAGCAGTAAGTGACACAAGAGATTGTCTATCTTGCAGAGCAGCTGGTGGATTCAGACTCCACACTATTCGGTTGGCAGCACAACTCTTCACCACTAAGCTAAAAGCATCTGATTCATGCCTGCACCACCTTAATTTCAGTCAGTCCAATGTAATTCTGTATCAATGTTTGTTTCTCAAAATATTCATTGGATATAGACAACATCCCAAAGTAAAAGGCCTTCAGATCTTATATTTTGAACCCTGAACATCCTGTTACTGTTAGTAATGTGTTTTATGATCACTAACAACAGGAGACCTCGTTTGAACCCACCCATCAGCTTCAGGAAGAAATGACCTGGGAATCTGCTCCTGTAACATTTATTGTTGTTACTGTGTGCTACAAGTCAAGTTCAGCTCACAGCAACCCCGTGTGGCAGCCTCATAGGATGTCCCAGTCTATAATCTTTATGGAAACACAAAAGCAAATCATGATGCCTATCTGCTAGTGGGGTCAAACCACTGACCTTTTGGTTAAAATTGGACTCACCAGAGATTTTTTGTAAAAACTACAGCCTGCAGCACCCTAAAGTTCCACTCTGCAATGTGGTGCAACTGAACTGGCACCTGAAATCCTCTCATCTTCCTATCTCATCTCAACTTTTCTCCATTTTCATTTATGCTGAGCCTGGTTACTTTGATACTACCTTTGGGGATTTTATCTCTCTCCCATCCAAACATCAAAGAGTTAAGTTTGAGAGGAAGGCCAGGAAAGAAAGGCCACTTTGATCATTCCCTTAAGGACCATTAACACCTCTGTCGAGATGTCTAATTATCACCATTTTTTCAGTAAGAGTTTATTAGGTGTGATGAAAGTCCCTGTATTTCCCACATGGTGAAATAGCTCTATTAATACACAGTGAGTGTTCTGTGCCCCTAACTAGTCACTTTGCTTAAACCCAGGAGCTCTACCTGGAGGCCATATATAAGTTTTTGAGCCCACTAGCAAATTTCTTCTACTCATTTATTTGTTTAACACTATTTGCTTACGTGTAAGTCACTGTGAAAAGTCTTTTCTTCTTATTCACTTTAATTTGTCCTTACCCTCAGTAAGAGATCATCCCCCATTTTACACCTTTGGGGGTACAATGCAGCTCTTACCACACTAGGCCATAAGAATGAAAACTCTAATAGAATCATCTATTAGGTGTGCTGTGACACCTGCCTTGGAGCAGGAGCTTATCTGCTTCTGGGATCTTCAGTGTACAAAGAACAGTGACAGAAAGGGCTTCTGGGAATCACCTCTGATGACAAGGCCCTCCAACCCCAGATGTGGTCTGTTAGCATCTATGATTATTTCATCCCTTCATACAACTACAGGCAATGCTCCAGGATCAGGCTCACTGGCTAGACAGTAAGCAATGACTCATAAGGTTATGTCCAAACCTAGTGTTCTAAAAATGCAATATGAAAAATATGACTTACACACACACAGTTCCCAGTGCTGACTACAGTTCGTTCCTCATCATCTAAGTAAAGACAGTGTTCACAATGGCCCACAGGTCTCCCAAATAATTTTGGTTATTTTCCTTCTTTTTAAAACAATCTCCTTTTGATTTTATTTTTCTTCAATTTGTATTTATTTTGTTAATTCTTGTTCTTGGAGCCACACACACAAATAAAAATAAGTCTCACAAAGAAAATTTCTAAGCCATTTCAAATTTACCTGGTAATAAGAGAGAAATGGCATTACAATCTTTAAGGGGTATTGATTAGACCCTGCAATTAGTTAATTACATGAATCAGTGGTAATTAATAGTACAAAAAAATGTCTATGAGCAGTTTTGGGGGGGAAACCACAACAAAACACAACAAACCCAGTAAGACTTGTAAATCTTCACATAAATAAATAAATCCATTTAATAAAAAAATAAAGAAAAATAGAGTGTCTGCTGAAGTGTGTTGGTTGAGACAAGAGTCTTAAGCAGAATCTTAAGGCGGAGGGACAAGGGTTGGTGCAGAAGCTCATATCTGTACAATTCATTCAAAATAATAAACTGCTCATGAAGGTGCTGTGTAAATTAGAAGTCACTTTCGCAAGTTTTATTGTGCTTTTTTAAAAATAATACTAACCTTGATTGCTTTAGTTCTTAAAAATACCTCTTCTGGATAGCTTTGATCTTATTTGCAGAATCTAATTACAATCTGATGCTCTCTGTCATTTTATATGTCTATGTACTGCTTTCTCAACTAGACTGACAGTCCATATAAATGTAGCTCCAAGAACAAGAATTAACAAAATAAATACAAATTGAAGAAAAAGAAAATCAAAAGGAGATTGTTTTAAAAAGAAGGAAAATAACCAAAATTATTTGGGAGACCTGTGGGCCATTGTGAACACTGTCTTCACTTAGATGATGAGGAACGAACTGTAGTGAGCGCTGGGAACTGGTGGCTGTCAAGGTGAAGACAGCAAAGCTCCAAGAGCCACAGAAGTGATGTCACATCCTGTCACTGCAGAACAACAATATCCATCCAAAGCTGAAGAGTTTTGAGTCTCTGTGGAAGCAAGAAATGGTTCAGGTGCCTGATGTTCAACTTGGCCTCAGCCTGCTTATTTCAGCCTGGCTTCAGGCCAGTCTTGCCCAGTCCCTGGCCTCATGAGATTAGAGTTTGAGGGTACTTCAAGACCTCCTCTTTGAAAGCTAGTTCTGGCTCCAGAACTGGAGGTTCTTGAAGCTGGTACTCACGGAGTAGCAAGCACCTATTTTAAAATCGGAAATGTATATCCAGTTGGTTGAATTATTGCACTGTATTTTACATTAAATTTACAGGTATCCTCTGTCCCGCAAAAAACAAACAAAACAAAACAAAAACCCCTGCAAATTTGCATCAAGTAAATTCCAACTCATGGTTAACTCATGTGTTACATTGGGGATAGTAGCACATAGTCCATAGGGTATAGCATGCTAATTCAAAGGCTGCACCTTTCTGGGAGTTCAAATCTACCAGAAACTCTTCAGGGAAAAGAAGGGCAATCTCTTCCCATGTGATTTACAGCCTCGGAAAATCCAAAGAAGGGTCAGCTAAGAGTTGATTTTCACTTGACTACAAAGACAGCCAGAAGTTTTTCTTGGCTGTAATTGTTATGGAAGCACAACTCTGGGGCTTCCTTCCGTGCATTTTCAGGTGACTTTGAAGCAAAAAATTCTTGTTTAATAGCCAAGGGCAAACTGTTTGCAAATGAGCAAGAGACCTCTTTCCTGAGAACAAAAGAATTCCAGAAGGTATGAATGGAGGATTATTCTCAGTCTGTGCCACTCTTTAACCAGGAGATATGAGTAATGTCTTTGCATTCTCCTTGGCCTTTATTACTTTTAAAAAATATATTCCTGTTAATTAAATCTAAAAGAAATGGGAAGCTGTGCTTATCTGTTTTAATCACTTCTTATCATTCCACCTGACTTTCTTTACAAATATGAAAGGCCTTTCTTGGGAGCCTGCCCCTGGCTGTCCCCAGGCTTCATGGCTGGGAGCTGCAGTCACCTTCCCTAAGAGAGCCAAGGCTGCCCTTGGCATCCTGGATGGCCCTCCTTGCACACAGAACCTTTAGTGGGTTGGCACCGTGCATAAAAACAACTTTGTGCCTCTTAATTTATTTTCTTTTTTAACTGACAGGAAACTTTCCCGCTCTTCTCGTCTCTGACTTCAGTTAGTTATTTCAAATGGCAAAAGTTATTAAAATTCCAACATGGAAACTTGCTTAATAAACAGGAAAGGAATTCTGAAGACCCACCAGCGAGCATAAAAATTAACCCCATGATTGCCAGTCCTTAGGTTTAAACAGTTCCTTGGGTTGGTATTTATTGGGTTCTCTCTATGCAGTAGACCTTCATTATGCCTTCCTGGGCTGCTATGTCAGCGGCTTGTTTTTTATATTGTAATAATAAAGCTCCATGTATAACAGAAGACTTGCTGTGAGGTTTTTGGCTTTAGCATATACTTTTCTAATATCAAACTTTAAAAATTAAGATCATACAAAATGATCTCATTTGTACAAGATCTATGTAACTATAAAATCATTTTTGGACGACCACAGTCATTCGTTCATCAACTATGTATCAAGTATTTGCTCAAGGACTGCAGACTTTAATACGGATTGATGTTCAATATCAAGAAAACAAAGATTCCCACCACTGGGCCAAGTGGTGGCATCATGATGGATGGTGAAGAGACTGAGATAATTCACAGCTTTAGTTTGCTTGGCTCCACAATCAACACTCTTGTCACCAGAAGCCAAGAAATTAAAAGACGTATTGTGATGGGAGAGTCTGTTGTTAGAGACCTCTCCAAAGTACTGAAGAGGAGAGATGGCAGTCTAGAGACTAAGGTGTGCCTGATACAGGCCATGGTCTTTGCAATCATTTGATATGCGTAAGAGAGCTGGACAATGACTAGGGATGACAGAAGGAGAATTGATGTCATTGAGCTGTGGTGTTGGAGAAGAGTACTGAATATACCATGGACTGCTAAGAGAATGAACAAGTTCATCCTAGAGAGGGTTAAACCAGGTTGTGCCTTGGCAAGGATTCTGAAGCTTCGTCTGACATACTCTGGGCATGTTTCAAGGAGGGACCAGTCCTTGGAGAGGGACATCATGCTTGGGAGGGTGGAGGGACAACACAGGAGATGAAGACCCTCGATGAGATGGATTGATTCAATGACTGGGGTAATGGCGGGAGGTGTGTCAGAGACAACAAAATTGGCACTGGATTGAGCTGGGTTTAGGGCTGTTGTACATAGGATTGCTATGAGTTGCAGGCAACTCGATGGCACATAACAACAACAACAACAACATTTGTTTTTATGGGATAATAAAAGTGGGGGGAAACCCAAATGAAGCTCCTAAAGACTTAAAGTCTAAGGTAAAAAAGAGAAATACAGTACACAAATAAAACCAATGGAGAATAGACACATTTTCAGGGAAACAACAGGGTTGTAAGAATTCAGAAAGAAGCATGTTCCTGGTCTATTAAGGGAAACAAGGAAAGCTTCCTGGTGGAGGTAGCAATTGAGATCACCCTTGAAAGATGAATAGGACTACAGATTAAAGATTCTAGAAATTATTTAACATCTTCCTGTTGATAAATGAGATTTATCTTCCTGAGTGCTAGTGGGTTGAGATACTACTTTGATCAATAGACTACAATGGGACAGAACTGTCATAAGCTGGCATTCTGAGATATTGGCAGCTTCCTCTTGGCCTTTTGAGAGATATTATATTGTAATATGTTCTCTGGGAGCTCTGGGCCCTGAGCTGTCACATTCAAAGATAAACTATCACGAGATCGAGATACTTCAAAAGCCCAATGTAGGCACAAGCCCAGTCTTCTCTGCCCTTCCAGCTTCCTATGACAGTGTGCCTTACACATGAGTGAAGTGCTTGTGGATCCTTCAGTGTAGCCCATATCCCAGGTGAGCAGCACTGAATAATCTCCATCAACACTAAGTTGACCTGAAGAGCTATAATAAAATGGTGGTTGTCTGCAGCCAACCAAGCAATTTTTAAGTGCAGGGATAAACAACTGGAACAGTAGAGTTCTGATTAACAGAACCGGATGGCCAACAGATCCTAGAGAGTGCTGTGGGCAAAGCTGTGAAGCTGAAAATGTGCTGCGTCCTTTGGATCTTCGACACAGAAGTTTGAGTTTTATGGGAAATCAGAACATTCAGCAAAGTATAAGGAAATAAACACAATTATACAAGTTAAGAGCTAAACAGAAAGTCCGAACGTCACGTGGGGGGAAAAAAACAACAAACCACCACCAAACCTCATTGTTATTGAGTCAAAATTAACCATACCAGATGCTGCAGCAGTGTCTGGAGGTTGTAAATCACATGAGAATATATTCTTTATCTTTCTCCCAAGGAGCGTATCGGTGGATTCAGACTTCAAGAGAAGCACAACCTTTGAGCTGGCTGCACAACTTCCTGCACATGAACCCACCAGAGCCCCTTGGAGGTTGGCATATAGCTTATATGCAGTGGAGTGTCACTAAAATTGTACATATTTTTAGGATTGTTATTAAAATTTTAAGTGCTCAAAAAGTAAAGTAATATATATATATCACAATTGGGTGACAATGAATGTATATGTGGCTTCCTCACAAAAGAGTTAATAGTATTTTGTCAATCCTTTTCCTGAAGTGTTAAATTAAATCCAATATAACACTTTGTTCATAAATATTGCAGAGTGCAATTCTCAAAAAAGGGTTTAAAAGACTAAGCACACTTTAAAAAAAATAATAATCATACAATGAAACACACTCCGTGATAAAATTATTTATCTTCTTACTATTGTGATTAATTATCTACGTTAGGGCATACAAGCTTAGTTGATATACCTCTTACATCTCTGGTAACATGTAACAGCTCCATTTCAGATGTTACTTCCTTTTGTATGCCATTTATTTGTCTTGCAGATTTTGCCTCATTATGCATTAAGATTAGGGAGCTCTGGTGGCCCAGTGGTAAAATATTTTGTGGCAATCCCAAAGATACATAGATCAAATTCATCAGCTGCTCCACAGGAAAAGGTTGGACAATCTCCTCTTGTAAAATTCCTCGCCTCTGAAAACCTGCTGGAGGGTCAGCTTTGGCATACAACAACAACAACAACAACATACATTAGGGAGAGGTGGCTTGAACTCATATGGTGCAATGTCATGTAATATGTTCTTTTATGGTTAAATCTCCTGAAAACTGGAAGTTAAATTAGAAAGACTTCCTTGGTAATCAGAATTTTTGAGTTGGGAAATATCATATTAGGACAATGTGTAGGAAGGTCAATCTGATAACACTATGTAGGGTGAGTCCCTATGTCCTTGGTGCCTGTTTCTGCAGCTGCTTTGTGTTCTGATGCGATTGCTTGAAAAAAATTTAACACACAATACCTATGCAACCCAATTTTACAGACCCTACTTTGTAACACCTTCTCAATATGCCCAGGTGATGATAATAGATTTATAATTCTGGTGACCTAGTGGTGATGTTATAGTTAATGTTAGGTGGATCTTGGCTGAAAGCAGACAGTACTAGAGGAATGTCTATTTGTGTTTCATTGATGCAAAGGCATTTGACTGTGTGGATCACAATAAACTGTGGCTGACTCTGAGAAGAATGGGAGTCCCAGAACATTTGATTATGCTTATGTGAAACCTATACTTGGACCAAGAAACAGTTGTTAGAACAGAGGAAGGAGATAGAGGAAGGGTGTATGCCAGGGATGTACTCTGTCTCCAGAACAGATCATCCAGGACGCTTGTCTGTAAAAGGACGAATGTGGCACCAGCATTGGAGGAAGATTCATCAACAACCTGCATTATGCAGATGACACAACCCTGCTTGCTAAAACCGAGGAGGACCTGAAATGCTTGCTGCAGAAGATCAAGGACTGCAGTCTTCAATAGGGATTGAAGCTCAACATAAAAAAAACACACACACAGATTTTCCCACTGGGCTAATTGTTAGCATCATTATGGATGGTGAAGAGATTGAGATTGTTAACAGTTTTAGTTTACTTGGCTCCACAATCAACACTCTTGATACTAGCAGCCAGGAAGCAAGAGATGAATAGCATTAGTTAAGTCAGCTGTCAGGTACCTCTCCATACTACTGAAGAGCAATAATGTCAGTCTGGAGACTAAGGTGCACCTGATCTAGGCCATAGTCTTCGCAATTGCTTGCTATACGTCAGAGAGCTGGACAATGACTAGGGATTATAGAAAGAGAATTGATGTCTTTGAGCTATGGTGTTGGAGAAGAGTGTTGAATATACCATGGACTGCTAGGAGAACAAACAGGTTTGCCCTGGAGAGGGTGAAACCAGGCTGCTCCTTGGAGGCAAGGATTCTGAAGTTTTATCTGACATACTTTGGGCATGTTTCAAGGAGGGACTGGTCCTTGGAGAGGGACATCATGTTTGGGAGGGTGGAGAGACAGCTCAAGAGAGGAAGACCCTCAATGAGATGGATCAAT
Organism: Elephantulus edwardii; assembly: GCF_000299155.1. Classification (NCBI taxonomy): domain Eukaryota; kingdom Metazoa; phylum Chordata; class Mammalia; order Macroscelidea; family Macroscelididae; genus Elephantulus; species Elephantulus edwardii. The sequence goes on from NW_006399780.1 coordinate 12,198,201, forward strand.
TCAGTGACTAGGGTAATGAGGGTAGGTGTATCAGAGACAATAAGATTGACACAGGATAGAGTAAGGTGTAGGGCTATTGTACATAGATTTGCTATGAGTTGTAGGCAACTTGACAACACATAACAACAGTGGTAAGAAACTGCAGTGTATACCCAAAGGTGTGTTCTTAGAATTGGCCAGCTGCTTGATGGGAGTATGGACAATCTCCTCCCATGCAATTTACGCCTCCTGGAAAAGCCCTGGAGAGTCAGCTATGAGTTGGTTCCAACTTGACAGCACACAACAACAACAACTCATTACACATATCACTTACCCACTCATTGCTGCGAATTAGAATCAACACATAGCTGGCCCTCCAGTGAGTTTCTGAGACTAAAAATGACCACGTCTACCTTTCTCCCTTGGAGACAATGTTATTGTTGTTGTTGATTGCCTTTGAGTTGAGCACAACTCATAGCGACCCTATGAACAAAAGGCATGAAGCCCCTCTACAACTAACAAATCACAGATTCAAATTGCCAGAGAGGAATGGTCTTTGAACCAGCAGTACAACTCCCTGTGGACTAGGCCATCAGAGCTCCATATGTGTTTGCATCAACTCAACTCATTGCTGTTGAGTCTAAACTGACCCATGGCTAATTCTCCAGTGGGTTTTGAGAGGCTATAAATTGCATAGAGGAGATTGCCTATCTTTTCCATAGAGCAATTGTCTTTGGGTTGACAGTACAACCTTTTACTCACTATGCTCTATATCTATATATATTCTACTACTTTTTTAAATGGTTTTCTTATCAAATTATGGTTTTGACACTATTTGCCAGTTGATATATATAATATATATTTAAGTTGTTCCCATTTTTTGGCTATTACAAAGAAAGTTTCCATGAACATTTGAAAACTCATATTTGTGTGGACATATGTTTTAATTTTTCTATTGTAAATATCTAGGAAGTCAATGGCTGATTTGTGTATTTGTTGTGTTTGTGCTATAAAGTTGTTTCTAACCCTATGTAGGCCACCCTGTGTAGAGCAGAATGAAACACTGCCTGATGGTTGCCTTTGTTAAGTGCCACTGAACTGATTATGATTTAGAGCGACCTTATGAACAACAAATCTGTGCCCTGTCCTATCCTGCACCATCTTTATCATCTTCAACATGTTTGAACTCAATGCTGCAAACACTGTATCAGTGCATCTCGCTGAGGGTCTTCCTTTCCTTTCCAATCCTCCATCTTTCCAAATATGATGTCCATTTCCAAGGAATAGCCTCTCCTAACAACATGTCTAAAATATGTGAGCTGAAGCTTTAACATCCTTGCCTTCAAGAAGCACTCTGGCCACACTTTCTCCAAGACTTATCTGTTTGTTCTTTTGAAAGTCCATGGATGTAAAAAAGAGAAAGAGTGGCACGGGGACAGCCATATCTGACCTCTATTAACTCTACAAGGGGGAACTGCCCCCCATCATCTGCATCCACAACACAAAACCAATTTCCATATGAGGTCAGACATGTCCCTTGTGCTCCCACACATCTAACAACTCCAACAACAATCTCACTACTCTGCTGGGTTGAAAAATTGGTTGCAATAGCTCAAAGAGCACATGAAATAATACTCATTATTATGCGGTTCATCAGGGAAGTTAACAGGATACAATCTCTCAGTCAGGACAGTTTTCAAAGCATGCTCACGGTCCCTTCAACCTTCAGCCTCATGGCTTTAGGCCAGTGTTACAAAGCTGTTAGTCCTGCCAATTATGTCTCTCTCCCTTAGTCCTCCAACAAGCTTGGGCACTTAGCTCTAATTTCATGGGGTAGCAGTCCCAAGGTCAGCCACAGTCAAACACCTTTGCATGATGGTCAATTTGTGCTTATCTAACTCCCCCCCCCCATAGAGATAACAAGGATGTGTGAACCATCTGTTCATTACTAAATACGTACTGAATATTTACTATGTGCTAAACACTACATAAAGTACAAAAAACCCCAGTGTCAGGTGTCCAGATCGAAGGCTGCACAGTGGAGTGGACTTAGGGGGAGGGATTGTATAACAATGAAAGAATTTTTCTTTTACTTTTCAAAGAAAAGAATGAACTGGAGGGGCGCAGTAGGCAGGGAGAAAAATGCAACAATGAATGGATGGAAATCCAAAGTCTCTTTAAATTTTCAATAAAATTAATAATAATAGTAATAAATTTTAAAAAAATTCCCAGTGCCCTATGGTATCCTTTAAGCTATAATGGTAAGGTTAATAGTTTAGCTATGACAAGGGCTACCTGGTTTGCAAAGTTAAATATTTACTCTCTAGTCCATCACAGTAAAAGGTTATTTATCCTTGCAGGAGAACAAAGTGGAAGTGACATTCTGACACTTGGAATATTAGCATTAGGAATATTAGCAGACTTTCCATCTTACCTCTTGTAAATCGGCTGCCAGAGAGAGGCAATATGGAGAGTCCCCCAGGAAGCTTCTTCCCCACCAGTGAGCCCAGCAGAGTGAAACTGCATCGTTGAGTGCAAAAAGAAAAACCAGCCACAGAAGAACCAACCAGCTGAGCTTCCCAAACCACAGAAATGATAAGAAATGGTCATTGTTTGTGCTACTGTATGTTGATAGGATTGTCACACAGCAGTCGTTCTTATTGTTCTTGAGACAGCAGATTTCCAAGCCTGCAAATCTCAGGAAGAGATTGTACCTCTGTCCTGTGGAGTGGTTGGTGGAGCTTAGCTGCTGGAGAGGGGTTACATTTGCGTTACCAGTGCTCTCTTACGTTAATTGGCAAAGCAACACCCCTTTGAATCTGACTTCCTCTGCAAAACTAAGCATTGCCGTTGAGGCAATGTCCTATGTACAAAACCCCCAAGGATCACTGTGAGGCATGGCCTTGGATTAGAAAAGAGAGCAAAGATGACATACAGAAGGAGTTGTTATTGTTGTTTACTGTCAAGTCAGAACCAACCCATAGCAAACCCTCCAGCATGTCTTCAGAGACAGTCAATTAAACAGTTAATCACACATGGGAGGAGACTGCCTGTCTTTCTCCCATGGAGCAGTTGGTGGATTTGAACCACATATCTTCGGGTTGCCAGTACAACTCTATACCTCTAGGCCATGAGAGCTCCCTTACAGGAGGTGAGCAAGAGAAACAGGCAAGACAAAGTTTGGGACGATGGAGGAAGAGTATTTATAAAGAAAGACAAGCAACAAGAGATAGGAAATTAAGTGGAATGAATGAACAACTAATTATAGGTATGTGTGAGTTATATGGGAGGGAATTGGAGTAAGGATTTAAGTGTACATATAGAGGAAAGCCTGAAGAGTGACTCTTTCAGCAAATTGCAGAAATCTGTGCTTCAGTTCTGATGAAGATATATGTATCTCTACACGTTTAAAAACAGCACAGCATATTAACAAGCAGTTTTGACATTTCAGCTATGGCAGAAAGGTGACATCTTCTGTAGAGTTCTGCTTTTGTGACAATCATGACACATCTTGAAATGATTTTTTTAATTATCATAACATGTAATTTTGTGTAGTACAATAAAAACTTCAGACCAAAGAAACTCAATAAATTTCCAAGGATCAGACAAATTATCAAACCACCAACAAAATGTGAGTCTCCTGCTCTGATTGCGTAGTCTGTAGGAAGTTGTGCTGGTAACTCCAAGATAGGGCCTGTCTAGTGGTTCAAATCCATTGCCATTTCCATAAGAGAAAGATGGGTAATCTGCTCCCAAGTGATTCACAGCCTCTAAAAACCCTGTGGAGGGTCAGTTAGTCAATTCCAACTTGATGGCCATGAGTTTGAGATTTCTCATTTCATCTGATGCAGCTTCCAGACTCACACTGAAAAGTTCACAGTGATTATATCCCTGAAAGAGACTCAGACCCTGTTTGCAGGACACCAGTCTCTAAAACTAGCAAATGCTACCCTATTGTTTTCATATTGGTGTTTCAGGAAATTAAACTAGAATTTATCAGCTTGTTTATATTTCCATCACAAACACTGATTCTACTTGTTATTTTGTGTACCACCAAGTTGAAACAACTCATAGCTGACTCCTAGTAGGCTTTCAAAGGTAATAAATTGCATGGGAGTTGGTTTGCCTATCTTTCTCCTGTAAAGCAGGTGGTGGACTCAAACTGTGTACCTTTGGGTTGGCAGTGTAACTACTTACCACCAACTTTCTGCTTTTTTATGTTTGTTGAGAAAGTATTTTCCCCTAAAATTTCATTTCGTGCACATTTATTGTATATTCAAAGCACTGTTTGAGGACAAGTTATAAGATCCAAAATGAACAAGATATGCTACTTACTTTCAGAAAATGGCAAGCTCATTTAAGAATGCATTTTGGCAGAGCTTTGCTTTGGATGTTGCTGGGAAGCCACAAAAGTGAGACGACAAAACACTGTTTCTCTTTCAATTGTTGCAGGAAGTTGTAGGTGGGTTAGAACATAATTTGATGGTTTTTTTAAACCAATTAAGTAATAACTATCTTGAAATGGCATTGGACAAGGTAACCATAGAGAGTCTGTGATCAGCCAAAATTAGGTTAATAGTACAAACGAAAACAAATACACATCTTGCCATATGTAGTGAACAGTTGTGGGGTTGGCTGGCATTGACCACCAATAACGCCTTTTCTAAATAGAGTCCTTGGATGGTTTAGAGAGTCAATGATCTTGACCACCAACTGAAAACTTAGAGTTTTCTGGTCTACCTAGAGATGCCACCAATCTTTTTTTTTTTTAATCAGCATTGATAATTCTGTGGGGCATAGTTCTACTCTGACACATATGGAGTCAACATTGAGTCAAAAGAGCCTCAATGGCAACTGGACTGGATTCTCCTAACTTTCCTCCTTCCAGGAGTCCCGCAGCACAGTGGTTCAGCACTCAGCTCTGAATTCACTCGGAAGGGCCACTGGAGAAAGATTTGATATCCTGCTCTAATAAAACATTTTCCCTGGAAAAACCCATGGAGCAGTTCTACTCTCCCCTAATAGCATTGTTTTCAGCTGGAATAGATTTTGTGGCACCCAACAACAAATCCTCATTCTACCGAAATCTTTTCTTCTCCTGTCCCAAACATTTGCTTCCTCACTGTAGGTTATATATACTCCAGCCCACAGTTGATGGGCCCCAAAATAGGCATCTAATCCAAGCTTCATCAGTGGGTCCCTTCCTTGGGATGCTTGAACCAGCGGTCAAGGAAAACATTCAGTCTATAAGAATGATATTATAAGGAGCCAAGTCCAGAAACATCATTAGCTCTGTTGTCCAGCAAATACAAGAGCCAGTCCTCGGAGAGGGAAAGGCATGAAGTCAAGCGAGGAAAAAAAGAGATGAGATGTGGGGCAGGCAAGAGAATCTGTTGGTCCCTGCTGAGTCATGTCCTTCCTAATCCTACATAAAGTAGCCCATAAACTTTTCAATACATTGTTTAAATACGTGAAATAGGAACTCAAAGAGGTCAGATAAACCAAAATTTCCCAGAGACGGGGTACTCATGATTCCACACCTCACCTACAAAAGTGGAGAAATAATAGAGGTCCTCCCACAGAGCGCTCTCATTTTTAGTGCATATTTTTGTACTTGGGCAGAAACCACTTTGCATTTCCTGTCTCACACCCACAGAGACAGGCATCTGGGCACTTTCAGATGCTTTGAATTGCAGGCAGCCAGGAGTGCTGGAATCTAACCGTGACAAATAAGAGAATCAATTTCCATTAATAAGAAGCAACAAGCCTCTTCATTGAATGGCTGAGACCTTCGTATAATTTTAACATTACTGCACTTTATGCACATCAGGGAGTTCTCCCACAAATTGTCCCCACACTCCTCACATCTGCACTAGTTTGCACTGGGCAACTCAAGTCTTAACTTGTACATAATTAGCAGCTCAGTCTCCTTTAAGAATGTATATATAGATATAATGTTGGCTGTATCTAACACTTTGGTTTCTTATATTAGTTTCTTTTCATATGGAGCAAGTAATATTTTTCACAGCATGAAAAGGGAGCCGTAAGTGCTCAAATACTCGGCAAAACGAAAATAAATTCCAGAGGATAAATGCTTTCTTACACCCCCAGGCAGCTCAATTAGTCACCCTGACTCTGGTATTGAATGAGATTTGAAATTAATTTTTCAGTATCTTTGGTGGAATTTTAGAAAAAATAATCATTGGCTAACATTTGCTCTGTTTATAAAAAAAATCTACTTTAGTCTCTTGAAGGTCTAATATCTAAGTCAATGTTTTAGTTAGTCCAAGATTGTCAAACATTATGATGAAAGGGACTCTAGATAGATACCATTGAATGAGTGTGAGTGGAATTAATCAGTACACAGAACATTGTTGTAAATAGTTTTTTTTTCTTCTGGATCAATTTTTGTTTTTTCATCAAAATTCCTGAGGATGGCAAAAATGCAAAGAACCCAGTGAGGAAGATTTTAGTCATTCATACCCTGTTGCTGCATACCCAATAATTACTGCCAACAAGACAAAGCCTTTCAATTTCCCCAAAGACATTAGATGTTCAAACAGTTGGGAAATTATTTAAACATCAATTATTAAAGCCATCTCGGCTATGCTTTACAGATAAGCCTCCTATCTACCTCATCTCTGTGCCTGAAGAAATGGAATAATTTTAAGTTTGTTAATTGATATCATGAACTTCATTTCAAACAAGAATGGCAAAATAGCTACTTCCAGAACTGCCATGTTGCACTTTTAAGTAAATTATTAAGACTACCACATTCATTCACACAATTGGCTTGTTTTTTCATATACTCTATGATTTGGTTCTTTGAATTCAATACCAGACTGAGTCACAGATGATGAAGGCAAACTATAAAAGTTCCAGTTGAGAATAATTCCCAAAATAGTTTCTGGAGCTTTCCCCCTTCTGTACCTGCAATTCAACCAGCCACGAATTTCTTGAGCTTCCTGATTGTTGACCACCCCTCAAGTAATTAGGTATTCTAGAGAGGCCACACATTAAATAGCTATCAATATTTGCCCTCTAAGGTCAATCTTATTTTCTCAGGAGAGGTCATCTAGACCAAAATCTCACTGCCTTTGAGTTGACTCTGACTTTTCGTGACCCTTCATTACGTTTCCAAGACTGTAAATCTTTATGGTAGGTCATAGCTACAAATAGCTGAGATTAACTAAAAGGGTTTAACTTTGTGAAGAGAGAAGAAAAGTGTAAAAGAAAAAATATTTCTCAGTCCCATTTAGGGCCCAGTAAAAGGAGGTCTGAATCTCAGTGGAGAACTGGACAGATGAGACCAAAAAAATAAGGATATGATATGAGGTATTAACCTTATTTAATGTCAGAATGAATCTTATATAATATCAGTATGGATGGGTAGAGGACATTCATTCTCTCTTCTCTATTTCCTCCATGAAATAGGTGAAAATGGGGCAAAAGATATGTGAATAAAGATCAATGAATCAATGAGTACAGACAACTAAAAACCACCATCACTAAGCATTGCCCAGACTGCACTAGAGAAAGCACACAGGAACAACCCAGCATCAGGAGCCAAAAGGCAAAACCAAAGTAAAAACCACCAACCAAATACAATCAGACAGAGATTCAAGGGGCAGGAATATAATCAGTAAATAAGCACTGGGCAGAGTGAATGCCATTAAAACCTCAGTCATAGAGAGACCAAAACAGAGCTGCAAACACATTACCCACTGCTGTTGTAGGCAAAAGCCCAAATGCAGGAGGGTGGAGTGAGCAGGCTTCAACCAAACACTTGTTATTATACAAGTCTGGTGTAGAAAGGTCAGCTACTGGAACACTCTTAAAGCCCTATTACAAACAAACACACATTGAAACAAGAGTAACAGTAACAAATTTGTTTCATTTTAAAATATTTCTGGTTTTAATCAGTAGACTTTGTGAGGTATCAGCTGGTGCAAAGGATGATAACAAATGAGAACTTTAGAGATTAAAATATCACAATAAAATAAAATAATATCACATTTTCCCACCTACAAAGTATTTCTTTTCTTAACATAAAAGAAAAAATAAAGGTATCCAAAGGAAATACAATGACATTCTATTTTTCTGGTATTTGGTGCTGGAAAATTTTTCCCAGTCAAAAGAATCTTAAATATTTTTGGTTTTGGGAGCAGGGCTGTATGACCACACTCTGCTCAAGGCACAGACTTAAATTGTAAAATGCAGTAGGTAACTCTACTTCCACACATAATAGCGTAAATCTTACTCCAGACATGATCATATAGAACTTACCTTCTTCGCTTTCAGTAACTAGAAAACTACATAATATAGGAAACACTTTTTCTTTTTCAGACATTTGACATCAACATAAGTTTACTAGGATATCCCAGCTGAAGGGACACAAATGAGGTGAGCTCTGCAATCACCCTGGGGTTTTGCTTGAGAGCCTTCTCCAGCATGTGTAGCAAGAAGGAGACCAAGGCAGAGAAGGCAGTCTCATTGACAAGAGCAAGCAGACAGACACATTCAAGTTAGGTCAGGATGAAATGGTTAGGATTTTCAAAGTAAAGTACTGAAAAGGAGATTACTCTATAAAAACCCAAACTGAGTCGAGGTCTTCTTGAATCCATTGTTACATACAAAGTGAGCACATGACAGGTGAATCTACGTAGAATTGAGAACAGAACTACCAGGTAAATTTTTAAATGAAGACTCTCAAAGCTTCTACAGGACTTTTTGTACTATGTCTCCCTAAATCATAGTGAAATGTCAGGACACATGGGACACTCAATAGTCCACCCTATATAGGTCACATATCAATCTCTTATTGCCGTCAAGTTGACTACAATTCATAGTGACCCTATGAATAATAGCTCTGAACCTTGCCCTATCCTGAACCAATCTCACTGTTTCTGACACACTTGCTCCCATTGCCACGGTCACTGTATCAATCTATTACATCTGGGGTCTTTCTATTCTGTGTTGACCTTCTACCCTGCCAAGCATATTGTCCTTCTCTGGTCCTTCCTGGCCACATACCCAAAGTATGTCAGACAGAGTTTTAAAATCCTTGCCTCCAAAGAACAACTGGGTTTCATTCTTTCCAGGACAGACCTGTTTACTCTTGTGGCATTCCATGGTATGTACTCTTCTCCAGCACCATAACTTAAAGGCATTGGTTCTTATTGTATCTTCCTTAGTCATTGTTCAGCTGCCAGGGGCATAGCAAAAATTGAGAAGACCATGACCTGAATCAGGCACACCTTAGTCTTTACAGTGGCATTGTTGCTTTTTTAGGCCTCTGGAGAGGTCCCTAAGAGCAGATTTCCCTAAAGTAACTCTTCTTTTGATTTCCTGATGGCTGCTGTCAAGAATATTAATTATAGATCCAAGGAAGATGAAATTGTTAACAATCTCAGTCTTTTTTCCATCTATAATGGATGCTACTAATTGGCCTGGTGGTGAGAATCTTTGTTTTCTTGGTGTTGAGATGCAATCCATACTGATCCATATTGAAGACTACAGTCTTTTATGTTCTGTAGTAAACATTTTATGTTCTCCTTAGTTTCAGTAAGCAAGATTGTGTTGTCTGTATTATGTAGCTTGTTGATGAATCTTCTTCCACTCTTGATGCCACATTCTTCTTCTGAAAGTCCTGCCTCCCAAATGATCTGTTCTGCATATAGATTGAAAAGGTGTAGAGAAAGGATACATCCCCGCCACACTCTTTTCTTAAGTTTTAACTATGCAGTGTTCCCTTGCTCTGTTTGTATGGCAGCTTCCAACATTGTTGTTATGTATCATCAAGAAACCTGAAACTCATAGTGACTGTATGCACAGTAGCTCTGAACCCTGTCTTATCCTGAGCTAGTCTCACTGTCTCTGACATAGTTTACTCCATTATGCTAGTCACTGTGTCAGTCCATCTCATTCAAAGTCTTCCTCTCCTGCACTGTACCTCTACCCTTCCAAGCATGATGTCCTTCTCCAAGGATTGGTCCCTTCTGGCAACATGCCCAAAGTATGTGAGGTGGAGCTTCAAAATCCTTGTCTCCAAGGAGCAATGTGGTCTCATCCTCTTTAGGACAGTAGGAGGAACGAAGTAGGAATCTGTTGTTGAAAAATTAGGATGCTACTTATGAAGAGTCATCTATATATAGTGTTGCCACAATCTCAATCAAAATACACAGAATTTTAATGCCCAAATTGATGAGCTGATTCTGAAATTTATGAAGCCATGCAACCAAACACCAGAAACCAAAACCAAAATTTTGAAGCACAAGCAGAGAGTTGACGATTTCCCTGCTTGATATCAGTTCCTATTGCAGTGCTATAGTGAGCAGGCCAATGTGGTACTGGTCAAGAGATGTGTATGGAGATCAATGGAGCAAAATGAGTGCTCAGACCATAAACCAATGCATACACGCTGATTTTCTAACACAGGTGTCGAGATAATTCAATGAAAGAAAGGATACAGTTTTCAAAAAAAGTATTCCAGAAAACCCAGTTGTTCACAGAGATGAAAGTCAACGCGAATGTCACCTCAAAATAGATAGCAGTGCTAAAGTTTTAGAAATTTAAGCAAAAACTGTAAAACATTTTGAAAAACACTTCAGAAGGACCATTGGGCCAAACATTATTTTTCAGGCATGAGTCAAAAAAGCATTATGTACATAAAAACAAAACAAAAACTCCACAACATAAATTGAGCTCCTTTAAAATTAAAAGCTTCTTTCTGTTTTTGGAAAGACGTCAAGATGTTGAAACAGTTCCAAGATTAAGAGAAAATGAGATGTGATTAAGGAAAGAACTGGCTGCTGAGGACAGGAGATCACAGGAAAATATAAACATAATAGGTTGAAACAATACCAAGGATGCTTCCCATTCAGAACAGGGTAAATGAAGGCAATCCAAGGACATCTGTACCACTTTCGTCAGAGCACTAGGCTGGTCCAACTATCACATCTCCTGCCATGAGCTAACAAAAGTCCAATTTTCCTGAAGTGGAGTTGATTCTGATTCTGACTCTTTGAAACTTTAGGACAAAGTGAAACTGTCCCCATCGGCTTCCCAATGTTTTACCTTTTATAAAAGCAATGGCCACGTCTTCCTCCTGTGAAGTACTTTGTAGATTCTCACTGTTGAATTTTTAATTAGCACCTGAGTACTTGACTCTTATGCTACCTGCTCTCCTTGCCATGAATTTAAAACACTCAAACTTATTTCCATTAATTGATTCCAACACTTAGTGACCCTCCATCAGGTTTCTGAGGCTATAAATTGTATGGGAAGAGATTTCCCATCTTGTTCCCCACAGAGCTACTGGTGAATTAAAATCACAGGAGATGCTCAGCCTTTGGGTTAGCAGCTCAAGTCACTAAGGATTGCACCACTGAATTCCCTTTCCGTGAACTGTCATTGTTAGGTGTCGTTGAGTGGAGTACGACACATAGCAATCCTATGAACAACAGATCTGAGCCCTGTCCTATCCTCTGTCATCTTCACATTTCCTGACACACTACAGCCCACTGCAGCAGTCAGCATGTCAATCCACCTGCCATGAAATAGGTGTTAGTAAAAACAAAAGTATTTAATACACAGGAGTGATTGGGTTGAAAAGATAGAAAGCCACTGGGTTTCAAGGAATGGTTCATTCTAGTCTCTTACTTTCTTTGAAACCAATGTAGAACAAACCCCGAGCAAATTCTTCTCTTCTTCATCCTTGCTGGAAACAGACAGAGTAAGCAACCTAAGAGTGATTCTCAAGAGCAAAAGGAGTCCACAGCCAAGAACTACCACAGCTTTGAAAGGGGTTAATAGCACCAGGAGAGACAAAAACTTTAACAGAAAAACTCACACATACGGAAATACAGTTAATAAGACAAATATAATAGACCTTTAGGACAAATGTATTTTAATCCATAAAGTAATAAAGCTTTTTAAGTAAGAACTAACTAAATGTGCTTGCCACATTCTTCTTCCTGATCATGGCATCAGGATTGCAGGAGGACTCATTAAAAACATGTGTTATGCTGACAATACAAGCTTGCTTGCTGAACGTGAGGAGGACTTAAAACACTTGCTGCAGAAGGTCAAAGACTATAGCCTTCAATATGGATTCATCTCAACATCAAGAAAACAAAAATCCTCGCCACTGAGTCATTAGAGAAAGGAATGAAGTCAATAATTTCATCTTGCTTGCATCCACAGTCAACACCTTGGTACCAGCAGTCAAGAAATCAAAAGATGTGTTGCATTAGGAAAATCTGCTGTCAAGGATCCCTGTAAAGTACCAAAGAGCAAGGATATCAGTTTAAAGACTGCAGTGAGTCCGATCCAAGTCATGGTCTTTTCAAGTACTTGCAATGCATCTGAAAGTAGGATAATGAATAAGGATGACAGAAGAAGAATCAATGCTTTCCAGTTGTCCTGTTGGAGAAGAATACTGAATATACCATAGACTGACAAAAGAACAAAAAAGATGTGCTGAAGAAAGTGCAAACAGGGTGCTTCTTGGAGGCAAGGATGGTGAAGTTTCTTCTGATGTACTTTGGATTGTTGTTAGGAGGGGTAAGTTTTTGGACAAAGACGTCATACTGGGAAAGGTATGAAGGGAAGATGAATTGACACTGATTTTAACCATGAACTTGCATATATAAAAAATTATTACAATGGTGCAAGTTAGGGCAGGGTTAAAATTCATTATTTACAAGTCACTATGTGTTGTAGACTTGCAGGTACTTAACAACAACAAGGAATTAAACTTAATAAAACAACTAAAATAGAGCTTTAAGATAAATACCATTAATCCCCAAAGAAATAAATGAAGACATTAAATAAGAACTGACTAGATAAGCCGGAAACAAGCTGATAAATAGGGTCAGGACAAAGAATCTTTCCAAAATATGGCACAAAGGGATAAGGAGATATAATACATGTATCCAGCTTAACTGTAGTATTTTTAATTGCCCTATGGGAAGCAAGCATATTAATTGGGAGAAACGGTAATATTCCAAGAGATAATGAAAGGTTGATCTGGGTGATACTGACACAGACAGAAAGAAGTGAACAGAATTCAGAAGACATTTAGGAGGTAGAATCAACAAGACTTTGTGATAGTGGAGAATAGGATAGAAAGGGTAAAGCAAAATTATTTCTAGGTTTCTAGCTTCCATTACTAGGAAGCTGGCAATGCATTCACCAAGGGAAAGAATACAAAAGGACAATGAAGTAGAAAGGAGAGATGAGTTAAGATCTGACTGTGTCAAATTTGGATAGCAAAGTAGAAACACTCAATATGCAGTTGGTTCTGGACTAGTCAATGTGGAGCACTGGAGAGATATCCCCTGGAGATGATTAGGGAAATTGTTAAGTGTGCAAGAGAGAAAGACCCTAGATGTGATGGATTAAGTCAGTGACTGGGATAATGGGGGTGGTGTGTCAGAGACAATGAAAAGGGCTCAAGATAGAGCAGGGTTCAGAGCTGTTGTACATAGAATCACCCTGAGTCAACTCGATGTCATCTAACAACAACAGGAAGGATCTACAGGAGTAGAGCTATTCAGTCAGGAGACAGTACTGAGTGGCAAATTGGACACATGAACTAAAACATGGAGGAAAATTAATGAGGAAACAGAAAAGAAACTCAGAAATTAGAAATGGAGAGTGATTCTTTTAAAAAATAGTTAGATACCCTTGGGGAAGACAAATCATTAGTTACGAACTCTTCAGCATAAAACAGAACAACAAATGTTTCTTTTCCTGAGAGGGAAAAAAAACTATAAATTCATTACTTAAGAAGATGAAATGTGATCACTTAAAAACAATCAGCAAAGCACCAGAGATGAATTTCCACCGTGTCATTTCTCTGCCCAAAGTGGTTAACTGTGATTCAGCACCATAGTGTGAAGGTACTTCAACTAAATTAAGTGTTCACACTGGCTAAGTATGCTGATGGGCGAGTTGTGGTGATAGTTTTGTAATGTATGACTGAGCTCCTAAAATGGGTCTGCCATGTAACAACTGTGAGAATTAACAGGTTTAGTTTCAGTATGGTCCACAGAGAGCTGGGCTGCTAAAGCAAAGACAGTGCTTGCTGGCAATTCAAATCCACCAGTGGCCCCTAGAGAGAAAGACGGGCAAACTCCTTCTGTATTGTTTGTTGTTGTGTACCGTTGAATCAGAATAGGCCCATGGCTGACCTTCTGGTGGGTTTTCAGAGGCAATAAATTGAATAGGAAGAGATTGCCCCTATTTCTCCTGCATAGCATGTAGTGAATTCAAACCACATACATACCTTTGTGTTAGTGGTGCAACAACCTTTGCAAATGTGCTGGAAGGTCAGTTATGAGTAGATTCCAATGTGATGGTAATGAGTTTTTAAAATAAGATATCTGAAAGCCTTTGCTAAAGCATATCACATGATGTAACAATGAGTTGGGGAGCTCTGGTGATGAATTATATAGAGTGCTGAAAGGCTGTGCATCTCAAACCCGCCAGTGACTCTGCAGGAAAAGAGATGCACAATCTATTCCCATCACAATCCAAACTCAGAAATCTGATTGAAGTTCACTGTGAAGCAGACTGGTCTTAATACCACTGAGTTCGAGTTTTTAAAAATATTGCTGTTATGTCCCATTAAATCAAAACCAACTCATAGTAACCGTCTATTTGGTTTTCAGAGGCTGTAAAGCATATGGGAAGAGATAGTCTATAATTCTCCTGTGGAAAAGTGGCATATTGGAACTTCAGATCTTTGTGTTGGCCACACAACTCTTTACCCACAAGGCCACCAGATATTGGTTATTGTTATTATAACAGTTTATGTAAAGCAGATGACTAAATTGAATGTTAGCTTAGTCTGGCTAAATAATTCATGTGATTACTAGCAAGGAAAAGAGTGGAGGAATTTGAGAAAAAGAAGAATCAAAGGAGGAAAAGAAGGCAGGAGGAAGAAAAGAACCAGACTATAAGAATGAAATAATTAAGAATCTTCTATGTGCCCACCCACAAATGATGTTTTAAGTGTTTATTTTCCTACATTTAAAAGCATATTACCTAATTTAATGTCTACAGAAATAGTATAAGGTAAATATGACTGAACCCATTTGAGGAAGAAATGGAAGCAGAGAAATCACAGAAAGTGGCAGCATAGATGGATGGGTGGATGGATAGATAGATAGATAGATAGATAGATAGATAGATAGATAGATAGATAGATAATAGATAGATAGGTAGATAGATAGATATAGACAGATAGATAGATAGATAGATAGATAGATAGATAGATAGATAGATAGATAGATAGATAGAGATTTTCTGTTATGTGCCCTTGATTTGGAACCAACTAATAGCTGACCTTCCAGCAAGTGTTCAGAGGCTATAAATCGTACCGGAGGAGAGTGTCCATCTCTGTCTTCAATGAGTGGCTGATGGATTTGAGAAACAGAAAATCCACAGAAAGTAGAAGCATATGGATTATTGTCTCTAGGACCTCACTGCTGTCTGTCAACTCAGAACTGATGCAGAACTTTCTCAGGTCTTCCAATTCCATGTATCACTGTTGCATAAAGAATTGAGGTTGCAACTAGTTCTATTAAAATGTTAAAATCATTTTTAACCTATTCTGAATTACATAGAACATTTTTTAAATACCTTTCTAAAGTCAAAAAGAAAACAGTGCAAATAGAAGGAAAGCATAGATTGAGAGATTAATAAATTGTTGTTGTTGTTGATTGCCTTTGAGTCGAGCAAGACTCATAGTAACCCTATGAACAAAAGGCCTGGAACCTCTCTACAACTATCAACATTTACCAAAGTTCATAGAGTTTCCAGAGGCATGTTGTTTAGGAAGTGGATGCCACTCTTGATTCCAAACCTGTCATAGTAAATAAATTACTACTAAATATAATTTATTATCATAATTATTATCACTAGCCACAACAATAATAGATCACATTCTAATCTCAGTAGGTTTTGCTCCCTCAGGCAAAGTCATAGTCTTCTGAAAGGTCAGACTCCAATAGCTCTTCATTCTTTCTTGCGTGAGGAAAATGTCAAGATACTCTTGTCACTGCAGTATGTCTTCATCAGAATTTCTGCAGAAAGAAGGTTTCATCATTTCCGAGGAGCCAATGTGCGTCTCCTAGATGTCACACGTGCACGAAATTTTTTAGTAGTTTGTATAGTATTCTTTTTGAAGCTATTAATAGTTCTTTAAAGACTAATTTGTTGGCAAACAACATGCAAATTTATCAATGGGTTCTGATAAATCCGCAAACATCAAAAGACAGAGCACAGAAAGTATTTACATGGGTACCCTCAGAGTTATCTTCCGAATGATAACTATGAACAAGTAGATTTATAGAATAGTGTAAGGGTTTTTTGTTAGGTGCCATGAAGTCAACTCTAACTCACAGGAACCTTTTGAGCAATGCATTAAAATATTGCTCTGCAAGTTTATTTGAAAAAAAAAAGACTTCAAATAAGCAAAGCATTCTGAAAAACCGGAATGAAGGGGGAGACACAGCACTCCCAGATCTTAAAACCTACTGTAGAGCTGTGAGAACCCAAACAGCATGGTACTGGTACAATGGCAGATGTGTAGACTAATGGAACAGAATCAAGTACGCAGAAATTAACTCATCTACCTACAGGCAGCTGGTATTTGACAAGGAAACAACGCCTATCAAATGGGGAAATGACAACTTCTTCAACAAATGGTGCTGGCAAAATGGCAAAACTGGACTTCTACCTGCAGAAAGCTGAAGCAGGATCCACATCTCACACAATATAAAAAACCAACTCAAGGTGGAGCAGAGATGTATGGTAAAGTCCCAAACCATAAAGGTCATAAGATACAAAATGGGACCAAACTCAGAAGGCCATGACTATGGTGTAAAGAGCCTGGAAAATATAGCCAACAATGTACAACTAGGAGAAGGTAATGTTAATGAATGAGACTTCTTCCTAAAGCTTAAGTCCCTATATGAACCAAAACCTTTTTCCAATAAGGTGAAAAGAAAATGAACTGACCAGGGAAAAAACAAAACAATTGTTGGGTAATGCCATCTCAGACTAAGGTCTCATAGCAAGTATTTACAGAATCCTACAGGACTTCCACAAGAAAAAGACTCAATTACAAAACAGGCAAGAGACACAGGAAGACTTCACAGAGGAAGACATTCAAATGGCCAATAGACACATGAAGAAATGCTCACAATCACTGGCAACAAGAGAGTTACAAATCAAAACCACAATGAGATACCATCTTACCCCACCAGCCGTGGCAACATTTACTAGGACAGCAAAAACAGATTTTGGAGAAGATTTGGAGAGATTGGAACTCACATACACTGTTAGTGGGATTGTTAGTGGGCACAACCACTCTGGAAAACAGTTTGGTATTTTCTCAAATATCTGAACATATGACCTAACTATTCTACTGCTAGGAATTTGTCCTGAGGAAAAGAAAACTGAGACACAAATGGAGATTTGAACACTTATGTTCATAGCAGCATTTTCCAAAAAAACAAGCAAACGGAAACAGCTACAACGTCCATCAACAAATGGAATACTATGCAGCACTTAGGAGAAATAATTTTAAAAAAATACTATATAACATGGGAAACCAGAAAACATTATGCTATGTGAACTTGGTGTCATAAGGAAAAATACTGTATAAGACTATTATTGTAAAAATCAAAGGATTACTAGTAAGATGTGTGCAAAAGTCCAAAGGGGAAAGGGGGAGAAGAGGGAGTTGAGGGTGAAGAGGGGTAGAAATCTTGAGGTCGCAGAGTTTGGTGGGCAGAATGGGAAGGTGAAAGAATTAGGAAAGATCCAGTGGGTACTGAAAAGGTGGAGTAATGGTAGGCATAGGTCAATAATGATTAATTTTCTAAAACACAATGTATGGGGCTGATAACATGAAACACAGTGTGGATAAAGGAATGCATTAAATACAATGTTTACAAGTGAAAAACAATGTATATGACTTTGTATGCAAACAAATCTAAAATTTAAAAATTAATGAAAAACCAAAACAACACTCAGTCTGTCCTGCCCCATTTTCACAATTTTTATGCTCTAGTCCATTGTGACAGTCACTGTGTCAATTTGAGTATAATGTTAGATCTTCCTTAATATTTATTCATGATTATTGTGGCCATAAAACCTTTCATCATTTTATTTCCACCTGACTTGATTTTTTAATAATAGGATTTGTTATAAACTCATTCTGTCCTTACTTACACTTTCTTTTTAACCTTGTGTTATAAACGGCAGGCTTTATTTATTCATGCTTTTTAAAAGTGCTTGATATACATGGATCTAATCTTTATGTCTTTAACCAAGTGATGGCTATTTTTAATTCAGTATCTTGGCTGGAGAATAGACTATACCACGGACTTTCAGGAGAACAAACAGATTCGTCCTTGAGAGAGTGAAACCAGGCTGCTCCTTGGAGGCAAGGATTCTGAGGCTTCACCTGACATGTTGCAAGGAAGAACCAGTCCTTGGAAAGGGCCATCATGCTTGGAAGGGTGGAGAGACAGTGCAAGAGAGGAAGACACTCAATGAGATGGATTGATTCAGTGACTGGGGTAATGTGGGTGGGTGTGTCAGAGACAATAAAGTTGGCCCAGGATAGAGCAGGTTTCATGGCTGTTATACATAGTGTCGCTATGAGTCGCAAGCAACTCAATGCCACGTAACAACAACAACAATAACAATCTTGGATTAAGATAAAATGGGTTGACCTCAGCCTATGATAGTCTATGGCTCTTAGAATATCAGAAATTACAAAGTTTAACAAGGTAAAAAGAATGCAAAAGGAACCTCTGTGGTGTGTCAGAGATGCCAGAGATTTTAAAGGAAGGAAGGCAGGTTACCAGAGTAAGAAAGTAATACTTCGTGTCATGTTGTAGTTTACTACTGTGTCAATGTGACCATCTTTACACATGTGACCCATGCTTTGTTCTCAGAGGACAAGAATATCCTTTCATCATCTCCTTACTTCAGCACCAAATATATACTGTTCTCTTGCCAAATCTAGCCTATCACTCAACTGTTCTCATTTTCATGGGAGAATGAATTTTCTGACTACTGTTCAAAAGACTTTATCAATGTTCAAAATTAGTAACTTGAGGTTTTTTCTCTAGCGTTAGGGATTAAATTGTGTTCCAAAAAAATGTGAATTCTCTGATGTATGTGGTTATGCTTCATTTTGTGGTCTGATGTAAGTATCCTATGTGTTGCAAATATTAACCTCTATTGCATTAATTAGGCAGGATATAAACTATAGGGTTAGATTATATTTTGAATAAATATCTTTTTTTTTTCAAATCCTGAAACTGATGTACTTTAATTCATAAAGCTTTAGAACATCTTACAGAAAAAGCTAGTCTAAGAAAAATAAAGAGGCAAGTCACATTTGGGAGAAAATATTTACAGCATTTAAAACACAAAATTAATAATACCTATAAACACTTTTGAGAGACGTTTGAAAGAAATCACAAAGAAAAGTGAGCAATTCCCAGTAAAAGAGTACCAATTGTTTAAGTAAATCTCTTTTGAGGTAGAAAAGATATTTAACAAGTAAGCAGAGAGTAAAAGGAACAACTACCACCAAGAAAGCCAGGAGCAGAATGCATCCCTTGGACTCACAGGCCCTGGACTGGGAACCTCCTAGAACCAGGAGATATACAGAGAGAAAGTTGTCCCCTAGAACTGGGACTTTGAATTTATGTTTCTGGCATCCTAAAACAGTGAAGGAAAGGATGATCCTTAACAAAGTGGTTGATACAGTGACTGAACAATGGACTCAAGCCTGTTGGAGATTATGAGGGCTCAAGAAAGAGACTGGCACAGCACAGAACAAGGTTTCAGTCAACTGTTCATAGGCTCGCTATGAGTCTTAGTGGACTTTACAACATATAACAACATGTTGAGAGAAGACTGGCTTCTATGCCATTCTTTCTACCCTCTTCTCTCCCTCTTTTTAAAGATAAATAATTATGTCATTTGTCCTTTTAAGGTTTTTTAAAATATATACTTATATTTCCCCTTCTTAAATAAATAGTCTATGTTTGCATTTTTATTGTTGCTGTTGGATCACCTTTTTTGGGTTAGATGGATCTTGGCTGAAAGCAGAGAATACCAGAAGAATGTCTATCTGTGTTTCATTGATCATGCAAAGGCATTTGACTGTGTGGATCATAACAAACTGTGGCTGACTCTGAGAAGAATGGGAATCCCAGAACATTTAATTGTGCTAATACAAAACCTATACTTGGACCAAGAGGCAGTAATCAGAACAGAGCAGGGTAACACTGCATGGTTCAAAATAGGGAAGGGTGTACGCCAGGGATGCATCCTGTCTCCATACCTTTTCAACATGTATGCAGAGCAGATTATCCGAGAGGCTGGGCTCTATGAGGAAAATTGTGGCATCAGGATTGGTGGAAGATCTATTAACAATCTGTGTTATGCAGATGACACAACCCTGCTTGCTGAAACTGAGGAGGACCTCATGCACTTGCTGAGAAGGGTCAAGGACTGCAGCCTTCAGTATGGACTGAGGCTCAATGTCAAGAAGACAAAGATTCTCGCCACTGGACCAATTGGCAGCGTCAGGATGGATGACAAAGAGATTGAGAGTGTTCACAGCTTCAGTTTGCTCGGCTCCACAGTCAACACTCTTGGCACCAGCAGTCAGGAAATCAAAAAGCGTATTGTGATGGGAAAGCCTGCTGTTAGGGACCTCTCTAAAGTACTCAGGAGCAACAGTGTCTCTCTGGAGACTAAGGTGTGCCTGATACAGGCCATGGTATTTGCAATCGCTTGTTATGCATCAGAGAGTTGGACAATGACTAGGGAGGACAGAAGGAGAGTGGATGCTTTTGAGCTGTGGTGCTGGAGAAGGGTACTGAATGTACCATGGACTGCCAGGAAAACAAACAGATTAATCTTGGAGACGATTAAACCAAGCTACTCCTTGGAGGCAAGGATTCTGGGGCTTCATCTGACATACTTTGGACATGTTGCCAGGAGGGACGGGTCCTTGGAGAGGGACATCATGCTTGGGAGGGTGGAGGGACAGCGCAGGAGGGGAAGACCCTCTATGAGGTGGATTGATTCGATGACTGGGGTAATGGGGATAGGTGTGTCAGAGGCGGTGCGGTTGGCGCAGGATAGAGCAGGGTTTAGGGCTGTTGTGCATAGGGTCGCTATGAGTCGGAAACGACTCGATGGCACATAACAACAACAACAACAACAATAAATATGCATCTCTTTCAGGCAGTTGGCCAATTATCTGTCTTTCAAATTTCTTGAAATAGGCTAGTGAGCATGTCTGAGGCTGTATCTGTTTGTTGAAACATGTCAATTGGTATTCTATCAATTTCTGGTACCTTAATTTTTGCCAAAGCCTTCATTGTGGCTTGGACTTCTTTATCCATTACCATTGGTTCTCGATCATATGCTACTTCCTTAAATGGTTCAATATTGATCAGTTCTTTTTGGTAACAGTGATTCTTTGTATTCTTCCATTTTCTTTTGATATTTCTTGCATCATTCAAGATTTTGCCCATAGAGTCCTTCAGTATTGCAACTTGAAGCTTGGATTTGTTCTTCATTTTTTTCAGCTTGAAAAATGCCAAGTGTGTTCTTCTCTTTTTATGTAATTAATCATTTGATTTGAAGTAACCAGTAACAATGCATTTCATATCACTAATGCCTAGAATAATTCTTTAAGTGTCCTGTTTTAGCTTTGAAAACTTTCAATTTTCCTTAATACTTCATATACTCCATATTTTAATTATTAGTGGGTGTTTGCAGCCATTTCTTCTCAGTTTGAGTCTCGCCACATCAACAAAGGAAGGTCCTTCATTGGATGGAAGCTTTACTCCATCCACTTTATTAACTCTAGAATCAGGAAGCAGCTCTTCATCTGACTTATTTTGCCTTTTTTTCCAACTAGAAGGATCAACCTTCTAGCATTATTTGGAACAGTGTTCTGCAGTTACCCGTAGCATTTTGGGGGACTAGTTCTTTCAGAAGTGGATAGTCAATCCTGCTTCTTATTTTATCTTAATCTGAAAGTGCCACGGAAATTTATCCACCACAGATTATGCTACTGATGTTTGAAATGTGGCTTCACTTCCAGCACCACAGCAATACAAGAGTCACCATAATATGGCAAACTGACAGACAAGTGACCATAGTATGGCAAACTCACAGACGAGTGATAAGTTGCATGGATACAATGTGTAAATTTGAATATGATATTACAGTACTCTTTGTAGCTTTTATGACAAAGAAGCTAAGAACTTGGGAATACACTGAGCAAAATGATTCATTTATATAAAAGGAATTTAAGAGGATAGACCATGACACCTTGGATTCAAATCCTGGGGTTGCCAGTTAGCCACTTGCATGACCTTGGACAAACTTTTCAAAAGCTATGCTTTTGTTTCTTCATCTGTGAATGAAGGAAACTAACCAATCTCACAGAATTTTTAAGGTTGAGAGGGTGGACGGCATGAAGTAATCCATGGAACGTCTAAAGTGTCTGCTATTAAGATTATCTTGTGATCAAGATTTTCCAAGATAAATGCAAGCTAGGACCTCTGACTTTTACTTATGGAGTATCTGTGTGTGAACTTAATCTTTTTTAAATGGTTTTCCTAGCTGTTGTTTGACTTTGCCATGTAGATGGGCAGGAATATGAAAATAAGCCATGTTAGCATGTCCATAAGGGATTGGCTATCTACTAATCTATGAGAGGATTGGCTATCTTGCCACTAAATTGAGCAACCCATCAGTAGAAGGAGAAACCTTGCCTGCCAGCAAAGAAGGAAAAGCTTAGGAAAAATCATTAGGAAAAGAACAAGCAAGAGGACCTAAAGGACCAACAGTCATATCAGACACAGCAGTGAACATGAGGTGGAGCACCACCTTGACATTGCTACACTATTGGAGCCAGAACTAAGAGTCTTTGCTCAAGCTGACGAGACAACTAGGGGTGGGGAGCTTTCTAACATTGACCTAATGTTGTGAGGGTCAAGGCTGAGGTGCCCACATGCATATTTCAGGAACTGTCCTGACTGTATTCTGATACTAACTTGGATTATAATCTTTTGACTTCCGTAACATAGTTCTGTGTAGTTCATGAGCTATCGAGTCATATTTTGGACCCAGCCAAGTGGTAAGATGGGTTTTGAGATGAATAGAAAGAGGTATGGGAGCATGGGGGATACGTCTGACATCATGGAAATTTGTTTTGTATTATTAATACTGTTGATGGGGACATTTCCCCTTGGTGAAGTGTTTAAAGGTCAGAAATGGCCCTTATTCTTTTTATATCATGTTTAATTCCATTTCCAAAACACACCAGAATATTATGCATAGAATTTTTTTCTCTGTGGTCTATTTATTTTTAACTTGAGACCAGCCTTAGAAATCACATTAGTTTTCCACATATTCAAAGAAATTTTGCTTATAACATTAATTGCCATTGATTAATGTCATTAATTAATTATAATGTCTAATCAAGGGAGCTCTTGTGGTTTAGTGGTAAGGAGTTTCTCTGCTAACTGAAACAGATACAACTAAAATTCAGAGGTTCTTCAGGAATAAAATTGGCAATCTCCTCTCATACTATTTTCACTACCTCTGAAAACCAGCGAGAGGGTCAGCTATGAGTCGGTTCCAACTCCACGGTACATAGCAACAACAATGCCTAATGGACCTATACCTAGACTCACTTTCATGCTTGACTTCTTCCAAATGAAAGAGCCTCCATCATGTAACTGCTTGAGAAACTCAATGAGTTTCTACTCATTTGATTCTGCAATAATACCTGTTTTCAATCTTATTACGTAGCATGTTGTTGTTGTGTCCTATCGTGTCAAAACTGACTCAGCTGAACCTCCATTGGGTTTTCAGAGGCAGTTAACTGCATGGGAAGAGATTGCCCAACTTCCTCCCACCAAGCAAACAGTGTATTCGAACCGTGAGACTTTGGGTTGGCAGCACAATTCCTTACCACTTAACCACCAGAGCTCCCTGTTAAGTGATGGCACATGTTATTTAAACATAAATGCCTAATTTGAGAACGTCTTGAGAGTAATATGCTAAGTAAACTAACTTAGTCCTATAAGGACAATTATGGTATAAGACCATTATTGTAGAAATAGATAATAAAATGTGTATGAGGATCTAAGAGAAGAGGGATGGAACAGAGGGGTGGGGATGGGCAGGGCAGTGGGCAATAATCATGGGGTCACATGGTTTGTTGGGGAGGTGTGGGGACCTGATGTGAGGGCTAGTGTATATGAATTTTTGTAGGTAAACCAGTGTAAAATTAAAGGAAAAAAGTATGTAAACAATGAACTGGAAAAACCGTCTCCAACACTTAAATGCTACTGCAATACAAACTTTAACCACAGAGCATTTTCTACTTCCCTTTTAACAAAGAATTCCTCTCATGATTCCCTCTTGTTGATCCTCAGAGAAGGAAGGAATCAAGAGTTTGATCCAACAAGCATTCTTCAAAATGCATTGTGATGTGTTCTGCCCCCTGGAGAAGATGTTTTTGTCTTTCTCGGTCCTAAGATGGTTTTAAGGTGCCTGGAAACTGTCAAACTCTTGGCAGGCCAAGTTCCCATATTCAAGCCCAAAGCCTACCATCCCAAGGTGAATGATCCCAGGTGGTTCAACCAAAGCCTCTAACAGTTGAATGAAGCAAATGATTGGTTTCTCTACTTGGAAGCATGAGGCTGACCCTGTCAGTGTATAAGTCACACAGGTCTCTGTAGGAATCAAGTATGTTATCAATTTACCTTTGAGAACAATTTGCTTCCTGTCTCCTATCCATGTGTCTGACCTGCAGAAGTGACCTTGGCTGACCGATGACAAGTTGCACTCTGTTCAAGGGCTTCTTGAATTTGGTTTGTGGAAGAAGCAAATGGTGGAGTAAGGGCTCAAAATGCTTGAGTTTGACAAGCTTAGCTGGAAAATGTCCTGAAAGGCGGCTTTTTGTTAACCATGCTTCTGTCATGCCAATTTCTTCCCTAAATGTCTTCAAAAGCATTCTGTGGCCGCTGGTTAGAGACAGGGGCGGCTACTATGTCAGAGGGCCTGATTCTCTGGGGACAGTGATTGCAAGCAGATGTCCTGGCACTTTCCAAACAGCCGGTTTTTGTCAATTGATGGAGTGATGAATAGGGTTTGGGAGAGCAAGGTCTTGGAAGTAATTTCTTGCAGGTGTCAAACATAAAAGAAAATGTTCTTTTCGTGGAGGGTGATTGACTTTGAGAAGGTACTAACTGCAGAGTGGAGGAGCTTGGGAAAAAATGAAATACAAGGCATTTTGGAGTGTGTAACATGTCAGGCTGCTAATCAGAAGGTTGGCTATTCAAACGAATTAAACCACTTCATAGGAGAAAAATGGAGAGTCTCCTGATATAAAGATTTACAGCTTGGGAAAGCCATTAGACGATCTCTATAAATCTTGAAATCTGATTTGATTCGAGACCCATGTATTGCTATTGGGATAATGGTCGAAACTACTTCCTCATGTATAAAATGGGAATGCTACTAGTATTTTCCTTGCTTACTTAACAACATTTTGAAGATTATGTTGTTTGGGGGCTCTGTCAAGTCCGACTCAGATATATAAAGATCAGATCTGATCCCTGCCATATCTTGAGTCTTCCTAATCGTCTCTGCCACACCAGAGACCATTGTTACAATCACTGTCAGTCTTTCTCATGGGGGGCCTTCTCCTTCTTCACTGGCCCCCCTTCTACTTGTCCAACCATGATGTCTTTCTTTCTCCAAGGGCTGGAGTCTCCTAACAATATGCCCAAAGTAGGTGAGATGAAGTTTCACTATGTTTCCCCTTAAGGAACATCCCGGCTGCATTTTCTCCAAGACATATTTGTTGGTTCTCTTGGCAGTCTGTGAGATATGTAGTGCCTTTCTCCAGCACCACAATTCAAAGGCACCAATTTATCATCTTTATTAATTATCCAACTCTCAGATGTATATCAACTAGTTGAAAAGATTTTGGTTTAAATCAGGCACATTTTACCCTTTAAACTGATATCCTTGCTCTTCATGACTTTGGAGAGGTCCCTGACTGTAGACCTTCCAAATGCAACACAGCTTTGTGAGTTCTTGACTACTGGTATCAAGATTGTTGTTGATTGTCAAAACTCCTGTGCTGAGCACATTTCCTTAGTTTTTACCTAGTGCCTTTTTCTCCCTCAGAATCTAATCCAGAATGCCCTATTACATGTAGTCTTCTTGTCTCCTGAAGTTCCTCTAGACTGATATTATCTCAGACTTTTAAAAAATTACGTGTAATGACCTTGATGGGAGGAGACTGCCCATCCTCCTCCTGGGTTTTGAGGAATACTGGTCAATTATTTTGTAGAAGGTCTTTCAGCTTTAGTTTGTTTGATCATTTTCTCCTTATTATGCTGGTGTTATGAAACTTTTTAAGGAAGACCGTAGAAGTGAAGTGCCTTTCTTATCACATGCTGTCAACATGACTCATTACAGTGATGTTGACCTTGGTTTCCTGGCTGAGGTGATGTTTGCCAGGTTTCTCTACTATGCTGTTACTCTCCTGCCCCAACCTTTCCATACTTCACTATTTGGAAGCCAGCCACTAAGCCACAGTTCCCACCTAAAAGTGGGGGTTAATGCTTTACGCTCCACCTCCTCAAGATGGAGATTACCTACATAAATTATTTGGAACTTTTCTTCATGGAATATTTCCATATGCCATACACACACACATACACACACACATACACACACACAGATGTATATTTGTTG
>NW_006399780.1:12225840-12234532 GCF_000299155.1 Elephantulus edwardii
TAATAATAATAATAATAAAAATAATCTGTTCTGCATACAGGTTGAAAAGGTATGGAGACAGGACACATCCCTGGCATACGCCCTTCCCAATTTTAAACCATGCAGTGTTTTCTTGCTCTGTTCTGACAACTGCCTCTTAGTCCAAGTATAGGTTTCGTATTAGCATGATGTATATATACATATCATATATGTATGTGTGAATAAGTATAAGTTATGTAAATTTGTAGTGAGCACTGGTGGCATCATCCATAACGATTTGTACTGTTAAGCCAAAGGCCATACTGCTCTAATGATTTGAATCTACCAGCAGCTCTGCAGAAAAAAAGTAGACCATCTCCTCATTTATAATCTCAGAAATGGTTGGAAAGCCAGCTATAAATTGGCTCCAACTTGACAGTAATGAGATTTTTATATTTATATAATATATAAATTAATATATTTGCATCTATATACGTGTTGTTGTTGTTGTTATGTGCCATCAAGTCACCTGTGACTCATAGCTAACCTGTGTATACCTTTGAAGCCTGTCCTGTTCTAAGCCAGTCTCACTGACTCCGATATACCTACCTCCATTGCCCTACTTACTGTATCAATCCATTTCATCCAGGGTCTTCCTCTCCTGCACTGTCCCTCCACCTTCCAAGCATGTTGTCCTCCAAGGATCGGTCCCTCCTGGCCACCTCCTCAAAGTACGTGAGATGGAGCTTCAAAATCCTAGCCTCCAAGAAACTTGGTTTCACCTTCTTTAAACAGATATATTTGTTTTCTTGGTGGTCCATGATATGTTCAAGACTCTTCCTCAACACCACAACTCAAAGACATCAATTCTTCTTCTAACATCTTTGGTCATTATCCAGCTCTTTGATGCTTAGCAAGAAATTACAAAGACTGGATCAGATGCACCTTAGTCTCTAGAGTGACATCATTGCTTCTCAGTACTCTGGAAAGGTCCACGACCATAGATTTACCTAATGCAATTTGATTCACCTTTAGATTTCCTGACTGCTAGTGCCAAAAGTGTTGATTGTGTAGCTTAGCAAGCTATAACTGTTAACCACCTCAATCTCTTCTCCATCCATCATGGTGCTGCCAATTGCCCCAGTGGTGAGAGTCTTTGTCTTCTTGATGTTGAGCTTTAATTCATATTAAAGGCTGCAGTCCTCGACTTTTCTATAGCTTCAGGTCTTCCTCAGTTCCAGTAAGCAAAGTCGTGTTATCTGTATAACAGAGGTTGTTGATGAGTCTTCCTCCAACCTGATGCCACATAGGGGCCAGCCTCCTGAATGATCTGTTGTGCATATAGATTGAAAAGGTGTCCAGGACGCACCCCTGATGCACTCCATTCCCAATTTTGAACTATGCAGTGTTTTCATGGATTTCACCTGATAGCAAGCATTGGAATCAGACCAATTTCATCTGTGGAAGGAATCATTGGAGAAATTCCGTATCAACAGTGAAAATGAGGCCAGGTGCTGATTGTGGAACCGACCATCAACTACTCATATGCAAGTTCAAATGAAAGCTACAGAAGGTCAAATCAAATCCACAGGAATCAAAATTTGACCTTGAGGTTATCCCACCTGAATTTAAAAATCAACTCAAAAACAGGTTTGAGGCCTTGAATACTAATGAAAGAAGACCAGATGAGCTGAGGAGGATATCAAAAGTATCATCCACGAAGAGTGCAAAAGGTCATTACAAAGGCAGAAAAAGAAGAAAAGACCAAAATGGATGTCAGAAAAGACTTTAAATATTGCACTAGAGCACTGAGCTGAAAAAAAAAAAGGGGGGGATATCAAGATGTTAAGGAGGCAAGAGAGTTAATCTTTAGAAGGTCTCATTCATTAATTTTATCCCCTTTACATTGTGCATTTCTGGCTGAATTTGACAGTCCCTTTATATCGTGGACTAGGGTTTCTAAGCTTGATCCCAGTTTGTCTTCTATGAATGTTATGGTTTGGGGCTTTACTCCCAGGTCACTGATCCATTTTTGTTGATTTTTTAGTCTGGTGTGAGATATGGATCCTGTTTCAGCTTTCTTCAGGTGAAAGTCCAGTTTTGCCAGCATCATTTGTTGAAGAGGTGGTCATTTCCCCATTTGATAGCTTTTATTTCCTTGTAGCATATCAGCTGACCATAGATAGTTGAGTCTATTTCTGGACTCTCAATTATGTTCCATTAGTCTATGTGCCTGTCATTGTAGCAGTACCATGCTTTTCTGGTTACTAAAGAAAACATGCCTCCTGGGAACAAACATTGGTAATACCATCTCAGACAAGAGTCTCATAACAAACATTTACAGAATACTCCTAGGCCTCCACAAGAAAAAGACTGATAACCCAATTACAAAATGGACAAAAGACATGGAAAGAATTTTCACTGAGGAAGATATTCGAATGGCAAACAGACACATGAAGAAATGCTCCAAATCACTGGCATTAAGAGAGATACAAATCAAAACCACAATGAAATACCATCTCACTCCAGTAACAGTGGCAAAGTTTAACAGGACAGTAAGTAATAAATGTTGGAGAGGATGTAGAGAGATAGGAATTCTTATACATTGTTGGTGGGATTGTAAAGTGGTACAACCATTAAGGAAGGCAGTTTGTTGCTTCCTCAGAAAGCTGAACATAGAAATTGCATACGACCCAGCTATTGCACTGCTTGGAATATACCCTGAGAAAATGAGAGCTGAGGCACAAATGTAGACTTGTACACCAATGTTCATAGCAGCGTTATTCACATCGCAAGAACATGGAAACAGCCCAGATGTCTAATCACAACCGAATGGATTGAGATTTTATGGTACATTCATACCAATGCAATACTATGCAGCATGCAGGAACAATAATTTTGTAAATTATTATCTAACTTGGGAGGGACTAGAGAGCATTATGCTGAGTGAACTAACTCAGTCCCACAAGGACAAATATTGTATAAAACCATTATTGCAGAATGAACATGAAGATCCAAGAAGGGGGCGAGCTGAGGGATGAGGATGTAGGGGGGAAAGGGAGATTAATCATGGGGTTGTAGAATTTGATGGGTGAGAGGGTGAGAGAAATTGAAAGACTCTGGTCTGGAAAACAATGTATTCAAATTTTATAAATAAACTAGTATAATAAAAAATAATAAAAAGACATTAAAGAGTTGAAAAAGTTCAAAAGGCAGCCAGCACAGGAAGACAAAGCAAAGTATTTTATAATGAAATGCGCAAAGAACTGGAGTCTGAAAATCAAAAGGGCTGAACTCGCTCCTCATTTCTTGAGCTGAAGGAACTAAAGAACAAAGTCAAGCCTTGAGCAGCAATACTTAAGGATGCTATGAGCAGAATATTGAATGATACAGAAAGGATTAAAAGAAGATAGAAGGAGTATACAGAGTTACTGTCCCAAAAAGAATTGGCTTACACAGAAGAATTTCAAGAAACAGCATATGATCAAGAGGCAATGGTGATGAAGGAGGAAATTCAGGCTGTCTGAAGGACTTGGCAAAAAAAATAAAGCCCTAGGAATTGACAGAATACCAAATGATAAATTTCAACAGATGTTGCCCTGGATGTACTCACGAAGTTGTGCCAGGATATCAGGAGGACAACCACCTGGCCAACTGACTGGAAGAGATCCATATGTAATCCTATTACAAAAAAAGGTGACCCAACAGTGTGGAAATTATCATATAATATCACTCATATCAGATGCAAGCAAAATCCTGCAGAAGATTATCCAGAAATTACTGGAACAGTAAGATGACAGAGAACTACCAGAAATGCAAGCTGGGGTTAGAAGAGGCTGTGGAACTAGAGACATCATAGCAGATGGATCTTGGCAGAAGGCAAAGAGTACCAGAGATATAGCTATCTGTGTTTCATTGACTGCAAAGACATTTGACTGTGTAGATCATAACAAACTGTGGTTAACTTTGAGGAGAATGGGAATCCCAGAACACTAGATTGTGTTTTTGTGAAACCTTTACTTGGGCCAGGAGGCAATCACCAGAACAAAGCAAGGAAATACTACATGGTTCAAAATTGGGAAGGGTGTGTGCCAGGGATGTGTCCTATCTCCATACCTTTTCAATCTATGTGCAGAACAGATTATCGGGGAGGCTAGACTCTATGACGAGAAATGTGGCATCAAGATTGGAGGAAGGCTTATCAACAATCTGCATTACGCAGATGACACAACCCTGCTTGCTGAAACTGAGGAGAACCTGAAGTACTTGCTGCAGAAGGTCAAGGACTGGAGCCTTTAATGTGGATTGAAACTCAGCATCAAGAAAGAGATTGAGATTGTTAACAGCTTTAGTCTGCTTGACTCCACAATCAAAATTCGTGGTACCAGCAGCCAGGAAGTTAAAAGACAAATTGCATTGGGAAGTCACCTATCAGAGACCTCTCCAATGTACTGAACAGCAATGATGCCTGTCTGGACACTAAGGTGCACCTGACCCAGGTCATAGTCTTTGCAATTACTTGCTATACATCATAAAGCGGGACAATGACTAGGGAGGATAGAAGGAGAATCTATGCCTTTGCCTTTGATCTATGGTGTTGGAGAAGAGTGTTGAATATATCATGGACTGTTAAGAAAACAAACAGATTCTCCCTAGAGAGGGTTAAACCAGGCTGTTCCTTGGAGGCAAGGATTCTGACACTTTGTCTGACATACTTTGGGCATGTTGCAAGGTGGGACCAGCTCTCTACAACTATCAACATTTATCAAAGTTCATAGAGTTTCTGGAGGCATGTTGTTTAGGAAGTGGATGCCACTCCAGCTTCCAAACCTGTCATAGTATGTTATTGTTGTTATATGCCATTGAGTTGCCTGTGATGTATAGTAACCCTATGTACAGCAGCTCTGAACCCTTTTCTGTCCTGAGCCAGTCTCAATAATTCTGAAACACCAGCTCCCATTGTCCCAGTATCCATCCGTCTCATCTGGGATCTTCCTCTCCTGCACTGTCCTTCCACCCTTCCAAGCATGCTATCTTTCTCCAAGGACTGATCTCTTCTGGCCATGTGCTCAAAGTGAGGTGGAGTTTCCAAATCCTAGCCTCCAAGGAGATATTTGGTTTCACCCTCTCCAAGACAGACCTATTTGTTTTCATGGCAGTCCTTGGTATGTTCAAGACTCTTCTCCAGCACCACAACTCGAAGGCATCTATTCTTCTTCTGTCATCCTTAGTCATTGTCCAACTCTCTGAAGCATAGTAAGTAATTGAGAAGACAATGGCCTGAATTAGGCTTATCTTTGTATCTAGACTGGCATCATTGCTTTTCAGCACTCTGGAGAGGTCCATGAGAGCAGATTTCCCCAATGCAATTCGTCTTTTGATTTCCTGACTGCTGGTGTTAAGAGTGTTGGTTGTGAATCCAAGCAAGCTGTGATAGCTAACAATCTCATTCTCTTCTCCACCTAATATGTTGCTGCCAATTGGCCCAGTGGTGAGAATCTTTGTCTTCTTG
Organism: Elephantulus edwardii; assembly: GCF_000299155.1. Taxonomy (NCBI): domain Eukaryota; kingdom Metazoa; phylum Chordata; class Mammalia; order Macroscelidea; family Macroscelididae; genus Elephantulus; species Elephantulus edwardii. The sequence goes on from NW_006399780.1 coordinate 12,231,311, forward strand.
ACCTTTTGCAGCAAGTGCTTCAAATTTTCTTCAGTTTCACCAACCAAGATTGTGTCATCTACATATTGTAGATCGTTAAAAAGTCTAATAATACCAAACATTGACAAGAATGTCAATTTTGGCCTTATAATATTGAATATGTTTACTTCTAATTAACACTATCTACTAGATAATATGTCTATTTCCTTTTATATTCTTTCCAATGTTTATTATTAATTTTGGGAATATTAGCCAGTCTGTTAGGAATGAAGTGGTATCTCATTCCATTTTTCAAATCCAGTTTATTGTCTGTTTTTGCCTGGTCTTAGATTTTAAATTGATTTCTAAAATATCATTTCAGAAAAAAACAAAGAATTTAGTGAAAAACAACAGCATTTGACCTCACAGTGCCCTGAATTGATAGAATCTGCTGGTATATATGAATCAGCTTATTTAAGACAATTAACAGGGATCTGACCGTAGATCTTGAAAGAAGAACATGGTCAGAGAATGAAGCAAAATACAAGATCAATTTTGGCTAAGACAAAAGAAAGTTGTTTCTGAATTTTCAAGGTTAGGAAAACTCAGATAAAGAAGCAAAAAAATTGTTACTAATGAGAATACAATAAGAAACAATTGACTGTTCATGAAATTGATTCAAAAGGTAAAAAGCCCATCTTCCTGGCTCCCATATATTTAAAAAATGGCAGTGTTTGCTATATCATGTGACACAAGTTAAGAGGGGGAAATGCCTTTATGCAGAGAGCAGCCTGCTTGGGGAGAAGGGAATATTGGGAGGGAACTGAAAGATAGGTTTCAGCTCAGTGTTTAATGATGAGCCCTTAAGGCGCCAGGGCGTTAGCTGGGCCATTAACCTGTTCACACTAATTTGTTTAGCGTGTGTAACTAGTAGAAGGGCAGTGTCATGACAGCAACATGATCGACATGGCGCAAAGCCATCCTTTTGCTTAAGTTCTTATTTGTGCTGTGGATGATTTTCACTGATGCCTGATGAGTTTTCAAGAAGGCCCGTACAGAAGGCTTGAGCGATTCTATTCTAGGCAAGTCTTTCCCATTTTCCAACAGTTTCTGGCTTACTTGGCTCTCCCTACTCCTGCTTTATACTCCAGGCGCAGATTGATATTTCACAACCGAACTTCATCTTTGAGGGAACAATGTAGACCAGAGAGAAAATGAAGAAAAATATTAGACTCCAGAAGTCGCTTCCTAGTTTTACTTCTCTCTCACCCTTCTGCTCGCTCACCTGCGGTACCATCTCTTCTCCCCTCTTTCTTCCTTTTTGTCTCCTCTTTTAAAGTTAATAAAATCTTTGAAAGTCTGGATCAGCAAAGGAGTCATATTCTGAAGCTTAAATTACAATCTCAGATCTCTGAGGAGATGTCCAAGCACACTCCGCTCACCTAGCAAATCTTCCCATTCTCTGGTGGAGACTGTGATTTATTTTTTAAAAAAACAAAACAATGAGAAATAGAATTTTTTTTTAAAAAAAAAGAGGAATAGATAAGTTGGGTGAAGGGAAAGGCAATATGTAGTAAAGATTTGATTGGACACAGTAATTAATGACTTTAATCAGTTGTGATTAATTTTGAAAAACTAAAGGTCTATGAATTGATGAGTAAAAACCCAATCTAATTTATAAACTTGTATTCAGATAAAATAAATAAATAAAAAGCATTTTTAAAAAACACAAACAAACAATACTAATTTTCTGACTCTCAATAACCAATTCCAGCTTTTATGATTTAACAAAAATGGTACGGATGAATGTCAAAAGAGCACGGTGTACAAAAGAAACTAATCACGAAGTACTTGTATGATTCTACTTACACAAAGTTTCAAGAACAGCCAAAACAAAACTATGGTAATAAAATCAGAATCAGGGGTAGGTGGGCAATAGGTTGAAAAAGGGCCCAGAGTATGCAGAGTGTACAAAAGGTTTTGTCTTGGCTGTGGTTGTAGATTTCCAAGCTCTGTTTCTTTCAGATCTTTATACTTAAGTTATAGCTCAAAAAAAATCACAGAAAAAGTTTCCCTAAAAAGGACAAAGAATGTGAATACTCAGTGCAAATATTAGATTGCAATCCCTTATGTTTCTTGGCCTTCAACTTGGAACTGACTCATAGTTGACCCTCTCGCAGTTTCTGAGGGTGTAAGTTGATCAGGTGGAGGTTGCACATCTTTCTCCTGGATATGAAGTGCTACAGGAGCATGGCCTTTGGGTGAATAATGCAACTCCCTGTGGACCAGGGCACCTGAGCTCCTTAGAAATCCCCTGAAAAGGACTAACCCTATATAGAAACCTCCAGAGAGGGTGACTTGCCAAAATCACTCACCTAGTAAAGATGCCATAGACTGATAAAGAGGTCACAGTATATTCATTTCATAATTGTTTGGAATTACGGTTATGAGTCATGTACAACTCATAGCAACCCAATGAATAGCAAAGCTGAACTCTGTCCTATCTGGTGCCATACTTATCATCCCTGACACACAGTCACTATCAATCCATCTCGCTGATGGTCTTCCTCTCCTTTGCTGCTTCCCCATCCTTGTTTCCAAGGAGCACTCGGGTTACACATTCTCCAAGACATATCTGTCTGTTCTTTGGGTGCTTCATGAGATATTCAGTACTCTTATCCAGCACCACAACTCAAATGAATGAATTCTTAGATGCATAGCAAGTGAGTGGACAGACCATAGCTTGAATCAGACGCACATTAGTTTTAAACTGACATCATTGCTCTTCAGGACTTTCGAGATGTCCCCAACAGCAGGCTTTGCCAATGCTATATATCTCCTGATCTCCTGAATGCTGGTATCAAGGGTTGTGGATCCAGGTAAAATAAAATTGTTGACAATTTCTATCTTTTATCCATTTATTATGATGTTGTCCATTGGCCCAGTGAGGATTTTCATTTTCTTGATGTTGAGATGCAATCCATATAAAAGGATGTAGTCTTTGGTTCTCTGCAGAAAGCGTTTCAAGTCCCCTCACTTTAAGTAAGCAAGCGTGTGTCCTCTTGTCATCTGCATATTCCTCATAAAGCTGCTTCAATTATGTATTCAGTATACAGATTAAATAGGTATGGAGAAAGGATACAGTCTTGATGAAAATCTTTCTTGATTTTACACTATGCAGTCTGTTCAGACAACAGATTGTTATTTCGTTTTTTTCTATAATTATATTTTATTAATTTTCATAAACATTTACAGAGATTTTGG
>NW_006399780.1:12239862-12245264 GCF_000299155.1 Elephantulus edwardii
AGTCCAGTTTCCCACACTTGGGGAAATTGCAAGGGTCAGTACATCTCGAGAGCAATGGATAAGCCTCACCCTGGGAAAACAACCTTCATGATCATGGCATCTCTCCTGCCAGGTAAGTATCATTTTCTTTATTTTTAATTGGAAACTTTAAGACATTTAAAAATTATGATGACGATGATTTAGAGAGTATGATAGACCATATCACACGTGGTTCTGGAGATCTAGATAAGAGAACTTTATAAATATTGGAGATATTGCAAGCTCAAGACTACCCCAATATATTGAGTCACATAGCAGGAGTGGTGTCCACTTCTGAAATAGCTTGCCTCCAGAAACTCTATAAAATTGGAGAAATGATGAAAGTTTTACAAGTGTTCAGGTCTTTCATTCATAGGGTTGCTTTGAGTTGTTTACAACTTAATGACACTTAACAACAACAACAACAACAACAACAACAACAACTAGAGAGCTCTATTGGCCTAGTGGATAGAAAGTGATGCTACCAAGCCAAAGTTGGGTGATTTTAATCTGTGGCCCTCAGGCCTTGTTTTAATTTTTTTGAGTCAAACACTTCTTCTAAGTAGAATAACACTGATCTGTGCATTTGCTCTACAGAAGTAACTTGCGGTTGCTGTGATGCTAAACACTGTGACACTGATGTGTCAAATGTGATAATGGTTACCCACAGTGGACATTGTTTGGTGGAGCTTCCCAATTAAAACAAGCTTGGAAGCAGGAGTGGCATCCACTTCCGAAATAGCTTGCCTCTGGAAACCCTATGAACTTGGAGAAACAAAAGTTATACAAGTGCTCGGGTCTTTCATTCATAGGGCTGCTATGAGTTGTCTACAACTCAACAACACTTAACAACAACAGTGCAGAGAAAGCTCATGTTTACATTAAATTATAGTCTATTAAGTATGGGAGAGAACTTACTGCTATCAAGGAAATTCTGATGCCTAGGAACATATGCATTGGGTTTCTGAGACTGTAAATCTTAACGAGAAGAAAATGTCCATCTTTTTTCTGTGGAGCCAGTGGTGGATTTGAACTGCTGGATTCATGCAGCCTTTGAGGTAGCAGCACAATTCACTATGGACCACAAGTGTGCAGTAGCATTATGAATATATTTGAAATATTGTGAGAATTACTGAAGTGTGACAGAGAGAGACACAACGGGAGCAAAAGCTGTTAGAAAAACAGCACCAATAGATTGGCTCAAAATAGAGTTGCCACAACTTTCAGATTATTAAAAAAAGGCAACAACTTCAAAGTGTAGTGAAGTGAAGTGCAATAAAACAAGCTATGCTTGTTGTAACTTGACTCAATTCTATTGTCCATGGGTGGAAATACCCTCCTCAGATTTTAGCAAGAAAAATGAAATAGTAGGATAATGTGTGGGGATTTACCTCTTTCATAGTTCAGAAAATCTCATGCATCTATTTTATACTGACTTGGATCCCAACCCATCCCCAAAAGACGGCTTCTCCTTTGATTTCCAAACTGAGTCATATAGAGAATATTTGTCCTTTGTTTTATGTACTGTTCCTGTCATTTGCTGTCAGTTGATTGTAACTCATATGTACCCTATGTTTTTGTCTAACCTTTCTATATTTGTGGCATTGTACATATTTGCATCTTTTTGACAGAAATACATTTTGCCATATCTCTTTCATCTGTGATTTAGGAAAATATTCCAGTTCCAACAATCAGATGAATCCACAGGAGAACCTAAATCAGAAGCTTGTAATGAGATTCTTTTTTTAAAAAAAATTTTATTTTCTCTTCCAGATTTATGTTTTATAGGGCAGGGAAAGGCAATATACCATAACTGTTTGATTGGACATTGTATTCTATTTAAAAAAAATAAAATTTTTATTTTATACTGGTTTACTCACAAAGTTCATATACATTATTTTTCACACTGGACCTTTCTCATTTCCTTTACCCACTACTCCCTCGACCCAAAAATTGTGCGATGCTATGATTACCCCTTGCCTATCCTCACCTCTCTGCTCCTACCCTACCCCCCTTAAATCTTCATTCATGTCTGACTAGTTATCATTTCAATAATGGCATTATACAGTATTTGACATTATGGGTCTGAGTAAGTTCACGTAACAAAATGCTCTCCAGTCCCTCCCAAGTTAGGTCATGATTTTCTAAATCAATGCTCCTGCGTACTGCTCAGTATTCCATCATGTGAAGTACCGTAATTTTTCAGTCCATTTGATCATAATTGGACATCTAGGCTGTTTCCATATTCTTGCAATGGTGAATAACACTGCTATGAACACTAATGTACAAATCTCTGCTTGTGCCTCAGTTCTGATTTTCTCGGTGTATATTCCAAGTAGTAGAATAGCTGGGTCATATGGAATTTCTATGTTCAGCTTTTTGAGGAAACACCAAACTGTCTCCAGAGTGGTTGTACCATTTTACAATCCCATCAACAGTGTATAAAAGATCTTATCTCTCCACATCCTCTCCAATATTTATTACTACTTGCTGTCCTGTTAAACTTAGTCACTGCTACTGATATGAGATGGTATCTCTTTGTAGTTTTTATTTGCATCTCTCTTATTGCCAGTGATTTTGAACATTTCTTCATCTGTATGTTGGCCATCCAAATATCTTCCTCTGTAAAAAGTCTTTCCATGTCTTTTGCCCATTTTGTCTTTTTATTGTGGAGGCCCTGTAGGATTCTGTATATTTATGAGACCCTTGTCCAAAATAATATTGTCAATTTTTCCCCCCAGTCAGTAGGTTTTCTTTTCACTCTGTTGGAAAAAGTTTTTAATGCACTCAGGGATTTAATCTTTAGAAAGTCCAATTCATCAATTTTATTCTCTACAAATTGTGCATTTCTGGCTGTATTTGGCAGTCTCTTTATACCATAGACTAGGCTGTCTAAGCTTGATCCAAATCTCTCTGATGAACTTTATGGTTTGGGGCTTTCCTCCTAGGTCTCTGATCCACCTTGAGTTGATTTTTGTGTGTTGTGTGAGATGTGGGTCCTGTTTCAGCTTTCTGCAGGTAGCAGTCTAGTTTTGCCAGCACCATTTGTTGAAGAGAAGAGGTTGTCATTTCCCCATTTGACAGGGTAAATTTTATTTCTTTGTTGAATATCAGTTTGCCACAGATAACTGGGTCCATTTCTGGGTTCTCAATTCTGTTCCATTAGTCTAAGTGTCTGTCATTGTACCAGTACCATGCTGTTTTGGTTACTACCTCTGTGTAGTAGGTTTTGAGGTCAGGGAGTGTTATACCTCCCATTTAATTTTTGTTTTTCTGAAGTACTTTGCTTATTTGAGGTCTTTTTCCTCTCTAAATAAACTTGACAAATTCCATTTCTATCTCCTTGAAAAACAAATTTGGTATCTGTGTTAGATTGTGTTGAATATGTCGATTGCTTTTGCAAGGATTGTCATTTTCACAATATTGAGTCTTCCTAACCATGAACAGGAACCATTTTTCCATTTATTTAGGTCTTTAAGTGTGTCTCTCAGAAATCTTCTGTATTTTTTTTATTAATCCTTTTTGTCTCTAGTTAGGCTCACTCCCAAGTATCTCAATTTGTGCTTGCCTATTATAAATGGTATCACTTTCTTGGTTTCCTTCTCTGAGTTCTCTTTGTTGCTGTAGAGGAATCCCACTGACTTTTGGATATTGATCTTACATCTGCCACTCTACTAAATTAGTCTACTAGCTCTAACAGGTTTTGTTGTTGTTGTTGGTCCTTGGGGTTTTCTGTGTACACTATAATATCATCTGCATACAGTGACAGTGTGATGTGATTTTTTTTTCTGAGTAAAGTGTACTTAATTGATGGTACATGACAAGATGGGCTCTCCAAGTCCCTCCCCTTTCTCAGGGGGCTTAGATGGAAACTGTGTCAAGGATGTGAGATTCTCAGTGTGTGGGAGGATCAATTGGGGCAAGGACTCCCCAGCAGCTGAGGGTCTCTCTCTTCTAGTGCTATTGCTGGGGCTGGTGGTCCAAGTGGCTCTTATTCTTGGAGGCCATGGGAACCATCAGGTCTATCACCAGGTTGCTGTAGCAAAATTCTCTGTCATACCAGGAAATGAGTTTGACAAAGTAGTCATTCAGAGCAATGTCCACAACTGACATATTGGGGGTGGTTACACGGAAAGCCATGCTGGTAAGTTTCCCATTCAGTTCAGGGATGACCTTGCCCACAGCCTTGGCAGTGCCAGTAGATGCAGGGATGATGTTCTGGGCAGCTCCACAGCCATCATGCCACAGCTTTCAAGAGGGTCTATCCACAGTCTTCTGGGTGGCAATGATGGCATGGACTGTGGTCATGAGTCCCTCTACAATGCCAAAGTTGTCATGGATGACCTTGGCCCGGGGAGCCAAGCAGTTGGTGGTGCAGGAGGCATTGCTGACAGTCTTGAGAGAGTTGTCATACTTTTCATGGTTCATGCCTATCACAAACATAGGGGCATCAGCAGAAGGAGCAGAGATGATTACCCCTTTGGCATCACCCTTCAAGTGAGCCCCAGCCTTCTCCAAGGTTGTGAAGACACCAGTGGACTACACAACATACTCAGAACCAGCATCACCCCACTTGATGCTGGCGGGATCTCTCTCCTGGAAGATAGTGATAACTTTCCCATTGATGACCAGCTTTCCATTCCCAGCCTTGACAGTGCCATTGAACTTGCCATGGGTGGAATCATATTGGAACATAGACCTAGCTGAGGTCAATGTAGGGATCATTGATGGCAACAGCCTCCACTTTGCCAGAGTTAAAAGCAGCCCTGGTGACCAGGCGCCCAATACGGCCAAATCTGTTTATTCCGACTTTAACCATCGTGTCTCAGGGATGCAGCTGAGGCTGCACAAGAAGAGAGGGCAATCTGGATCAATGAGGAGCAAAAAGCCATGATGTGATTCTTGATGTTGATTCTTCTGCAAGTCCATTGTGGGAAGTGTGGTGGAAGTTTCTCTGGTTTTTAGAGAGAGAAGTGATGGAATCCTTGACAGAATGCCCTGTGACCTACATCAGAGGCATTTGTTCCCAGCAATGGCCATAGTTTTGAGAGATGGTTGCAAGGTGGTTTTCTCTAGGCCAGTTGCAGGAGTTATGATTATACAGTCCTATGCCATCTCTCTAATCGTAAGGATATGCTAAACCAGCTAGCATCCTTTTCTAAATTCATAGTCAATTAGTCAGGTTTTGAGCTTGCTATTTACAAAGGGAACTCTGATACATGCTAGTAGTTTTGATATAATTTGCCCTGCTGGAGATTTAAAGGAGATGAAAGATTGTATCTATTATATCAATGTTGTTGTTGTTGTTATGTGCCGTCGAGTCGCTTGCGACTCATAGTGAGCCTATGTACAACAGCCCTAAACTCTGCTCTGTCCTGTGCCAA
>NW_006399780.1:12245814-12263525 GCF_000299155.1 Elephantulus edwardii
CAATCTCTTCACCATCCATCCTGATGCTGCCAATTGGTCCAGTGGTGAGAATCATTGTCTTCTTGACATTGAGCCTCAATCCATATTGAAGGCTGTAGTCCTTGACCCACTGCAGCAAGCACTTCAGGTCCTCTTCAGTTTCAGCAAGCAGGGTTGTGTCATCTGCTTAACACAGATTATTGATAGATCTTCCACCAATCCTGATGCTACATTTCTCTTCTTAGAGCCCAGCCTCCTGGATAATCTGTTCTGCATACAGGTTGAAAAGAAAGGTATGGAGACAGGACACATCCCTGGCATACACCCTTCCCAGTTTTGAACCATGTAGTGTTTCTTTGCTCTGTTCTGACAACTGCCTCTTGGTCTAAGTATAGTTTTCCAAGAAAATCTAAGTGGAACATTAGATATCAATGTTCCTAAACTCTTTGAGAAGCTCTGCTAGGGGTTGTTCATCACTAACCCTAACCCTCCCTGAACAAGCCCCCGGCTTCTTTCTCAGATTTTTCCCATTCAGAAAGAAACTTCTGAAACTTAGTAAACCTTAGTTTTTACTGATGTCTTAAGCAGGGCATCTGAGCCATCTCAGTGTAGTTTTTTCTATTGTCAGCACTTACGTACTTGACATCTTAACCTTTTCTTTGTAGGTAGCCAAGAGAGCTGCTTCTCTAAAAGAAATCTCAAGTCAGCTATTAGGAGGTCATGTCCTGAAGAAGATGGTGACCCAACAAGTTGAAGTAGCCTAGATCCAATTCATCGTTCCAAGGAATACTGTGTATCCTAATTTGCCTTGCTGTTTGGTGGAGGAGGGGTAGAGATTTCTATGTTAGGGCACATACACTTAGCAATCAATTGGAACCATATTATTATAATGAGCCAAAAACTAATTATTGAAGACCAGATGAGTTTTGTGATGACATAAAAATATAATCCATGAAGAGAGCAAAGCATTCTTACTAGAGGAAGAAGAAAAGACCAAAATGGATGAAAGAAGAGACTCTGAAAATTGCACTAGAGTGTCAAGCCAAAACAAAAGGGAGAAATACAAAAGTAAAAGAAAGGAACAGAAGATTTCAAAGCACTGCTCAAGAAGACAAAGTATCATAATGGTATGTGCAAAGTACTGGAACTGGAGAAGAAAAAGGAAATAATTCACTCGGCATTTCTCAAGTTGAAAATATTGAAGTACAAACTTAAGCCTCAAGCTCCAGAGCTGTTTTGAGCAAAATCTTGAATGATCCAGGGCACAACAAAGGAAGATGGAAGCAATATAGACTGTTAGTGTATTGAAAATAATTGGGTAGCATTGAAAAATTTCATAAAATACTATATGAACAAGAACCAATTCTTACAAAGGAAGAAGTTCAAACTGCATTGAAAGCATTGGCAAAGAATAAGACCCTAGGAATTGACATGATACAAATTGACATGTCTCAACTAGCAGATGCAGCCCTTGGCATGCTCATCAGTTATGCAAGGAAATTTGGAGAGAGGACAGAGAGGAAGAGATCTAGATTCATTCCCACTCCCAAGAAAGGTGATCCAACAGAATGTGGAAATTATAGAACAATATCAGTAATATCACATGCAAGGAAACTATTGCTGAAGATCATCCAAAAATGACTAGAATGATATATTGATAGGGAACTGCCAAAAGTCCAAGCTGGTTTTAGAAGAGACTGTGGCACCATACATATATTGATAATGTCAAGTGGGTTCTGGCTAAAAGCCAAGAATACCAGAAAAATGTCTATCTGTGTTTCATTGATTATGCAAAGGCATTTGACTGTGTGAATCATAATAAACTAACACTTAATTGCGGTTGTTATGTGCCATGGAGTCACCTGTGACTCATAGCAATCCTATGTACAACAGCTCTGAACCCTGCCCTATCCTGAGCTAGTCACACTGATCCCTATACACCTAATCGCATTGCCCCAGGTACCAAGTCACTCCATTTCATCCTAGGTCTTCCTTTCCTGCACTGTCTCTCCACCCTTCCAAGCATGATGTCCTTCTCCAAGGACTGGTCCCTCCTAGCCAAGTGCCCAAAATATATGAGACAGAGCTTCAAAATCATTGCTTCCAAGGAGAAACTTAGTTTCACTCTCTCCAAGTCAGACCTATTTGTTCTCCTGGCAGTCCATGGTATGTTCAAGGCTCTTCTTCAGCACCACAACTCAAAGGCATCAATCTTCTTCTGTCAGCCTTAGTCATTATCCAGATCTCTGATACTTAGCAAGTAATTGCCAAGACCATAACCTGGATCAGGTGCATTTACTCTATATACTGACATTAGCTCTTTAACTCTTTGGAGAGGTCCATGAGAGCAGACTTCCCCAGTACAATTTGTCTCTTGATTTCCTGACTGCTCGTGCCAAGAGTGTTGATTGTGAACTGGGCAAGTTGAATTTGTTAATAACCTTAATCTCTTCTCCATCCATCATGGTGCTGCCAATTGGCTCAGTGGTGAGAATCTTTGTCTTCTTGATGTTCAGCTTCAATCCATATTGAAGACTACAGTCCTTGACCTTCAGCAGCAAACACTTCACTTAATTATGCTCATACAAAACCTATAGCTAGAGCAAGAAGCTGTTGTCTGAACAGAGCAAGGGAACTCTGCATGGTCTAAAATCAGGAAAGGTGTATATCAGGACTGTATCCTTTTCCCATACCTATTTAATCTATATGCTTCACAAATCATTCATGAATCCAGACTCTATGAAGAAGAATGTGGCAAAAGATCTAAAGAAGACTAATCAACAACTAATCAACTAAATAACACAACTTTGTTTGCTGAAAGTGAGGAGGAGTTTAGATGTTTGCTGCAGAGATCGACACTTACAGCCTTCAATATGGATTGCAGCTGAACAACCAGAAAACACCTCTGGACTAATAAGCAACGTCATGATGGATGGATGGATGGATGGATGGATGGATGGATGGATGGATGGATGGATGGGTTAATGATTTCATCTTACTCAGATCCACAGTCAGCATCCTTGGTACCAGCAACCAGGAGATCAGGGGATGTATTGCTTTGGGCAAGTCTGCTGTCAGAGACCTCTCCAAATTACTGAGGAGGAATGACATCAGTTGGAAGTCTAAAGTGTACCTAATTCAGGCCATGATAATTTCAATCCCTTGCTATGCATCTGAGAGCTGGACAGTGAATAAGAATGACAGAAGAATTAATGCCTTTGAGCTCTGGTGCTAGAGAAAAGTACTAAATATCATGGACTTCCAAAGAAAAAACAGATACGTCTTGTAAAAAAATGCAGACAAAGTGCTCCTTGGAGGCACATACTTTGCACATGTTGCTAGGAGAGGCTTTTCTTTGCAGATAGACATCACGCTTGGAAAGGTGGAAGGTAAGCGTAAGAGAGAACGACTCTATCAGATGCATTGACTTGTGACTGCAGCAATGGGCCCAACTGTGGAGGATGATGAGGATGGTACAGGATAGGACAGGGTTCAGTTCTGTTCTTCATAGAGTTGCTATGAGTCATCTTGTCTTGATGGTGCCTAAAAATAATAACACCACCACACTAATCAAATATATAAAAATAACATCCAGTGATTTCTCAAAACACTGAAAGCATATCGAGACAGAGTGGGTCATTCCTTCATTGCCCAGGATTCCTACATGCCTTCTCTATTTCTCATTGCTCCTGGTCTTTGGAAAGGTTCTATGCCAGTTATTGGCAACTTAGTATAATTTTTTAAAATGTGTTCCAATTCTCCAGGTCTTATCTTTTTAGCCTTATCTTTCATTAGCAGATTCAACCTACAAAATCCATTGCCTCGGAGTGATTCTTTCTTAGAGTGAGCTTATAGGACCCGAGAGTCTTTGCAGAAACAGACAGCCATATCTTTCTCCTATGAAGTTATTGATGGATTCAAATAGTCAATCTTTCAATTAGTTTCAAGCAATTTAACTAACATTCAATCAGTGTCCCTTCGGGAGTAAAAGTATCTGGCTTTAGGATTGCTGGCCTCAGAGAAGAAAATTGAGGAGGTACTTGGAGGATTTGCCTATTTCTGAGTCTATCCTGTTTCCTAGAGCTCTCAGTTGACCACCTATGGGACAACAGTTTTGGCTATGAATCAATCACAAATTACAAAACGACGAGATCAAGTCGTTTTAAAATGCTTTTAAAATGAATTTTTGTATTCATTTTAAAGAAAATTTACAGAGACTTTGGATTTCCATTCATTCATTTTTGCACTTTTCTCCCTGACCCTCCCTCTCCCACAGTACACTCTTCTTTTTGAAAAGTAAAAATTCTTTCATTGTTTCACAATCCCTCCCCCAGGTCCACTCCACTATGCAACCTTCACTCTGGACTCCTGTCATGACAATAATACCTAATCACATATCCCTTTTAAATAATTCTCTCCCTCATCTGTTTCAATTCAGTATACATTATTTATCCCATCTTTCTCAGTCTCCCCCCAACCCCGAGGTCAGTCCTGTTTTAAAACAGTTTTAAATGCAGTATTTGTCCTTTTGTGAATGAGGTATTTCACTCAGCATAATGTCCTCCAGGGTCAATCATTTTGAATAATATTGCATGAGTTCCTTGTTTTTCAATGCAGCGTAGTATTCCATTGTGTGAATATACCACAGCTTCTCTATCCATTTGTTTGTTGAGGGGAACTTAGGTTGTTTCCAACTCCTTGCTATTGTTAACAAAGCCACAATAAACATGGGTGTGCATATAGCTGCTTGGGTGGCAGTTATGGTCTCTTTGGGGTATATTCCCAGTAGTGGAATTGCTGGGTCAAAGGGTATTTCTATTTGCAACTTTTGGAGAAAGTGCCACACCACCTTCCATAGTGTTTGCACCATTTTACACTTCCACTAACAGTGAATAAGGGTTCCAGTTTCTCCACAGCCTCGCCAGCATTTCTTGCTTGCTGTTCTGTTAAGTTGCGCTATTCTTACTGGGGTGAGATGATATCACATAGTTGTGATTTGCATCTCTCTTAGAGCCAGGGATTTTGAACATTTCTTCATGTGCTTTTTGGCCATCTGAATGCCTTCTTTGGTGAAGTGTCTGTTCATGTCCTGTGCCCATTTTTCATTTGGATTGTTTACCTTTATCTTGTTGTGGTACTCAACTATTTTATAAATTCTAGATATAAGTCCCATATCTGACATGTCATTACCAAATATTTTTCCCAGTCTGTGGTTTCCCTTTTTAACCTGTTGAAGAAGTTTTTGAATGTGCATAGGAATTTGATTCTTAGAAGGTCCCATTCATCTATTTTATCTTCTCCTGGTTGTAGAGAGATCCATTTTTAAACAGTTCTCATGGGCCTTTACAATTGATGAGACCTTTAGAGTTAATTTAACCCAGTATTTCTTCTCTTCCAATTTGGAATTCATTTCTACAATGTCTGACAATGGTTAATCTATGGCCTGACCAAATTATCTTCCAATAATGTCACATTCAACATATCCATAGTAATCTAGCCCATTACTGAACAACAATAATCATCTCTTTATTTTATTCCCAAGCCTAACTTCCAATTCCATGACCTAGTTTGATTGTTTTAAAAAAATTACAATCTATAGTGTGACCTACTTCACAAATTACTATGTTCTAGTCTTATTTCTATTTAATACATTTTTACAGTCTTTATTTTATCTTCTATTATCTAAATGTTTTAATTCCAATTTTCTAGATGGATCATCTGAGTCTTTGTAAGCTGCCTTCAATCTTTTTTTAAACTAAGCAGGTTAAAAGAAGAAAGAAAAGAGGTGGGGGGGAAATGTTCTCAAGAGATATATAGAATAAGTCAAAACACTTTCTTTTCTTCATGTGAGCCCTGTCAAATATTTGAAGGCAGCTGTCATATGTCCCATTGGCCTGCTTTCCAAACTGCACACAGCATGAATTTCTTCAATTCTTCTACAGATTTAAATAGTTTCCAGATTCCTCTCCATTTCAGACTGACTTTTTCCCAGGGTACTCTCGTTGGTTTACAAGCTCTATTAAAATTCCTGCTAGAGCTAAACCCACAGGTTCAGTGTGCCTTCCTCAGCTCTGTGTGTGTTGGGACGTGGATCAGTTATGACATTTACCATGAGCCTAAACGTGTACATCTGAGACTTGACTTTCACTGTCGAGGCAGCCACACAGCTTGCTATGACTCCGATGCTCACTTGAGACCTTAGTAAAACTCCTGTTTGGGGCTTATTTTCTGGCTCCCTAGGAACATTTTTTCCCATTATTCTAAAAAAACAAAAAATGTAAAACCTATCCTCCTTTTTTATGACTGAAAAATGTCATGCCTTATTTTAATGCTGTTGAAGTTTCAAATGAGTGTTCTTTTGTTTTTAAGCTATCAGCTCACACACAGCTCATTGCTATCGTGTTCTAGTTAACTCATAGCTGACCCTCCATCTGGTTTTCAGAGGCTATAAATCACACAGTAGGATATTTCCCATCTCTTGCCTACGGAGTAGTTAGCTGGTGGATTCAAACCACACACCTTTGAGCTGGCAACACAACTCTTTACTCAACTAGACCCCAAGAGCTTAATTTTTAAACTATGTTTTGTTGTTATGTATCATCAAGTCAGAGCTGACTCATAGCTGACTCACCTAGCAGGTTTTCAGTTGCAGTAAATTACACGGGAGGAGATTATTCATGTTTCTCAGCTACAGAGTACCTGGTGCATTTGAACTGTGTTCCTTTGGGTTAGCAGACCCATTCCTTGCCACTGAGTCACCAGAGCGCCCCTCTCTTCTACCAATAGATTACAGTGTTATGTATATGTATGCATTCTGTGCCTAAGATTCCGATCTGCTTCCAGAGGGTCTTACCTCCTGTAAGAATCACCAGGGAGCTCCAGTCCATAGGGAGTTGTGCTCTTAACCCAAAGATACTTCCCTCTGGCAGTTCAAATACACCAGTTTATCTGAGCAGTCTCCTCCCATGTAATTTACAGCTTCAGAAACCCAATGAAGGGTCAACTATGTGTTGGTTCTGACTCGATGGCAATGAGTGAGAATCCTAGTTTCTTTTTTTTTTCATAAAATACGTCCTTGTCATGATTGATTTCCCACCTCTTTTCACTAGGATTCTGAAGGACATTTGTCTAGTTCCAAATATCAAACATTCCTGAAGGATGAAGAATTTTTTTCCACAAAATATTCTTTACAAGATAAAAAAGAATTAACTGGAGTAAACACTTAGCCTTCTAGATTGACCATCTTGAGGGAGACAATACTCATTTTATTTAAAAAAAAAAAAAGAGAGAGAGAGAAATTCGTCTGCCACATTATTAAGTTCTACTCACATTTCTATTCAGGTCCAGAGCTCAGCTGTGCTGCAGGGCAGAATCTTGCAGGGGGAAAGGTGACATCTTTGTGAACAAGAAAATACATTTTCCCTGATGCCTATGGGGACATATGCTCAGTATTTCCAATTTTGGGGAATTCAAAGCAGTGAATGGTGGCTTATCATAAAGTTAAAGGCAGGATTTTAAATGGTTTAGATCTCATTTGTAGTCAGAGGTGATAAAAATGTGGCAGAGAGAAAGAGAAGATGTAAGTGAACAAGTGAGGGTTATCTGCCCACCCTCAGTTCCTCCTCCTCCGAGCCCCATTCCACACTCAAAAAGAAAATATAATTAAGAAAGGAAAAGAAAGATATAGTTTCAGGTAAGAAAAGATTAATAAAGTGCCAATATCAACTGTCAGTAAATTTAAGCTCCATGAACAAACGTTAACCAAGATATTCCCTCTGTCCTCCACACATTCAACAAAGCTATACTTGATAGACCCCGCAGTGCTACCAGAGCAACCTGCACCTCAGCCAGACTGTGCCAACTACTGATAGAACAGCCGAGGGTGGGGACTGAGGAAAAACTAATACAAGAGTGTAACTCTAGACACTGCTGGAATAGACTCAGAGCAGGAGAGTATAGAAACCTCTTCATATAATTTTTAAAATCTAAGTTTTACCTTATAGAAGAAAGCAGAAAGTTTTCTTTATCTGGAACTGGGAAAACAGCCAAGTTTCAATTTGTGGAAAGGAACATGCAATCTCCATTTTCTTTAAATCATAATTATTTCTCTCTCTGCCCCAGCACTCTCCAGCTTTGGGAACGGCTTAAACAGGCTGTTTTGGAGTGTTCTCTCCCAAGTTCACATTCACAGTTTTAGAATATGAGTTAAGTAAAAGAATAACCTATTTTCCAGTGAGGAAACATTCACTCCCTGCCTTGTCAGCATTCCCCACAGGCAAAAATCTAAAATGGGAGGCTTGCTGCTGTCCAGATCCTGGTTCAAGCACAGAGGATTCTCTCTTGGACAAATACCATCTTTTTATTCTCCCAGGCTGGCTGTTATCCTACAGGATCTCAGGCCACATGAAGGATACTGATAGTGAGTAGAAAACTGTTCCCAAACCAGCTGCAAAGTCTATGGAGAACACGCAGACTTTCCTAGCTCTTTGGTTATTGTTGTTGTTGTTGATTGCCTTTGAATCGAGCACGACTCATAGTGACCGTATGAACAAAAGGGCTGAAGCCCCTCTACAACTATCAACATTCATCAAAGTTCATAGGGCTTCCAGAGGCATGTTATTTAAGAAGTGTATGCCATGCCTGCAGATACAAAAAGGAAAACAATAGTAGTCAGTCAATATAACAGAGGAAAATATGGTTGAAAAAATATGGTACCTCAAACATGTTTACATTTGAATCCTTAGAACCTGGAAATTTATTTTGTGGAAACTAAGAATTAAGATTACAGATGGAAGTAAAATGGCTAAGCTAATGAGGCAATCTTTAAATGGGAAGATTATCCTGGTTTAAGTAAGCAGGTCGGTGTATTCATAAGGGCCCTTCTAAGTGGAAGAATGAGGTTGTTGTTGTTATGTGCCATCAAGTCACCTGTGACTCATAGCAACCCTATGTACAATAGCCCTAAACCCTGGCTCTATCTCTTGCTGATATTATTGTCTCTGACATGCCCATCCACATTAGTCCAGTGACAGAATTAATCCATCTCATCAAGGGTCTTCCTCCCCTATGCTGTCCCTCCACCCTCCCAAGCATGACGTCCCTCTCCAAGGACTGATCCCTCCTTGCAACATGTCCAAAAGTATGTCAGAAGAAGCTTTAGAATCTTTGCCTCCACAGAGCAACCTGGCTTCACCCTCTCCAGGATAAACTTGTTTGCTCTCCTAGCAGTCCATGGTATATTCAATACTCTTCTCCAGCACCACAGCTCAAAGACATCAACTCTCCTTCTATCATCCCTAGTCATTGTCCAACTCTCTGATGCATAGCAAGTAAGTGCAAAGACCATGGCCTGTACCAGGTGCACCTTAGTCTTCACACTGACATCACTGCTCTTCAGTCCTTTGGTGAGGTCTCTGACAGCAGACTTTCCCAATGCAATTCATCTTTTAATTTCCTGGCTGCTGGTACCAAGAATGTTGATTGTTGAGCCAAGCAAACGGAAGCTGTCAATAATCTCAATCTCTCCATCATCTATCATGATGCTGCCAATTGGTCCAATGGTGAGAATCTTTCTTTTCTTGATATTGAGCTTCAATCCATATTGAAGGCTGTAGTCCTTGATCTTCTACAGCAAGCGCTTCAGGTCATCCTCAGTTTCAGCAAGCAGGGTTTTTTCATCTGCATAACGCAGATTGTTGATGAATCTATGTCCAATCCTGATGCCACATTTCTCCTCATAGAGCTCAGCCTCCCAGATAATCTGTTCCCCATATAGGTTGAAAAGGTATGGAGATAGGACAAATCCTTTACTAACACCCTTCCAAATTTTGAACCGTGCAGTGTTTCCTTGCTCTGTTCTGATGACTGCCTCCTGGTCCAAGTATAGCTTTTGCCTAAACACAATCAAGTGTTCTGAGATTTCCATTCTTCTCACAGTCAGCCACAGTTTGTTATGATCCACACAGTCAAATGCCTTTGTATAGTCAATGAAACACATGAGGTACTCAAGGAAAAAAACAAAACAACAGCAGAAAATAACAGAAAATGGCAGCTAGAAAATAAACTGATTCAATGATGCTGGCTCTCAATATTGGAAAGTGGAAGCATAAGGCAAGGAATATAGATGCATTCTAGAAAGTAGTATTATTATTTGGTTTTCCTTATTCATTGTCAAAAAGAAAATATAGTAAAGAAAAGAAGATGGAAGAAAAATTGATATCTTTGTATTGTGGTGTTGGAGAAGAAGACTGACAAAAGAACAAACATCTTTTTTTTTAATTGAAATTTTTTTTAAAAAAAAGTTTATCGATAACTTGGATTTCCATTCATTCTTTGTTGCACATTTTCCTCCCTACCACCCCCTCAGTTCGCTTTTCTCTTTGGAAAAAAAATTATTTAATTGTGGTATAGCAAAGTGCAAGGTGTGTGTGTGGAGGTGTGAATTGTGCAAATCTGTCTTAAAGGAAGCGTAACCCAGAGAGCTCCTTAGAGGTGAAGATGGTGAAACTGTCTATCATTTACTTAGGGCATGTTTTCAGGAGGATCCAGGCCTTAGAGAGAGACATATGCTGGGAAAGGCAGAGGATCAGCAAAATAGAGGAAGAGCCCCAATGAGATGAATTGATATTGTGACTAACTGGATGGGCTTGAGCAGAACAGAGGCCCTGAGGGTAGGGCAGGGCAAGGCTCCAATCTCTTGTTCAGAGGGTTGCTATGAGCTGTAGTCAACTTTATAGTACCTACAACAAGAATACAATTAGAGATGGGGGGGGGAACAAGGAAATAAGACCTTCTGTAGAAGAAATTGAGTAAGAAGAATACATCTTGATTTTAGCTCAATGAGATCCACCCTCAAACTTCTAACCTGTTGAGTGGAAAGGTGATAAATTTGTGATGTTTCAGCCATTAAGTTTGGGAGAATTTGTCCTAACAGCCATATGGAACAAAATACCGTAGTATTTAACTGTTTTCTTCCCTTTACCCTATTATTGGCTTGTTGTTAGATGCTCTTGAGTAGTTTTGGTTCATAGAGATCCTATGTACAACAAAATTCAAATTCTGCCTCATCTTCGACCATCCTTTCAGCTGTTGCTATGTTTAGGCCTATTGTTGCGGTCACTGGGTAAGTTCATCTCATTGAGTGTCTTCCTTCTCTTCCCCCCCACCCCCAGTCTTCGGTTTACCAAACATTACGACTTTCTCCTGTGACTGATCCCTTCTGACAATATGTCCAAAGCATGTGAGACAAAATCTTGCCATTCTCTCTTCTAAGAAGGATTCTGGCTGCACTTCTTCAAAGAGTAATTTATTTTCTGGAGGTCCATGATATATGCAATGCTCTTCATCATAATTCATGTTTTCTGTCATCAATTGTTCTTCAGTCTTCCTTATTTATTGTCTACCTTTTGGATATTGAAAATACTATGGGTCAAGTATATTTAGCCTTCAGAGTATCTTTGCTTTTTAACATCTTGAAGAAATCTTTTGCAATAGATGAGTCAAATTTAATATACTGTTTGATTTCTTTGCTATTACTTCCATGCACATTGATAGTGAATCTAAGCGAATTCAAATCCTTGTCAATGTCAGTGTGTTGTCTGTTATCATAATGTTGCCTGTTGGTGAATTGTGAGAGCTTTTTATTTCTTTTTTTTTTTTTGAGAGCTTTTTATTTCTTTACGTTAAGGTATATTTTACACTGAGGGTTGTACTATTTGATTTTCATCAGTAAAGTCTTCACGTCTTCATGTTCAGCCAGCAAGCTGTGCCGAGTGTATGTTGTGGGTAATTAACATTTCTTTCTCTAACCCCAATGTTGTGTTCTTCTTTTTTCTTTTTTTTATTAATTTTTAAATGAACGTTTATAGAGACTTTGGATTTTCATTCATTCATTGTTGTATTTTGTGTTCTTCTTCTTGTAGTCCAGCTTCTTAAATTATTTGCATGAAGATTGAGTAAGCGTGATGAAAGAATGCAGACTTGACATACTTTATTTTAAACCATGCTGTATTTCTTTGTTTTGTTTGAATGACTCCTTGTTTTATGTACAGGTAGCCTGTGCGTACACTTTTGAGTATTTTGTAATTTCCATTTTTCACAATGTTTTCCACAACACGCTATGGTCTACAGACTCAAATGCCTTTGCATAATTGATGAAAGGCAGGTAAGCATACCACTGATATTCTCTGCCTTCATCCAAGATCCATCTGACATTAACAATAATAGCCCCATTCCACATCTTCTGAATTTAGCTTGAATTTTTGGCAGTTTCTTGTTGCTATACTGCACAAATTATTTTTTAAAGATTCTCTTCAGCAGGATTCTAGAGATATTATTCAACAGTTTCCACTTTTTACTGCATCACCTTTGTTTGGAATGGTAGTGAATAAAGATCTCTTCCAACTGGTTGGGCCAGATGTACTGTGTTCCAAATTTCTTGATCATATTCAGTATTACATTCATTTGTTGAATCATCTCAATTGGTATGATGTCAGTTCCAGGAGCCTTGTTTTTTTTCCCAATGCCTTCTAGGACGTCTTCTTTCAATATATTGGTTCTTGACCAGATGCTACCTCCTGAAACAGGTGAATGTCAATAAATTCTTTTTGGTACTATGACTGTGTGTTCCTTCCATCTTTTTTTGAAGTTTTTGTGCCCTTTAATATTTTGTCCATAGAATCATCTAATATTGCAACTTAAGACTTGACTTATTTCCTTCCATCCTTTCAGCCCAAGTGATGGTAAGTGTATTTTTCACTTTAGTTTTTAAGATATAAGTCTTCACACATTTCATGGTAATGCTTTACTTTATCTTCTCAAGCCATGTATTGGAATATTTTGATGCTGCATATTTACTCTTCATAATTTCTTCTTTTTACTTTAGCTACTCTATGTTCATTCTGTAGTGAAAGGAACTGGCAGACAGAGAAGAATTTCATGAAACAACATATGAGCAAGAGGCTAGGGTGATGAAAGAAGAAGTCCAGGCTGCTTTGAAGAAAATAGCAAAAAATAAGGCCCCAGGAATAGATGGTATACCAATTGATATATTTCAGCTAACAGATGCTGCCCTGAACGTGCTCACCAAGTGCCAAGAAACCTGGAGAACAACCACTTGGCCAACTGACTGGAAGAGATTATATCTTTTTCCCATCCCAAAGAAGGGTGACGCAACAGAGTGTGGAAACTACAGAACAATATCATTAATTTCACATGCAAGCAAGATTCTACTGAAGATTATCCAAAAACGACTGGAACAGCACATCAGCAGAGAACTGCCATAAGTCCAGAGTGGGTTTAGAAGTGGTACTAGGGATATTGTAGCTAATGTTAGGTGGATCTTAGCTGAAAGCAGAGAATACCAGAGGAATGTATATCTGTGTTTGATTAATTATGCAAAGGCATTTGACTGTTTGGATCATAACAAACTGTGGCTAACTCTGAGAAGAATGGGAATCCCAGAACACTTGATCATGCTAATGTGAAACCTATACTTGGACCAAGAAGCAGTCATCAGAACAGAGCAAGGAAACACTGCATGGTTCAAAATTCAGAAAGGTGAACACCAGGGATATGTCCTGTCTCTATACCTTTTCAACCTGTATGCAGAACAGATTATCTGGGAGGCTAGGATCCATGAGGAGAAGTGTGGTGTCAGGATTGGTGGAAGATTCATCAACAATCTGTGTTATGCATGAACAATCTGTGTTATGCAGATGGCACAACCCTGCTTGCTGAAACTGAAGAGGACCTGAAGCTCTTGCTGCAGAGGGTCAAGGACTGCAGCCTACAATATGGATTGAGGCTCAATGTCAAGAAGACAAAGATTCTCACCACTGGACCAATTGGCAGCATCAGGATGGATGGTGAAGAGATCGAGATGGTTCACAGCTTCAGTTTGCTTGGCTCCACAGTCAACACTCTCAGCACCAGTAGCCAGGAAATGAAAAGATGTATTGCCATGGGAAAGTCTGCTATTAGGGACCTCCCCAAACTACTGAAGAGCAATGGTGTCTCTGGAGACTAAGGTGTGTCTGAAACAAGCCATGGTCTTTGTTATCACTTGTTATGCATCAGAGAGTTGGACAGTGACTAAGGAGGATAGAAGGAGAATTGATGCCTTTGAGCTATGGTGCTGGAGAAGAGTATTGAGGGTACCATGGACTTCTAGGAAAACAAACAGATTCATCCTGGAAAGGGTTAAACCAGGTGGCTCCTTGGAGGCAAGGATTCTGAGACTCCGTCTAACATACTTTGGACATGTTGTAAGGAGGGACCAGTCCTTGGAGAGGGAAATCATTCTTGGGAGGATGGAGGGACAGCGCAGGAGGGGAAGGCCCTCTATGAGGTGGATTTATTCAGTGACTGGGGTCATCGTGATGGGTGTATCGGAGACAGTGCGACAGGACAGAGCAGAGTTTAGGGCTGTTATACATAGGGTCGCTATGAGTCGCAACTGGACGGCACATAACAACAACAGCAACAACTCTATGTTCAAAAGTAAGCTTTAGAGTCTTTTCTGATATAAATTTCAATTTTTGGAGTGTGTGTATATATATGTGTGTGCGCATGAGCTAAAAACTGGAGTCAGAAAATAAAGACAGGAACTCATTTGACATTTCTCAAGCTGAAAGAACTAAAAAACCAAATTCAAACTGCAAGTTCTAATGTTAAAGATGTTATGGGCAAAATATGAATGATCTAGGAAGTTTTGAAAGAAATGGAAGAAATAAAATCTTTTAAAAAAGAAGATGGAAGACTACACAGAGACATTGTACAAAAAAAATAATTGGTTCACATAAAACCATTTCAGGAAGTAGCATATGATCAAGAACCAGTGACAATGAATGAAGATTTTCAAGCTACACCAAAAGCATTGGCAAAAAAATAAAGCTCCAGGAAATGATGGAATACCAATTCACCATGTTCCAACTAACAGATAGAGCCCTGTATATGCTCACTAGGCTATGCCTAGAAATCTGGAAAACAGCTACTTGGCTAACTGACAGGGAAAGATTGATATATGTCCCTAGTCCCCAAATACGTGATTCAATGAATGTAGAAAGTAGTGAACAATATAGTTACTATCACATGCAAACATCACAAAGTCAAGTTTTGCTGAAGATTTTGTAAAAATTGTTAGAACGGTACACTCTGACAGAGAATTGCCAGAAATTCCAACTGGATTTAGAAGAGGCTGTAACACCAGGGATATCATTGCTGATGACAGATGGATCTTGGAAAAAAGCAGAGAATACCAGAAAAAGGTTTATCTATGTATTATTGACTATGCAAAATCATTTGTCTGTGTAGATCACAACAAATCATGGCTGATACTGAGGAGAATGGGAATCACAGAACACTTACTTGTGCTCATGCAAAACTTATGCTTAGACCAAGAGGATGCTTTCCAAACAGCATGGGACCCTCGATGAGATGTGTTGATTCAGTGACAGGGGTAATGGGGGTAGATGTGTCAGAGACAATAAAATTGGCTCAGGATACAGCAGGGTTTAGGGCTGTCGTACATAGGGTCGCTATGAGTCACAGGTGACTGGAAGACACATAATAATCACAACAACATAAATGCTGATATTGACAGTACTCTCCAAAAGTTTGCAATATGTTAATTTCTTTGCAGAGTTTGTCTCCCATAGAACACAGTCTGCAGTGCAATTATATGCAGAATACATAAAGGAGTCCCAACAAGTGAATAGGAAAGACAAGTGACCCAATAAAAATAGGTACAGAGGCATTTCACTCAAGAGACTAAACAATTAAGTATTTGAAAAAGTGCTTAACCTCTCTAGTAAGCAAGAAAATGCACTCTTAAACCACAATGAGAAACCAGCACACATTTAACAGACTGACAAAAAAAGTAAAGAGTAAAGTACCATAGGCTGATAGAAATATGGGTCAAAAAGATTATAGATTGACACTACCACTTTGGAAAGTCACTTGAGATTAACCACTAATGATGAACATAAGTAAACATAGCAGTTATAGACTTAGATATCTACTTTAGAGAAACTCAAGCACCGGAATGACAAGATACACAATTGCCCCAAACTGGAAACAATCCTGATGCTTAGCAAAAAAAAATCAGTCTATCATAAAATATGGTATACCCACGCAATATTTTTGTTAAATGAACAATTATGGGCCACATAATTGAATGAATCTCATAAACTCAGTTCTGAGAAAAATAATGCTGTTAGATTTCTTTACAAGTTCTAAGGAAGGTTGCAAACATAATCATATCACTAAATGCATGTATAAGTGGTGAAACTATGGATAATAGAAAATTATTATCCTCTAAAACAGGAGAGTTAGAAGGAGTTGTAAAGAAAAGGTAAGGATAAATTAGGGGGCTTAGGAAACTCACAACACTCTGTTTCTCTATTTTCATAATGATTGCAAGATGTTTACATTACAGTCATTAATAATAAATTATGCATTGGCATTCCATCTATCTTTTCTAGGTAGGCGAGATCTTAAAATTTTCAAAAGTAAAACAAAACAACTGGCCTGTATAGTTTCTGCGGCTTCCATAACAAATTACTATAAGCTGGGTGACTTAAAGTAATAAACATTTATTCTGATAGTCCTGGAGACCAGAAGTCTAAACTCAAGTTGTCAAGAGGGGTACACTCCCCCTAGAAACTCTAGTAAAGAATTACTGACCTCTTCCAGCTTCTGGGGATTGCTAGGATCCCCTAGCTTCCTTGACTTGTTAGCACAACTCTATCTGCCTTCATGTTCACATCATCTTTTCTGTGTGAGTGAGGATGTTTCTCCTCTGTGTCTCTCAAACCTATCTTTGGTTTTTCTCTCATGAGCATGTTTGTTGTTGGATTTAGAGCCCATGTGAATAACTCAGGATAATTCTCATCTCCACATCCTTAACTTAATCAACTCAGAAAAGACTCTTTTCCAAATAACGTAGCATTCACAGAAATTGGAAGGTAGGCTTTTTTTTGGGGGGAGGGGCGGTGAGGGAGGACTAGGCACTATTCAATCTTCTACATTGTCATTCAAGGCTTGTCTAAAATAGCACTTCTGAATTGCAGGATTAGCATTCTTTCTATAAATCCCATTACTCATAATGTTACATAATCCCATAATACCACATAATTCTAGACTACATTCTCTGTACATATATAGATAGTTGCAGATACATAGGGATAGTGAGCAAGAATGAGTATGGTTTTACTTCTACCTATAAACCATTTTATAGTTATAAATGATGTAATTTGGAAGCAGGAGTGGCATCCACTTCCTAAACAGCATGCCTCTGGAAACTCTATGAACTTTGATAAATGTTGATAGCTGTAGAGGGGCTGCAGGCCCCTTGTTCGTAAGGTCTCTATGAGTTGTGCTCGACTCGAAGGCAATCAACAACAACAAAAAACTATACAATTAAAAAGAATCATCTAGTGAAAAGGGCCCTCAAGAATTGGATGGATATGAATTTTGTTTTAATCTCTCATGTCTTCTACTAACTGCTGCATGCAAAATGACATTGACTCCAGAACCACAGGTGATATCATTGTTTCAACCCAGACAAGTGTGAGTTGGACTAGTTTCCCAGGATCAATGGTGGATTTGTACAAATGCATCCAAACTCTTTCCATTGGCTCTGCTACTATCATAACGTGTATTGTCCAACTGACTAAACAGAGATGAGACCAGTGTGGGATTGGTTCCCAAAATTGTAAGACTCTAAAACATAT
>NW_006399780.1:12264099-12272876 GCF_000299155.1 Elephantulus edwardii
ATATGTATGTATGTATGAACACACACATATATGTAACACAAATATTTTACAACACATCCTGTAATAAATTATATTACGTCTATATACATACTTTTAAAAAAATCCCTTAAAGTCACTAACTACATCAAAGAGAAATAAAGAGAAGTGAGGGCATTCTGAGAGTGCACTTGCACTGCTAAATAAAATGCCACATCTCTCTGAAGGTTTGAATTTACTAGTTGCTCTGAGAAAGAAAGATGTGCAGTCTCCTCCCCTGCAAATTACAGCCTTGGAAACTCAATGTAGGGTAAGCTATGAGTTGGAACAAACTTGACATCAACTAGAAAAAAAAAACGAGAGAAAAAAGAACAAGTAACTTGTAATAAAAGTATCATTCATTTTCCTAGTAAGCATTTGGACATTTACACTAAAAGACACAATGAAATAATCAGATATTAGTACTTAAACAGAGAATTCTATGCAGATGGCACCTTCAAATGTATCAGCTGTGTTATGTTGGTGATGTAAACACCTCATATGAATTGCCAGCAATGACGATTTTCTTGAAATGCTGATAATTCATGGGATTAAAAAGGAAGAAGAAAAATGAACTTTGTTTGCAATGTATCTTAAAACTATGAGAAATTTCTCTGTGCCTATTTGAGAAGCAGATTTTGATAATTCGCAGCAGGTTTTCACATCTACAACATTCAATGGCCATTTGAAAATGTAGCTCTAAGGGTAAAACATTTGTCTCCTAACCAAAAGGTCAGCAGTGAAAACTTACAAGTTATCTCAAAGTTGAAAGATGAGCAGTTTTCTTCTGTACAGATTTATAGCCTTGGAACCACTATGGGGCACTTCTGCCCTGGCCTACAGGGTCTCTCTGGGTAAGAATTGGCTTGACAGGAGTGGTTTTCGTTTGTTTGTTTGTTTGTTTGTTTTCTGGATTCAGGAATCTTATGGTATACTTTTGTTTAAATAAAACCTACAGGTTTATTGACTAAAGCTAGACAGCAATTCATATCATCCTATTTGGTGCACTTTCTACCATGGTCCAAGGTCATTACATGGATACAGCCAAGGACTGGCCCCAACTTTCAGGAAAGAGACCACAAGGAAGGAAATCAGGGTGGTTATTTGGTCCTTTCCCTTCCCCTCCAGTTCATAATTTGTGTCCTGGAACTAGAAAACAAAACAAAAACAACAAATGTTGGAAAAATACAGACTGCAACAGGTTAGAGGACTTGAAAAGTGGCACGGAATTAAGAGTAAGGTCACTGGGTTTAGGATGGCAAGGACAAAAAAAAAAAAATAAAAAAAAAAAGGATGGCAAGGACATTGCATTGAAAGAGCATCCACGGGACAGAGTAGATAGATAGATAGATAGATAGATAGATAGATAGATAGATAGATAGATATTCAAACAATGGAATACTATGCAGCAATGAAAAACAATGAACTAAAAAAGCATCACCACACAACATGGATGTCCTTGCAGGACATTATGCTGAGTGAAATATCTCAGTCAGAAAAAGACAAATACTGTACCACTGTTATAAATTGGGAGGATTGGAAGGAGAATAAGATAAAAATGGATAGGTAATGAACATTGCATTGGAACAGGTGAAGGAAAACACTTTTTAAAAGGAATATATGATTAGGCATTAAGCATACCATTATATGCCCAGAATAAGAGGTACATCGCCAAGAGGACTGGGAGTGGGTGCAACAATGAATGAATATTTTTTTAAAAAGAACTGGGGAAGGGGGAAGAGAGGGAGAGGGAGTAAAATGTGCAACAATGAATGAATTAAAATCTAACTTTTCTGTAAATTTCCACTGAAATAACAGGTAAAATAAAAACCTTATTTTTAAAAAAGCCAAATTCAATAATTCTTTCTACCTCATTGGACTGTACTACATATAATAAAATCTGTACTCTACAAAATCTATGTATGTATCACTTTTAAATAATTAGATTTTGTCTCAGTCTTGTAGGCGATGCATTTCCCCTCTCATTCGGTATAAATTAGCCTTTTTAAAAAGCCAAATCCAGTCTTCTAGAGCATCCAGGCTTAAGATCAGAACTTTTTTAAAATTGTCTTTTTTTTTTTTTCAGTGTTGTTGAGCCGCCCAGAACGGCCAGGTGAAAATGCTGCCGTAAATGTGCAGACCTTGATAAGGATCGACAGACAGCTTTGTGCAATGAATCCTTCAGAAACGTGTCCTTTGGGTTGAGTGATTCTTTTTTGTCCACTTTTCTTATTCAGATTCTTTCTCTGTGAAAAGAGTGGATGAGTAAAAATAAAGAGAAGGGACAAAAGTAGAAGGAGGAGGAGGGAAAAGAAACATAATGTATGGACTTTTCTTCAAAGAATATTGACCCTGGCTAGAAAAGACTTTGGCAGCCGGAACTCAGTTGCATTCCTGAAAGCGAGTGGAGAGCCTTAACACATATCCAGTGCACCAGATGCAAACAGTCTTCCACCTCCCAGATTTTCCATTAATCTCAGGAGGTTCCACCCTCCGAAAAGCAAACCTTTGTTAAGGGGTGCATTTAGTTAGAGGTGCATCAAAATTTGTTATCGCCACACCATTAATCCCAACACACATCTGCTCGAGGATTTCTTCCTGCCTCCCTGGCACATTCATCTCCATCTAATTCACATTTTATTGTCCTTGTCTTAATGCTAGCAAGCATTAGCAAGTCCTGTAAACATTTGTGAGCTGTGTGAGGCTGCCTGCAGGCCCTAGGCACCGCTCCCTGTGGTTTGAGGCTCGGTTTACTGCTTTAATTTCCAGGCAGCTGTAATTCAGGACCACAAACAGCCAAATTGGAACAACTAGCTCACTTTCTAAAAGCAGCTCACCAGTAGTTCCTCATTTACTGTGTCCAGTGCAAATGGCACTTAAAAGAAGTAATACTGCTGCTTTTCTCTCTGCTTATTTCTGACAGACTGGGTTACTGGGCAACCACAGCTACATTTGTTGTTATTGTTGTTCTTAGGTGTCTGCCAGTCAAGCACGACTCATAGTGACCCTATGAACAACAGATCTGAATCCTGTCCTTTCCTGTGCCATCTTCACAATCTCTGATACACTTGGGCCAATCTACATTTGAGGATGACTAAATTTTCATCACTGGGCTAATAGGCAATATAATAATAATAATAATAATAACAACAACAACAATAATAGTTGGAGAAAAGTTTGACGTTTCCAACAACTTCATCCTCCTTGGATCCACAATCAACACCCATGGGAAGCAGTTAAGAAATCAAAAGACATATTGAACTAGGAAAGTCTACTGTCAGCAACCTCTCCAATGTACGGAGGAGCTGTGACTGAGGTGCACCTGATTCAGGCCATGGATTTTTCAATCACTTGCTATGTGTCTGAGAGCTAAATGATGAATAAAGATGACAGAAGAAAAGTCAATGCCTTTGAGTTGTGGTGTTGAAGAAGGTACTGAATATGCCATGGACTGTAAAAAGAATAAACAGAGAATGTCTTGGAGAAGGTACCACCAGAGAGCTCCTTACAGGCAAGGAGGACAAAGATTCATCTCACTGACTTTGGACTTGTTGCTAGAAGGAGCTTTCCCTGGAGAGCAATATCATGCTTGGAGACATGGAAGGTGAGCAAAAGAGAGGAAGACCCACAATGAGATAGACTGACACAGTGACAGCAGCAATGGACTCAAATATGTCAGAGGTGATAACATTAGTACAGGATTGGATGGCTCAGATCTATTGTTAATAGGGTCACTATTAATCATACTTGATAACATGTAACAAAAATAACATTTCTATTTTCACCGAGGACTCAGTAAGGATTCTAAAAGGCAATCTCCTCTCCATACTTCAAGTGAAGATTCTGAAAAATGTCTGCTGAAATTACACCCTGACTGGGTCATTTTAAGTCTTCTGACCTAGGGACTGTCAAAGTTGTTGTGTGGAAATAGCTAATACACCGTAAATTAGAGGTCTGACTTTACCTAAGAGGAAAGTGAGGATAGCGTAGGATGGGGCAGTGCTACATTCTGCTGCACCAAGTGTTACAATGAGTAGAAACCACCTCAGCTGGCAACTACCAACCGAGGCCCTTCAGAAGCAAGCCTGTTTATGAACTCATTGAGGTCCCAGCCTCACTCTGGGACACACAGGATCACCATGAGTCAGAGTCAGTTCAATAGCAAGTGGTTGGTTTCAGACCATATTAAAGGGAGGGGAAAAGTATAACTGAGAAGTATTCACTGAGAAGATAAGGCAAAAAAAAAGTCTTTTTTTGAACAGTACTTGATTAAAAAAAAAATTCCCCAAATGAGTCTCTTTTGGCAAAATGTCTCTTCATTACATATGAGTTCTTTCTTCATAACTAATATAATTTAGAACATGTCTACAGATCTGGCACAGCTTAGGGATAGATTCATGCCTCCGTTTTCGACGTGTTCTGTAAGAAATGATGAAAGGATTCCTGCTCATCCCTTCAAGTCCCACCTCAGACTCATGTTCTCAATTTCAACACTATCTCCCCTAAAGCATGTTGTCTGGCATTTCCTTTGCTCTTCATGACAATACTTTAAGCTTGGCTGGACTCTTTCTCCTGGTTTGGTTTTTCCTGAGGTGAATTGTTGTATATGTTCTTAAACTGAGTACAACTCATAGTGACCCTATGAACAACAGATCTGAAAACTGCCCTATCCTAGGCCATTCTCACCATCTCCAACACATCTGAGCCTATTGCTACAGTCCCTATGTCAGTCCATCTTATTGAGAGTCGTCTTCTCCTACTTTGACTCTCCACTCTACTAAGAACTTAGCCATAGTATATATATGAGGCAAAACGTCACCGCCTTTGCTTCCAAGGCACACTCTGGTTTCGCTTTATCCAATATAGACCTGTTTGTTCTCTTGGTAGTTCATGGAATGCTCAGAGAAAAAAAGAATCGATGCTTTTATCTTATTAAGTTAGAGAAGAGTAATGAATATTCCAGAGGTGAGAGTGGTCACAAGAATGGCCGAGGTGAAATTACTATTTGGTTGGGTGAAAAAGAGTCAAATATTAGTAACATTATATAGCTCAACTCAGTGGAAGCTAGAGGTTGGCCCCAGGAGCTGGGGTTTCTGACTCCATGTTGAGTGCTTTTCATTATACTGACAATACTTCTTCAACATAATTGTTGTTATTGTTCGGTACTGTTGAGTCAGAATTGACTCTCTATACTTGGTTTTCAGAAAGAGTATAAATCACATGGGAGGAGATTGTCCATCTTTCTCCTACAAAGTTGCAGGTGGATTTAAACCATGTCCTCTTGAGTTGGCCGTAAGACCCATTACCATTAAGCCACCAGAGTTCTCAACAATATAATCATTATCATTGTATAGCATCGAGCTGGAACATACACATAGCTGACCCTCCAGTGGATTTTTCAGAGGCTACAAATTGCTTGTCCAGGAGGAGAAGGCCCATCTGTCTCCTACAAAGCAGTCAAACTGCATGCCTTGAGTTGGCATCACAACTCCTTACCATTAGTGGTAAGCCACCAGAGTTCCATACATTGTTGTTGTTATTATGTGCCATTGAATCACCTATCACTCAACAGCTCTGAAGCCTGCCCTGTCCTGAGCCAGTCTCACTGACTTTGACACATCTACCCCCATTGTCCTAGTTACTGTGTCAATCCATCTCATCTGAGGTCTTCTTCTCCTGCCCTGTCCCTCCACCCTCCAGTGCATGATGTCCTTCTCCAAGGATCAGTCCCTCTTAGCCACATGTCCAAAGTATGTGAGACGAAGCTTCAAAATCCTAGCCTCTAAGGAGAGACTTGGTTCCACCCTCTCTAAGGCAGACCTATTTGTTTTCTTGGTGGTCCACGCTATGTTCAAGACTCTTCTCCAGCACCACAACTCAAAGGCATCAATTCTTCTTCTGTTATTCTTAATCATTATCCAAATCCCTGATGCAAAGCAAATAATTGCAAAGATCATAACCTGCATCAGGTGCACCTTAGTCTCTAAACTGGCACTGTTGCTTCTCAGTACTCTTCAGAGGTCCCTTACAGCAGATTTACCTAATGCAATTTATCTTTTGGTTTCCTGACTGCCTGGCCTTCCCTACATTAGGCTGATTAAACAAGTAATAAGTGCTGTGCAATGTATTTTTATAATATTTTTCTTGTCATGATCTTACAAATCCCACAAAATGAGTGGATGAGACTATGCAAATAATCTGCTTGTAATTCACCAAAGATATCAGAAAGCTTGCTAATGATGCAAATTAGGTGCATGTACCTTTTTTGGGAAAAGTTCATGCAAATAATGTCCTAACCCTAGCAAATCTAACAAGAAGATTCATTCATTTTGCCAATTGGTTCTCTAGGCTTAAAGGAAACCAAGCCCAAAGCAAGGTGGGAACATTACTACCAGTAAGAAAGAAGTTCCAGGAGTGCAGCATGTTCTTTGGGCCTGAGATTATTGAAGTGTACACCTTTTAGATCCAGAAGGAAGAGACAGTTGTGATATCAGAGATGGCAGGAGATGGAAAGAAGTAGCAAAAGAGAGACAAATAGCAGAAGACCTGGGAGAGCTTTCTCAAGGTGGTAAATGTGCGGTGTCTTCCAAGACTTGAGGAGAAAGGGTTCTCTGACCTATGGAGTGAGAGATCTGAGCACTTCTGAGCAGTAGACTTACCAGTGAAGCCGAATTACTAGTGATGTTATCAGTGCCCCTCCCTCTCTTATTGGTGGAGCTAATGAACGCTTTAACACTTGCTTGAGGGGTCCACAGTGAGAGTAAGGTCATTATAAAAGTACAGTGAAAAAGCTATCTTAACTATAGAAGGATTAATGGAAATCAGAATTAATGAGAGGAAGTCAGGAAAGTATGATGCCATTTTGGGCATAGAAACTCATTTGATAGAGCAAAATGTGCATGGAGAAAAACTTAATTTGCATTGTAATTTTAACTCTAATTTTAAAAGAATAAAAATAAAAAATATTCAAAAGCTTCCTTAATTGAAGAACCATGTCCTGAATTATGCTTGATCTTGATGTTTACCCAGTAACTTCCATGGTAAACTCTATCTGTGAGTATTGTTTGTAAGCTCAGTGTGTTCATTACAATGAATTTTTAAACTGGTAGAAGAGAAGAGTTCATGGATGAGATGGCTAGTATATAAGGTTTGGTAAAATGGTTGATTAGAGGAAGGATTTGTTTTGTTTTTTAAATAAGAAAGAAATATCTTCTTCACAAACACTAAATTAGAATTATAAGGGAATTTTTTACTTTATTTGGTTTTGTGTCTCTTTTTATAAAATATAAACTTTATAAAAGTATACAGGTTTCAAAATACGTTGAGAGAAGTCTAGCTTCTGTTCCCATTATTATCCTGTTCATTTTCTCCTCTTAAAGATAAACTATTATTTTTAGTATAATTTAGTTACTTTTATTTTCCATTTATTCATATACCCTGGAATCATGGCATAGTAGGAGAGAGACACTCCTTCTCACTCCCCTTTTTATTGAATAATATTGGATTGTGTTTTTGGTGATAGTTTACATGCAAATTAAGTTCACACTTAAGAATCTATACAAACTGTCCAAAGACATTAGTTACATTGATTAGAATATGTCAATATTTTCATTATTTCCATTCTCCTTGTTCCAATTCCATTCATTTCCCCATCTCCTATTGCTTTCTCATCTTTGCTTTAAAATGAATGTTGGTCATTTGATGACCAATGAAAACTCATTAGATGAGCTTTTAAGAGGAACTCAGCACTCATAAATGATCTTGTTGTGCTTGTTATGTGCCATCAAGTTGAGTACAACTCATAGCACCCCTACAAACAATGGCTCTGAAGTTTGTCCTATTCAGCACTTCCTCACCATCTCTGACACACATGAGCTCATTGTTAGAGTCTCTGTGTCAGTCTCTCTCTTTGAGGGTCTTCCTCTCTTACAATGACGCCCTCCTTTCCAAGCATGATGTCTTTCTCCAAGGACTGGACCCCGCCTTACAACATGCCTAGAGTATGGGAGTTTTACCATTCTTGTCTTCAAGGAGTACCCTGGTTGCACTTTATCCAGGACAGAATTAATTATTCTCTTGGCAGTTCCGTGGGATAATCAGTAGTCTTCTCTAACACCACAACTCAAAGGCATTGATTGTTCTTCTGTCATCCTTAGTCACTGTCAGATGTATAGCAAGTAAATGAAAATATCATGACTTATATCAGGTGTTTCTTAGTTTTTAAACAGATATAGTTGCTCTTTAGTACTCTAGAGAGGTCCTTGACAGCAAAATTTCCCAATGCTACTCATCTGTTGATTTCTCGATTGCTAGTATCAAAGGTGATGATTATGGATCCAAATAAGATTAAATCATTGACAACTTCAATCTTTTCTCCATCTATCATGAAATTGTCTTTTGGCCTGGTGATGAAGACTTTTATTTTCTTGATGTTGAAATGTAATCCATATTGAAAGCTGTAGTCCTCAATATTCTGCAGCAAGCACTTCAAGTCCTCCTCACATTTAGTCAGTAAGGTTGTGCTTTCTACATAATGTGGGTTGTTGATGTGTCTTCTCTGATCCTGATGCCACATTCTTCTTCACACAGTCCAGCTTCTCGAATGATCTGTTCAGCATATATAGTGAATAATGTTGTTATGTGTCATCGAGTCGCTTGCGACTCATAGCGATCCTATGTACAACAGCCCTAAACTCCGCTCTGTCCTGTGCCAATCGCACTGTCTCTGACACTCCCATCCCAATTATCCCAGTCACTGAATC
>NW_006399780.1:12273711-12277676 GCF_000299155.1 Elephantulus edwardii
CTAGGATTCCCATTCTTCTCAGAGTCAGCCATAGTTTGTTATGATCCACACAGTCAAATGCCTTTGCATAGTCAATGAAACACAGATAGACATTCCTCTGATAGACATGGAAAAAGGAGGCAGCCCTGATGCATGATGATAATGATTATTGCCTTTGAGTTGAGCACAACTCATAGCAACCCTATGAACAAAAGGCCTGAAGCCCCTCTACAACTATCAACATTTATCAAAGTTCATAGAGTTTCCATAAGCATGTTGTTTAGGAAGTGGATGCCACTCCTGCTTCCAAACCATAGTATGTTATTGTTGCCTTGATGCATACCTTTCTTTATTTTAAACTATGCCGTATTTCCTTGTTCTGTTGGAATAACAGCCTCTGGGCCTAGGTATAGGTTTTGGAGGAGAACAACCAAGTGTTCTGGGATTTCCTTCCTTCTCAATGTCAGCTATAATTTTTTGTTATCCATATAGTCAATAAAACACAGATAGACATCTTCTGATCCATCTGACGTTAGCAATTATATCCCTTGTGTCACAGACTTTTCTAAATCCAGTTTGAATTTCTGGTAGTTCTTTGTTGGTGTACTGA
This sequence comes from Elephantulus edwardii, assembly GCF_000299155.1. Lineage (NCBI taxonomy): Eukaryota > Metazoa > Chordata > Mammalia > Macroscelidea > Macroscelididae > Elephantulus > Elephantulus edwardii. Next base: position 12,274,301 of record NW_006399780.1, read on the forward strand.
CCCAGCTATTTTTAAATAATCTTCACCAAGACTTTGTTCCCATGTGATATTAATGATATTGCTTGATAATTTCCACTTTCTGTTGAATCACCTTTTTGGGAAATGGGAATAAATATGGATCTTTTCCTGTCAGTTGGCCAGGTAACTGTCCTACAGATTTCTTGGCACAATCTGGTGAGCATTTCCAGGGATATATCAATGGTCATTATTAATAATTGGTGACTGGAATACAAAAGATGAGAACAATGAAAGAAGGCTGTTAATCCCTCTGTTAATCCTGCACTTTGTCACAGAAATGAAACTGGAGATTAAATAATCGAATTTTGTACAAGCAATGGTTTATTCCTTGAAAATACCTTTTCTAGAAAGCACAAATGATGACTATACACATGGACTTCACCTCATTGACTACAGAGAAATTAGACTGGCTGCATCTGTGGAATCACTGAAGAAGCTTAATAACAACTGTGAAAACCAGGCCCAGTGCTGACTGTGGAACAGAACATCAACTACTCATGTGCACATTCAAATTGAAGCTAAAGAAAATGAAAACAAATCTATAAGAACCAAAATATGGCCTTGAGTCTATCCCACCTGAATTTAAAAACTATGTCAAGAATAGGTTCAAGACATTGAATGCTAATGACTAATGAGCTGTGTGATAACATCAAGGATATCATCCATGAAAAAAGCAAAAGGTCATGTGCAATAGTTTTTATGAGTCAATTTGTTATTTAGCTGGAAAGTAACCTCTGAGGGGGGTTTTGGTTTGCAGTTTAGAAGATATTTTAGTGCAATAGGCTCAGCAGTTTCTCTAATCTGAACTGGTCAGGTCAGTTGAAACATTTTAAGAATTTTAATTTTGTTCTACATTTTTCTCCCACCCATTGCATTTCTGATCAGAATAATCTATAGCAATTTTAGAGCATTATCAAGTTTTTCTGGTCTCAGGATACTTGAGGCTTAGTCCTATAAGCTGGTTTCATCTTTGAGTCTTTGGCTTTCTGTTCTCTTCTTTGGCTCCAGATGAGTAAAGATAAATAGCTGTATCTTAGAAGGCCACTTACAAGCTTTTAAGGCCCAACACACTACTTACCAAACTAGGATGGAGAAACTTTATGAATTATATTATACCAATTGACCAATCTGTCCCATGAGACTATGGTATTACGCCTTCAAACATAATAAATCAATTTTGTGAGGTATTTGTTTATATTCTAAGAAATATTCATAACTGCACTCCCTGTGTGCTTGTGCTTTATCATATATGTAGAAAATACATATATGTGCATACATATGTGTCCAAAGCTACATCTGTACATGCACATGTATATACACAAATGTAGATGTAGATACATTATGAATGAGTTTTAGAACCTAATCTACCTATGTACTATTGTTAAAGCATTTGACTGCTAACCAAAAGATTGGAAGTTCAAACACACTAGGTGCTCCACCTGGGAAAGGTGTGGTAGTCTGTTTTCATAAATACTTACAATCTTGGGGACTCTATGGAACAGTTCTATTCTGTCGTTCAGTACAAGTTTGAAATCGACTTGATGACAGTAGCTTAGTGAGTATATATATATATATATATATATATATATATATATATATATCTTATATGTAAAGACACATATATTGTTACTTGTTGCTATTGTTTGCAAAACTAGATATGTTAAAGCATTTACCAAAAATATTCCTATTCTAATGCACTTTTTGTTGACATGATTTTCCTTGGTCAAGTTGTACAGACTTCACTCACATTCAGTGTTACTTTTCTCATCACCAAGCAAAAAGTGTGTACTATCTTGTGAGTGACTTGCTGTCTGTATCCCTCCCATCTTCGGTAACCACTAATAAACACTGGTGTCTGTACTTGTTTCTTTTTAAAGTTGCAGAGTAGCTCACTAGTCCTTACACAGCAGCACTTGTGTTGTTTCTACTTTACTGTCATCACAGTGTGTGAACACCTTTGTGCATACATCTTCTTTTCTTTCTCACTTCTTCCAGTGAATTTTTTTAGTAGAATCTTGGAGGTGAGATTGCTGGATCAAAAAGAAAATTCATAGAGGATTTTGTTAGATATGTCTAAAGTCATTTTTTTATTTTCATAAATCATGCATGAAGGTTCTGGTTTCTCCACTGCCTTTTCCTCTGGGATATAATAGTCAGCTTTTGAATTTCATCAAATTGATGACTGAGACATGGTAACTCAGTACCTTTTTAGAAACTTCTATGTTAGTAATAATAGCCTTTGCCAATATTTAGTCTCAATTTGCCATTTGCCTTCCTTTATCTTGTTTGTTTGGTTTTTTTATTTTGGCTTGCAGTATTTCTTATCATATGAGATTTTGTTAAAAAAACCTTTATGTACTCTAATATATCAATACATTTCCATGTTACTTCTGTGCCTTGAGTCATAAATAGGAAGAAAAAATTTCCCCATTCTCACTTTGTGGTGTTGTTGTTGTTAGGTGTCATCAAGTTGAATATGACTCATAGCAACCCAATGAAAAAAAGATTTGAACCTAGTCCTGTCTTGTGCCATCCTCACACTCCCTGACACACAGGAGACCACTGCAGCAGTCAATCCACCTGGTTGTGGGTCTTCCTCTCCTTCACTGGCCCTCCACCCTTCCCAATATCATGTCCCTCTCCAAGGAACAGAACCCCCTAGCAACATGTCCAAAATATCTATACGTTTTCTTGGCCATCCATAGGAGGTTCAGTGCTGTTCTCCAACATCACAGCTCAAAGGCATCAATTCTTTTTCTGTCATTCTTATTCATTGTCCAGGTCTCAGATGCATAACTAGTAATTGGAAAGACCATGGCCTGAATCAGACACACTTTAGTCCTCAAACAGACATCACTACTCCTCAATAATTTGGCAAGTTTCCTAACTGAATATTTTCCCACTGGCATGTGTCTCCTTATTTTCTGACTGCTCATACCAAGGGTGTTAATTGTGGATCCAAGCAAGATGAAGCTGCTGACAGTTTCAATCTCCTCATCCTCCATCATGACACTACCTATTGGTTCAGTGGTAAGAATCTTTGTTTTCATGACATTGAGATGAAATTCCTACTGAAGGCTACATTCCTTGATCTTCTGCAACAAGAGCTTCAAATCCGTCTCACTTTCAGCACGTAAGGCTGTGTCATCTGCATAATGCACGTTATTCATGAGTATCTCTCCAATTCTGATGCCACATTCCTTTTCAAAGGAATTCAGCTTCTCACTTTAGAAAAGGGATCGATTACATATGTGGAAAGAACCACTGGAGAAGCTCAATATCAGCTGTGAAAACTAGGCCAGGAGCTGATTGTGGAACAGACCACCAACTACTCATATGCAAATTCAAGCTAAAGCTG
>NW_006399780.1:12279506-12287580 GCF_000299155.1 Elephantulus edwardii
AACAACAACAACAACATTAGCTCCTGTCTCTTGAAATCTTTTGGTCAGCTCTTATGTCAACACCTCTTCCCTTTGTTCTTGTTCTTGATGCTCTAGTGCAATTATTAGGGTCTCTTCTGACATCCATTTTGTTATTTTCTATCTCTACTGCCTTTGCAGTGACCTTTTCCTCTCTCATGGATAATATCCTTGATATCACCCCACAACTCATCTGGTCTCCAATTCTTGGAGTTCAATGCTTCGAATCTATTCTTGAGATGATTTTTAAAATTCAGAAGCATAGACTCAAGATCATATTTTGGTTCTTATAGACAGGTTTAAATTTTCTTCAGCTTCAAATTGAATAAGCAGATGAGTAATTGATGGTCTGTTCTCCAGTCAGCCCCTGGCCTGCTTTTGACTGCTGATATTGAGCTTCTCCAATGATTCTTTCCACAAATGCAGTCAATCTGATTCCTATGCAGACCATATGGTAAAATTCATGTGTAAAGTTTCGTGGTGTTTTTTTTTAAATGGTATTTGTGATGAATAAATCATTATGTACAAAATTTGATCATTTTATTTGCAACTCAATTTATATCATTACATTTTTGCTTCCAACTAGTATTCCTTCTTCATTGTTTCCGGCTCTTGCATTCCAGTCACCAATTATCATTAACACACCTTGATTATAGGTTCGGTCAATTTCAGAATGCAAAATTTGGTAAAAATCATCAATTCATCCTTTTATGCTTTAGCTGTTGGTGCATATATTTGAATAAGCTCAAGAATACAACGCAATCTATTATAAGACAAAATATGCAGAGATCTAGAATTAGAGAATAAAAAGGGAAGGAGTTGCTTGGCATTTCTTAAGCTGAAAGAAGTGAAAATCAAATTTGAGTCTTGAGTTGCAATACTTAGAGATCCTATTGGCAAAAGCATGAGTGATCCAGGAAGCATTAAAAGAGGATGGAGAGAATACATAGAACCACTGTATTAAAAAGAATTGGATGACACTGAAATACTTCAGGAAGTACGATACTTATGTGAAAGCTACCATTGGAGTAGGAGGCAGTTGTCAGAACAGAGGAAGGAAACACTAAATTTCCTGGCATAAACTGATGTGCACATCCAGAGCTGCATCTGATACTTGAAACATGTCAGTTTGTATACCTCTGACTCTTGAGGCCTCATTTTTAAATGCCTTCAATGCACCTTGAATGTCTTCCTTTGTCACCATTGGCTCTTATTAATATGCTACTTCCTGAAATATTTCAGGGTTGACCAGTTATTTTTGGCACAGTGATTCTGTGTATTCCCTCCATCTTTTCTTTTTTTTTTTTTTTTTCAGTTCAATGAAAGAGACTTTATTTTTCTGATCCTTCCTGAACCATTTCCAACAGTGTCTCTCAATATTGAAACTACAGGCTTAAATTTGTTTTTCCATTATCTCAACTTGAGAAATGCTGAGTGGGTTCTTCCCTTGATTCTCCAACTCCTGCTCTTTGCACAGTCCAGTAATAATGCTTTGCTTTGTCTTATCATATTTCCCTTTGACATCTCCTGTTCAGCTCTTTTATGTCAGCATCTCTTCTCTCTGCTTCAGCTTCTCAGTGCTCTAGTGCAATTATAAGTCTTTTCTGACATCCCTTTTGGTATTTTCTCCTCTGTTTTTGTGATAATTTTTTGCTGTCTTCAGGGTGGATAACTTTGATGTTATCCTATAACTCATCTGGTCTTCAATCATTAGTGTTCAATGGCTCTAGTCTATTCTTGAGATGATTTTAAATTCAGGTGAGAACAATCTAAGGTTGTATTATAGGTCTTGTGGATTTGTTTTCATTTCCTGCCATTGAAATTTGAACTCGCACATGAATTATTGATGGCCTGTTCACAGTCAGCAATGCAGCAGTGCTATGAGTTAGAGGATACTTTCCGTATTACAAATTAGATAACATAAAAGACAAAAATGTATTTTTTCACAGTTCTTGAAGCCTTAAGTCTAAAGTTAAGGTGTTGACGTGACTATACTCTTACTGAAGACTCTATAAAAGGGTCCTTCCTCCTCATTTTAGTTTGTGATTGGAGGCAATTGTGTTGCAGGCAAACCTTGGTGTTCCTTGGATTGTGGCTGTATCACTCCAATCTCTGCCTGGATCTTCATGTGGCTTCGTGTCTTTGTGTGTTTCTCTATGTACCCTTTTCTTCTTAAAAGGAGGGCAACTATGAGAATTAGGGTGCCCCTAAAAGAACCTGACTCTATCTTAACAATTGTAAAGTCTATTTCCTAAAAGCCCCCTGCTATATTCTGAACATTTGTGGGCCAATTACTCCACTTATTACATAAAAGGAGTTATTACATAAAAGGCAAAGGGTCAGAATGAGAAGTAACTACAATCTGATCTGAAGTGGACTTTGTAGGTAGCAGACAAATAAGTCGGAAGGAATTATGCTGCCCAACAAAGGTACAGAGTTCCAGTCCACTAGCTGCTCTGTGGAGGAAAGATGGGCAGTCTTCTCCCATGTGATTAACTGGCTCTGAGAACCTGCTGGAGGTTCAGCTGTGAGTTGGTTCTTACTCCATGGTGTATAAGAACAACCAGAAAAGAGAGCTGAGGGTGATCCATGAGAAGGTAACAAAGGGAGCTGGGTGAGGCTAAAGACGACTTTCAAGGAAATTATGTGTATTGTTTACATGAAGGAGCAAGAGCAACAGATCATATCAGAATAAACATCAAGCTGTGGTCATGTCCCCAGTCCCAATCCTCACCACAAGAGTGACCTGTCTAGAAAGTCAAATTAAAATTTCCAACATCTCCTGAGTCCTGACAACACAAGTCAGACTTGTGCTGAGGAGAGAGGAGGAGAATTTCCAACCAGATACATGATTAAAGTGTACATGAGAATAAATTAAATTTTTATAGCAAAATATAGCCTCTAAATTATAGACTCTTCCTATGAAGTTATTTATGGAGCCATGACTTGGCTGAGAAGGTGATTCACTATCACATCATTCTCTCATTGCTGACCCTCCACTAGTCTCTGAGGCTGCAAACTGTGTGTAAGGAGACTGCTCATCTTTCTCTCTCAGAAGCACTAATGGATTTGAACCACCAGAAAGACTTGGCCTTTGGGACTGTAGCACAGCTCCCTACAGAGTAGGGCCTTCAGGGCTTCCATATCAGATAACTAGGCATAGATACTAAAGAAACGCAAACTGATAGCTGTTGAGTTGGAACTGACTCATAGCTGGCCCTCAGAAAACTTCTGGAGTTTGTAAATTGACAGGAAGACATTTTTCATCTTTCTCTCATGTAGAAACCAGTGGATTCAAACTAGCTGTCTTTGGGTTGGTAGTGCAACCCTTTACCCACTAGGCTATCAGAGCACCAAAGTAGATACTAGGAAAACCAAAGCTTTTTGTGCTATCTGATGTTTACCCATAAATAATCTTAACTGATATATATGTAAGATAAATATTACTATCAAATTTTTATAGGTGAGAAAAGTGAGTCTCACAGACGATTAAATTAATTAACCATTTGCCTTTGAACCCAAAGTCCATGCTATTTCCCCTGTGCTACGTATTTCAACTAACAGATGCTGCCCTAGATGTACTTACCAAGCTGTGTCAAGAAATATGTAGGACAACCACTTGGCCAACTGACTGGAAGAGATTTATATTTCTTCCCATTCCAAAGAAAGATGACCCAACAGAGTGTGGAAATTATCAAATAATATTACTGATATTACATGCAAGCAAGATTCTGCTGAAGATGATCCAAAAACGACTGGAACAGCACATCAACAGAGAACTGCCAGAAGTGCTGGATGGGTTTAGGTGGGGTCATAGTACTAGGAATACTCTCCAAAGTACTGAAGAGCAATGGTGTCTCTTTGGAGACTAAGGTGCGTCTGATACAGGCCACGGTCTTCACAATCACTTATTATGCATCAGAGAGTTGGACAATGACGAAGGAGGATAGAAGGAGAATTGATGCCTTTGAGCTGTGGTGCTGGAAAAGAGTATTGAGAATACCATGGACTGCCAGGAAAACAAACAGATTTGTCCTGGAAAGGGTTAAACCGGGTGGCTTTTTGGAGGCAAGGATTCTGAGGCTCCATCTAACATACTTTGGACATGTTGTGAGAAGAGACCGGTCCTTAGAGAGGGGCATCATGCTTGGGAGAGTGGAGGGACAGCGCAGGGGAGGAAGGCCCTCTATGAGGTGGATTGATTCAGTGACTGGGATAATTGGGATGGCTCAGTGTCAGAGACAGTGCGATTGGCACAGGACAGAGCGGAGTTTAGGGCTGTTGTACATAGGGTTGCTATGAGTCGCAGGCGACTCGACGGCACATAACAACAACAACGTTAGATGGATCTTGGCTGAAAATGGAGTACCGGAGGAATGTCTATCTGTTTTCCATTGATTATGCAAAGGCATTTGATTGCCTGGATCACAACAAACTGTGCCTGACTCTGAGGAGAATGGGAATCCCAGAACACTTGATCATGCTAATGTGAAACTTATACATGGACTAGGAGGCAGTCATCATAACAGAGCAAGGAAACACTGCATAGTTCAAAATTGGGAAGGGCATACACTAGGGATGTGTCCTAGCTCCATACCTTTTCAAGCTGTCTGCAGAACAGATTATCTTGGAGGATGGACTGTGAGGAGAAGTGTGTGGCATCAGAATTGGAGGAAGATTCATCAATAATCTGTGTTATGTAGATGACACAACCCTGCTTGCTGAAACTGAGGAGGACCTGAAGTGCTTGCTGAAGAAGGTCAAGAACTGCAGCCTTCAATATGGATTGAGGCTCATTACCAAGAAAACAAATATTCTCACCACTGGACCTATTGGCAGAATCAGGAGGGATGGTGAAGAGATTGAGATTGTTCACAGCTTTAGTTTGCTTGGCTCCACATTCAACACTCTTGGCACCAGCAGCCCGGAAATTAGAAGACATATTGTGATGGGAAAATCTGCTGTTAGGGACCTCTCCAAAGTACTGAAGAGCAATGGTGTCACTCTGGAGACTAAGGTGTGCCTGATACAGGCCATGTATCTTTGAAAACACTTGTTATGCATCAGAGAGCTGGTCAATGACTAGGGAGCACAAAAGGAGAATTGATGCCTTTGAGCTGTGGTATTGGAGAAGAGTATTGAATATACCATGGACTGCTAAGAAAATGAACCGATTCAGCCTAGAGAAAGTTAAACCATGCTGCTCCTTGGTGGCAAGGATTCTGATGCTTCATCTTACATACTTTGGACATGTTGCAAGGAGGTACCAATTGTTGGAGAAGGATGTCATGCTTGGGAGGGTGGAGGGCCAGCACAGGAGAGGAAGACCTTCTATGAGGTGGATTGATTCAGTGATAGGGGTAATGGGCATAGTGGTGTCAGAGACAGTGAGATTGAAACAAGATCGAGCAAGGTTTGGGCTGTTGTATATAGGGTCGCTATGAGTTGCAGGCAACTCAATGGCACATAACAGCAACAACTTGTCAGTTCTAGATCTGGCCTTGGCCACTATTATCCAAAAATTACTGGAACAGCACATCAACAGAGAATTGCCTGAAGTGCAGGCTGGATTTAGAAGAGGCTGTGGCACTAGAGATATTATAACTAAAGTGAGGTGGATCTTGGCTGAGAGCCGAGAGTACCAGAGGAATGTCTATCAATGTTTCATTAACTATGCAAAGAAAATTGACTGTGTGGATCACAAGAAACTGTGGCTGACTCTGAAAAGAATGGGAATCCCAGAACACTTGATAGTACTTATGTGAAACCTATACCTGGACCAAAAGGCGATCATCAGAAACAGCATGAAAACACTGCTTGGTTCAAAAATTGGGAAGGGTGTGCACAAAAGATGTGTCCTATCTCCATATCTTTTCAATCTATATTTGGAACAGATGATCTGGGAAGCTGGGCTACATGAGGAGAAATGTGACATCAGGATTGGAGGTAGACTCATCTACAGTCTGCATTATGCAGATGACACAACCCTCCATACTGAAACGAAAGAGTACTTGAAGTGCTTGCTGTAGAGAGTCAAGGACTGCAGCCTTCAATATGAATTGAAGCCCAACATTAAGAAAACAAAGATTCTCACCACTGGGCCAATTGGCAGCATCAAGATGAATGATGAAGAGGTTGAGATTGTACACAGCTTCAGTTTGCTTGGCTCTCCAGTCAAGACTCTTGGTACCAATAGCCAGGAAATTAAAAGACAAATTGTACAGGGAAAGTCTGCTGTTAGGGACCTCTCCAAAGTACTGAAGAGCAATGATGTCAGTCTGGACACTAAGGTGTGCCTGATATAGGCCGTGGTCTTTGCAACCACTTGCTATGCATCAGAAAGCTGGACAATGACTAGAGATGATAGAAGGAGGGTTGATGCCTTTGAGCTGTGGTGCTGGAGAAGAGTACTGAATATACGATGAGCTGCTAGGAGAACAAACAAGTTTGTCCTGGAGAAGGTCAAGCTGGTCCTTGGAGGCAAGGATTATGAAGCTTCGTCTGACATACTTTGGACATGTTGCAAGGAGGGATCAGTCCTTGAAGAGGGACATCATGCTTGGGAGGGTGAAGGGACAATGCTGGAGAGGAAGAGCCTCAATGAGATGGACTGATTCAGTCACTGGGGTAATGGGGATGGGCTTGTCAAAGACAATAAGATTGGCAAGGGAAAGAGCAGGGTTTAGAGCTGTTGTACATAGGGTCACTATGAGTCGCAGGCGACTTGACGTCATAGAACAAGAACAACAACTATATTACAAAGAGAGCTCTGGTGGCTTAGGGGCAAGAAGCTGTGCTACAACTTTGAAGGTATATGGTTCAAATCCACCAGCTGCTCTGTGGGAGAAGGAAGGGAAATATCTTTCTGTCTCTGAAAATCCTCTGGAAGGTCAGCTAGGGGTTGGTCCAGTTTCAATGATACGCAACAACAACAAGTATACCACAACTGGTCTACAAGGACAAATTTCCCTTCCAATGGCATTCTCTTGGATAGAGTCCTAAATATATTAAAGAAAAGATATGATATATTCAACTGAAACTTTCCTTAAATAGATATCAGGCTCTTACCTAAGATTTAGAAAATTAAAATGGAATGCTTCTTCTGCCTTTAAAGACTATAAAGGACATAAAATAATTTCCTTGTGGCTCCATAATACAGAGCTTGAGGTTAGAAAGATCTGCTGGAGAAGTAAGTCATTTGGAACTATCCGTGGCTAACACCTGAGGCCAGCATCTCATGACCAGGTATCTTACTTCACATCTGGAAACATAATTAGATTAGTCTCTTAATGTCTGACCACCACAAATAATTCTCAGGGCTAAAAAAGATTATAGTCCTAGCTGTAGAACTAATGCCCTAAAACTGAACAGCTGCTTCTTCACTGAGCCGGGAAGTCTCTACTTCAAAGAACAAGGAAAAGAAATGTATATATGTAATTCAATCTAGTTTCTGAAAAACACTTCACGCTTGTAGACATTCTGCTTTAATTCCCAAAATTGCAGTTAGCAAGTGTCTTTTGAGTATATTTTAGCACTGAACATTGGGCCAAACACTACGGGGTAACCAAACAACACAATCATGCCATAAATTATATTAAGACACTTGAAAGAGTGTGAAACTATGACTGGGAAATACAGAAACATTAACCAAGGTGTGTGAGTCTGAGCTGAGAGGGCAAGTAGAAGGACTGTACAGGTAGATGGAGAGCACTATAAACCCGACTTAGAAATGGACTTAGAAAATGCATATCTGATCCGCGACCCCCATCTTCAGGTACTACATTGCTCCCCCCTGACCCGGCTCGCACCCCCCCCCTGCCAGCTCTGAACTTTGGGACTGGCCAAGGGCTGTGCGCAGGTGCAGTGAACGGTGGGAGTGGACTTGAATCAGGACACACCCCTGCATCTCTGATCCGTGACCCCCATCTTCAGGTACTACATTGCTCCCCCCCGACCTGGCTCGCACCGCCCCCCTGCCAGCTCTGAACTTTGGGACTGGCCAAGGGCTGTGCGCAGGTGCAGTGAACGGTGGGAGTGGACTTGAATCGGGACACAC
>NW_006399780.1:12293281-12302162 GCF_000299155.1 Elephantulus edwardii
GGAGAAGGGTGCAACAATGAATGAATGGAATCCCAAAATCTCTGTAGATGTTCATTGAAATGAAAAATAAACAACCTAAATTTAAAAAAAAAAAAAGAAAATGCATATCTGCTCTTTCTTCCCCAGAAGTCAAGACACACATCTACAGGCTACATTTCCCAGCCTGCTTTGCAGTGGGGTAAGTCTAGGTAACTGTTTTGTCAAGTTCCATCAAGCTGAGTCTGACTCATAGAGACCCTATGAACAACAGCTCTGAACCCTGACCTATCCTGTCCTCACAATATGTGACTAGGTTCTGGTAAGTGGGTTGTGAACTAAAGGGATATGTGCAATTCTAAAATAGGCTTTTAAAAGAAAAGTAGTATTCCCTACTTTTATTCTTTCTTCCTTCTTGCTCATTCAGTGGCAAGAACTGGAATGGCCATATTTAAGTCAGAATTCAAAGCTATTTTTAGAAGAGTGACAGGGCTACTCAGCTAGCTCATACTTCCTGATAAATGTGAGAAAAAAGAAATACCAACTTGCTCAAGACACTTATTTAGGTGAATCTTTGTTATAGCTGCTTCTTCTTGTGTGTCAAGTTGGAAATGTTAGAAGAGATCCAATTTACTCTCCAAAGCATAGTTTTAAAAATTGCCTTTCCCTTTCCCCTTAAGGTTCACTCATTCCTGCAGCTCCTCTGTGGCCAGTCTCTCTTCAAACCTTTCTATTCTAATTCTCTACCCTTAACTCTTTCAGATGTGCCCTACAGGTACAAAGCTTAACTATTTGACTACTAGTGAAAAGGTTCATGTTTCGAACCCAATGGAGACTCCATGAAAGAGAAGACCAGGAATAGGCTTCTATAATGCGTATCTCCTAGGAAGCCCTATGAGGAAGTTTTGTTTATCACTATGAGTCCGAATTGATTAAAGGACACACAATAACAAAAACAACTCTCAGAAAAAAATGCTATTTCTTCCTTTCCTGTATGAGGTATTAGAATGTCCTTTTGCAGAGTCTAGCTGTATCAGGTAGCATCAGGATGGTAAAAACATATGGCTTAGGAGATGAACTGACACAGTGACTGCAGCAATGAATTTAATTAAACACAGCAGATAGTGAGAATGGCACAGGGTTTGTGAAAGTTTCATTCAAGGCTTATGCCACAGCCGACTCAACAGTACCCAATATCAACAGAAAGACCTTGGAAGACAGGCCATGAGTCAGATCTGACTCCACATTAATGAACAACGCTGAAACCACAATGGTCTAACCCATAAACTCCACAAATTGCTGTAGGCCTGAATGGCTCTATTCAAATCAACTTGTCCCATGCAGTAAGTGGTTGCTTTCGGACCACTCCTCTTTCCAGTGCCTAGTCATTAGCAAATTGATCACCAAATACCGTTAATACTCTGATCAAATCCCTATCCCTTGACACTACTTAAAAGGGCCTGAGTAGACTTTTTATGCTGTGACTACTGATTTCCTTTATTTCAAATATAATTGTGCAATGGAAAGAGGCTCATAATACGGCTAAATAAAAGAGCATTACAAAAACTGTGTGTCCTTTGTAAATTGATAATTGTGAAATATGTCATACCTATGTATGCCCCAGCACACTGAGGGGAATAAAATCGAAACCAAAATAATTTGTTTTGCCTCTGGATTGTAGGTGATTTTTTTTTGGGGGGGGGCTTATTTTGCATTCTCTCATTTTTATGCACTGAATTTTTTTTTCTCTTTCTTAATGGTGTCCTTCCATGATTATTCCAACTATTGTTGCTGTAGTTCTTGTTAAGTGCCTTCAAGTTGCCTACACGGTAACTCTATGAACAATTAATCTGAACACGATCCTATCCTGTGCCATCCTCACCATTTCTGATACACTCAAAGCCATTGTTACAGTCATTGTGTCCATCCATCTGGTTGGGGGTCATTCTCTCCTTCTCTGACCCTTCACCTTTCCCGGCATGATGACTCCTTCCAAGGATTGGCCCCTCCTCCCATCATGTAGAACGGCTTTGCTTTGAAAGAGGGAGAGCATCTAGGGACAACAGATGGATCTTTGTATTTGTAGTGAACATCACACAGGAAGGGGGATGTCCTCTACATGGCCTAGTGATGAGGAACTGCACTGACAGCCAAAAGGCATGAAGTTCAAATACACCAGCTGCTCTGAGGGGAAAGGATGAGCAATCTCCTCCCTTCCCATGTATTGCCTCTGAAGACTCTCTGGAGGTCAGCTATGAGATGGTTCTGACTCGATGGTACATAACAACAACTTTACCAGTATTTGAGGAACGCTGGTGGTACAATGCTTAAGCACACAGTTGCTAATTGAAAGATTAGCAGTTGAGTTCATCAACCACTTCAAGGAGTAAAAGACCTGGAAATCTATCTGCTTCCATATAGATTACAGCACAGGACGCCCTTTGCATCATTTCTACTGTGTTACGGAGTGCTGCTATCAGTCTGAATTGACTTGATAAAATGGATGTGTTCTTTTATTTAAAATAATTTTTTGACTCAGGATCAAAAACAGAAATTTGTCATTGCTTTGTGAATTCTTTTTCTGAGCCTGTAGTCATTTTCTCATATAAAGTTAAATCCTTAAAACTAAAAATTACATTAAGATAACCATAAAGATTTCAAATGATCATCTGCTTGGGCTGTTTATTTTCTCACCTGAAGTGTTAATTGCCTCTTTGTGACATCATAACTGCTTGCGGGAGAGCTGATTATCCTGTCACTACCAGAAGATTAAGCTTTGAGTAAGGAAGAAGCTGCAGGAGCAGATGAACCCCCAGGAAAGCAGGATTCAATTTTCATGCAAATGTCAAAGTTAATAAAGGCAGAAAGAGGAAAGGTTGACAATTTGACTTTCATAGTGTATCTGTTAACCTCCCCATATGGGTTCACAATATTTTCTATGAGCTGTAAGCTGTCCTATAATTTTCCCCAATCTAAAACTGACATGCTCTCTGATTATAAATTCACTGATAGATCAGACATGCACAAAATTTCCCTTTCTGATTGAGACTCTGAGTCAGGGAGCAAAGGACAGACGAGTATGAAATTAAGGTTGGACATAGGTGGCAAGAAATAGGCTTGAGAAAGCCATGAATCTTTAAAACTAATATTCACTGTTTAAACATAAAATATTACCAGCTTTATCTAATTTAGCTGCTGGTTTTCTCAGAGATAAAGAGAACTTTAAGTATTTCCCTGCTGAGAGCAATTTTGCTAATTTTATTTATTCTTTTTTTCTCTTACAAAGTGTACCATTTAAGTATTTTTTTTCTCCTTATTGTTTGATATTGCTGAAATACTTGTTTATGAAGTAGAAGCTCAAATAAGAATGTGCAGGAGGTAGGGTATAATTAATTAGTTGACATTTTGTTGTATCTGTCTTTTCTATTAAGTTTAAGACATCGTTTCCCACTTAAAAGGTCAGATCTTAATAACTGTCTAATAGGCATGTGGACTGTGAATGCTACCTCTCATTGGAATGAGAAAGATCAGATGACACCAGTGTATGCCAGTTGGTCATTTTTGAGAGTTCAGATTTCCTATTAATAATATTCTTTTCCCTCAAGCCTTTGAGCCACTTCAGAAAGTCATTTCACTGTTGCCCTTTCCATAACCTCAAGTCAGAACAGGCTAGGTCCATAATGTACCATCAAACAACCACGGATTTTAATGCCTTAACTCTGAAAAGCTTATTTCTTACTCAAAATCCTTTATCCTCCCTCCATGGATATTTGCTGTCTATATGAAAGTTAGAGATCTAGAGAACTTCAAACCTTCATCTCGGTCATATTAACACAAGGCTCTTAGAATCGACTAAAAACTGCAAAAGAATGAAAAGAAAATACTACAATGAAGGCAGAGTTGGGGCCTTGTGTTAATATGGCAAACTTGAGGGTTTAAAGTTCTCTAAATCTCCAAGTTTCATATAGAAAGCAGCTGACCACGGAGGATAAATTAAGAAGGGTGTGAGTCAGGGTTGTATTCTCTCTCCGTATCTATTTAATCCGTATGCTGAGCAAATTATTGGAGAAGCTGGACTCTATGAAAAGGATTGTGGCATCAGGATTGGATGGAGACTCATCAATAACCTGTGTTATGCAGACAACATAACCTTGCTTACTGAGAGTGAGGAGGATTTGAAGCACTTGTTGCAGAGGATCAAGGAATGTAGCCTTCAATATAGATTGCATCTCAGTGTCAAGAAAAACAAAGATTCTTACCACTATACTGACAGGCAACATCATGGTGATGGAAAAGAGATTGAAACGATTAACTTAATCTTACTTGGATCCACAATTAATACCCTTGGTACCAGCAGTAAGGAAATAAGGAGACATATTGCACTAGGAAAGTCTCCAGTTAGCTTCCTCTTCAAATTATTGAGGAGTAATAATGTCAGTTTGAGTACTAAGATGCTTCTGATTGAGGACATGGTCATTCCAATCACTTGCTATGCATCTGAGAACTGGACAGTGAATAGGGGTGACAGAAGAAGAATTGATGCCTCCTGTTGGAGAAAAGCACTAAACATCTCATGGATGGTCAAAGAACAAATGAATATGTCTTGGAGAAAGTGCAGGCAGAATGCTCTTTGGAGGCAAGGATGATGCTGCATTACCTCACATATGTTGGGCATGTAGCTAGGAGGAGATAGTCCTTGAAAAGGGGCATGATGCTGGGAAGGATGGAGGGTCAGTGAGGGAGAGCAAGACCCTCAATAAAGTGGATTGGCATGGTGACTGCTGCAATGGGCTCTAGTGTGTCAGGAAGTGTGAGGATGGTGCAGGACAGAACAGGGTCCAGATCTGCAGTACAGGGTTGCTATTAGTTGTGCACAAGTTGACAGCACCTAACAACAAGTAGATTTTCTCAAGTGCTCAGATTTATATCACCTTCTTGTACATCAGAATGAAACATTGCTCAGTCCTACACAATCCCCAAAAATCATTGCTAACTTTGGTCAATTACTGCATCCAGTGTGTAATCTATTGTGATGAAGGTTGTCTCTTTTTCACTGCCCTCTAGTTTATCAGGGAGCTCTGGTGGCCTAGTCAGTAGAGTTGTACAGCTAACGCAAGCATGGCACCACTCCGGTGGTTTGAATCCTCCAGTAGCTCCAAAGGAAAGATTGGCAATCTTTTTCCTCCTGAGCAATTTACAAGCTCAGAAATCCAGTGGAGGGTCAGCTATGAGTTGGCTCCGATTCAGTGGCAGTAAGTTCTAGGTTCTCTGTGTTCTACTTTATCAAGCATGATGTCCTCTACAATGGATTGATCCCATTGGACAACATGCCCAAAATATGTGAGACAAAGTCTCACTAACCTCACTTCTAACGAATATCCTGGTTGTACTTACTCTAATAATAGTTGCCCATTCTTCTCGCAGTCCACCGTTGGTGTTAGATGTCATCAACTGGCTCTAACTCAGAGCAAATCCAAATATAATGAAGCTCTTCCAATCCGGCATCATCCTCACCATCTCTTCTGTGCTTAAGTTTGTTTATTTTAATTCATTTCTTTCTTTTTCATTTGAGTGAAACTTTACAAATTCTGTTGGTTTCTTATACAATCATTCATTGATATTTTGTTTTATAATCAGTTGCCATTGATTTATGTAATTCATGAACTATAATGTATAAGTAACCTCTTATTATGTCTTGTCTTTCCCTTTGTCCATATTATTTACTTAGTGATTCTTACTCCTTTTCCATGCCCATTAAACCTCCAAGATTAATTCTATTTCTATGTAAGCTTTTCCCAAGCTTTTATACTAGTGGTATTCTTCTTCAATTGTCTTTCAAATGAGACAACTGGAAATGTTTTCTGGAGTTAAATGCACTCTAGACCTGAAAATGGCATTCTTCCACTTTAGAACTTTAAAGGAGTCTTTGGCAACAGATTGGCCAAAGAGATTCCATTGATTCCTTGAATACTGCCCTCATAAGCATTAATTTGTGGACACAAATAAAATTAAATCCTTGATACTTTCACTCTTTTATCTGTTTTTCATGTTGCTACTTATTGCTTCGGCTTTTTATCTTCTTTTTTGAAATTATATTTTTATTCTATTAAAAATCAAATAAGGATTTTTTAGGTTTTATTATTATTATTATTATTATTATTATGGTTTATTTACTAAATTCCGATACATTGCTTTTCCTGCTGAATCTCTCTCATTTTCTTCACCCCCTCATCAAACCATGTGACCCCATAATTAACCATCCCCAACTCTCCCATCTTCCCCTCATGCTCATACTCATTGTAAATAATGGTCTAATATAATATGTCTTTATGTGACTGAGTTAGTTCACTTAGCATAATGCTCTCCACTCTCTCCCAAGTTAGGTAGTAATTTGAAAAATCATTGCTACTGTGTGCTGCATAGTATACCATCGTGTGAATGCACCATAATTTCTCAATCTATTTGATTGTGATTGGACATTTCGGCTGTTCCCATGTTCTTTCAATGGTGACTAACGCTGCTATGAACACTGGTGTACAAGTTACTGTTAGTGCCTCACTTCTCATTTTCTTGGGGTATATTCCAAGCAGTGAAATAGTTGGGTCATATGGCATTTATGTATTCAGCTTTCTGAGGAAACACCAAACTGCCTTCCAGAGTGATTCTACCATTTAACAATCCCATGAGCAAAGTATAAGAATTCCTATCTCTCCAATATTTATTATCCTATTAAACTTTGCCAATGCTACTGGAGTGAGATGGTATCTCATTGTGGTTTTGATTTGCATCTTTCTTATTTACAGTGATTTTGAGCATTTATTCATGTGTCTGTTGGCCATCTGAATATCTTTCTCTGTGAAAATTCTTTCCATGTCTTTGGCCCATTTTTTAATTGAGCTATCAGTCTTTTTCTTGAGGAGGCTCAGTATTCTGTAAACTTTTGATATTAAGCCCTTGTCACAAATGGTATTGCCAAATGTTTATTCCCATTCTGTTGGGCAAACTTTTTGATGTGCACAGGGATTACTTCAGTTTTGAGGATTGCTTTTCTTTTAAGTTGAAGCATACATAATTCATACTGAAGGCTATAGTCTTTGATCTTTATCTGTAGTGCTCCAAGTCCTTTTCTCTTTCAGCAAGCAAGGTATGCCATCTTTCATACTGCAGATTGTTGATTAGTCTTTATCCAACCCTAATCTTCTTTTTCATATAGTCCTAATCTTCTTTTTCATATAGTTTTTCATATAGGTTCTGAGATTATGTGCTTAGCATACAGACTGAATAAGTACAGCAAAAGTATATAACCATGAAATCTGTGTTTTCTGATTTTAAACCATGAAGTTCCTTGTCGTTCTCTTAAAACAATTGTCTCTTTGTATCTGTATAGTTTCCTGCATGAGCACAATTATTTTTGTAATTGTGTTTTGGAATCTCCAAGTAGCTATCATTTATCATGATACACACAGTTTGTATCTGTATAGTTTCCTGCATGAGCACAATTATTTTTGTAATTGTGTTTTGGAATCTCCAAGTAGCTATCATTTATCATGATACACACAGTCAGTTAACACATTCTCTGCTTTCAGCCAAGATCAATTTGACATTAGCATTGGTATACCTCCTTTCATGTCCTCTTCTGAATCTTACTTGAATTCTGTTGATGTACTGCAGCAACCATTTTTTCATTTTCTTCAGCAAGATTTTATTGGTATGTGATGTTAATAATATTGTTCAATAATTTCCACATTCTGTTGCATCCCTTTTCTTTGGAATAGACACAAACATGGATCTCTTCAAGTCAACTGGCTAGGTAGCAGCCTTCCACGTTTTGCATTGATAAGTGACACTTCAGCATTGCATCAATTTGTTGAAACATCACTATTGTTATTCTGTCAATTCCTTTAAGCTTCATTTTTCACCAATGCCTTTACTGCAGCTTGGGTATCTTCCTTTAATACAATGGAATTGGCTCTTGTTTACATGTTATTGTTGTTAGGTGCTGTACCCTGTGTACAACAGTTCTGAACTCTGCTCTATCGTGAGCCAATTGCATTGTCTCTGACACATCTCCTCCCATAATGCCAGTCCCTGAGTCAATCCATTGCATCTAGGGGCTTCCTCTCTTGTGCTGTCCCTCCATGCTTCCAAGCATGGTGTCCCAAGGACATGTCCCTCCTGGCAACATACAAGTTATCTCCTAAATGGCTGACCTTTGATCCATTCTTTCGAGTACAGCAATTCCTTGTATTCTATCCATTTTCTTTTGATAGTTCCTACATTGAAGTCTGGTGATCTAGTAAGTAAGGATTAGCATCACCAAGCTAAAGAGATGCAGTTTTAATCCACCAACTGCACCCTAGAAAAAAGTTGTATAATCTCTCAAGCAATTTACATCCTCTGAAAACCCACTGGAGGATCAGCTATTAGTCAGTTCTGTTTTGACTGCACAAAATAACAACACTACACTAGAGGCTGGATTTTGCTGAATTTTTTTCCCTCTCAGTTATTTCAGCTTGAGAAATTACACACATGTTCTTCCCTTTTGGTTTTTGAATTCCTGGTTTCTGCAAATTTCACTAGAATACTTTATTATTTCTTCTCTTGTTGTTGTTTGGTGCTATCACATCATCTACAACTCATAACAACCCTGTGAACAACGTATCAGAACCTTGCCCTATTCTGTTCCATTCTCATGTCTCTTACACACTCAAGTCCATTGTCATAGCCATGTGTGAGTCATCTTGTTGAGGGTCTGCCTTTCTCTCTCAGCATTATGGTTTTGTTCTTTGCCCCCCACCCCCCGCCAAGGGCTGATACCTCCTGACAACATGTCTGAAGCATGTGAGGCAAAATTCTTCTCTGTCTCTCAAATCTTCTGTTCACCTCTTATAAAAGGAAGGAAGGA
>NW_006399780.1:12302300-12305310 GCF_000299155.1 Elephantulus edwardii
AGGAAGGGAGGAAGGGAGGAAAGGAAGGGAGGAAGGAAAAAGAAAAGGATATTCCCATGCAAATATCTATACTTACATGCTCATAGCAGCATTATTTATATTAACTCCCCCGTAACAGAAACAACTCAAATGCCCATTAACTGATAAATGGGTAAGAAACATACAGCAAATCTACACAATGAAATATTAATTGACAATAAATAGCATTAAAATACTGCTTCATGAGACAACATAGGTAAATCTTAAAAGGATTAAACTAAGTGGAAAAAAGTCAGCACAGAATACCACATTCATATGAAATGTCCAGAATAGAAAAATCTATAGACAACCAACTTACCTGGGCTTCAGAGGTTGGAATAAAATAGAGCAACCGCTAACGGCTTAGTTATGTGGTTTCTTTTTGTGATGTCGTTGTCATAAAATTGATTATGATGACAAGGACAAATACTGTATAAAACCATTATTGTAGAATGAGAATGAGGATCCAAGGGGGTGACAGAAATAATCATAGGGTTACACAATTTGATGGGTGGCTGGGGTGAAGGAAATGGGAAGGACCTTTTATGAAAAATAAGATATTGAAACCTTGTAAATAAATCAGAAGAGTATTCAAAATCAGACTTGCATCCTGGGCCCTCATTGACCAAAAGAGTGGCTTCCTGGAAGGCGGTATAGTGTTTTCTCAAAAGGTTGCAAATAGAAATACCATTTGACCCAGCAATTCAATTTCTGGGAATTTATGCTAAAGAAACCATAACCACCACCCAAGCAGATATATGCACACCCATGTTTATTGTGGCTTTGTTCACAGTACCAAAGAGCTGGAAACAACCCAAGTGCCCATCAACAAACAAATGGATAGAGAAACTCTGCTATATTCACACAGTGAAATACTATGCAGCACTGAAAAACAAGGAACTCATGAAATACTATGCTAAGTGGATGATCCTAGAGGACATTTTGCTGAGTGAAATATCTCAGTCACAAAAGGACAAGTATTGCATAGGGCCACTACTGTAAAATAGGACTGGCATTGAGGTTGAGGCAAGGCAGAGAAGAAGGGGAGGAATGATGTATACTGCATTGAAACAGATGAAGTCTAGTGGGCTTGGGGGGAGGGATTGCATAGCAATTAAAGAGTTTTTCTTCTACTCATCAAGGAGAAAAGTGAATTTTGGGGACGGGGTGGGCAGGGAGAAAAATGTAACAATGAATGATTGAAAACCCCAAGTCGCTGTAAACGTCCATTAAAATTATTTAAAAAAAAAAAAGTAAAAAAACAAAACAGTGGCTTCCAGCTAGCCAATTGCTGTAGAGCCAGCCCTCAGCCAGCACAGAGAGACAAAGCCAAGAACTCATCCCTCTAAGGCTGCATGAGTTTCCAAAGAAAGTGATGCTACCAAGCCAAAGGTGGGTGATTTTCGTCTGTGGCACTCAGGCTTGGTTTTAATTGTCTTTGGCCAAACATTCTTCTAAGCAGTATAGCACTGGTCCGTCAATTTGCTGTACAGAAGTACTCGTGGTTGCTCTGATGCTAAACACTGTGACACCGATGTGTCAAATGCGATAATGGCTGCCCATAGTGAGCAGTGTTTGGTGGAACTCCCTAATTAAAACAGGCTTGGAAGCAAGAGTGGCATCCACTTCCGGAATAGCTTACCTCCAGAAAAATCTACCAACCTGGAGAAACGATGAAAGTTATACAAGTGTTCAGGTCTTTTATTCATAGGGTCACTATGAGTTGTCTAAGGCTCAACAGCACTTAATAAAAAAAGGACAAATACTGCACAGTGCCACTGTTATAAAACAAGACTGACATCAAGGATGGGGGAGACTGAGAAAGATGGAATAAATTATGTATACTGCATTTAAACAGATGAGGGAGAGAACTGTTTAAAAGGCATATATGATTAGGTATTATTGTCATGACAGGAGTCCAGAACCAAGGCTGCATAGTGGAGTGGATTTGGGGGGAGGGATTGTATAACAATGAAAGAATTTTTACTTTTCAAAGAGAAGAACAAACTGGGGTGGCGGCGGCGGGGTGGGGGAACTTGGGCAGGGAGAAAAGTGCAACAACGAATGAATGGAATCCAAAGTCTCTGTAAACTTTCATTAAAATTAATTTTAAAAGGCTCAATTTCAAGAAGACAAAGATTCTCACCACTGGACCAATTGGCAGCATCAGGATGGATGGTGAAGAGATTGAGATTGTTAACAACTTTAATCTGCTTGGCTCCACGATCAACATTCTTGGCACCAGTAGCCAGGAAATCAAAAAACGTATTGTGATGGGAAAGTCTGCTGTTAGAGACCTCTCCAAAGTACTGAAGAGCAATGGTGTTACTCTGGAGACTAAGGTGCGTCTGATACAGGATATGGTCTTTGCAATCACTTGTTATGCATCAGAGAGTTGGACAATGACTAGAGGATAAAAGGAGAATTGATGCCTTTGAGCTTTGGTGCTGGAGAAGAGTATTGAGGGTACCATGGACCGCCAAGAAAACAAACAGATTCATCCTAGAGAGGGATAAACCAGGCTGCTCCTTGGAGTCAAGGATTCTGGGGCTTCGTCTGACATACTTTGGACATGTTGTAAGAAGGGACCAGTTCTTGGAGAGGGACATCATGCTTGGGAGGGTGGAGGGACAGCGCAAGAAGGGAAGACCCTCTATGAGGTGGATTGATTCAGTGACTGGGGTGATTGGGATGGGTGTGTGAGAGGCAGTGAGATTGGCACAGGATAGAGCAGGGTTTAGGGCTGTTGTACATAGGCTCACAATGAGTTGCAGGCGACTTGACGGCACATAAAAACAACAACAACAACATTATAATGAAATATGCAAGGAGTTGGTGATAAAAAGTGAAGATTAGCAGCAAATAAACACGAGTGAGTCATTCAACAGAAAAAAAATTGTGATTAGAGTTGTGCAACTCTGTGACTGTTTTCAGCCTCATTTAAAAACAACAAAACCAGAAAAAACAAAGAAGAGTGCGCAGAGGCACTATG
>NW_006399780.1:12305823-12339722 GCF_000299155.1 Elephantulus edwardii
ATGGGGGTGTTGCAACCTAGAAGACACAAATTTGACTAACAAGTTATAAGTACATGAGTCAAAAATTATGGAAAAGTAAAAGAAAGGATTCTTTCATTGTTTTACAAACCCTCCCCCAGGTCCCCTCCACCATGTAGCCCTCGCTCGCAGAGGCACTATGTACTGCATTGGTGATATAAGGGGCCCTGGTGACATAATGAGCTGTGCTGGCCTGCTAACTGAAAGGTTGGCAATTTGAACCCATACTCAGTGAATAAAGAGAAGGCAGTTTGCTCCTTTTAATGCTGTTGTTGTTGTTATATGCCATCAAGTCACTTGCGACTCATAGCGACCCTATGTACAACAGCCCTAAACTCTGCTCTGTCCTTTGCCAAGCGCACTGCCTCTGACACACCCATCCCAATTACCTCAGTCACTGAATCAATCCACCTCCTAGAGGGCCTTCCCCTCCTGCGCTGTCTCTCCACCCTCCCAAGCATGATGTCCCTCTCTGAGGACCAGTCCCTCCTTACAACATGGCCAAAGTATGTTAGACGGAGCCTCAAAATCCTTGCCTCCAAAGCTCCGCCCGGTTTAACCCTCTCCAGGATGAATCTGTTTTCTTGGCGGTCCATGGTACCCTCACTACTCTTCTCCAGCACCACAGCTTAAAGGCATCAATTCTCCTTCTATCCTCCCTAGTCATTGTTCAACTCCCTGATGCGTAACCAGTGATAGCAAAGACCAAGGCCTGTATCAGACACACCTTAGTCTCTAGAGAGACACCATTGCTCTTCAGTACTTTGGAGAGGTCCCTAACAGCAGACTCTCCCATCACAATGATTCATCTTCAAGTACAATATTGTGAGTGACTGGATAATATCCATACACATATAAGGAAGGCCAGTGAATACAACTATCATTCAGATATTTGCACCAACAACCAGAGCCAAGGAGAAGGAAATAGAAGATTTTTACCTACTTTTACAGTTGGAGATCAATCAAACATGAAATCAAGATGCATTGATAATAATAGATGACTGGAGTACAAAAGTTGGGAACAGAGAAGAAGATTCAGTAGTTGGAAAATATGGACTCTGACAGAAATGCAGCTGGAGAGAGAATGATTGGATTTTGCACAATCAATGACTTATTCATTGCAAATACTTTTTTTAAGAGACATACACACAGATTATACACATGGATTTCACCTGATGGTATGCATAGGAATCAGATCGATTACGTCTGAGGAAAGAACTGCTGGAGAAGCTCAATATCAGCTGTAAAAACTAGGCCAGGAGCTGATTGTGGAACAGTCCACCAACTACTCATATGCAAGTTTAGCTGAAGCTGAGGGAAAATTAAACCAAATCCACGAGAACCAAAACATGACTTTGAGTCTATGCCACCTGAATTCCAGAATCATCTCAGGAACAGATTTGAGCCCTTGAACACTTATGAGCGAAGACCATATCAAGGGTATCATCCAAGAAGAGTGCAAATGGTCATTGCAAAGACAGAAGAGGAAGAAAAGACCAAAATGGATGTCAGAAGAGACTCTGAAAATTGCACTGGAGCACAGAGAAGCCAAAGCAGAAGGATGAATTCAAGATACTAAAGAGTTGAATAGAAGATTTCAAAAGGCAGCACAGATGACAAAGTAAAATGTTACAATGAAATGTGCAAGGAGTTGGAGTCAGAAAATCAAAAGGGCCAAACTCGCTCAGCATTTCTTAAGCTCAAGGAACTGAAGAACAAATTCAAACTTCGAGTTGCTATAATCAAGGATGCTTTAGGCAGAATATTAAATGATCCAGGAAGTATTAAAAGAAGATGGAAAGAATATACTGAGTCACTGTATTGAAAGGAATTGCCTCCTGTTAATATTTCATGTTATTGTTATGTGCTGTTCAATCAGAGCTGACTCACGGCTGATTCTCCAGTGGGTTTTCAGGGACTGCTCATCTTTCTCCCTCAGAGCAGCTGATGGATTTGAATTACCTGCCCTTGGGTTAGCAGTGCAATACCTCACCCACTAGGCCACCAAGATACTTTAATATTTATAGCAGTAGAAACCCCATGGTGAAGTTCTACTCTAACCTATAGGGTTGCTAAGAGTCAGAATCAACAATTGTGGATTTTAATTTGGAGGTTAATTGTGATGTGTTTGAGTTTGGTGTTGAATATTTGTGGTTTAGAGTCTAAAATATTGAGCCTTCCACATGCTGCCTTCAGGTGTAGATAAAAGACAAAATGATCCCTTACAGAGCTCACACATCTCAGACATTTAAATGTTGATTCAACTGACGTTTGCTAGCTCAACAAAGAGAAAATTTAAAAAATAATAGGCACATTCCACGCCTGTTTCTTGGACTCTAGTCTGCCTCTCTGCCTACTGATTTGGAGGACATTTTAGAAATCAGGTTTCTAAGTTTCTTTGTGTGAACTACTCGTTAACTCCTATTTTCAGGAACAAGAAAGCCACCTAGTAGAGGTACTCTGTAATAAACTAGTCCATTGTTTCCAGGTATAGGGAATCCACTTCAAAACCACAGGGAGTGTTCTAGCTTTGTGATGCTGGTTTGTTTTAAATGTTTTCTGGACTGGATTTGCCGTAAATTTCCACCTATGTATAACAGTTTCCCATTTTTCTCTGCAAGCTGCTGATGTATTACTGAAGCTGGTGTCATCCTTTACATAGCTCATAAACATGCCAGCCTGCCCTGCAACTCCCCAGGCCAAAGTGGAGCACAGCTGTGCCCAAAGCCAGCACAGCATCTGGTACCCTGACCAGTCTGGTGGCCACAGCTGGGACCAGATTATTTGTCTTGCCTGAGATCGGTTGCTTTTCCTATGTTATTCTGTCCTCCCTGATCTATTCCTTCTTAGCTAACCTACTCCTTTCTCCTTGTTAAGAGACCTAGTTAGAGCTTAACAAAAACCCTTGAGCAAACAACTTCCCCTTCATTCAATTATACACCTTCGCAGGTTACTGCAGTGAGACCCATGAACTGCTGATCTCTATATAATGAGTACTAGCAATGCCAGTTCTTGTACCTAGAGCAAAACTTTTCCCAGCCTCAAAGCCAAACTAACTCTTAAACAAAAGAAACCAAAATGTGTTATCTCCTCCTACTTCTGACAGAAGGAATAAATATAATCAAAAGGATTGTGCCAGAAAATATTATTTGTGTTTTCTTTTGTTATGTGTGTGTGTGATTTTTATTTCTTGGTCTTTTGAAGCATCCAGTTTGTAAACACGTATTACATCCCTAGAAAGAGAAGCCCAGGAGTTACTCTCTTATGTGTTTTTCATCTAATTTTTCAATGTCCTTGATGCCAGTTGAAGTGGTTGACACAATGAAACGAAACTGACAGGACAGGAACAGATCATTCTGTCACTTTTCTAGATCGCTGAGTTGCATATTGAAACTGGGCTAACCATATTTGTTTAATGGGTCCACGATGTTCACAATTTTCACACCTTTGTTCATTAATGATGTCAAAGTTGATATTCTAAGTATGCTTCATCATCAGATAGAAATCCAGTGATAAATGACTCATGACATGGCATGAACCTGGCTTCTGTCTCTTCTCTACATTATTAAGGAGCTCTGTGCCATGGTGAGTAGGGTGTTAGGCACAAATCAAAAGGTTGGTGGTTCAAATACCTCAGGTGTTCCTCAGGTCAAAGATGAAAGGGATGCCGTTGCCCATAAATTTTGGCAAACTCAATGGCAGTAGGTGGGCTCCACATTTTTGGTACACTTCAGAGTGTCAATATCTTCATGTGTACTGTTATGGGAGCCTAGAAAGATGGTGGGAAAAAACTGGAAATAATTTAAGAACAAATTTAAGAAGCAAAACCTTCTGAGGTATGTCCAGGATGGATTGATGGAAATGATCCTCATCTTCAAAGTTTAATTTAACCAGGAGTGGAATGGCTTGCGACATTCTCCTGAAGTTTCACCTCTGAAGATCCAACACTTTCTTTACTGTGAAGACAAAATTCTTGCAAGACTATGGTGGTGTTTACTACTGTCATATGAATTAATTTATTGGTTTTCCCATTGACAACTTGTGATAGCTTACTCTAAAACGGCATGAAAAGGCCTAGTCCCAGAAGTTTATTATGAGAATATTGGCTGAGTGGAGATCATCACAGCACAGTGATGGTATTGGCTACACCAGTACAAGGGGTTGGACTTCAGGAGTCAGTAACCAGTCCAGGTAAAAGAAGAGCAGGAAAAGTGAGGTAAAGGGTGAAAGAGAATGCTGAAAAGGAAGGAGGGACATAGCTACTCCAAAGCAGCTCCAGAGACACCAGAGCCCCTGAATTCCTGGAAGTGGCAAGCATAGTTTCTACCAGAAAGACTACTGGTAGTCTCAAAACTATAAGAAGTTTATTGAATTCTTCCTGAAAATATCTCCCAAATACTCAACCCTTTATCCAAGCTACTTTCCACTGGATAAAGGATGTTTATCCTGGGAGAAGAGCACTGACTATCCCTGGACTGCCAAAAGAACAAACAAGTCTGTCATGGAGAAAGTACAACTGGTGTGTTCCGCGGAAGCAAGAACAGTAAAACTTCTTTTCACAGACTTTGTGTATGTTGTGTAGAAGTGGCCAGTTCTTGGAGGAGGTGGAGGAGGGTCAACGTAGGAAGGGAAAACCCTCAGAAGTGACCGTAGCAAAAGAGCACAGTACATATGGTGATGGTGGCACAAGACAGGGCAAGGTTCAGATCTTTTGTCTATATGGTTGTTATGAGTCACAGTTGACTTGTTGGCACATAACAACAACAACTTCCTACTTACATTTCATAAATTATTTCCCAAGTCCTCCATCATGCTGTGAATGATGGCACTCCCTGTGCCCACAGAGATCCCTTCCCAGCTTGCCTTTAAAACTTTGGCCATCTTTCTACTTTAGCGCCATCTTATTTGAGACCTCCGAACCTTGAGGGCCAAGAGGAGGAAAAAGCGAATGCTCAGGCTGAAGCGTAAAAGAAGAAAGATAAGGCAGAGGTCCAAGTAAACATGAGCGTGTGCACCACAGACCCCACAGCGGCAGGAGGAGAGAATGCCACAGGCTGGGGAGGCTGATATGAATTGGACTGCATGCTCCTGGCTAGAACTTCTGACTCAAGGGATCTAGCATGTCCATTGCCATTTGATCACCATGAACAACTCTGAGAGGCCCACTTTGCTTCTTCGAAACCAGGTCCTTTTGATCTGTTGGCCTGGACCTGTGATATTCTGAACTACCTTTGCTTAGTTGTGGTTGGATATCACATGCATAATAAATCATCTCTTCTGCTGTCTTAGCCGAAGAATCAAATGAAAAAAAAAAAAAATAAAACAACGACCTTGGCCATCCCCGCTGCTCTGTTTCCACGTTGGAATGTGGTCTAATGCAGGAGGGAATAAGGGCTTGAGGCCTAGTGCTATGTTCATCTTGATATTCTCAGAACTTAGGTTTCTTACCTCGAGCTCTATAACAAAACAATAACGGGTGATTTTAAAGGACAGAGATTTCTTTTCTAACAGTCTCTAGGCTAATACCTAAACCAGGATCTCTCTCAGCTATGGATCCCTCTGTGGGACTGTGGTAATCTGTGGATTTTCTGATAACTGCTGTCAATCTTTGGCATTCCTTGGCTTGGAGGTGATCCTCTGGTGTCAGTGTTTTCTGATGTGCTGCTGAGTCGACTGTGATTCATGTCGTTGTTGTTAAGTACTACCAAGCTGGGCTGGGCTCACAGCGACCCTCTGAAGAATGAATCTGAAATTTGCCCTAACCTGTGCCATCATCACAATCTCCATCTTGTCTGTTTTTTTATAAGTTCAGGTTTAGGACCCAGCTTCCTCTAGTATGACATAATAACATAAAAATAACTTTAAAAAAATAACTTACATAATAAAAGAGCCTTCTACATCCACTCAAGGGAGCCCTGGTGGGTTAGTGGTTAAAGGGTTGTGCTGCCAGCCCAAAGGCATGCCATTCGAATCCACCAGATGCTCTGTGAGAAGATGAGCAACCTTCTCCTGTGCAATTTATTGCCTCTTAAAACTCACTGAAGAGTCAGTGATAAGTCACTTCACCGTGGCACTAGGGATAATATAGCTAATATTAGATGGATCATGGCTGAAAGCAGAGAGTACCAGAGGAATGCCTATCTGCGTTTCATTAACTATGCAAAGGCATTTGACTGTGTGGATCATAACAAATTATGGCTGATTCTGAGAAGAATGGGAACCCTAGAACATTTGATTGTGCTTATGTGAAACCTATACTTGCATCAGGAGGCAGTGGTTAGAACAAAGTAAGGAAACACCGCATGGTTCAAAATAGGGAAGGGTGTATGCCAGGGATGTATTCTGTCTCTGTACCTTTTCAATCTATATGCAGAATAGATTGTCCTGGAGGCTGGGCTCTATGAGGAGGAATGCGGAGGAAGTGTCATCAACAACTTGCATCATACAGGTAACACAGCCTTGCTTGCTAAAACTGAGAAGGACCTGAAGCACTTGCTGCAGAACGTCAAAGACTGCAGCCTTCAATAAGGAATGAAACTCAACATCAAGAAAATAAAAATTCTCACCACGGGGCTGATTGGCAACATCATGATGGATTATGAAGAGAGTGAGATTGTTAACAGCTTTAGTTTGCTTGGCTCCACAATCAACACTCTTGGTACCAGAAGCTAGGAAATCAAGAGACGAATTGCATTAGAAAAGTCAGCTGTCAGGGACCTCTCCAGAGTATTGAAGAGCAACGATGTCAGTCTGGAAACTAAAGTGCACGTGATTCAGGCCATAGTCTTTGCAATAGTTTGCTATGCATCAGAAAGCTGAACAATGACTGGGGTTGATAGAAAGATAATTAATGCCTTTCAGCTGTCATGCTGGAGAAGAATATACCATGGACTGCCAGGAGAACAGGTTTGTCTTAGAGAGAGTGAAGCTAGCCGGTTCCTTGGAGGCAAAGATTCTGAGGCTTTGTCTGACATATTTTGGGCATGTTGCAAGGAGGGGCGAGAGGGACATCATGCTTGGAAGGGTGGAGGGACAGAGAAAGAGAGGGAGACCATCAGCAAGATGGATTGATACAGTGACTGGGGTAATGAAAGTAGGTGTGTTAGAGACAATCAAGTTGGCACAGGATAGAACAGGTTTCAGGGCTGTTTGTACATAGAGTCACTATGAGTCGCAAGTGACTCAACAGCAAACAACTTCCAAATAGGTGGCACTAACAAGGACAGGGGTTAGGATTCCAATCTAACTTTATGGGCAATATATTGCTTATCACAGAAGAGAACCTCAAATAATAATAAAGTGTTATCAACAAATCAGATGAAAACTAAGATCTTCTTAGAAAAGTGTACTTGAGAAACAATCCCTGTTGCTCTGAATAAACAAGCCACTGGATTTGGGAAAAGAAAACTTTTCTAAGGGCTTTGCCATAAAAGTGTTCCTTTGACCAGAAGGCAGCTACTTATAAAGAGTTGGGTGTAATATATTAACCCCCACAGTGCTTCGCCAGCCAGAGGAGGAGAATGCAAATATGTCTCAGTCTGAAACTTTCAGAGCCAGTGCATATTTATTGCCAAAATCTGGAGAACATATGAAGCAACTGGAGAAAACAGGATGGCAAAATGTGTTCAACATGTGTGAACAGACCATCAGCGCTGACCTGCTATAACGGGGAAAGAAGAGCTTGCTTACCAAGAGAGGGAGCACCGGGGCAGGAAGGCACAGGCTTTGTGTAACGCTGGTCAAGACCTCATTCCCCACAGGCAAATTCCCATTCTAACTTCTCATTGCCATCCTCTCTCTGGTGAGGGAGAGATGGCAGGGTGGCAAACAGAGGATTTGAGAATGCTGAGCTGAGTCCAGAAGGCGAGCAAGGCAGGGAGGGGGGCACATGGAGGAGTGTAATGAGATTACCTGACAGATGGACTGCATGGAGCGTTTTGCATTTTCTACGCTAAAGGGCCTTAGAAAAGAGTCAGTCCCATTCTCCCGTACTCTCTCAGTGAGTTCAAAGCCCTTTATACACATGGGTTCTCAATCCCCAAGGCACTCAACAGAGGCAAAATATATCTTTCCCACCTGTAGTTCCATTGATAAATTCTTTACAAAATTAAGGAGTCTTTTGGCTAGCCCTTTGAAAAGGCTCCTTTTGTTCTTCACCATGTGACAAAAAAGTTAACCCAAACCCAAATTGCAAGAGGGACTCTAAAACATACCATGTGGGTTAGATAATGTTCATTAATTCAGTCATCTGGGTTCTTTCCATGTGAAATTGTTCTTGGCTAACAGGTATGGATGAATTATGGGGTTGGGATTTCATCTGGCAATACCATAAATCACAAAGAACGTGAGACTGGGAGGCTGAATGCCTCCTGTGTCTTCCCTGTGAAGGAGTGTGAGAAGTTGCCAAAGGTAGAGCAGTGGACCTTTGGGATGGCCAGACCACCATGGTCTCAGATCTCCTCTCTGCATAAAGGAAAGCCTTTGTCTCTTTCAGCAGTCTTTGCATTAGGGCCCCCTGACTTGTCAGGTCTGGAAAAAATCAAGCCAATCCCTCAAAGACTAGTGCACCCAAAGCAGAGGTGAGGATTTCCAAACCTTTAAAAAAAGCATCCTATCAGAGGTCATATTGAACTAATGTTTTTGTACTGATTCCTTTTTGAAACTTTATTAAACTTTGATAGATTCTTAAATATTTTTTATTGAAATAATATGAAAGCAAACTAGAATATAAGCTGAGGAAAAATTTTAGCCTAGAGATTTAAATAATGTAAAATTTTAATTAAGCATAAATCTACTTACTAAAATTCTGATTTAGCTAGTGATGCCTATGTCCCACTGTGTATTTTATAGCCATGTATTATTAATATCGATTTGTCCATATGTCTATCTACAGTGTTACTTTGGCTAAATTTCTATAGACTTTCATTTATAAAACATTAGGTGTAGAGGATAAGTAAGCTGCCTGCATCTTTTTTTTCTCAAACATTGAATTAAAACATGTACACACATGCACCACCATAAGATAGAGATGACAGAGACAGCCAAGTGAAGTTATGTTTAACTTAGGGCCTGTTAAATAGGCTCTCAGTAGAGAAATCTGGAAAAGCATTGATGCGTATCTAATGGAAGATTCCTAGTACCTCTAAATTAAATGGGTTTATAAACAACCAGTCAAAAACAACTAAAGCAAATTATGAATCATTTCTTTACACAATTATTTCATTCATTTCCCCCTGTATTCATTGACAAATACAAAGAATGACTAAGCGCCAATGACTATGTACACTTGGTTGAAGCCAAGAAAATAATGACTAGATTTTGATATATACTGAAACCACCCTTTAATCCTTACATCAAGCCATAGGATGAATGTCTTATTTGAAAGTTTTGGCAAGCCAGGAAGATGATCTATCATTGTGGCCATTAGAGTGACAGAGTCCACAAGTGAAGGACTAGGTTGACCCCAAGTCTTTCTGACCAAGGCCACCACCTCACCTTCCACTACATCACGCCCACAGTCACCACCACTTAAAATTTTCCTATCCTGGCTTCCTTTTGAATGTCTGGCTTCAGGGCATTCAAGGACTTAACAAAGACGCCACCCTTCTTAAAACAAGAAATTTCTCCTGAAACTTGGACCACAGTTTGATCACATTTTAGAACAAAAATGATATATATGTTCCCCCTAATAACAACGCTCCTGGTCAGTCTGAACTTCAGAATATCTTTTTGCCCATTTTCTATATCATCCATTCTAGAAAAAAGACTGGTCTTAGTTAACTGTGCTGATGAAACAACAGATAGCATGTTGTTGTTGTTGCTGTTATGTGCTGACAAGTCACCTGCAACTCATAGTGACCCTTATGAACAAGAGCCCTAAACCCTACTCTATCCTAAGCTAACTTATCTCTGACACACCTACCCCCACTAGCCACTGAATCAATCCATTTCATCAAGGGTCTTCCTCTCTTGCTCTGTCCCTTTGCCCTCCCAAGCATGACGTCCCTTTCCAAGGACTGGTCCTTCTTTGAAACATCCACAAAGCATGTCAGACGAAGCTTCAAAATCCTTGCCTCCAAGGACCAGCCTGGTTTCACCCACTCTAGGACAAATTTGTTTGTTCTCCTAGTCCATGGTATATTCAATACTCCTCTCCAGAACTACATCTAAAAGGCATCAATTCTCCTTCTATCATCCCTAGTCCAGCTTTCTGATTCATAGCACATAATTGCGAAAACCATGGCCTGGATCAGGTGGACCTTAGTGTCCAGACTGACATCATTGCTCTTCAGTACTCTAGAGATGCTCCTGAGAGCAGACTTTCCCAGTGCAATTTGTCTCTGGATTTCCTGGCTTCTGGTACCAAGAGTGTTGATTGTGGAGTCAAGTAAACTAAGCTGTTAAAAATTCCAATCTCTTCATCATTTACCATGATGCCAACAATCAGCCTATTAATAAGAATCTTTGTTTTCTTGATGTTGAGCTTCAATCAACACTGAAGGCTGCAGTATTTGATCTTCGGCAGCAAATGCTTCAGGTCCTCCTCAGTTTCAGCAAGCAAGCTTGTGTCATCTGCATAATGCAGGTTGTTGATGGATATTCCTCCAATCTTGATACCACATTCCTCATTATAGAGCCCAACCTCTCGGATGATCTGTTTTGCATATAGATTGAAAAGGTATGGAGATAGGACACATCCCTGGCATAAACCCTTCCCTGAAGTGTCTCCTTGCTCTGTTCTGATGACTGCCTCCTGGTCCAAGTATAGGTTTTGAATAAGCACAATCAAATGTTCTAGGATTCCTATTTTTCTCAGAGTTAGACATAGTCTGTTGCTGACAAATAGCATATGTGAGTGCATTTAAAGAACTGAGATTTATTGTTTCAAAGGTCAAAAGGCAATAAGGAGTAGGATGTAGGGGGAGATCTTTTTATTTTTCAGTTACTAGCAAGTGACTCAATGGCATATAACAACAACAGCAGAAGCTGCCAACAGTCTTTGGCATCCTGTATTGAAGGAGGCATCTGTGCCCATCACGATGTCACATCTGTCTTTCCCTGTGTGTGACTGTCTCCCCTCCTTATAAATCAGCACTCAGAAGGGTTTAGGTATGTTGTTGTTGTTGTTGCTGTTGTTATGTGCCGTCGAGTCGCTTGTGATTCATAGCGACTCTATGCACAACAGCCCTAAACTCTGCTCTGTCCTGTGCCAATCACACCGTTTCTGATACACCCATCCCAATTACCCCAGTCACTGAATCAATCCACCTCATAGAGGGCCTTCCCCTCCTGCGCTGTCCCTCCACCCTCCCAAGCATGATGTCCCTCTCCAAGGACCGGTCACTCCTTACAACATGTCCAAAGTATGTTAGACGGAGCCTCCTCAGTCATTGTCCAACTCTCTGATGCGTAACAAGTGATTGCAAAGACCATGGCCTGTATCAGACGCACCTTAGTCTCCAGAGAGACACCATTGCTCTTTAGTACTTTGGAGAGGTCCCTAACAACAGACTTTCCCATCTCAATACATCTTTTAATACCCTGGCTACTGGTGCCAAGAGTGTTGACTGTGGAGACAAACAAACTAAAGCTGTGAAAAATCTCAATCCCTTAACCATCCATAATAATGCTGCCAATTGGCCCAGTGGTGAGAATCTTTGTCTTCTTGACATTGAGCCTCAATCCATATTGGAGGCTGCAGTCCCTGACCCTCTGCAGCCAGCGCTTCAGGTCCTCCTCAATTTCAGCAAGCAGGGTTGTGTCATCTGCATATTGCAGATTGTTGATAGACCTTCCACCAATCTTGACCCCACATTCCTCCTCATTAGAGCCCAGCCTCCTGGGTAATCTGTTCTGCATACAGGTTGAAAAGGTATGGAGCCAGGATACATCCCTGGCGTACGCCCTTCCCAATTTTGAACCATGCAGTGTTCCCTTGCTCTGTTCTGACAACTGCCTCTTGGTCCAAGTATAGGTTTCGCATTAGCACAATCAAATGTTCTGGGATTCCCATTCTTCTCAGAGTCAGCCACAGTTTGTTATGATCCACACAGTCAAATGCCTTTGCATAGTCAATGAAACACAGGTATACTCTGGTATTCCCTGCTTTCAGCCAAGATCCATCTAACATAGGGAACATCATATTCTCATTTGACTTCATACATATAACAAAGGAAAAACCCTATTTCCAAACAAGGTGTAGCCACAGATCCAAACCAAAATCAAACTTCCTGATTTCAAATCCATTCCACCTTAAAATGACTCTGTGGGACAGGGTGGAATCGCCCTATGGGATTTCCGAAGCAGCACATCTCTACTGTCCTGTCACAGAGGCTGGATGGGTTCAAACCACTGATCTTTAATCAGCAGCTGAGCACTTGTCATGTGCTATCATGGTTTCTTTATATTCCTTGAAGGGTTATGAATTTAATGAATTCAGGGAGGTTATTTTTCAATCCATATGAAGATGCAAGCTTGTTTTCTCCATCATTCTGCTGTCTCAGTCTGGGGCTTTATTAGAGATCCCACAGTGTTAGTTTTCTTTTGATATACAGGCGATCCCTAGGGTACAAACGAGAATTGTTCCTAGCTGTGTCTTTAAGAATTTCTAAGTATGTTAGCACAGGTGCATATGGTTCTTATTTAGCTTCACCATAGAGCAAAAATAGCCCCAAAGCCTTTTCAGTGATTTAACAGCTGTCCATACAGCCGGCAAAGGTGCTGTATTGAAGAATTTGTTACAAGTAATGTTGGTTCAATTGTTTTGAGATGAAAGTGAATTTACACACCAGTAAAGGGCAGGCACATCTGAGTTTTCCATAAGCCAGAGGTTCTTGGCTTGAGGATTACTCAAAAACGGACCAGCTGAAAAATAACAGTAATTTATTAGTTCAGTTTGTAAGCACAGTTAAGGAGTTGGACAGCCATTCCAGGACTTGTTATGAAGTGGTAGTAATGGTGTAGTCTACGGTTTTCTGAGAGCTTCGCTGGAGCTGGATGGTCCACTCACAAACACACTCTGGTAAAACAGAGTAAAAAGCCTCAATTCCATCTCACAGAAGCTCTTCCATATGACTGTTCACAAGATGGCAGCCAACACTCCCACAAACAGAAAGACTGAGAATACAGCTAGCAATCAAGAGAGAAACTGCTGTGTGTTTTATCACCTAATCTCAGGTGAAGCATCTAATAATTCTTACTATATTCTCTTGATCACACAGATCAGCCTTCATACAATGTCAGAGGAAACTACAGGAAGACAGAAATCATTGAGGCTCATTTTTGAAGTTGGTTACAACCCTTTCCCTACCACCCACAGGATCCCCAAAATATATGCTACTATAGTATCCATTCAAAGTCCAGAATCTCATCATCAAAATTACTTCCAGGAATAGATGAAGCCACCATTCCTTTGTCACTTTGTCCTACACTGGAGGTTTGCATCTTGCTGTGATGCTGGAAGGTATGCCACTGGCATGTCACAACCTTGCAAGGTCACTCTGGTGGACTGGTTCCAGCAGAGTTTCTAGAATAGGACAGACTAGGAAGTACTTTTTAAATTTTATTTCATTTTATTTTATTTTTTATTTACTGCTGAAATAATTATTGTGTGAAAATCTTATGAACAGCAGTAAAATATTATCTGATATAGTGCTGGAAGATGAGTACTATATTTATTGCTAAGATCTTTTTAAAAAAAAACAAAGGTCAATTACACATATAAACTACACTAGACAGAATAAAAGTAATTACTTGTGTAGAAAAAGATAGGAAAAAATGTCAGGGGTCAACTGTAGAACAGACCATCAATTTCTCACATGGAAATTCAAGTTGAAGTTAAAGAAAATTAACACAAGTGCCTAAGAATAATACTACAACCTTGAGTATATCTCACCTGCATTTAAAGAACCATTGCAGGAATAGATTTGGTTCACTGAACACTAATTATCCAAGCCAAGATGATTTGAAAAGGGAAGGCATCAAGAACATCATGCATAATGAAAGCAAAAGGTCATTAAAAAGACACAGAAGAAAGAAAAATAAA
Source organism: Elephantulus edwardii (assembly GCF_000299155.1). Lineage (NCBI taxonomy): Eukaryota > Metazoa > Chordata > Mammalia > Macroscelidea > Macroscelididae > Elephantulus > Elephantulus edwardii. Next base: position 12,319,886 of record NW_006399780.1, read on the forward strand.
ACAACCACCAAAAGGATGTCACAGGGCATTTTGACATTTGCTCTAGAATATAGATTCATTTGCTCTAGAATATAGATTAGCAAAAGCGAATGGAAGAAACTGAAGGAATTGAACAGAAGAGGTCAAAGGGTGATTCAAGGAGACAAAGTAAAGACTGAAAATTAAATGGACCGATACCTGGAGTTAGAAACCCAAAAGGGAAGAGCTTGCTTGACATTTCTCAGGCTGGAAAATTGGAAGAAAATATTTCAGCCATGAATTTCAATACTCAAGGACACTGTGGACAAAATACTGAATGATAGAGGAAACATCATAAGAAGGTGGACAGAATATACTGAATCACACCAAACAGAACTGATTGATGCTCCGCTATTTCAAGAAGCAGCATATAAGCAAGATGGAACAGAAAGAACTCTAGTCTATACTAAAGGCAATAGCAAAAGAAACAAGTGTCGAAACCAGTTCAATACCATTTGAGGTGTTTCAACAAGCAGACATAGTTAGTATTGGCCATGTTCACTCATCTAAGCCAAAAAATTTGGATGTCAGCTACCTGGCCACCAATAAGAAGAGACTAATATTTGTCTTCTTTCAAAGAAAGATGATCCAACAGAAGGTGTAAACTATAAAACAATATCATTAATGTCAAACACAAGTAAAACCTTGCTGAAGATAGGTTAAATATGACTGGAACAGTAAACTGACAGGGAATTGCCAAAAACTCAGGCAGGATCCAAGCGAAGTTGTGGAATGAAGGACGTCACTGTTGATGTCAGATGACTCTTGGCTGAAGGCTGAATATACTAGGCAGACATTATGTCTACGTATTGTAGATTATGCAAAGGCATTTGATTATATGAATCACAAGAAACTGTGAAATAGAAAACAGGTAAAATAGTGAAAATGAGAATCACTAAACATTCCCTGTGTTCATAAAAAACAGGTACATAGACGAAGAAGCAGTAGTTCAAACTGAATAAAGACATTCTGCGTGGTTTGAAACAAATGTGTGTGGATGAAGCCAGATGAAGAAAATGACATCAGGATTGGAGGGAGACTCATTAACAATCTACAATGTACAGAGGACACAACGTTGCTTCCTGAAAATGAAAAGCCCTTATTGATGAAGCTTGTCATAGAAACTACACCTTAACAGAAAGGGGGTGGAATTCTTGCAATAGAACCAAGGGGGAAAATGGAAATTATCAAGAATTTCGTTGACTTAGATCCACAGTCAACATCTATGAAGTAGGGAATATTCAAAATGAGCTAGTCCTACCTCTCTTTTTGTTTAGCAACTTTTCCTTCAGGTTCTCTCTCTTGACTCATATGCTATTGTAATGAGAAAAAAAACAGAACACAAACCCAGGCAGCAACCTCTACACTGTAAGCAGGAATGCCCTTAGCTACACCACTTAGCTCAATAAATCTATTTCCTAACTTCTACATTGGAGAGATAAAGACAAGCAAGCTCCTCCCTGCAATTTACAGCTTATACACGCCCACTGGAGGATCAGCTGAGTTAGTTCTGACTTGATGATAATGAGTGAATCTGAGTAACTTCTACATGACTGAAATTGTGTTTCTAAACTTCCTGCCTCTTACATAACAAAGAATCCCTGTCCTCCAGCCTAGGGAAAGGAAAACAAATGTCATCTTCCAACTCTGCTGGACACATTAAGAAGGAATGGAGGAGAAAACTAATTTCAGGCTGAAAATGTAAATGCTTTCTTGAAGAGAAGAATAAATTTGCATGTCAACTTGTTGGTCACCCATTTTGTATAATATTTCATAAGTTCCTTGTTTCTCAATGCAGCATAGTATTCCATTGTGTAAATATACCAGAGCTTCTCTATCCATTCGTTTGTTGATGGGCACTTGGCTTGTTTCCAACTCTTTGCTATTGTGAACAAAGATGCAATAAACCTGGGTGTGCATATATCTGCTTGAGTGGCAGTTCTAGTTTCTTGAGAGTATATTCTCTTAGGGTTAGGGATAACACAGCTGAAAAATGGACACAGGATATGAACAGACACTTCACCAAAGAAGACATTCAGATGGCCAACAAACACATGAAGAAATGGTCAAAATCCCTAGCTCTAAAAGAGGTATCCCAACTTCTAAAGCTAGTTCTACTCAAAACTTTGCTGAGACAACAAACTATGTTTGTCCTTCTCAAAGTTCTGTTTCTCCATTTGTAAAATAAAAGTTGGAGTGCAGATGAGGTAGTATCATTTTGAGGGAAGAAAATAGGTTCTGGAGCCAAGTAAATAAAAGCAGTTTCTATTGAATATGCTCCACAGGGATTTCAGAGACAGGTCTTTGGAAGTACATCATCAGACCTTTCTGCTGAGGTCTCTCTGGAGGAACTCAGTCAACACCTGAGCATGTTAGCTGTTTGCACCACCCAGGGACTCCTGCAGCCAGATAGTAGCCAGACACATAGGTAAGAGTCCTTATTGTATAGATAAGAGCCATTAGGAGGCCTCCATTTTCCTTAGTCCTTATTTTCCTTGATCCAGTTTCTTTATGAAATGGGACTACTTCCCGCAAGATTCAGAGTTAGTGTGAAGGTCACAGAGCATGAAATGAGGAGCATGTCTCTTAGAGCCTCTGGCCTGCCAAATGGTCATTTTCATCCCAATCTTAATCCAGCCCTACAATCTCTTATCCTGAACACACAGCATCAGATGTTTTCAAAACATGGACTATTTGGTTTTTAGTTTAATAATTCATTGCAGATTCTATATTACTGCACACATCTTCAAATCCATGAATATTTCTACAGTGAAATGTATGACTCTTCACAGTCAATGAGATAAAGAAAAAAGAGAAGCAGCCTTACATCCATTCAGGTCAGATTTTGCTGCTAACTAATTTATGGGAAGATTCCCATTTTTAAGCCAAGTTCTTCCTTCTGACACAGAAAAAGCAGTGACCGGGACCTAACAATGGTGACATCTTTTGATATGTTGTTATCGTAGTCTCATTCTTCTCCCAGACTTGCTTTGTCTTGAACAAGAACTGAAATACTATTTCCTCTTTTATTTCCAGCATCTGTCTCACGCTTGTCAGTTTTATTTTCCTCCTAAAGAAAATACCCTGTCCTCAGAGACAATCCAGAATGCAGGCCACGAAATTCCTCCTGGACTTTATTTAGAAAGTGTTGAGGGTCTCAGGTCTTTCCCAAAAGAACTTGGCTATGAAACACCTGGTTGATGGAGACGGTAGAGGACAAAGCGCCTGTTTTATTGTCTTTCTTGTGGTTCTTCACAGTTCCTGCCTGCAGATCAGGCCTAAGGCAGAGTGTGGCCAGGTAAGAAGGGAAAAGTTTGACTCTTCCACCTGCTCAGAGAACCTGCTTCAACTCTTTTTGTTCTGGTCTTAAATACACACATCAAGGATAGTCAGGATTTGGCGGCCAACCTGGCATCACACTCTGACATTATCTTTTAAAAGGGCTGCAATTGTTGCTGCACATTTAAGTTTGGTGGTCTTTGAAAGAGTTATACATAGTTTGACCATACAAACCACACAAACAGTTTCGTATATGTTGCTGGTAGATGCCATCAAGTTGAGTATGACCCACAGCAGCCCTATGGACAAAAGATCTGAGCCCTGTCCTAGCCTGTGCTATTCCCACACCTCTGGACACACTACAGCCCATTGTGGCAGTTACTGTGTCAATCCACCTGGCTGATGGTCCTCCTCTTGTCCTTTCCGCCACCTTTCCAAGCATGACATGATTGATGTCTCTTTCCAAGGAATAGCCTCTCCTAGCAACATACTAGAAGTAAGTGAGGCAAAGCTTTATCATCTTTGCCTCCAAGTAGCATTCTGGTTGCACCCTGTCCAAGACATGCTTGTTTGTTTTCTGGCAATCCACAGGGTGTTCATTACTTCTCTCCAACACTACAGCACAAAGGTTTCAATTCTTACTCTGTCATCCTTATTCACTGTCCATCTTTCAGATGCATAGCAAGTGATCGGGTAAAACAAAACAAATAAACAAAAATGCTACCAAATCTGTTGTCATTTAACTGATATGGAACAGAGTAAAATACCCCTACTGGGCTTGCAAGTCATAATCACCTCTGGGATGAACTTGCCAGTCTTTCATTGTTGTTATGTGCTGTCAAGTCAGAGCTGACTCATAGCTGACCTTTGAGGATGTTTTCAGAGGCTGTAAATTATCTGTGAGGAGATTGCCCATCTTTCTCATGTGGCTCAGATGGTGGATTTGAACTTCTTGCAATACCTCCCCCATCAGGCCACTACAGTTCCCTCCAGACTATGGCTTATTACCCCGAGTATTTAACCAATGCATCTCCATGTCACCTAACCACATGTTCTCGTTCTCTCTCTCTCTCTCTCTCTCTCTCTCTCTCTCTGCTGTCTAGTTGGTTCAGACCCACCAGTTTCCAAGATTATAAATCTTTTTGCAAAGAGACTATCTTTTTCAGGAGGAGCAGCTGGTAGATTTGAACCACCAGAGAAGACCTTTGCATTTAACAGTATGCCTCTCAAAAGACTACACCACGAGAGTTCCCTAATCACTCCAAAGTGTACACCCAAAACATGAAAACAGAGATTAAAAAATATTGTACAACAATATTCATTGCAGCACCATTCACAACAGTCAAAAAGTGGAAACAGCACAAGAATTCATCAATAGATGAATGGAAAAAAACAAAATATGGTATATGCATATACCACGGAATATTACTCAGCTAGAAAAAAATAAAGAAATCTTGATACATGTTACAACATAAGAAAACCTTGAAGACATTACACTGAGTGAAATAAGCAGCTATAAAAGGGTAAAGTCTGCACCAGGGTGCCTCTTGGAGGCAAAGCTTCGCCATATATTTGGGCATGTTTTTACCAGGGGCCTGTCCTTATAAAAGAACATTGTTCTTGGAAAGGTAGTCTTGAATATATTTCCTCTCTGTCATTATTATGGCTATTGTCACTGTAAGATTAAAAAAATGGGAATTTACAGCTTCAGAAATTCTGAATGTTTCCTGGACATGGTTCAGTCCCACATAACTACAGGGAGAGCTGTATGTGACAGATACTGTGTAGTCACTTTCCAATTTTCAGACATACAGGATGACAGGAGTTCTCAGTGGAGGCTCTCATGAAGGAAAAAGAAGGATTTTCATCACTGCAACCAAGCTGTTGTTGTTTTAAACATGTATTTTTAAAATTGTTTTTAAGTCTATAGAGTCATTTGTACATAGATTAATATTCGCAAGTCAAATGAAGTGCTTTTCCCCAAAATCCCTGTAAATGTTCATTAAAACTAATAAAATTTAATAACAATTAAAAAAAAAAAGAAAACCCACTGAAAAGTCAGCTATGAGTTGTTTCTGACTCAGTGGTACATAACAATACCTCAATGTCTACTTAAACAATTATCCTACGTCTATAATATTATGAGTATCTCCTCCACCTTCAAAAAAATCCCTAATAAACCATGTTTCAGTTGCAAAAAAAAAAAAAAATGAAGTGCTTTTCAAGAAATGACTGGCAGATATATTAGATCAAGTCCACATCAAAGAAGGTGACGCCTTACAGTCAGTCACATTTTCTTATAAAAAAAACCACACTGGTGGTGATGAGTAACTGCCCAATTTGGAGACTCTAGGGATACTTGAGTTCAGTTCCTAGTCAAAGTATTTGAAGTATAATCTGTCAGTGAAAACCTGCATATAGCTATGATGTTGAATCGGTGTTAGCTGAGTTTCTAAACTAAGACAGACTAGAAAGACAATCTGGATGATCTACTTCTGAAAAACAACTAGCAAATACTCTACTGATCACAACAATCCAATCTTCAGGTGATTGCAGGGATGGTACATATCAGACAATGTTTCATTCTTCTTGCGTGAGGGCCAATTTCAGGGCAGTTAACAATGTTGTTGTTGTTGTTATATGCCACCGAGTTGCTTGCAACTCATAGGGGCTCTATGTACAACAGTCCTAAACCCTGCTCTATCATGGGCCAACTTTCTTGTCTAAGGTACACTTACCTCCATTACCCCAGTAACTGAATGAACCCACCTCACAAAGGGTCTTCCTCTCTTGTGTTGTCCCTCCATCCTCCCAAGCATAATGTCCCTCTCCAAGGACTGATCCTTCCTTGCAACATGCACAAAGTATGTCAGATAGAAATTCAGAATCCTTGCCTCCAAGGAGCAGCCTGGTTTCACCCTCTCCAGGATAAACATGTTTGTTCTTTTAGCAGCCCATGGTATAGTCAATACTCTTCTCCATCACCACAGCTCAAATGCATCAATTCTCCTTCTCTCACTCCATTCCAGCTTTCTGACACATGGAAAGTAATTGCAAAGGCTATGGCCTGCATCAGGAGCACCTTAGTCTCCAGAGTGACATCATTGCTCTTCAGCATAAAATTCCATTCTATGGCACATTGATGCATTCATTCATCAATCGCTCTTGTGTTCTCTTTGTGGTTAGGGGCAATTTTGATAATTTTTTATGTCTTTAACATACTAATATGAGATTTTTCCATTTCTTTTCATCAGCCCAACCCACTGAGTGCAATCTGCTCCTGAGAAGCAAGAATGTCCAGGTCTCATATCATCTACTTTGGGCATGTTACAAGAGGCACCAGCTACTAGAGAAGGATATTGTTCTGGGTAAGCAGTGGGCAATGAAAAAGAGGAAGACTCCCAACAAGATGCACTGGCACAGTTGTTAAAATGATGGATTCAGGCACAGCGACAATTATGAGGATGCCACAGAACCAGAGAGTATTTCCTTCTGTTGGACATGGCATCTCTATGTGCTGGAGCCAACCCAACAGCCCCTAATAGTAGCAATGCTTTAATATCGATTATTTTCTCAAGTCTTAGTGGCTTACGATAATATTTACTTATTCTGCATGTCAGATCTGAAGTGCGTTAGGAATGCCTGTTTGGGTTGTCCGCATCACAACACTGTGGCTTCACAGGGAAGGAGAGGACAGAGTAGACTTAGTTATGCTGCTGTGCCTGGGACTGGAAGTGCCACAGGGCTTGTCTTACCATCCATTGGTGGGCCTTGTGTGGTATCATGGGTTTATCATTCAAAATGGCTTTCCTAGATCATTGCCTTTGACTTATACCACATGGCTGGGTGGGAACGTGCAAGTATAGTCTATACATGGTCGAGTGGACTGACCAATTTAGCTATTCCACCAGATTTGAATTGAACAGGTTCAGCTGCAGAAATTGGAAATCTCATTACCAGCAAGGAAGAAGCAGCAGCAGAGAATGTAGTTCTCATCTTTGGGGGCCAGAGATTCCTTCACCAGTCAGACTGAGACTTTCACAAGAGCACCAATAGCCACAGCAGAGAACCAGAGGCCAACATGAGACAGAGCTGACCATGGATGGCTGCCCTGTGGAGACAGAGATAGGAACCATTGCCCCAGCTTGCTAGAGGACTTCAAAGAAAAGGCCACAACTGGCAGGACTAAGAAAGTTTCATTACATTGGTAAAGGCCTGCAGGCATGTTTCAGAATTTGTCCTGAGAATTTGTATTTTGACACCAACTTAAATTTTAACCTACTAAATGTCCTAATAAACCTTATAATAAGTATGGTTCTGTGAAGTCTGTGCAGCTATTGCAACAAATTTTAGACTCGGTATAGAGGAATATGATTAGTGTTAGAATTAGTTGAAGTAAGTTTAGGAGCATGAAGACCATGTCTGACCTTAGAAGAATTGTTTTTGTGCTGTACATGTTGTTAAAGGGCACAATTTCCTGTTAAGGAGTTAGTAGAGGTCAGACATGGCTGTCTCATTTTATCCTTTACTTGGGTGCATGGGTGATGGGAAAAGGAGAAGAGGGCTGGACAGTTGATGAGCAACCCTGTTGGGAGTCTCTCAGGGATGTGAATGGTAAAGCACTCACTACTAACCACAAGACTGACAATTCAAACCAACCCAGGGGCAGCTAAGAAGAAAACCTTGGGAAACTGTTTCTGAAGGCGTGGAAACCAATATTGATCCTAGGGTTGCCACAGTCTCTTTGCCAACAATTTGTTGTGTGTACCATCAAGTCAGAAATGACTCATAAGTGATCCTCTGGCAAGTTTTCAGAGCCAGTAAATCAGAAGGGAGGAGACTGCCTATCCTTCCACAGAGCAGCTGCTAAATTCGAACCACAAACCTTTGAGATTGCAGTGCAGCTTCTTACCACAGAAATGAATTGCTTTTTTACTAGCAACATTCTCTTGTTAAAGGTGCAGTCGCATGGCCCACATTTCTAGCAAAGATACAGAAAGGTTTATATTGCTTGACATCCTTAATAGAGTCCTTGGACTTATTGGTACGTCTGCTGAAGCTGTGGATCGAGTGCACAGAGGAAGAAGGGCCCATGGGCATGGGAAGGAATATCAGAACATCTTGTCATTGTCAACATTTTTCTTAAACTGACTCTAGCTGACCTTACTGTAAGTTTTCAAAGGCTATAACCACATGGGAAGAGGCTATTTCTCTTTCTCCCCCAGAGCAGAGGGTGAATTAGAACCTCTTGCCTTTGGCTTGACAGTGCAACTCCTTTCCCATTAGGGCACCAGAACTCCCTATGAGAGCATCTAGTGGTATTTACTTTTATCTCACTTTTTTTTTCATTTATAACTTATAGATTTCACAATGTACATATGACATTTGTATAGTTGTTGTTGTTGTGGGCCATCGAGTCGCTTGTGACTCATAGCGACCCAATGTACAACAGCCCTAAACTCTGCTCTATCCTGTGCCAATCGCACTGTCTCTGACACACCCATCACGATTACCCCAGTCACTGAATCAATCCACCTCCTAGAGGGCCTTCCCCTCCTGCACTGTCCTTCCACCCTTCCAAGCATGTTGTACCTCTCCAAGGACCAGTCCCTCCTTACAACATGACCAAAGTATGTTAGATGAAGCCTCAGAATCCTTGCCTCCAAGGAGCCGCCTGGTTTAACCCTCTCAAAGATGAATCTGCTTATTTTCTTAGCAGTCCATGGTACACTCATTACTGTCCTCCAGCACCACAGCTCAAAGGCATCAATTCTTCTATCCTCCCTAGTCATTGTCCAACTCTCGATGCATAACAAGTGATTGCAAAGACCATGGCCTGTATCAGATGTACCTTAGTCTCCAGAGAGACACCATTGCTCTTCAGTACTTTGGAGAGGTCCCTAACAGCAGACTTTCCCATCACTATTGTGTCTTTTAATTTCCTGGCTGCTGGTGCTAAGAGTGTTGACTGTGGAGCCAAACTAAAGCTGTGAACAATCTCAATCTCTTCACCATCCATCTTGATGTTGCCAATTGGTCCAGTGATGAGAATCTTTGTCTTCTTGACATTGAGCCTCAATCCATATTGAAGGCTGCAGTCCTTGACCCTCTGCAGCAAGCGCTTCTGGTCCTCCTCAGTTTCAGCAAGCAGGGTTGTGTCATCTGCATAATACAGATTGTTGATAGATCTTGCACCAATTCTGACACCACATTTCTCCTCATAGAGTCCAGACTCCTGGATCATCTGTTCAGCATACAGGTTGGAAAAGTATGGAGCCAGGACACATCCCTGGTGTCCGTCCGCCCTTCCCAATTTTGAACCATGCAGAGTTTCCTCGCTCTGTTCTGACGACTGCCTCTTGGTCCAAGTATAGGTTTCTCATTAGCACAATCAAGTGTTCTGGAATTCCCATTCTTCTCAGAGTCAGCCACAGTTTGTTATGATCCACACCGTCAAACGCCTTTGCATAATCAATGAAATACAGATATACATTCCTCTGGTATTCCCTGCAAATATTTCTATTTGTATAGTAGCACATGTATATACTTTTAAAATATCCACTCAGAAAGTTTCAATAGTAAGAGACATATTCAAAATAAAGTGAAAGTCACTATTTTAAATGTTGAAAAGACAACACCTCTACTAGATAAAGTGCTACATTTGGTTTCTTTTAGTATCTTGCAAAGTATTCCCTTCTATTAGTAGAGATTTATCCAAATGTGTATATATATAATTTTTCTTTTACCTTATTCTATCAGGTCTTTTGAATAGCATTACCCTTTGCACTGATTTCTTAGTGTTTAATGTTTATTTTTTAAAAGTAAAAAGGTCCTTTCTATTTCTCCCTCTCTCCCTTCCTCCCCCTTCTCACTTTTCCTCTCTTCTTCTTCCTTCTCCTTCCTTCCTTCCCTCCCTCCCTCCTCTCCGTTTCTCCCCTTCTCCCTCCCTCCCTTCCCCCTCATTCCCATCCTGCTGTAAGAGTCTCCACACTGGCAAATACAGTTCCGCTATCTTATTAGGAAGGAGTACTAAAACTGCTTACCTTCCTTTTTTCTTTTTCTTTCTCTTTCATTAGTTGGGTGAGGATGCGGGTGGTAGAAGGAAGTGCGGAAATAGACCTCCATTTCCACACTATCCGGGCGCATGAGCAAATCATACCGCTGTCTGCTGGAAGCCAATAGGTGGTGCTGTGGTCCTGTACTCTAGCCTATCTACGTGGTGTGCGTTCCCAAAGGGAAAGCAAAAAAACCACCTGTCACCTCCTCTATCCTGATAATTTCAGGCATGGTATTCTGCCATCACTGTACAATTATAGCGGTTTTCAGTGGTAGAACTTTGAAAGCATGAGGTAGAAAATGCTTCCATTTTCCTCCCCCATACAGTGTGGCACTAGTTTTCCCTGGTGTTACTTTGGGTAAAAAGCATGGCTGCTGATCAAAAAAAGATCAGTAGTTCTAATCATTTACCAAAGTAGAGAACTTTCAATCATCGAGGAAGGGATGTCTGTGTGCCTGGACTGGTCCTGATGGTAAAAACAGATCAAGTGAGTCTCCTTCTTTTGTGTCAAGGTTAAGGTGAAGAGATGTGGTCCATTTCCACCTCTAGACCCCAAAATCTGGAGAAAAGGATACTATACTCCTTCTTCTAGTTCTAACTTAACTCGTTAAGGTCGATGGGCAGTACAAACAGGGAGTGCTAACTACTAACCTACGATTGGTAGTTCTATAGTTCGGCAGTTCAAAATCATCAGGCAGCGGTGTGGAAGAATGGTTTTTCCATCTGCTCACAAAGGAGTACAGCCAAGACGATATTGTATCTGCTTACAAAAATGGTGGTGTCATTTGCTATTGTTGCTGCTGCTGTTTGCTGTTGTGTGGAAACCAATCCACAGCTGACCCTTCAGAGCGCAGCAACGGAAGAGACTGCCCATCTTTCTCCCTCAGAGCAGCTGGTAGATTCAAGCCATGTGCCTTTGGAGTTCCAGTGCAGCTTCTCACCATTAGGCCACCTGAGCTCCCTACAAAAGTATTACAACCAAGAAATCCCCATAGAGCCATTCTACTGTGTAACAAAAAGGGTTCATATGAGTTGCAACATACCTGAGGGCAGTGGGTTCAGTTTTTTGTTTTAGTCAAGGTTAAAGTGAAGAGATGTGGTCCAGTCACACCTCTAGGTCCCCAAAATCTGGTGTGGAAAATGATCCTGTACTCCTTTGTTATCTCTTTCTTGAGATTCTGATTTATTGCCTATGAAAACCTACTAGAGGGTCAGCAAAGAATCACTTCTGACTCAACAGCACATGACAACAGCGGTGTAGCGCCTAGGGCGTTGTGCAGCTAATCCTAACACCAAATCGCTCTCTCTCTCTTTTTTTTCTTTTACTGCATATACGGAATAAAATATCTTTTCTTCACTCTTATAATATTGTAGAGATTTTCCCTGAAGACACACAGCCTACCTAAGGAAAAGGTGAGACAAAATTTCCTTCAAGGGGAAATCACCTGGAAACTGCAGCAAAGCTTCCGTGAATGGGTACAGGTCTAACACGCTGGCTCCAGGGCTGAGAGGGTGAAGGAAAGAACGGGCAGTCCAGCCCAAGGGGCCGAAGATACTTCAAAATGCGCGCCTGCTGCTAAAGATACTTTCACGTGCTCTAGACAGTTAGGGGCTGTTTCCTCCTCATCCCTCTCTATTTTTCACTTTCCTTTTTTCTCTCTTTCTACCAATAACCACATGTTGAGGACCTACTTTTACAAAAAGTCTAATAAAGAAGAACGGAGCCCACTTTCTACCATCGAGGATTCATGGCCCAGGGGAGCGAAAAGGCATTTATGCAGGTAAATTACAGTCGAGCATAGTAAGTCCTGTGAGATATAAGGGAGTGCCGAGCTGGGACACATAACTTTGCCCTGAAGGGCAGTAAAAGATAAGTGTCTCTGTGGAGATGCCTTTTGAGCTGAGTTTTAAGGAAGGTTCTTCCGTTGTCATGGAGATGAGTTTGGTAGGTGAGAGTGCAAGAAGCGTGGAATTGAAGTGGAGTTCAAGTGTACTCTGATGCTATTTACTTAAGTGTTTCACATTGGTAATCTGGGCATTAATTAACTGCAGCCACCTTCCTCGTTTTCTTGGTGGCCTTTCTGCAAACACAGCTAAGAGCTGGAGCTAGCACTTAACAAGAATTATCCCCTTTCCCGTCTATGTACACCTTCTGAAAGCAAATGACTGTTATCATTTTCAAAAATATATCCCTTCACAGACCCTTCTGTGCAAGAAATTAAGAAATAGGATTGATGCACAGAGAAGGTGGAGGTAGGACTATTGCTTGAAGGAGTGGGAAAAAAAGATGTGGGGGAGGGGAGTAAATCTCAGAAAAAAAAAATAAAATGTAAACTTCTTAGCACAGAAATACTATTCTATTACATAAAAAAAATTAAGTCACTCAAGAATCCAGCTAGGAGTGAATTAATTAACTAGATAAACTATTATGCAGTTACTTGTTTATGAAAAAGAATGTGGTAATATAGAAAGATACTTACGATGAGGTTATGTGGAAGCCAAGCTAAAGATCTATACAACCTTGGTGGCCTAGTGGCAAGAAGCTGGGCTGCAATCCCAAAAGCACATGGTCTGAATCCACAGGGCCTGCTGTGCTGCAGGATGGGATGGAGAATCAGACACAGACACCAATTTACTAGTCCAAATCAGGGCTGTGGTCGTGTGGATTCCTTCCTCAGAGATCGTCCTTAGAATTCCTTGATTCCTTGGCTTGTGGAAAGTCCTCAGTATGACTCCTGTGTTCCTGCCTGTTCTCAGAATTCTTAGCTTAGTATCTTTCTAACTCAGAATAAATTAGATTTAGCCCACCCAACTTGATGATAACAATAATAATAACAAAAATCCACTCCTTCATATGGTGACCTTCTGTTGGGTTTCCAAGGTTGTGAATCTTTATGAGAGGAGACCACCTTTCTCCCTCGGAGAAGCTGGTTGATTTGAACCACCAACCATAGAACACAGCCTAACAAGCTACATCATCAGAACTGGTTCCTGCCAGGTGCTGTCGAGTTGAGTATGACTCACAGTGCCCTATGAAGAGCCCTGAGCCATCCTCAACATCTCTAACACACTAGAGCCCATTGATGAAGTCATCAAGTCAATTCATCTCATTGGGGTCTTCTTTGTCTTCACTCACTCTTTATTATTCCAAGAATGATGTCGCTTTCCAAAGAATCGCCTCATGTAGCTACATGTCCAAAGTATGAAAGATGAAGCTTCACTTTGAAGCTTGCCTTCAAAGAGCACTGTAGCTGCACTTTCCCCAAGACATAGCTACCTGCTCTTTTGGCAGTCCATGAGATATTCAGCCCTCTTCTTCAGCACCACAGTTCAAAGGCACCAATTCTTCTTCTGTCATTCTTGTCCATTGCCCTGCTTTCTGATACAGACCAGGTATGGAGAAGACAATGGCTTGAATTCGATGCACCTCGGTCTTCAAACAGACATCATGGCTCTTCAGCATTATGGAGAAGCCTTTGACCGCAAACTCCTGATTTCCTGACTGCTGGTACCAAGGATGTTGATAGTTGATCCCAGCAAGATAAAAGCATTGACAGCTTCAATCTTTTCTCCATCTATATGTTAACTATCAGTCCTGTGGTGAGAGCCTTCATTTTCTGGATGTTGAGATATAATCCACATCTAAGACCTCTTCTGCAAGCATTTCATATCCTCCTCCCTCACAGCAGGCAAAGTTGTGTCATCTGCATAACAAAGGTTATTGATGAGTTTTTCTCCAACCCTGATGCCACCCATGAAAAAATAAACTCTGTTTCTGACCAAGATTATATGCCCAGGTATAGAATTTAGGATGCTATCACGTATTTTGGGGTTTTGTTATTTAAAATATGACCTCACTGAAATAGAAGTCCAACCTTATTTAACCCTGGGGATTCAGTAGGGACATGTGATTACAGAGGAACCCCTTTAATGACAGACAACTTCTTCACCACTTGAACTGCTGGTCAGTGGGTTGCTTAGTTCCTGCTGCAGTTGGAATTAGAAGCCACCCCTTCTCACTTCCCCTTTCTTGGAGTGACAGAGGGTCAGTGCTTCAGTCCTGCCTGAATAAAATGACTTTATAAAACAGAATGTATCAATGATTAAATTAAAAACAATATGATTTATAAACTTTCATTCAAATAAAATGGAAACATAATTTTTTATTCATTCATCCATTTTGGTACATCTTCCTCCCTCCCACTCACTTCCCCCTCTCCCAGTGCACTTTGCAATGGACCTCTTTTTCCAGATCATTGTCATACATATGATGCCTAATTATATATTCCTATCAAACAGGTCTTCCCCTTATCTGTTCCAATGCAATGTTAATCCACTCTTTCCCTACTCTCCCTCCAACCCCCTATTGTCAGTCCTATTTAATGACAGTAGTGTTATGCAGTATTTATCCCTTTTTGATTGGGATGTTTCACTCAGCTTAATGTCTTCCAGGCTCATCTATGTTGGGAAATGTTTTACAAGGTGGTTTTTGTTTTGTTTTGTTTTGGTGTTTTTTGTTTTTTGGTTTTTTGTTTGTTTGGGTTTTTTTGTTTGTTTGTTTGTTTGCTGTGTCAAAGACTGCAGTCTTCAATATGGATTGAAGCTCAATATCAAGAAAACAAAGATTCTCACCACTGGGCCAATTGGCAGCATCAGGATGGATGGTGAAGAGATTGAGATAGTTAACAGTTTTAGTTTACTTGGCTCCACAGTCAACACTCTTGGTAACAGCAGCCAGGAAATCAGGAGACGAATTGCATTGGGAAAATCAGCTGTAAGGGACCTCTCAAGAGTACTGAAGAGCAACGATGTCAGGCTGGAGACTAAGGTGCGCCTGATACAGGCTATAGTCGTTGCAATTACATGCTATGCATTGTAGAGTTGGGCAGTGACTAAGGATGATAGAAAGAGAATCGATGCCTTTGAGTTGTGGTGCTGGAGAAGAGTGTTGAATATACCATGGACTGCTAGGAGAACAAACAGGTTTGTCTTGGAGAGGGTGAAGCCAGAATGTTCCCTGGAGTCAAGGATTCTGAAGCTTCATCTGACATACTTTGGGCATGTTGCAAGGAGGGACTGGTCCTTGGAGAGGGACATTATGTTTGAGAGAGTGGAGGCACGGTGCAGAAGAGGAAGACCCTCGATGAGATGGATCGATTTTGTGAGTGGAGTGGTGGGAAGGAATGTGTTTGAGACAGTGAGGTTGGCACAGGATAGAAAGGCGTTTAGGGCTCTTGTACATAGGGTCGCTATGAGTCACAAATGACTCGATGGCATATAACAACAACAACAATAGTCCACTGTGTGCATGTACCATAGTTTTTCTATCCATTCATTGTTGATGGGTTACTTCCATCTCTTTGAAAAAAGAAACTTTAAAATAGTGAAAGCAGGAGCTAAAGACTTTTAACATTTCTTGGGCCCCTGAATGTCCTCCTTTGTGAAGGCTCTTTTCCTGTCTACTGCCCATTCTGTGATTGGGTTATCAGTCTTTTTCTTGCAGAGGCCCTGGAGCATTCGGCACACTTTGGTTCTGAGCCCTTTTTGTGTGAATTGTTGTTGCCAAATGTTTTTCTGCAGTCTGTGGGCTTTCTTTTCACCCTACTGGGGAAGGCTTTTGATGCACACAGAGATCTGGATTTAAGAAGGTCTCATTCATCATTTTTATAGTCTCCTTGCACATTTTTTGGCCAAGTTTGCAAGCGTATTTATGCTGTGGTTTGGGGGCTGTAAATCTTTAAAGACAAAGACTGCTCATCTTTCTCCCTTGCAGCACCTAGTGGATTCCAACCACTGACTTCACGGTTAGCAGCCTCACAGGTTATGCTTTAATAAGAAAGCTCAATTAAGCCTGTGCATACTTTGCTTGCTGTAAGTTGGTGCATTTAACGTTTATTAGTTAGTTGGAAACTGCACATTGGGTAGGGCAGGGCAGGGCAGGGCAGGGCAGGGCTAGGAGCAAGCATATCTAAGGAGATTCCTGATTTCTACATCTGGAAAGCATTAAACTCAACCAGAGTGGTGATTATAATCACCTTAAATGAAAGGAGAGCTGTGGTGCTGGCTTTCTGTTTTATTCAGACCCTTGCCGTCCACCCCCACCTATCCTCTATCTAAGTGTGGTCCTTGGAGAAGGATAACACACTGCTAAGAAAAAGATTTGTTCTCCCCCCACCTCCAAGACCTCCCTGGAATTGCAGACGAAGCTCTGGGGAAGAGATAATTAAAAGAAAAAAAGAGTTTTTCCACACAACAGCCTTTGCTTAAATCTTCAGCAGTTTTAAACAAAAAAGGAAAACCAAAGCACTTCCCAGGTTTCTGTCAAAATTCCCCACTCAACCTGGTTTTGAGACTGAGTTGGGTTTCAGATTGGTCTCTGCCTTAAACTCACTGGAGAACTGCAAAGCAGATTGCTTATCTCTGAGACTCAGTTCACCCAACTGTGGAATGGGACGATGACCTACTTTTGGAAGATTACTGTGGACAAGTGGCACCCACATAGAGGTTGGTGCATAATAAGCAATTCATAAAGTATTGTTAGAAGTACACAAACTAGTCACTCACGGATGTGGCTACCCTTGTCACTTAATGTGAAAACTCATGTTATTCAAAAGTAGAGCATGGCAGCCTCACTTCATCCCTGTGCAGTGAATGCCAACAGCCATTGGTGCCTCAGGAAGGTTCATCCCTCACCAACATATCAGCAGGGAAGATCATCAGCCTCCCAGAGTCCTGCCCTCAGCCCCAGGGTCCCCTCAATCTCCTGATCCCACCATATTTTCAGAATGAGTGGCCTTGGTTCATCTAACAACAATCCCAAATGCCATTGGTGGCTTTGATGACAGCAAGGAGCTCCCTGTCCATGTGTGGGAGGGTGTGTGTGCTAGACAGGGCCTGCATACTGTCCACTGGGTCCCCTCACCACCTTCTTGTCAAAGCATCCTCTGACTCTTTCTGGATGGTTCCCAAGGACAATCCAGAACTTCCTCTGAAGCTATGACCTTAAACTGCAGCTGACTCTGGCTTCTCCCCTTCTGATCCTTCACCCCCTGCCCAAGTACTGTGCCTCACCCTCCCTTGTGTCTTCCAGTTGTTGGTAGGTACCATCAAATTGACTACAACTCATAGCGATGCTACGAACAACGGACCTGAATCCTGTCCCATCCTGTGCCATCTTCATCATCTCTGACGTATGCGATCCCATTGCTGCAGTCACTGCGTCAGTCCAACGCAGTGAGGCTCTTGCTCTTCTTTGTTGTCCCTCCACCTGTCCAAGCATGATGTTACCTCTCCACAGCATAGCCTCTTCTAGCAACATGCTCAAAGCACGTGAGACAAAGCGCTATTATCTTTGCCTCCAAGGAGCACTCTGGCTGCCCCTTCTCCAAGACATATCTGTTAGCTCTTTTGGCAGTGTATGGGATATTCAGCACCACAGTGCAAAGGCATCAATTCTTCCATCATCCCATTCAAAACTGATATGTCTATCTAGGAGGGAATATTAAGGAAGTATAAGAGACTACCCAGGCACAGATCTATGTATGTGGGGTCCCAAAGGCTCCAGGCACCTGAGTAAAGGGTTTCCCTCTGACCGTGGCCCAGCTTGGCCCTGTTTACTTCTCAGTACTGAAGGCGCTCATGCTGGCTGCCACTACTTAGTCCTCAACAGCCTGTGGGCACCTGGGATCAACCAGGCAGTGTCCCATTCCCTGCCAGTCCCACTCTAATCCACGTAGCTCCATTCAGTAAAGCAGGTGCAAGGAAATCGGGTCCCCTCCCCTTCCTGAGCAGCAAAACATCATGTGACAGAAGCTTCCTTTCTAAGTGTATTCGGGGTCCACCAGCTAGGAACCCCATCAGGGGCCTAGATGTTGACTACTGTTAGAGTGCATTGTTAACATGCAAAATAGTCAGAGGTTAAATTCTTTTACTATTGCTGTAAATGCAAAATGTCAGATAAAGAGATATTCAGTAACTGATGAGTAGGTGTGGAATTACATTGGGTTTTCATTTGTTCAACAAATTCGCATGAGCCAAGCATCCCTGGAGGCATTTCAGAAGTAATAATGAACTAGACGAGCAATGTCCTGCTTCATAAAGTTTCTATCTAGGAGGGGTGGAGGAGAGAGGTCATAAATAAACACACAAACACCCAAGTAATCTAATTCCTGTTTGTGATGAGGGCTGTGAGGATATAAATACAAATACAAGCATAACTATAAATACGAAGCTTTAGAGTAAATGTCGATGCTTGTTTTGATGTTGTTAGGTGCCTCTGAGTCAACCCCCATTCACAGCAACCCCGTTAACCACAGAGCTGAACCTGCCCTGGCCTGCACTGTCCTCATGGTCTCTGCCATGTTCAAGCTGTCTGTCACAGGCATTATGTCAGACTACCTGGTGGATGGTCTTCTCTTTGCTGACTCTCTGTCTTTCCCAGCATGATGTCTCTCTCCAAGAACTGGTTCCCCCTGAAAATATCCATGAAGTTAGTGAAACAGAATTTCACCATCCTTGACTCCAAGGTACCCCTGGACTAAGCCAAGGCTGAGTGCACTTTAAATAACCTCTCTGAGGAGTTAGTACTGACTCAAAGAACAAAGATCAACTAGAATGTGATCCCCAGAACACTCCTCTGAAGTGAACATGAAGGAACCTTGGCTCATTTACTTTGGATACATTAGCAGAAAAGGATGTCCTATTTAGTAAAGCAGAGGATCTGCAAAAATAAAGAAAAATGGTGGTGGTGGTGGTGGTTGCTGTTGCTGCCACATGCTGTTAAGTTTAGCACAGCCCAAAGCGATCCTATGAACAATAGACCTGAATCCTGGTCTGTCCTGTGTCATCCCCACCATCTCTGATACACTTGAGCCCATTGCTCCAGTCACCATCAATCTGTCTTGCTGGGGGTCTTCATCTCTTTCACTGACCCATCACCTTTCCATGCATGATATCCCCTTCCAGGAATAGCCTCTTCTAGCAACATGGCCGAAGAACGAGAGATGAAGCTTCATCATCCTTGCCTTCAAGGAGCACTCTGGTTGCACTTTTCCCAAGACATACCTCTTTGTCCTTTTCGCAGAAAGCTACAATGGTATAAATTGGCACAGCCACCAAAACCATCAACATAACATCTGAGTCATGATGAAGATGGCACAGAACTAGGCAACATTTCACTCTGTTATATATAAATAACGTTGCCATGAGTTTTAAAGGCCTCCATGGTAACTAACAACAACAGCCCCTTGAAGAACTAAGGGAAGAACCCTCTAGGCAGAGGAAATATCCAGAAATAGAAAAGGGGTTTAACATGGGAAGAACAGAACTGGAGAGCAGAGGGAAAAGGGAGGAAGTAGAGGGGCTGAGGTCAGATAATTACTTAGAATGCCATCAGAAGGAGATTCATTTTTATGCCAGGAGCAGAGACTCTGCTGGTGACTTTAAGTTGGACATTATATTACTTGATTTACATTTTCAAATGAT
>NW_006399780.1:12341490-12369593 GCF_000299155.1 Elephantulus edwardii
TGGCTTCTCTACGCTCCAGTGCAATCTTCAGAGTTTCTTCTGACATCCATTTTGGTCTTTTCTTCCTCTTCTGTCTTTGTAATGACCGTTTACACTGCAGAAAGGCACATCAGGAGAGAGATGAGTGAGTCAATTGTGATAAGGTCAGATGGAAATGATGATGGTTTCAACTAGGGATGTTGGTGGTAAAGGAGATAAAGTGACATGAAGAAAGATGGGTAGCAGGATTAACAAGCACTGAGAAAAGAAGGAAACAGAAATGGCTTTTATATTATGAGGTGGGTGGAAAATCTATTGGGTAAAATAAGAAACAGATTTGAGGTGATGGTGTAGGAGGATAACATGGAGAACAATTCTGGATCTAAGGGGAATGGGAATGGATATACATTTGGCAATTATTAACATAGACACAATCTTTAAAGCCATGGACAGACACTCTCACTTGAGAAAAGTAAATATAGGGGGAAAGATGGGCCAGAAGTCTTGTGGGCCTCTAACATTTACAGTCAAGCCAAAGAGAAACGAGGAATGGAAATTAAGTAGTAGCAGCTCATGGAGGAGAAAAGCCGGCAATTGTGCAATCTCAAACATCTAAATGCGAAGGTTTATGAAGGAGGTCAAGGTTGGGAGACTGAAGAATGAAGCTGTTAAAGGAGTACAGGGTATGTCTTGCATTGGGTAACACTGAGGTTGTTGGTGAAACGGACGTGGTGGATGGCTGACATGGAATCAAAACTTTGGTTGCTGAAGAGTAAACTCGAAATGAGGCAAGATCGAAAGTCAGACTTACAGAATTGAAGTTATTTGAATGGAAAGGTTGAGCAAATAAAGCTGTTATATGACCTCTTTGAAACTGGGTCATCAGTCATCTAAGGGGCTCTGGCACTTTCAAGTTTTGTTTAGGGAAGATCATGGCTGTGGGGTCCAGTGGTGGGATTCCTAGCTCTCCAGAGGCTTGGGGTCTGTACAATGCTTCCCTCCTCTTCCCCTCTTCCTCAGCCCCTACTTACACTAACAGCTCAAGGGCATGGTCATGAGCCTTCCGTCTCAGTCAGTGATACTCCGTATGGCTGAGGAGTCACAGTCAACCGTCCCTATTCAGAAAACGTCCCTCTTGCCAGGAGGCGTTGGAACTGGGGACACTGACTCACAGAAAATTGTAAATACAGGATGTGGGATGTGTACAGAATGCTAGCGTTTCTCTGTTTTACAGCCAGGGGAAGAATTCTCTGGAAGCCATCAACTCTTTGGGTGGATCTGAGAGAGGATGTGGCTTAAGGAGTTTGGAGGAAATTTTTCCAGGTGATGTGAAAGATTATTTATTAGGACTGAGAGTGAAAATGAGGATGAAAGGACAGAGTTGTAATGAGATGGGGGATATTTATAAAAGGAAATGTTTATTCTTTCATTGGGTGGAAAGTAAAGTAATTGAACTCTATCATGTCTTCCAACTCTAACACTCCATGTTTGTAGACTCTGTTCCTAAATGAGGGAAAATATAGGCAAAATTTCCAAAAAGAAGTTGCTAATTCATTCACTCTATCAGTTTATATTGAAGACCTTCTAAATGGAAGAGACATTAAAAGTTATAAAGAAGTCAGAACTCCTTAAGGATTGAATTGAAAATTCTAAAATCCAAGTTTTTCTAGAAGACAAGTTTAAACTAAGTCATAGAGGACAGACACAGATGTTGTATCTATAGAATTAATTTTAGTCTCATATAACAAAGAAACAGGAACTCGGGTGGCCTATTGGCAAGAAGCTGCACTGCAATCCTAAAGGCACATGGTTCAAGACCACCAGCTAGCTGCTCAGTGGGAGAAGGATGGGCAATCCCCTTCTGTGAGAAACCCACCAGAAGGTCAGCTATGGGTGGGTTCTGACTCTACAGTACATAACAGCAACATAATAAAGGCATTCTTGGGTAGTGCAAATGGTTAGCACTCAGATCTTAACCTGAAAAGTTGTATATCTGAGTTCACACAGAAATTCCTTGATAGAAAGGTCTGACAATCTCTTCCAAAAAATCAGCCAGTGAAAATACGTGAAGATAACACACATGATGTCAGCAGACACATGGTTCTACTCTGACACAGTAGGGGGCACCATAAATTGGAATCAACTCGACAGCTTTGGTTTATAATTAAAGAGAACAGAACATCTTCTATGTAGGTAGGATCAATCATTCACTTCCTTTCATTGCTGCCAAAGTAAAACTGGCTCATAACTGACCTTCTGGTGGGTTTTTGGAGGCTGTAAATAACAAGGGAGGAGATGATTCATCTTTGACCGTTGGAGCTACTAGCCAATTCAGACTAGCAGAGGAACGTCACTGTGGGTTACATAGCCTACATGACCAGACCTCCCTCCAGGTAGGATGTTGTTGTTGTTGTTATTGTTGTTGTTGTTATTGTTATTGTTGTTGTTGTGTGCCATCAAGTCAGAACTAATCCATAGCTGACCCTCCAGCAGGTTTTCAGAGACAGTAATTGCATGAGAGGAGACTTCCCATCCTTCTCCTCCAGAGCAGCTGGTGGATTAAAACTGTGTGCATTTAGGATTACAATGTAGATTCTTATCACTAGGCCACCAAAGAATAATAAAAGTCTATCCAAGTAAGATGCTATTGTTACTATGTGCTACTGAGTAGCTTGCTACCCATAGCAACCATATGTACAACAGCCCTGAAACCTGCTCTATCTTGAGCCAACCTAATGTCTTCAACACTCCTATCCTATTATCTCAGTCACTGAATCAATCCATCTTATCAATGGTCTTCCTTTCTTGCACTGTCTCTCTACCCTTCCAAGCATGATGTCCCTTTCCAAGGACTGGTCACTCCTTACAACATTCCCAAAGTATATCAGACAAAGCTTCAATATCCTTGCCTCCAAGAAGCAGGCAAGCTCCCTCTTCAAGATGAACCTGTTTGTTTTCTTAGCAGTCCATAGTACACTCAACACTCTTCTCCAGCAACACAACTCAAAGGTATTGATTCTTTTTCTGTCATCCTTAGTCATTGTCCAGCTCTCTAGTATATAGCAAGCAACTGCAAAAACCATGGACTGGTTCAGGTACACCTTAGTTGCCAGACTGACATCATTGCTCTTCAGAACTCTGGTGAGATCCCTGACAGCAGACTTTCCCAATGCAATTTGTCTTTTGATTTTCTGACTGCTGATACCAAGAGTGCTGATTGTGGAACCAAGTGCTGCCAATTAGCCCAGTGGTGAGAATCATGGTTTTCTTCATGTTGAGCTTCAATCTATTTTGAAGGCTGCAGTCCTTGACCTTCTGCAGCAAATGCCTCTGGTCCTCCTCAGTTTCAGCAAGCAAGGTTGAATCACCTGCATAACCAGGTTGTTGATGAGTCTTCCTCTAATCTTGATTTACCACATTCTTCCTCATAGAGCCCAGCATCCTGGATTATTTGTTTTGCATATAAATTGAAAAGATGTGGAGATAGGCTGCATCCCTGATGTATACCTTTCCTAATTTTGAATCATGCAGTGTTTCTTTGCTCTGTTCTGACGACTGCCTCCTGGTCCAAGTATAGGTTTCATATAAGTACTATCAAGGGTTCTGGGATTCCCATTCTTCTCAGATCCACAGTTTGTTGTGATCCACACAGTCAAATGCCTTTGCACAGTCAATGAAACATAGATAAATATTCTTCTGGTACTCTCTGTTTCACCTAAAATTCATCTAACATTGGCTATAGTATATCTTGTAGGATAGACTTTTATTATTCTCTGGTGGCTTTGTGGTAAGAAGCTGTGCTGCAATCTCAAAGGCATGGTGTGATTCAAATTTACTAACTGCTCCATGGGAAAAGGATGGGCAATCTCCTCTGCAATGATTAACTACTTCTGAAAACCAACTGGAGGGCCAGCTATTTGTTAGTTCTGACTCAGTGGTACTCAACACACATAGCAGAATTCAAGAGGGACTTCTGGTGTGATGGCTGACTAGACCAGGAAATCAATCTCTCTCCAGCAGGAACACTGTATCTTGAAATTTGGGGAAAACTATTGAAAGAAAAATCAAACACAGATTGAGGGAGAAATCACCAGCTGACTAGACAGATGACTCAGATAATTCAGAAGGAATCCAAAACCGTGCATTAAATTTGAGCACTCTCTCAGGAGAGACTTGGGGATCCTGCAGTGACCTAGAACTTCAGCAGCAAAATACCAGCATGGAGCTTACATCAAGGTGGCAATAGGAATAACTTCTTTTATCCCTTATTCAACACTGCAAATCAGCAGAGAGATTGTGCATTATTAACAATAGCAAAGAGATGAAAACAACCCAAGTGACCATCAATGAACAAATGTAGAGAGCAACTATGGTGTATTAACACAATGGAGGACTAGGCAGCACTCAAAAACCTGGGAAGCACTGTACAATATAAATGAGTGTAGAGGACACTGTACTACTGAGTGAAATAAGTCAGTCACAAAAGGACAAATACCATGTAAGCCCACTTTTATGGAAAAAAAAAAGAGAAAGGTTAACATACAGAGAAAATAAATTTAATAGGGTTATCCAGGTGTAGGAGGGAAACTATGTCTATTTTTGCTTTATTGACTATGCAAAGGCATTTGACTGTGTGGATCCTAACAAATTATGGCTGATATTGAGAATGGGAATTCCACAACACTCAGTTGTGCTCATGTGTAACCTATACCCAGACTAAGGGCTTTTGTGTGAGCAAAGAAAGGGAATGAAGCATGGTTTAAAATTAGGAAAGATGTATCAGGGTTGTATTCTGTCTCCTATTTAATCTATATGCTGAGCAAATGACTTTAGAAGTTAGACTCTGTGAAGAAAAATGTGGCATAAAGTTTGGCTGAAGACTCATCAATAACCTTCATTATGCAGATAACACAACCTTGTTTGCTGAAAGTAAGGCGGATTTGGATTTAACCTGCTTCAGAAGGTTAAGCACTGCAGCCTTCAATATGGATTGCATCTCAACATCAAGAAAACAAAAATCCTTGACACTGGACCAAATCGCAACATCATGATGGATGGAGAAAGGATTGAGATTATCAACTACTTCATCTTATTTTTGGTCCATGATCAAGTGCAGATCAAACCATTGCAATTCATAAGATTTTCTTTGACTGCTTATTGGAAGAATATCACCAAACCTTTCTTCCTAGTCTACTTTTGTCTGGAAGCCTGCCTGAAACCTGCTCAAACTCACAGCAAATGCAGCCCTCCACCAAGAGATGGGTGGTGACTATACATGGAGTTTAACTGGGAATCATATTTGTGCTCCTGAATGGGAGACAAGAAACAAGAATTCTCCCACTCAGCTACCACTGCCTCGTCACCTTTTTAAAAGGAGAACTGGGTTTTGACTGGTTTCCAAGCCTCCCTCATTGGATTTTATTGTATTAGATCTCTGTGTTATGTTGAAAAGTATAGATACATGCCTCCATGTCTACGCTCAACATTCAATACAATCTCAAAGACGTTAGTGTCCCCAAAAGATTAAGAAACATTAATCTGTTTGTTGTTTATCAGATTGATAGTATGCCAGGAAACTAAGAACCAGTCCAGGGAAGAAAGAACCGAGGAAAGAGACCAGGCAAAACATTCCCAACTTGCTCACTCAGAGGACTCACCACCATGTAATTCCAAAGAATAGGCCTGATTCTCAAATGTACTATAACGCTCTTCAATTCAGTCAGATGTATAGCAAAGCCATTACCAACAGCAAACATTGTTGAAACAAAGCAGATGCATACACTTACATGCATAGATGATTGAGGGTGATTTCTGAGTATTTTTGCTGTGTTCTTAACTGAGGTAAGCTTGGCCTTTTAAAACAGAGCTGAGGGAAGAGTAATAACATGGCAACTCAGTCAGTTTTAAACAATTGTCATCTTAAAACTTTTTTTAACCAATGAACTTGACCTTTCTATTTTTATAAGACCTGAGTTTTGACAGGTCTTCACTTTTTTATATGCCATTAAGCATATAAAATAACTCAAAGTCAATTTAGCAGAGTTAATAAGGGATAATATTCCAGCCATTTAAAATACTGCTTATATGAAAAATACTAGAAAATTTTTCTTTTTAATAAAGCAGGAGATTTAGTAAGAAGGATATTCTGGGCCTTTGTGAAATTGTAATAACACTTTCTTTTTCAGAAACACAGTATTCATATTGAATGTTGTATTCTTCACCACACATGTAACCCAGGACTTAAATAAAATGTTATATTTTAACTTTACAACAATTTTTTAAAAAAATGTTCATTTCCAGGTCAATATGGATCAGCTTTCTTCAAATTTATAAAAGTACAGCCTCAAGCTCCAAAGCTGCACTGTAGAGATCATAGGTATTAGAAAGAGAAAAGATCTGTTTCTAGTGCATGCTTTCCGATTTCTGTCTCGCTCATTTTGTCATTCATGAGACATTACTGAACACCTATGCTCATAAAAATGACCAAACACTTGGAAATGAAGGGCAAGGAGCAGCATATCCTTCTAAAGTCACGCTGTGGTACGCTTCACACGCATGTCCAAGGAGTTCAAGAAATTCATTAAGAAGCTGGACCTGTGTTTGACTTTGCTACTTACTAATTGATTAGAGCCAGTGACACTGGAGTTACTCATGAATTTCAGCTGATTTGAGTAGCTACAGTTTTACTGTCCTGTGAAACCTCAATATTGTGTCTAACTTCACAGTTTCATCCCAACATTTTGTTTTAAGATTCTTGTAATTCCTGATTCTTTAAAATACTTCATGAGGGAGTTTTACCAGTGTATTTCCCCCTATTAATCATTAAATTAGTGATTCAATGAGTCCCTGGCACATCTTTCGGGGAGCTTTGGTGGTGCAGTCTGTAGCAAACTGTGCTGCTAACCAAAGGCTGTGCTTCTCCTTGGCTGGAACGCACAGGCAGTCCCTCAGGAGAAGGATGGGCAGTGTCGTCTGATTGTCATTTACAGATTCTGAAACCCATTAGAGGGTCACTGTGAGTCCCAATCAACTGACCAGCAGTGAGTTTGGGCTTTTTAAATTTTGACATGTTTATTCTAGCTTGGGTTGGTAATATTTTAAATTTTTTAAGAAGTCACACACTTACTCAGTATGGTGAACGGTATCAAGAAATAACAATCCTTGCCCTTTTAACTATGAGCACGGGGATTGTGATTAAAGTTGGAAGTAACCCCTGGTTGATGCAAGTGCTCAAATTACTATATGCTGGAATATTAACGCAACAATTATCAGCTTGAATCCACCCAGAGGTATCTTGGAAAAAAGGCCACTTCAGGAATATTAGCTATAGAAACCCCATAGGGCACAGTTCTACTCTCTACACACTCAGAGCCACCATACATGAGTCAGAACTGACTTCATACCATCTGGTGGTTGAGTTTATGGCTGAAAACACTAAGGACAGAAAGCATGAGTTAGGGAAATAAAAGTGACTAATGATTCACAGCTAAAAAGTTAGGTACATTTCCTTTTTCTTCCTCTCCTTTTCATTCTTACCATATCCTAAACCTTCTCCTCATCCTTCTAATTCTGCTCCCATTTAACTTTCCTCACTAACCCTTCCTTCGTGTCACTGTTTCCTTTATAAGAGAGGTAAGTGGAGGAGCTTTCCTAGAAGGAATTAGGCAGGACACAGATGTAACGGTTCAGGGGCTAAAATGCCTGTTGTGCTGTGGTTTGGTCTTGGAGCTCCTATTACAAGAAATACTCTAAGGTACCGGAGGATGAGTGAAGATACCAAGGCGAAAGGTGATCTACATTTATTTAGTTAGTTCTGTGGAATTGCCTATTCTCTTTAACAGACAATTTACAAACATCAATATTTATGTGGCATTTATACAGCTGGTACTAACACAGCCAACACCTCTGTCCGAGGCAGTCAATGATTATAAAGACACTGGTCTGAGCCTTCAGAGGAGAAAAGCAAATCACTTCCTGGAGCTGAAATGACTCTTCCAGGGCACAGGGGGCCCATTTAGAGCTAGGAAGAGGAGCTGTACTCAATGGTCCCTAGCAACCCTGCCAGGTTAATGCAGCTCCCCAAAGCGAGCAACTCCTGCCATCCCATCAATTCATTCAGGCTCATTATCTCTCTAATCAACCAAGATCCCAGAGCGCTGGCAACAGCCAAAGATGATCGTGTTCTCAGCCTGAAGATGAGCAGCCGGGAAAAATCAGCCTGTGATAGGACAGAATCGGAGTCCCTGCCTCTCAGGCTAAACTCAACGTTAGCACTGACGCTCAAGAAACACCATGTGGAAGGAACAGGCTCAGTCTGTGCCCTTCGCGTGACAACATCACCTAGGCTGTACTGTTTTGCTCCTTACTTCCCTCTCAGACTTCAAATAGGTGTTTAAGAGTGAGTTCTGCTCAGGAAGTAAAGTGCCATCTGATTAGTAGTCCCCAGACCAATTTTCCTTTGCTATGCATCCCTGACAATGAGGTGACACTGATGGTGGTAACTAGAGGGCAGTACACAGAACTGCTGGGTACCATCCAGTCGGAACCAAGCTGCAGCTGAGCCTCCAGCGGGTTTTCAGAGGCATTTAATCACACGGGAGGAGATTGCCCACGCTTCTCTCACGGAGCAGATTGTGGATTGGAGCCTCGGTCCTTTGGGTTGGCAGTGCAACTCTTTACCCCTAGGCCACCAGAGCTCCCTAACACACAGCAGGATAATAGGTAATAAGCATTTCCAAGTGAAGGCTAAGAAGGAATGAAATGCCTAGAAAGCAGAATGTCACATGGTTGGTTGAGCTTTGAACAATAACAACCAAAAAGCCACTTTCAAGAACTGATGTACACTGCATTGGATTGAATTTATGGGAGGTCCTTCCCCATGGCTCTCTCTTAGTGTGCCAAAACCACTGCCTGGGCTCCTTGCTCATAGGTTGCAGGCACTAAAGCGGGTTGCACAGTGGAGGGGCAGGGAGGAAAGAACTGCTGTTCTTTACCTGACTGCCTCCTATCCTCTCCCAAGGACACAGATCCGCAGCTTTACTTCTGGAAAGTCTGTTTCAGTAGAAGTTGTTGGTGCCCTGCTCTTATCTGTCATCCTTACTACTTCAGGGCACACTGGGGCCAGCACCTGTATTTCTCAGCCTGGGAAAGCAGGTCTCTCTGGCCTTGCAGCTCGCAAGGAGGCGGGAAGGGGGCGGAGTCTCCCTCCAAGGCATGCTGGGAGCTGCTTGACCTGCGCTCCCTCTACTCTGGACCGGATGACTGCGAGGTGCCTGCTCCACCCGTGCTTCCCAGAGGGAGTGAGCCTCTGGGCTTCACAGCAGTGGCTGGCCTCTTCAGAGATCCCTCCCTGGCAGCCGGCCTTCTTTTCTCTCCTTTCCCCACTTCCCACCGACTCTTTGGCCTCATGCACACATTCTTATCTCAGGGTCCACTTCTACTCACTTTCTCAGCTTCACACCTTTTTTGCAGTATCTCCAGGCTGGGTTAGCAGCCCAGTAGTTAACTGTTTACATTCCCTTCAGATTCTTTTCTACAAAGGAGCCCAAAGCTACTGGCCTGGCTTCCATTCCGACTCACAGCAACCGTCCATTGAGCTTCCAAGGCAATAAATCTTAACTAAAGCCTCATCCTTCTCCCTTGGATTAGCTGGTAGATTTGAACTGGTGACCTTTTGGTTAGTAACTCAACACCTAACCCATTGTGCCACCAGGGATCTTCTGCAGAAAGATGGGGGGTCAGGGGAAGAGGGAATAACTCAATTTTTTTTATCATCTCATCTCAGATAAAATAATGTATTATTCCAAGTGCATGGGATTATGTAAAGCTGCCTATTAAGGGAGATAAATTCTGAAATGAATTTTAACAAATAATATTTAGTGTAGAACTATAAGCATGCCTGGCTAGAGGGATTAGGGAATCCAGCTGTGTAAATCCAAAGCATTTTCTCTTCACACTCTACTACCCTGCTTCCCATAAAAGCAGAGAAGAGGCAGTGACTGTTCTGTGAGAGGGAAGTGGAGATGAGTAAGAGCAGAAGGAACTGAGACTAGAGAGACAAGATGGGGTACCTGCAGGGACTGACATGTAGGGATTGATAGGCAGCTGCCTTCTTCAAAGAAGAAGCAGCTGGGCTTTTGTTCAGGAAGGGAACTTCTGGGACTTTCTGATCTCGTGTTCCTCTTAAGAGGTGGCACTGTACTTTTAGGTGCAGTAGTAAAGTGCTTGGCTGCTAACCAGAAGATTGGTGATGGAGCTGACCAGTCTCACCAGGGAAAAAATGAGGTAGTGTGTGTCAGGAACAATTACAGCCTTGGGAACCTTGTGGGGCAGATCTACTCTGTCCTAACAGGTCCTTATGAGGCAAAATCAGCTTAACGGCAGTGGATTTTTACAAAAGCACCAGCACTCCCTCCTTTATCATTGGGAAAGAGAGGTCTCCAAGCCCTGCGTGGGATTCTTCACCTGTGTATCCTCTCCCTGGTCCAAGAGAGCTTCACCGTGGTGACAATAAAAAAGGGAACAACATGAGTCAGAAGGCCTTCTATGGAAATGGAAGGTGGCTGTAACTTAGCTTCTTAGTAATTAATATTAATATAATGTCTATCTCACCCTTTCCTACACCATCTATCTGCCAACGCTTATTTATCTCTTCTGCTCTTCCATTTCCTTCTTTATGACATTCTTTTATCTTTTTTCCATTGCTATTTCTTCTCTAATTTATAACAAATATTTTCTAGCTCCCTGTAGCTATCAATACTGTTGTTGTTATGTGGTACCCATCATTTTTGAAACCAAAGATCCCTTTAGAAGGGAGAAGAGCAAATTAAAAGGCTGAAGGTGCAGGACAAATTAATTCAGGTATTCCTAAATGATATTAAGTGTGCCAAAGAGTTGGAGCTCTGACAGCATAGTCTGCAGGGAGCTGCACTGCTAACCAAAGGCCATGCCTCTCTGGCATTTTGGGGTCCACTAGCTGTTCTGAGGGAGAAGATGGGCAATCTCCTCTCATGGGATTTACAGACTGAAAAATTCAGTGAGTTTGAGTTTTGAGAAAAATTCAGAACTTTTCAAAGGATCATTTATTTCCAAGAAAGATGTTCTTCATCCTAAGACTTCTGTTTTGAGAATTGTATGAACTTTAAGAATTGGGTGTGCCTCTGTCTTGGAAATGCTACACCATGCCCATAGTCATTAAACTGCAATACTCCTCTCTAGAACTCCCAGGCAGACCTTCTGAGCTTTCTGATAATTCTCTATGCAGGAAAGGCCATTCCTTCATGAGGCCCACACCATTCTTAAGCCCTCACTCTTATTCCGACTTTGGACTTGTTCCTCATTTGATTCATGTGGCCTAACACGGAAAGAAAGAAATTTCCAACCCGTGTCCTAACACAATCACAGTGATCAAGCCCTGTCACTTGTTATTTCTCACTGAGTCACAGTCCAATGTAAATTGGTGGTATTTGGGACTTGGGGAAATGGTGTCTCTGTTCCATGAAATCACTAAAAAATCCAGGGCTCCCTCATCTGCAGTCCAGCATCTTTTAGGGTCACAGAATCCTCCTCTGAGTCCTCTGCCTGTGGGCTGTAAGGCACAGGACATAGAGTGTTGGGGAGCACATGGGTGAGATATGCTTTGCTTCCTCATTGCAGGACCAGAATAAAGATATATGGTCATGGTGAATTGCTAGAGAGGAAGAAACAGATGTGCTTTTCTTTTTTTTTAAAGTGTTAAAAACCGGATCTGACTGGCACAGGAGGAGATTGCCCCTCCTTCTCCAGCAGAGCATCTGGTGGATTCAAACCGTGAACCTTCAAGATTGCAGCACAGCTTCTTGCCACTTGACCACCAGAGCTCCCTATGGGACATGTGCTTTTATTGAAAGCCAAAGAGGAAAATGGCAAGGGACTTGTCAAGCATTTTGTTTGGGAAAACTGACACCTTGGTCTTCAATAAATTATAAACTCTAAGGACCTTTAATTGAGCTCTGGTGGCTCAGGGGTAAGGAGCTACTTTGCCAATCTAAAGACACGCAATTCTAATCCACCAGCTGTTCTATGGGAGAATGATGGACAATCTCCTCCTGCATGATTCACAACCTCTGAAAACCTGCTAGAGGGGCAGTGATAGGCTGATTCCAATAGGAGGGGACATAACAACAAAAGCTTTTAAGGAGCCCTGGTGGTGCAATGGTTAAGTATGAGGCTGATCACCTCTTTGGAATAAAGGCCTGACACACTACTTGTCTAAAGATGACAGCCTAGGAAGCCCTATCAGGCAATTCTGTCACAGGGTGTTGCTGAGTCGAAATGGACTTGATGACATCTGCCAACAACAACAGTGACTTTTAAAGTTCATCTGTTCTCCCATTATCCCTTTAAGTCACAGTAAGGGAGGATAGAGTAGCTTTTGTTTTATAGACACAAATTTTGTTGCCTAAGTGTTTTCAGAAATCATTGATGCCAACAGGAACTAGAGCTCCAATCTCAGCTCCCAGCAGAATACTAACTGTACATCACATACACAAACTTCTAGCGTGACGCTGCCCTCATCCCAACTCCAGTGAACTGTAACAGGCACTGCCAGACTCCATTGGCTAATTCACACAGTGATTTGGTCAAAAGATGTGATCAGAGGAGGCTTTCACTAAACAAATCCCACTTTCCAGTAGAAGAAATTACTATACTTTCCCATTTGGAAGCACATTTTGTTAGACTTCCTTTTTATAGGAAGACTAAAAGCCCCACTGCTTCCAAAAATGTTTCTGTTGAGAGGGGTGGGAAGGCAAGGAAGCCCTCCTTTTAAACGGACAGAAGCTCATTATCTCTGAATTGCTTCAAGGACCACCAGGATTCGATTTCTTTGCACGCCTGTGTTGATTCAGAAAGATGTAGTCTCTGAAGCTACAAGACAGCCCATTTCCTCAGAGCCTGTAGGGCTCTTGGGAGCCTCTAACCAGTTGAACATCATTGGCTTGACCTATTTGGAATTTGAACCAGTGAAAATTGTGGATAGTCTTGAAGAAACAGGTGCTGCAATGAGGGGTCAGGGAGTACCAAGAAAAGAACCACTACAGATTTTTCAGAGTAAGTATGTTTAAGAACAAGGTTTCCAAGGGCCCTTGGAGGTGTTTTAACATTGGAGGACCCAAAATGGGGCGAGCTGTAGAGAAAAGGCAAGAGAGGAAGAGTAACCTCTAGAAAGGCAGTCAGATAGAGCAAGACTGAACTCAATCACAATCAGAGATCAGTAGAGGGAGGACAGAGGCAAAGACTGAACTTTCTGTGGGTCTGAATAGCAGCACTAGTTCATATGAGCTGATATCATTTTCTCACTTATAAAGCCAACAATCGCTGGTATCATGAGTCAGCCTGCAGGCTCCGCCCTTCACTTTCAGCCCAGAATTTATCCCCTCTCTCATCTCCCTCTGGAGACAAGCCCTGTGGTTTCTGATGACAATTGCGTAAGTCACCGCTCTCTGTACTTTCTAAATAGGAAGAGACAAGCAATGCATTTCTGAAACTTTTAGCCATTTGTTGTTGTTGAACTAAGCGGGCTGGCATATTAAGATGTGTGGCCACACAAAAATAAAGGGTAATGTTTAGTTACCTTAGAGCTGTGGTTCTCAAAGTATAGCTCATAGATCAAGAGCATCCGTTTGGGGAATTTATGAAACTTAGGAACATTCTCAACCTCTACTCTAGACCTCAACCATCAGATGCGCTGGGGGTAGCCCAGTAAGCCTGTTTTTAATGATGCCTTGTTGACTATGATGCTCACTAGAATTTGATAGTTTGTCTAAAGGTAGGGGGAGTCTATGAGGATTTTTTGTTATTTTAGTATGATTCAACAGCATCCCTTAAACGATATCGTTCACCTGTGCAATTTATTGAGGACTCTGCAGTGCATTTGGTTGAAATAACAGCTCTTGAAAGAGGATTTAGGGGAGCTCTGGTGACATAGTCTGTAAAGAGTTGCACTACGAATCTAAAGGATGCAGGTCTCTAGTGGTTCGAATCCACCAGTGGCTCCTCATGAGAAAGACAGGTGATCTCTTTCCATCAGGATTTTACAGCCTTAGAAATCCAATAAAAGGTCGCTATGAATCTGAATCAGAACCCACTTGACAGAAGTGAGTGTAAAAAGATAAGAATTCTATTCTTTGAAAATGAAGAAATTGAGATTCCGAAAAATTAAAATTAAAGTTCCCAAGTGGTGTAAACAATTTAATGCTTACCTTCCAACTGAAAGATTGAGGGGTTTAATTCACTCAGAGGCACCACAGAAGACAGGCCTGGCAGTCTTCCCCCCAAATCATCTTACCATGAGAGAATTCTGAGACATCAGAATGTTTTTGACTTTCCCCACCAAAACAAAAAGAAAATTGTGCTCAGCTTTGAAGAATTTTTAATCAAAGAGCACAGGAAAGCAGAAGGAACTGCAGATAGATCAGAATCTAAGAGATGCATATGGTAGGAAAATTGCTATTCCTACCCTTCCCCCATGGTCTTTGCAATCATTTTCTATGCATCAGAGAACTGGGCAATGACTAGGGATGATAGAAGAAGAATTGATGCCTTTGAGCTGTGGTATTTGGAGATTATTGAATATACGATGGACTGTTAAGAAAATGAACAGGTTTGACCTGGAGAGGGTTAAACCAAGATGCTCCTTGGAGTGAAGGATTCTGAAGCTTCATCTGGCATACTTTGAACATGTTCCAAGGAGGGACCAGTCCTTGGAGAGGGATGTCATGCTTGGATGGGTGGACAGCGCAGGGGAGGAAGACCATCAATGGGATAGATTGATTCAGTGACTGGGGTAATGAGGGTAGGTGTGTGGGAGACAATAAGGTTGGAACAGGATAGAGCAGGGTTTAAGGCTGTTGTACATAGGGTCGCTATGAGTTGCTGGTGACTCGACGGCACATAACAACAACAACATCAATAGCAACAAACCCTCCCAACGTAACATGAACCGCTGCCTGCTGTTTTAGGGTGCTGGACTTCCAAGGAGTCTGACTTCCTAACAACCCTTGCCTGTACAAAAAGACAGGACTCTAAGTTTCTGCCTTACAACAAATAAGGAAGACCTCCCAGAGCATCTATTTTATGATCTCATCACCTCCTCCACCTAGACACTGTCATACCTACAAACCCATTGCATATTGCCACTGAAGGCAAGCCCTGTGTGTCAAAGCCTGTTCTCATAGTCAATATACTACCTCCCTGCCTGTGCACCCATAACTCAAGCTTCTTAAACCAGCAGTATAGACTATAGACAAATAGAACAGACAAGTCAATTCCAGTCTATCTGCTCCTCTTTCAATCATTGCTGAGCATGGCTGACTAGGATTGCTGTGTGTTAAGAAGCTATACCCTCAACAAATCTATGGGGTGGGGTGCTGGGTGAGTGAGCTATGATATAGCAAGGACCTTTCTGGAGGTCCATTTGGATTGTGATACCCTTCCTCCACAAGGCCCCTGTCACTTGCAAGTTTCCTATGAATTACTACCGAAGGGCTCTGTAGTGGAGGCCCTGAAAACAATGGAATAAACCTCCTGAGAGTTCATTAGGGTGGGTTTGCCACCATTTCTAGTTAATATTAAAGATGCCTGATTGAGGCTACTATGTGCTAGGAAGCAGAATTCTTTTATTTTTTTTAATTTTATTATTTTTGTGTGAGTGAACCATCAAGTCAGATCTGACTAGTACAGGAGGAGATTGTCCCTCCTTCCCCAGCAGAGCATCTGGTGGGTTCGAACCGTGCGCCTCTGGGATTATAGTTGCAGCTCCTTGCCACTAGGCCACCAGAGCTTCCCTAGGAAGCAGAATTCCTGAGGTGAGGCTATACTATCAGAATCCTCTGCAAAATGGAAAACTACATGAAGATCTGACCACAGCATGATGCCATCTCTCTCACCTGGTGATTGCTGGTTGCCAGGTTGTTGCCAGGAAACTAGGGTGGCATAGATTGTAGTGAGTTGTGGAGCTAACCCCAAGTCTGTGCATCTCTGGATATTGAAATTCACCAGTGGTTCCAAGGGAGAAAAAGGAGAATTCTCTTCCCATTGTGATTTACAGTCTCAAAAACCCAATGGAGGGTCAGTATGAGTCAGGAGCAGCAATACAAGTGAGTGAGTGAGGTTGTTGTCAACTGCTACTGGAGATCCCTGTTCTGAAGTTTGATTCCACAGTCAGGGCTCTACCTGCCTCCCTGTGCACCCATAGGTCAGGCCTCTGAAGCCAACAGGATAAATGTCCCTGGGAATCAGCTTGGGTCTGTATGTACTGCTGTTCAGTTAGCACTGAGAACTACTAATCACACTGCTGGGTGCTAGGAAGCAGGCATCTTAAGTGGAAGCTACACTCATAGAAAGCATACTACGGAGTGGACTCTAACAACAACAATGCAGATGTCCCTAGTTATGCATTTGGAGTATGGCTATTCCTCCCCCAAATGATACCTGTTGGCTGATGGAGTGATATGAATAAACTCTACAGGAAAATGTCCCTTCAATGGAGTAAGAAACTACTTCCCCAAACACAGGGCCACTGGTACTCTGAAACTAATAAGATATACATTTTGAAAGTCCTTATAGGAAGTGTCAGTCCTTCTTTTTCTTAAAATAAACTCTGTTTTACTCCTGAAAGTTACATCAGATACAAGGCCACACAGAGCAAGGAAGGAAAAAAACTAGAGAATAACACTTAGTAACAAAGAGGCCCACTGGGTGTTTCCAAATAAAACTATGATTGAAGAAACAGAAAAAAGGGAGTAAAGAAACTCCTGGCAGACAGATTGTATATAGTACATGATACCTCCTCTGAGTGACAGTGCCCCCTGGTGGATAGTGTGTTCTCTGGTGTGTTTGAGAGAGTCAAAGCTAAAAATGAGACTGGAACGTTCAAATCCTAATTAAACCAGGGGAGAAGGAGCTATAACAGAGAAGGAAAGGGAACAGTAAGCAAAGAGCAAAGTAACCAAACAGTAACCAGAGTTTCTTACAAAAAGTAATACAGGAAAACCACCAAATACTGGGGAAACTGAGAAAATTAGCACCTCTAAAAATTCCAGTGATGCAACAAAAACACAAAACACACAAAGAAAATAGAGAAACAATATCCTATCTAAATCAGCTTGGCAAAGGAAGTAACTATGCATCTCTCCTACTCTCTCACTGTCTTGATTCAGAACTGATTAATAGCTGACCCTCCAACGGGTTTCCGAGGCTGTAAATCGCGAGGGAGAGAATTGCTTCGCTTTCTCCCACAGAGATGCAGTCCCACGGCCAGAGGGGTAGCACCTCTGGGTTAGCAGCGCAGCTGTCTCGGGTAGGAACTGACACCAGAGTTCCCTGAAAATACATCTAGAGATGATCAATCGATGAGAAAAAATTAGGATTGTATAATAAAGAGCATTAAACAAAGTTAAAGAACTGAGGGAAAACATAAAGCACTGAAAAATAAAAACAATGAAAGAACAAAATGAGGATCTTTAAAAGTGGTATTGCAACATAAAGAAATAATAACTGAAATGAGAAAGACAATGGAAGGATTTGTTGACAGATTTAATCAGGTAGAATGAAAAAATCAGCAAGTTAAAAAATAAAAGAGTAAAAATGAAGACACTAATGACCCACAAAAATGAAGACTTAAGAAGGCTGAGCGCAGTTTAATGGAATTATGGAGACACAAGAGCCTTCAATACATACCACTGGAATTCCAGAAGGAATTCCAAACATTAGCTGTCACTTTGCCATTCACTCACCCACTGTCAGTTGGAACTGACTTATAGCTGATTCTTCAGTGGATTTTCTGAAGCTACAAATCACACAGAGGAAGTTGCCCATCATCTTCTGTGGACTACACCTCCAGAGCTCAAATGAAGTAATTTCATTCCCAGTAAGACGGCTAAGATCAAAATGAAACAGAAAAGCAAATGTTCATGAGTCTGTGGGGAAATTAAACTCTTACCAGTTTCTCATAGGAATGTAAAATGCAACAGCCATTGTGGAAAACAAGTTAATGCTTCTTAAAAAAGCATACCCTACGGCTCAATAATTCCATTCCTAAGTATATGGCTAAAAGACTTTAAAACAGAGACTCAAAAAGAAAGGTGTACACCAATAGGAGCTCTAGAGGCCTAATAAGTAAAGATTTGTGCTGTCAGTCCAAAGGCAGGCAGTTCAAATTCACCAGCTACTCCACAAGAGAAAAATGGGAAAT
The DNA here is from genome assembly GCF_000299155.1 of Elephantulus edwardii. Lineage (NCBI taxonomy): Eukaryota > Metazoa > Chordata > Mammalia > Macroscelidea > Macroscelididae > Elephantulus > Elephantulus edwardii. The sequence goes on from NW_006399780.1 coordinate 12,359,702, forward strand.
ATCCTCCTGTGTGATGTAAAGTCTCTGAAAACCTGAAGGGTTGGCTATGAGTCAGTTTCTGTTTGAAGGCACATAATAGAATAATAATGTTCACTACAGCACCATTCACAGCATCTAAAAATTGAAAACAACCTAAATGCTCCTCAATAGATGGATAAAAAATCAAATGGAGCACACTTGCAGTGAAATACTACTTAGAAAGCAGAAAAACAAAGTTTTGATACATGCTACACTATGGACAACATTGTCCATAAAACATATAAGACGACAAGAAATGGCAAATATATATAAAACAAAGTTTATCGGTAGTAACTGGGCCAAGATAATGAGGAGAAAGAATGATTTTTTAAAAAATTACATCAATTAAAGGCAACTTTTCACAATTTATTATTGTAATTGCGACCAGTAAATTGTATATGGATAAAGAGTTGATAACCAACTCATAGCTGACCGTCCAGCTGATTTTCAGAGGCTGTAAATCACCTAATAGGAGATTGTCCATCCATCTCTCATGTAGCAGCTGCTGAATTTTAATTGCTCACCTCGGGTTTGACATCTCAACTCCTTACTCACTAGGCTATCAACGTAAGAAGTTGCAATGTCAAAGCAAATGTGAGTGGTTTGAACCCATCAGCTGCTCTGGGGGAGAAATATGGACAATCCCTGCCCCTGTGATTTGCAGCTTCTGAAAACCCACCAGAAGGTCATCGTCATCGATGAGTCAATTCTTACTTGATGGTAATGAGGAAGAGGTGAATTAGCACAGGTTGTGAGATAAACACATTTTCAGCAATGACCAGGAGTGGGGGGAGGGGGGGAGAATAACTACTAACTCTGCTTATATACTATCAAATACCTCACGTGGTTTGGTTCTGTGGTGTAGAGGTGTAGGGTCATTGTTTCATGATACATCCTAGTCAATTGACCTTGAACAATGTTTAGTGCTTCTGTTCTTCCTCTTAGTGGTCTAGTTAGTTATGCAGTATCTGAACTCTCGAAAAGCTTGCAGTCAATCATCCAACATACAACAGGTTCACCTGGAACAACTGAAGAAGAACGGGAGTCAAGAATAAGAAGAGAATGTGAAATATGTTACTAATTGCCTACATGAACAACTGACTCCTTTATCAGGAGATGAAAAGAATTTGATGATGCTTGGTTACCATTACCAACTTTCGTGATGAAAAATTCCTTGCCAGAAGAATTCTGATCAAAAGTGGAGATATACAAAACAGAATTTCAGATCTCACAGATTTTGTGGAGCTATAAACCCTTGAAACTAATGCACTGAGATAATCTTTATATGTTAAAATAAAAAACAACCATGAACTCTTTTTAAAACCGAATGATCACTTAACCTAATGTAAAAAATGTCTGCCTTGAGCATTTAGATAGGAATCTTAGGGGGAAATGAGTTTATATTAATAAGGAGGAACAACTCAAAAAAGGAGAGTAAGAATGGTTACACAACTGCAAGAGTATAGTCAATGTCACTAAATTAGACATGTAGAAACTGTTGAATTAGTGTATGTTTTACTTTCTCAGTGATAAAATTCAGAGGAAGAAATTAAAGCCCACAGTAATATTTAATACACATGCAGTTGCCACGAGTTGGTATCAACTTGATTTATTCCCCTACGCTGCACACCGCCCCCCCCCCAACTAAAATCTTTCTGGAAGTTTTTAAAGAAGAATTGATACCTTTGAATTGTGTTATTAGAGAAGAGCACTGATTATCCCATGGATTGCCAAAAAAAAACCTCAAACAGATATGTCTCGGGAAAAGTGCAGCCAAAGTGCTCCTTAAAGGCAAGGAAGGTGACGCTTCATCTCACATATTGTTGCTAGGAGATAGTATTTCTGGGAAAGGAATATCACACTTGGAAAAGTGGAAGGTCTGTAAAAGAGAGGGGAAAAACCCAAATAAGGTGGATTGACATCGTGACTGCAGCAATGTGTTCAAGTGTATCAGAGATGAAGAGGATGGCACAGGATTGGACAAGATTCAGGTCTGTCATACTTGACTCAACAGCACCTAAAAATGACAATAGTAAATATCAAGGTAAGATTCAGTGAGCAAAATCTTTGACAGCTCAGTCTAAAGCAAGAGTCAATTATCAATGTCTTTCAAGTAGAGAAACCTGAAATATTTACAAATATAGTATAGATACAGTATAATATTTAATCTGTTTTCAAGTTGCCCCTTGCAAATTCTTTCATCATCCAGAGCTCTGGCCTTCTGTTGGGAATATTACTTTGAATCTCTGAAGTGTTCCATTTCTAAGGTATCAATATCTTTATTCGTTCCCCCCCCCAAATAAAAAGACCCCAGGCATTAGAAAGAACACATCTTTCTGGGTACATATTGTTTAGCTGTCTATTTGGAAGCTCAGTGTTCTGTCCAGCTCATCCTATTGCTTCCATGAAGTTTCTAACAGAACCACTTCAAGGGTACAGCATAAGGCACATGAATGCCAACTGCGTCACATTATTCAACATCAAACATTTATGTCATTTTTTTTTAATCTGGCAGAGAAAAAAGCCCAGTCATGCTTTTAAGGCATGGAACCCTTGAGATCAAATCAAACAGATATTTCTTTCTTCCTTTTTCCTCAAGAAAGTACTTTCTAAAAGAGCTATTGTCTCCATAAAATGGATTAGCATGACTTTGGTGTTAAACTCTCTTTGCCAAAAAAAGTACCTTTTAATTAGGGAAAGAGCAAGTATGTTGAAGGGAAAGGAGAAAAAAATTAACAACAGGTTAAGGATGAAGTCCAAAGTGATGCCATTAAAGCAAAAGGAAATGAGTTTTCTTTCTTTTTTTAGTGTATTACTTTTTTGAGTGAAAACTTACAGATCATTAATTTTTCTTTAATTCATACACTTTTTGTTTCATAGCAGTATTTATAATTATTTAATATAACTAATTTACTACAGTGTCTAATTAACCCTTTATTATATATTGCGTTGATTTATTTAGCTCATGATTTTGGGTTTGGCTGGGGTTGACTGATCCATACTGGGTTGGTATAAAAAGGGCATCTTCTAGCCATGGATTTAGCTGGACTGGCTGGGTGTGGTTTCTTTCACTGACGTTTTCAGCTCAAATTTGTTCATCATGGGTTCATTTTGTAATTGCTCTAAGAGGACAGCAGTGGTCTAAGGGGAGCCCCTCTCATGGCCAGATAGACACACAAGACGAAGTGACAAGGTCTCTGAAGACCTGTGTTCAGAATTGGCACACTATCACTCTGCCTCATTTTGTTGACCAAAGCAAGTCACAGCCACGGGATTATATAATTATACACAGTCTGACCTTTTAGGGGAAGGAACTGCAAAGTCACATGGCAAAAATCTAGATGCAGAAGAACTGAGACCAGTAATGCTATCAGCCAAATGTAGATACAGGAAAGTAGCCAAAGAAATTTCTCCTCTAAAAGAGGCCATGGTGTGCTGGTGACCTTGCTCTTAGGTCCTTAGGTTTACTCTGCAGTGGAATAATATTACCATCATCATCATCATCAAAAATAGACTCAAAATAGGACTCTCCTGGAATCTAGCAGTAGAATGTAAAAGTAAGAGTTCTGATTCAAGTTCCTTCAAGTATGTTCCCTCGAATAATTAACATGCCCAACCTCACAACAGTGTCTGAGACAGAGGGGCTCATGATTTACCTGCTCAGGTAGAAATTAGCACTTTGTCTCCCTCAATCTTTACATGGAAACCTGAGAGGCTTCACTCAATAGCAAACACCATTTTCTGAGACTTGCTAACAGAAAACCTTGCTCTTCCTTAACTACAAGAGAAAAACAAGTCTTTCAATCTGAGAGAGTGATACCTTCCCTGCAAGGGTAATAAAAGTCAGACACTGTTTTTATTTCACTGCTCTCCCAGAAGCTGGAGTGAGCTCAAAAGCAAATAGCAAGGTCCCCTCCAGCTGCTGGCCCTGGAAACCAGGGATGGTGCCAGGTAATTGCAGCAACTTTCCTTCAAGCTCATCTGACTGTCACAGGGCAGGTTCTAACAAACACTGACATCCTGGAATAAAGCCTTGGTGAGGTTTGAGCCACAATCACACTCTTAAGCTCTCATGAACACTATCAGGCCACACAGTGGCCAAGAATAGACAAGCCTGAATAGGAAGACTGGGACTCCCCATTCTACCCACCAGGCATTTCTGGTAAGCCGGAAGTTTTAGAGGCAGAGCAGAGAGAAACCAGGTAATCCCCTACTTAGATGCTCAGTTTCTGAATGACTTATACTGGGCTTATTTCCCTGAAAGTCTTCCCTAGAGTTCATTTTCTTTCTAATTAAGAGAGATGCCAAGGATTAGAGCAGGACTTGGGAAAGCTGGGCACTGAGATGCAGCAGCTGTCATTGTTGGTGGTAACCAAGATGACCTACAACTTATGCTAACCCCACACTCCAGGGAACGAAATACTTCCCAATCCTCTGCCTGCCTTGTGATGGATTTGTTGGGTCGCAGATGAAACCATTTTGATCTATGAGATTTTTATTAGCTAAGTTCGGTAATCAGAGAACCAGGTCTGTCGTTCCAGTCTTTCTTAGTCTGGAAGCTCCCCTGAATGCTATGTAGCTTCGTGACATCTCATAAGTCTCCACAGACAGATGGGTGGTGGCTGTACTTGAAGTATATCAGCTTGGAATTGAATCCAAGTCTTCTGTCTGAAAGACAAGAATTCTATCACAACCAGTCATCCCGGAGGCAGAGTTTATATGAAAGAAGTGGTAGAAATCAGTGGTGACATCAGAAAATAGTACCAGAGAGGTCTCTGTATTGGCCTGAAAAGGCTGATAAGAAAACTTATTAAATGCATTTAGAGTTCTCATTCAGTATTATGGAAATAAAAAACAACATGCAAGGCTCACTTTGGACTCCCCACTTCCTGGCTGCATTTTCCATTTCTTGTAAGTGCCCTCACAAAACCTCTTCATGTGCACAAATAGTAGTCTAGGCTTCTCTCCTTTCGGTATACTGTGAACTTGTAGCATTTCCTCAAAACCCTAGTTTTCTAGTATTCTTCATCAATCTAATCTTTATTTAAAGTTGGGAGTTAGCAGGAGAATGATAATATCAGCAAAGTACATGCTGCAACATTATATGTAGTGTATATTACTAACATAAAATGTCCAAAACAGCAAAAAGAAATTGGACAATCACACATGTGATTCGTCATAACTCAATGATGCATGGTCATCCAGACCAGGGAGAGAACATCATAGCCATGAGTTGGAGGATCTGTTACGGCAGAGAGAGAAAGAGTTGCTAAATGAGAGAGACAAGCAAACATTTCACCAGCCTCTCAGGTTCACCTTGGCCCAGATGGCGCATGTTCAATGAAGAAGCACTTGGCCTGACTCATCTTGGTTATATAAAATATGCCATGTTCAAGATCTTGCTGACTGCATCCTTCTGGTGACTTTTCATATGTTCCACTTACTCCTATATGCCTAGTAAATTGCTAGTTAGAACTTCAGGTTAGATTAGAAGCTGGGTCAATTCTTCTCACAAGAATTCCTCACAGGTGATGCAGTGTGCTTTATTTCATGCTGCATCTCACTAAGAGGTACATCCTGTTTGGTTACCCTTTTCCTAAGGATGCTAATATTGATCAATAGACTCAATACTATCAGCCCACTTCATAAAATAGATAATCCACTAATCTTCCACCTGTTTAGTTGCTATTGGTGATTGTTGCCTGGAGCCACTAGCTCATGGAATATGATGCCTCTCTGCTCAACAGACCTCAGTCTAGAACCATAGTCAGTTGCATCCACCTGACCCTCTGCCGCAGTGTGGCCCAGGTCTTTGGGTGCCTGTGAGTGAAGACTGAGGAGGGAGGCAACCAAATGAACAAAAAACCCAGAGTGCCACCAAGTGGTAGGAGTACTTTCATGATGGGCAACACTGTTTTCTAATTGTTAATCACTATAGATCTCGAACTCGTTGCTGTTGTTAGGTGTCATTGAGTCAACGATCACTCATAGTGACCCTGTTAAGAACAGATCTGAACCCTGCCCTATCTTGCACCATTCTCATGCCACCTGATGTACTTGATCCCCAGTGTTACAGTCACTGCATCGATCCACCTCACTGAGGACCTTCCCTCCTCAGTGGACCCACCACCTTTCCAAACTTGATCTCCTCTTCCAAGGATTGGCCCCTCATAACAACATGCCCAAGGCGTGTGAGATGAAGTGTCACTAATTTTTCTTCTAAGAGACACCCTGGATATATCTACTCCCAGATATATTTGCTTGTTCTCTTGGCAGGCCATGAGATAGCTGTACTCTTCTCCAATACCACGCAGCTCAAAGGCATCAATTCTTCTATCTTCCTTACACATTGTCCAACTTTCAGTATATAGCAAGTAATTGAAAAATCTTGTTTGGATCTAATTTCTTCCACAAGCTGTCATTAACAGGACACAAGTCTACTTTAGGGACTTCTTCTTATCCTCTGTTCCACCCAACTATAGGTGTGGCTTCCATAGCAGATATCTCATGTGGGTTGCATTGACTGGTGAATTTATTAAAACATGACAGAAGCCAGAGGAGACCTGCACCAAGGTAGCTGGTCCTGTTGCTCTTGTTCTTGATCCTGAGTTATAGGAGCAATTTACACATTTCCTTAAGATGGTCTGCTGGGTAATTTGAATGAACTTCATGGACTGGCTCCCTGCTTTCTGACCTTAGCTGGGCATTTTCAGTAGAAAGATAGTTCTGGACATGATGCCTTGTCATAAAATCCAAATGTTTGTGTTTACTTTGTTACATCTGCTGGTCTCAATAAAAACTGTGGACTTTCTTTTTCTGTAAAGTTGGGCTAAGTGATAATCTGGTAAAAATATCTGACTAGCTTAAAGACCAAATCTGAGTAGCTTAAAAACAAACAAGTAGGCAAAAGCATTGCCAAAAAATCCATTCTAATGCAGAGTGACCTTACAACATAGATTTGAGTTCTTCCCCACCCCCTCACACACACCAGTATGTACTTGAACATGGGGTTGTCATTAACAGATGGTTAATTTATCCCAACTTACTAAGATCCTGTATCTAATTCCTCCTACTTATTTCCTCTAATTTCTGCATCATCCCTTGTGCTCTGACTATAGTTATGAATCAATGCCTTTGAGTTATGGTGCTGGAGAAGAGTATTGAGCATACCATGGACTACCAAGAGAATATATTAGTCTGTGCTGAAGAGGGTGGAATCAAGTTGTTCCATGGAGGCAAGGATTTTGAAGCGCCATCTCACATCCTTTGGGCATGTTGCCAGGAGGGACCAGTCCTTGGAGAGGGACATCATGCTTGGGAGAGTGGAGGGAAAGGACAGTGAGGAAGACCTTGTATGAGATGACTAATGCAGTAACTGGTATAATAGGGCAAGGGAGTCAGAAACAACAAGATTGGATCAGTATAGTGCACGGATCAAAGCTATTGTGTACATGAGTCACAGACAACTCAGTGTCACACAACAATGAGAACTCTGGGGCCTAATAGGAAGGAGGTGCATTGTCAACCCAAAGACAGGCAATTCTAGTCCACACGTTGCTCCTTAGAAGAAAGATGGACCATCTACTCTGTGTGATTTACTGCCTCAGAAAACTTACTGGAGGGTCAGCTATGAGTCAGTTCTGACTTGAAGATATGTAAAACAATGACAAGAGGTTCGGGTCACAAAGGGCCTTGTACCCTTACAGAAATTTTGGCTTCTATTTTAATTGTTGTGAGAAACCATAGAGCATTTTGAGCAGGAGAGTTTCCTCACTTACATTTTATTCTTAAAAGTTCAGTCTGACTTCTTGGAAGAAAATAAATTACAGGAAGATAGGGTCAGGATTAAAAAGAACTTAACTATAGGAGCCTACGGCATGAGTTAAGATGAAAGATGGGTATAGTGACTTCAATTATGGTAGGAAATGGCTGGATTCAGGACATAGTTTGAAGGAAGAATTTAACAGATAATCTATTCTCAGCTATGACTGGCAATTCTTTTTTTTTATGATAGATTCTCAGTTTATTTACTAATTAAGTTTCTGGACATTTCAGGATGTGCTACATAATGTCCATTTGAGTAACATCTGAACACATCCACATCCACAGTCTCATGAAGTTTGGTGGTTTTCTTTTCATTATTATTAAATTTTATTAGTTTTAGTGAACATTTACAGAGATTTTGGGTTTTCATTCATTCATTGTTGCACTGTTTTCTCCACCCTCCTCCCCAGTTCGTTCTTCTCCCCTCCCCCCACGAATGTCTGTTTTAATTGTCCAATTGCCACAGTGCTTGTCAAAGCCAGTTCTGATTAATCTCCTTACTGGCAATTCTTGAGCGCAGCATTTTGACTCAGCACATTCAGAGCATACTTAGAAAGATTGTGGTGGTAATAAAAAGATCAAAATAGAGCAACCTGTGTTTGAATTTCAGTTCCACTGCTTGTCAGTTATATTATCTTGGTTAAGTTCCCTAAATTCAAGAACCTATAGACTAGGAATAATGATAGCTAGCTCACAGCACTGCTTCAGGATAAGATGTAATATATGCAAAGTGTTATTACTGCTTTCAATACCCGTGATGTATGTAGTGCTCACTTGAATTCTCTGCCTCTAGAGCTTAGTGGGAAACATCTATCCCACTTTCTGCACATCTACCATATGGTAGGACCCTATATAATTGTATGGATCTGAAGACATGAGTCTTGTCACACCAACTTCAGCACCAGAGACTCTTTGGGACATATGTGTCACATTAATTATATGAAAATCCTATTACCTTTATTTTCTTATTAAATTCAAAATAGTTTTTATTACTGAAGACATGTGGTTTTACCAAAAATTCAAAGCCGACAACCATTTGATCTTGAAAGAGTTGAGCTACTTTGTGCTATAGAAGTATTTGAAGGATCTGCATTTTGAAGGTTCATACTATGGTGGGGTTTAGACTTCTTCTGATTGATATTTAAATGTCACTTGGGATACTTAATCATGAGAGATCCTGTGGCTTTAGTGGGTAGTAAGTTGCACTGCTAAGCCAAAGTTGGAATTCACCAGCTGTTCCACCGAAGAAAGATAAGCCATCTCTTTCCATGTGATTGACCTCTGAAAAGCCACTGGAGGGTCAGCTCTGAGTCCATTCAGACTTGACTGCAATGAGTTGAGTGAATCAGGAATCCACTTTACAAAAACATCCATTCTCATGATCCAAAGTATGTACTGAATATGATTTTTTAAAATGAGCTTAAAAGACATTAGAACTAACTGTTCACTGATCGTATTAGTGGTGTTAAAGGTACATTGACAGACTAGAAATCTTCCATATAGATGAGGATAAAAATAAGATGACAGCTTGGTTGCCTAACACTCTTTGGAATAGTGCCCTAGATGTAGAATTTTTTTTCATTTCTGCCATTTAACGCAGAATTCTGTTGCCTGATCTGATTAGAGGTGAGCTGGTCCTGCCCCCGGGATATCGCCACACCTGCCTTCGAGCATTAAACAAGGACTTGCTCCAGATCTCAGAGGACAGGGAAGCCTAGCTGTTCCTGAACTTGCACTAAAAGCTTGTGTGACTGCTTTTGAACCTGTTTGCTAATGAAAACTATTTCAGAAATCACTCTGAAAGTTGTTTTTGTTATAACTTCCCATCCTGAGCAAAGGATAAGAGTTGGGGGAAATTTTTAAAATCTTATCACTCTTTATAGTCATGGCATCCACTTCCGAAATAGCTTGCCTCCAGAAACTCTGTTATGTAAGCGTTTAGATCTTTCATTCATAGGGTCACTATGAGTTGTTTATGACTCGACAGCACTTAACAACAACATATATATATATAGAGAGAGAGAGAGCGAGAGAGAGAGAGAATAAATAC
>NW_006399780.1:12370377-12409354 GCF_000299155.1 Elephantulus edwardii
CTGAAGGTATGAGGTTCGAGGCCACCAGCTGCTCTGTGGGAGAAGGATAGGCCATCTCCTCCCATGCCATTAACTGCCTCTGAAAACTCCCCAGAGGGTCAGCTGTGGGTCAGCTCCAACTCAGTGGTACACAACAACAGGAAGGCTCTCTATTCAGCAAAGACTAACTCAAAATAACAACAATGAAAATGTGTCCTGACCTTATTAATGACCAAGTTGGGTCAAACAGTTGTCAAATAGAATGTGCTGCCTGGTGCCTGGCATAGATAAGGTATTCATGAAATAAATAATACTCTGCTTCTCTAGTGAGAAACCTAGGTTTCAGATCATTAAATGACCTGGCAATCTATTTCTGAAAGTCGACTAGTCAATCCCTATATTTTACATCAGGTGTAGGGATAGAATGGTGGAAGATGAAGCCCCTAAGTTGAAGGATTCAAAATGCACAAAGGCTGTAATAGCAACAACCGTGAAGATGGGGGAGGATCAGGCAGTGTTTCGTTCTGTCGTGCATGTGCTCACCATGAGTGGGCACTAGTTGGATGGCAATGAACAACTACCTTCCTGTAAATAAGTGTGGCACAAATTGGGAGCTCTGGTGGTCTAGTGCGGAAGGAGTGGTGCTACCAACTCAAAGACTCACTGTTCAAATCCATCAGCTGTTTCATGGAATAGAAATAGTGGCAAGAAGCTGCACTGCAATCTCTATGGCATGCGGTTCAAGTCCAACAGCTGCTCCGTGGGAGAAGGATGGGTAATCTCCTCCCATGTAATTAACTGCCTCTGAAAACACACCAGAGGGTCAGCTATATGTTGGTTCCAACTCTACAGGACAGAAGAATACCTTCCTTGTCTTTGATTTCTTGTCTCTAAATACCCATTGGGGGTGGGGGTCAGCTCTGACTCAGCAGTACACAACAATTTCATGCAAAAAGGAAAGGGATGAGAGAATGAAAAGATAGTTGGGAACTCTAAGAGGAAAGGTATATCTAGGTGTATGGAGAAGTGTGTGTGGACGAGCATGTGAGTGTCTGTGACAATGTACGTGTTTATCATTATGTTTATGAATGTGAGTGTATGTGCATTAGTATGTGAATGTGTGTGAGAATTTGCATGAGTGTACATGAGCATGAATGTGAGTATGGGGGTGAGTATGGGGGTACATGTGTGTGCATGAGTGTATGTAAGCATGTATTAATGAGTGCCTATGGCTGTGTGTGATTGAGAGTATGTGTGTGAGTATGCGTATGTGCATGTGTGATCACGAGTGTGTAAAGGTATGTGAGCGTATCACTACTTAGGCTAGGCTAGGGGTGTCTCTAATGAGAACATTCACTTCAAGAAGCAGGTGTGTGGGTACATCCTAAAGTGAACACTGCTGCCATCCTTTCAGTTATCTGACAGGCTTCTAAAGGGATTGTTGTTGTTATGTGCCATCGAGTTGCCTGCAACCATAGCGGCCCTATGTACAACATCTCTGCAACCTGCATTCTCCTGAGCCAGTCTCACTGATTCCAACACACCTGCCTCCATTGTGCTAGTTACTGTATCAATTCAACTCATCCAGAGTCTTCCTCTCCTGCACTGTCCCTGCACCCCTCTGAGCATGATGACCTTCTCCAAGGATTGGTCCCTTCTGGTCACATGCCCAAAGTATATGGAAAAGAATTTCAAAATCCTAGCCTTGGTTTCACCTTCTTGGTTTCACCCTCTCAAAGACAGACTAATTTGTTTTCTTGATGGTCCATGGTATGTTCAAGACTTCTTCTCCAGCACCACAACCCAAAGGCATCAATTCTTCACCTGTCATCTTTAGTCATTGCCCAGCTCTCAGAAGAGAGTAATCGTGAAAACCATGGCCTAGATTAGGCACACCTTAGTCTCTAGACTGACATCATTGCTTCTCAGTGGTGGAAATGTCCCTGACAGCAGATTTACCTAATCCAAATTCGACTGCTGGTGCCAAGAATGTTAATTGTGGAGCTCAGCAAGCTGTTAACTGTTAACAACCTCAATCTCTTCTCCATCCATTATGGTGCTGCCAATTGGCCAAATGGTAAGAATCTTTGTCTTCTTGACATTATACTCTTCATTTGGGCCCTTTTATGCCAAACATTCAACTTTTCTATACATAATAAAAATAAGATCTTGGCATCTGCAATGAGATTTACCTTGTGTATTGCCACACAGTCCTTGGAGGTGAAGAGAATGAGGTGCGATTTCTCTGACTTCACTGCCTTGTTTCCTCTCTGGTGCACTGGGGGAGTAGGAGGAGGTGCTGGTGGAGGAGTTCATGACAGGCTGAGGCAGGGATGTCAGGAGGTGGACTGTAAAACCATCGATGGAGTTCTGGGGCAGACAAGAGAAACCTAGAAGTCATTTTGAAACTTTTGACAAATGCCAATTATAATTGTCAAGAGTTTTAGCTGCATGTTGTTGTGAGAGAGGGAACATCCCCTCCGCTCTCAAATACAAAACATTCTTTTTAAAAGAGCAGATGTGTAACCAAGGTTGCACCTAACCCATTTAACTGTCATTTCCTGAGAACTTCTAAGGCTTTCTCCTTTTAAGTTAGAGATGACAGCATCCTGCTCTCAGTAAAATCGGATTCACTTTAGGTTCTTGTTATCAAGCTGGGTTATTTCTACCCAGGTGTCTAAAAGACTCTGAGGGGCATTTTAAATTAGCACATTCTCATTGGCAGTTACTTAACTTTCTCATTGTCCCGTTTTAATAGTAGCCTTTCTTGCTTTATGGAACGCTGAGTCCCTTCTGTACTCCCCAAAAGGTCAGTTGTTCTAAGGGAGAAAGTTGTGGCAGTCTGCTTCCATGAGGCTTTACAACCTTGGAAACTCTATGGGGCAATTCTGCTCTGTCCTACAAGATCTTTATGAGTCACAATTGACTCAATGGCAGTAGGTTGGTAGGTTTCTAGTGTTTCCATTTCCATTCCAGTCTTATTTATTGAATTTGGTGAAATGATCTGAAAAGGATCTTTAACCTCACTCACGTAGTTTTGTGGAAAAAAACATTTCCCCCCCTTCTAGGCTTATTTCGTTTCTCTAATGTCATCAGAGAAAACCCTTCTGGTTTTGAAAGTACGCCTTCAAAGCGTTGATCCTGCGGCTGATAGTTCAGTCACAAGATAGGAGGCTCGTTTTGGGTCTATTTGCAGTAGCAGTTTGTGCCAGCTTGGCAAAAGCTCAGGCCTGGGCATCCGAGCACAGCTCGAGCTTTTGTTTTAATGATCCGTGTGCCCTCGGGAAGGTCGGGTTCATTCCAGATGCCTCGTAAGTCTCATCTGAAGCAAGCAGGAGATAGGCAAGGTGATGGCCTGAGGTTCCCTGCAGCTGTGAAGCTTTTTAAAAATACTCAATTAGCACCTACCAAAGTACACAGAGGGAGTTTCAAGGCTAGCCCAAAGCCTATCACTCTCTGGAGGTTTAAACCCACCAGCTCCTCCTGAGGAGAGAGATGGACAGTCTCCTGGGCAATTTACAGCCTTAGAAACCCAGTGCAGTGAAAGGACAAATACTGCGTGGTACCACTGTTGTAGAATGGGACTGACATCAGGGTTGGGGTAAGACTGAGAAAAACTGAATAAATTATGTATACTGCATTGAAATAGATGAGGGAGAAAATTAAAGCAATATATGATAGGGATATTATGGTTATCACAAGAGTCCAGAATTAAGGTTGCATAGTAGAGTGTACTCAGGGCAGTGGAAGGGGTGCAGGGAGATTGTATACCAAAGAAGGAATTTTTCTTTTGCTTTTCAAAGAGAGGAGAGAACTTGGGGTGGTGGTGGAGGACTGGGCAAGAAGAAAAGTGCAACAATGAATGAATGGAAATCCAAAATCTCTGTAAATGTTCATTAAAATTAATAAAATAAAAATTTTTTTTTAATTTTTTAAAATGTTTTTGTAAAATGTGTTTCCTATTGCCAAAGGGGCCCTTTAGAGTAGTGAGAGAAGATCTTCACCATGAAACCTACAGCGTCCCTTTTCAGCAGGAAGTAGCTAAGAGAATACGCTGTCCCCTTTTTCTTATGAATCAGGGTGAAGTCTTTCTCAGGGAGGAGTGATAGGAAATGGCAAAGGACATACTGACAAAGCAGATTGATCAGAACTGGTTTTGACAAGCACTGTGGCAATGGGACAGTTAAAACAGACTTTCAAGGGGGGACAAAGAGAGGAACGAACTGGGGGGAGGAAGTAGAGAAAATAGTGCAACAATGAATGAATGGAAACCCAAAATCTCTGTAAATATTCATTAAAATTAGTAAAATAAAAGAAAGGGGGAAAAAAAAAAAGAAACCCAGTGCAGATTGATCAACTGTGGTCTTATTGGCAATGAGTTTGAGTTTTTGAAAGTTTATAAGAAAGGAATTCTGGTGGCATGTTAGGTGTTCAGATGTTAAAACAAAAGAGTTGGCAGTTTAAACCCACTCAGAGACTTAAGGGATAAAAGATCTGGTGATCTGTACAGATTCAAAACCATATGAACGAGTCTATTCTGTCATATGGGTCCTACGTGTAGAACATACTCAACAGCACCCAACAACAAGAGCGACAAAGCTCACAAGGGAATAGGAGAGGTTCAGTGGTAGGATTCTCACCTTCCAGTCAGAAACCTGGCTTGTTTTCTGGCCAATGCACCTCACATGCACCCACCACTTGTCTGTCAATTAGAGTCTGGTGTGTTGCTTTGACACTGAACAGATTTCAGTGGAGCTTATGGACTAATCAGACTAGGAAAAAAGGCCTTAAATTGATCCATGAAAACAATCATGGGCATGCAGGGGCAGGCAGCATCTCCTTCTGTGAAGGACAGGGTTATCATGAGTCAGGGGCTGACTTGATGACAGCTTCCAAAAACAAAGGTCAATTTTTACCTAAGATTTTGTTTCTTGTTATGTGCTGTGAAGTTGACTATGACTCATAGTGACCCTACGCACAATTGCTCTGGAACCTGCTCCATCCCGAGCCAATTGCACTGTCTCTGACATACCTGCCCTCATTACCCCAGTTATTTTGTCAATCAGTCTCATCTGGGGTCTTCCTCTCCTGCACTGTCCTTTGACCCTTCCAAGCATGATGTCCTTTTCCAAGGACTGGTCCCTTCTGGCTACATGTCCAGAATATGTCGGACTGAGTTTAAAAATTCTTGCCTCCAAGGAGCAGCTTGATTTCACCCTCTCCAGGACAGACCTGTTAGTACTCTTGGTAATCCACGATATGTTTAATACTCTTCTCTATCACGACAACTCAAAATACTCAAAATAATAAATTCTTCTGTCATTTTTCGTCATTGTCCAGCTCTCTGATATATATATCTCAAATAATTGCAAAGACCATGGCCCAGATAAGGTGCACCTAATCAAAATTGATAGAAAATGAAAAACAGCAAAATTTCAAATTCTCTATGGTGTCTAGATCTTCTGGAGTCAATACAGCTGCATGAACACCCAAATCTATTGCCCTGAGATAATCTTTACACTTTAAGCCTCAAACCTGAACTTCTTTCAGAAGCCTACTTGGGTTTGGGCCAAGTACTAAACTATGTCTGCCTTAAGCATTGTTCTTACTCCAAGATTTCTCTATGTGAGATCAAATGAAAAAAGGACTGATGAGAAACTTAGAACATTCATGGTGATGGAATAATTTGAGAAAGGATAGTGAGAAAGATTGTACAATTTAAAGAGTGTAAATAATGTCACTGAAATACATATGTAGAATTTGTTGAAACGCTGCCTGCATACTTTGCTTTGTGAATATTCTCTCTCATTCTTTCACACACATGCACATACAAAAACCCAAAGAGCTCATAAACCTTATAATGCCACCCTCTAAACCTTTGGTTTTCTTAATTAAAATATCCATTTCCAGCCCAATGATGTTTTCTGAGAAGCTCTTAGATTACCTTGTAGAGTTTGAAATGTATCCTGAGGAATTCAATATCCCCTTTAACTTCTCATTGTCATTTCCCCATTTATTCCAGCTGAAAAATTATACAATGGTAAAACTGGAAAAGATCCAAGAGTATGCTCATGTGGCCCCTCATATTAGAGATGAGGACGCTGGAGATGTGACCCCAAACAGACAAAGGCCTTGTCCTTGGTTTATTTTGTGTTTCTTACTAAGTTTTATCTGCGTTATGCAAATGACACAACCCTGCTTGCTGAAACTGAGGAGGACCTGAAGCAATCGTTGCAGAGGGTCAAGGACTGTAGCCTTCAATATGGATTGAGGCTCAATGTCAAGAAGACAAAGTTTCTCACCACTGGACCAATTGGCAGCATCAGGATGGATGGTGAAGAGATTGAGATTGTTCACAGCTTCAGTTTGCTTGGCTCCACAATCAATGCTCTTGGCACCAGCAGCCACGAAATTAAAAGACATATTGAGATGGGAAAGTCTACTGTTAGGGGCCTCTCCAAAGTACTGAAGAACAATGGTGTCTCTCTGGAGACTAAGGCGCATCTAGTACAAGCCATGGTCTTTGCAATCACTTGTTATGCATCAGAGAGTTGGACAATGATTAGGGAGGATAGAAGGAGAAATTGATGCCTTTGAGCTTTGGTGTTGAAGAGTATTGAGGGTACCATGGACTGCTAAGAAAACAAACAGATTCATCCTGGAGAGGGTTAAACTGGGCTGCTCCTTGGAGGCAAGGATTCTGAGGCTTCGTCTGACATACTTTGGTCATGTTGTTAGGAGAGACCAGTCCTTGGAGAAAGACATCATGCTTGGGAGGGTGGAGGGCAGGCGCAGGAGGGGAAGGCCCTCTAGGAAGTGGATTGATTCGGTGACTGTGGTAATCGGGATGAGTGTATCGGAGACAATGAGATTGGCACAGGACACAGCAGAGTTTAGGTCTTTTGTGCATAGGGTCGCTATGAGTCGAAAGCAACTCGACGGCACATAACAACAACAACAACTAAGTTTCCTATCTGGACTAAAACCCACAGTTATCAGCCACCAGTCCAGTGTTCTTTTCACATGCCACATTCATCTGTTTGTTTTCTTTCTTCAACCTCTTAGAGTAATGAAGTCATGGATAGTTGCACCAATTTTACGAAATGCCATTTGCTGTCTTATTTCAAATCTGCCCCATTCAAAGCTCTAAAGTTTCTTCCTTTAAAATTCCCAGACTAGAGGGACACATGTGATTCCTGACTGTCTCCTATGCTGAAATGTAAGCTTCTTGAGTGAAGTGGAGGTTCAGATTGCATCCTGAACACTTAGCATGTCACATGTTAAATTTTTAATTATGTAATGTAATGAATAGGAATGATTGAGAGAGAATTGATGCCTTTGAGCTGTGGTGCTGGAGAAGAGTGTTGAATATACATGGACTGCTAGGAGAACAAACAGGTTAGTCCTGGAGAGGGTGACGCTGGAATGCTCCTTGGAGTCAAGGATTCTGAAGGTTTGTCTGACATACTTTGGGCATGTTGCAAGGAGGGACTGACTGGTCCTTGGAAAGGAACATCATGTTTGTGAGAGTGGAGGGACGGCCCAGGAGAGGAAGACCTTCGATGAGAGGGATCGATTCTTTGATCAGGGAGGTGGGAATGAGCGTGTTCGAGATGGCGAGGTTGGCACAGGATAGAATGGCATTTAGGGCTCTTATACACAGGGTCGCTATGAGTCACAAGCGACTTGATGGCACATAACAACAACAATGTTGTTATCACCAAAAGACTGCAGTGGATGGCTTTAACAAATGGAAATCTATCTACTCACAGATTAACAGATGTGAAATCTACTCTTTTCACAGCTAGAACTCTCAACTTTGGTTAGGAGAAAGTTTTTCTCTCATGTATCTCGGTTCTAGGAGGTTCCCAGCACAAGGACCCCAGGTTCACAGGATGTGCTCCACTCCTGGATCTTCTCTCTTGGTCATAATAGGTCCCTTTGAACTCTACTTGAGTGTTTGATATACTTTATGTCTTAGTAGCGATTGACTTAAAGTACAACCAAATTGTTTAAATTATACCCTGCTTCATCAAAACAACTGCCAGTAATTCTACCTCATTATCATCACAGAGGTTATGATTTACAACACCTAGGCTAATTATATCAGTTCACAAAATTGAAGTTAATTGCATAATACTGAGAATCATAGCCTAGCAACATTAGCACATATTTTTGTAGGATACAATTAAATCTATAACATATTCTAAACATCTCACAAATATTCTTAAATAATAAATAAATGAATCAATCTAATCACTCTCACTATTAATCTCTATCACAGGCATCTTCTCTGATCTACTTAAAATATCCTCAAGCCCAAGGAAAAAGATAACCTTACTTTTCAGTCAAACTTTCTAACTTCCGTGGTTGTTATTTGCCATTGACAGGATTCTGTCTCCTGATGACTGCGTGTGTGCAGCATAGAAATGCTTCATAGGGCTTTCAAGGCTGTCACCTTTGGGAAGCAAACTGCCTGGTGTGTCACCCTAGACACCTCTGTTGCTATTATAGATGCCATTGAATTGATTATGACCCACTGCTACTCTATGAATAACAGATCAGAACCTCGCACCACTCCTGCCCCATTCTCAGATCTCCCATTGTTATCAGATAAATTCAAACAGCCAATCCCTTGGCTAGTAGTTGAAATGATAACTATTTGGTCCGGCAAGGGACCCCTTCAACATTTCTAACCCAGCTTCACTTGTTTACACAAGATACACTGTTCTTGCTCAGTCCTAAAAAAAGCAAAACTAAAAAAAAAACAAAACCCTAGATTATTTCTGCTTGGTTTTTTGTGTCAATCGATACCTTCCAAGTCAAGGACAGCACATCCACCCAGCTTTAGGGTGTGAGAGGACTCTGAACAGCTTTGGCTGAGATTCTTTTCAAAGTTTACACCTAATCTTTCTTTTGAACAAATGAGTTTATGGAAAAGCTCTTCCTTACAATATCACAGCTTACGACAGTAGCTTGCTTGACCCTGGTCCCTGGTTATCTGTAGTCTTATTATACTGACGGCATAGTATCTGTTATGAGTATGCTAAAGTCCACAGTCTTGTTCTTGCAGTTTTTTGTGATTGCTAAGGGTTCATGACCTTGGCATTGCTTTTCACTTACGTTCCCATGGAACTTCAGAGATCGGAAGCCTTTTCAAAGACACACTCCCTTCTGGTGACATCAGTGGATTGCCTTGGGTCTGTGAGAACCTCAATCAGCAGCAGGAGGCCCAGCAGAGTCAGAGGCCAGGCAAGAGGGCAGCGGAAGAGGATGCTTGCACCCTGAGCCATGCGCTTTTTTCTTTCTCCTCTCTGGGAAGTGGGGGAAACTGCTCTTTCAGCCACATGCTCTTCAAGAATATAAACTCATGAAACAGAAGTTATGTGAGCTTTCAGGGTGAAGTCTAAACAACGGGCTCTTCAGAGCAGCCCCATCATTTGGAGAAGTCACATGGCATTTTTGTCTTCTCTGCAGTTTAGCAGATGCCGAATCCTCTCGGCCTGAGGCCGCCTTTACCCCAACAAGTTTTCCTCCCTGGAGACAAGAGCCCCTGTAATTATTTGAGGTGAGATCACAGAACCGGCTGCTGGAAAATGCTTGCACATCCAAGGGTTGGTGTCTGGGTCATGCTGTGGTTTCAGAGCCCCAAACTGGTTTAGTACAAATTCAGAGCTTGCTAAAGTAAAGGCAACATTAAAAAGAAAACAACCAAGTCTTCAGAAGAACTAACATCATGAAGTGTTGGATATTATCCTGAAAACAGTCTTCCCACAGAAATCATTCGTTTTCAAACTGAAAGTATGAAATGAAACTCTGCTTTTCATTGAATGAGAAGATTGATTGAGGCATCAAACCCCTGATCCCTGTCTCCATCCCTCTCCTGCTTCTCACACTAGACACCTGCCCCCCAATCTCCTCTTCAAAGACTCATTAATTATTGGTTCAAACATGCCTGGAGTGCTCCTTTCCTAGAGCGTCAGTGGTAGCCTGGTCCGGTTAAGATTGTTTGTTGTTTATGTTCTGTCATGTCAGGACTGACTCATAGCTGGCACTCCAGTGAGTTTTCAGAGGCTATAAATTACACAGAAGGAGATTGCCTGTCCTTCTCCTGCAGAGTGGATTCAAACTGTATGAGTTAGGCCTGGCAGTGCAACTCTTTATCCACTAGGCCACTAAGAGCGTTCTTTCATTTACATCTACTAGAATTTTTTTTTTAATTATTTTAACAGATTAATGGAGATTTTTATCTTTGCAGGGCCTCTCGATGATAGGCTCATGTAGGGATGTTTTCAGTTGTTGCCAAAGTTATTCTGACTCATGGTAACCCCATGTGCGTGGAGTAGAACTGCTGCATGGGGATTTCAAAGTTGTGACTTTTCAGGAGTAAATTGTGAGGGCTGTCTTCTGAAACGCACCCGGGTGGATCTGAACCGTCAACTTTTCAACTACCACCTGGGAGGGAACTCTTAGATACTAATTTTAGACTTTTTATCCAACCAGGTGTTTTAGTCTAGTAGACTAGTAGCCATTGCGAATCCTAAAGGCAGGTAGGTCGAGTCCACTAGCTCCTCCTCAGGAGAAAGACGGGCAGTCTCTTTCCATGTGATTTATAGCCTCAGAAATCCTGCTGGAGGTCAGCCCTGAGTCAGTTCAGATACAAGGCCAAGGTAATGAGTTTGATAGGTTTGTTTGGTGGGGTGTTTTGTGGCTTTTTGGTTTGGTTTCGTTTTTTTGGAGACAGTAACTTGGATCATTGAGTTTTCTTTCTTCTCCTTTTCTTATCTACATTGTAAAAGAATTGCTAGCAAATAGGAAAAGGAAAGGGAAAGCTGTAAAATGACCTAAAGGCAGGGAGTGGGACTAAGGATGGAGGTGGTTGTTATTAGGTGACAATGACTCAACCAGGACTCCTAGAGAGCCCATCAACTGCGGCTCCAAACCTTGCCCTGTCCTGCGACAACCTCATAGTCTCTGACATGCTCACGCCAACTGTTAGGGTCACTGTGGCAATCCATACATACTGGACAAAACCAAGGTGACAGAGGAAGACAGAGCAAAACAATTGTGGGAAGAGAAACCATTATGTGAGCTGGCCTTAACCAGCTTTAAGTAACAGCTGAGAATATTCCCAGTTCCCTTGACCAATAACTGTAAACAGCTGTGGGCAGATCCCCACCTCCTCAATGGGGAAACTGAGATCATGCAGCAGCAAGTCAGAGGTTACCTGAAAAAATAAAATAGCTCGGAACTGCTGGCTGTGGAGCTGGGCTCTGGGGCTGCCCACACACCTCACCTTGCCAAGGGAAAGTCTTTCTAAGGCAAGTCTCATTGCACTTTCATTCCAGAACCAGAGAGCAGGAAGGGCTTGTCAGAGATCCTGGACCAGGTCCTCCCCTTTTAGGGTCACTCCCAGAACCTCTCCTATTCCTGCAGTTGAGAAATAACTTCCTCCTGCTGTTAACATGTTTCTTCCCAAGCAATTCAGGGAGACTGGGCCGGCTATACTCCTTCAGGTTTTAAAAGGAAAATTGGAGTGTAGTTGATTGAGGAGCGTAGTCTGCGTGGGCTTCCTGGCAGAGCATTATGAGAAGTGTGGCTGGGTCGTCTCCCAGGCTCCCTCTTCCTCCTCCCCATGAAGGCGGGAAGGAGACTCTGTTCTCACCTCGCCGCACACAAAGCACCACCAAGACCAGGGAAGCAAGCATACCTACAAGGCTGAAACACAGAGAAAGGACTAGGGGCCAAGACCGATACATACTAGCCAAAGCAGCTGCCATGAGTCGATTGCAGCTCGTGGTATATCAGAGCAGAACTGTGCCCCACAGAGTTTATAGGCTGGTTTTCCAGACACAGATCACCAGACCATCCTTCCCAGGCATCTTTGAGAAGATTTCCTGTCTTTTGATCAACAGTCAAGCACATTAAGCTTGTACCACCTAGTGACTCCCACTGGCTACTTATCATGAGTCCTAGCTTGACTCTGCTTTGTGCTGAGACCATATAACTGGGTCCCCCACCTCCAACAGCTCCTGCCTAATCAGGTGCAGCGAGGAAGATCTACCTGAACTGTGGACTTAGAGGCCACATCATGGATGATGGGAAGGGGAGACGAGAGAGAATCACATTCTCCCCTCACCAGGAAGGTGAGGAAATCAAAGTGGATCTTTCTCCTCATCCCTGAACACAGAGCCCATGGAGGCCAGTAAATAAATATTGGTGGAAAGAATGTAGTGCTTGATAAATTCACATTTACAGAACAACTAGCACTCAAACTATGATCTGTCCCCTTTCAAGGCGTGTTCTTCCTCTACCACACTGAAAGGGATTCAATGAATGTTAACAATTATGGCATTTTGGAGGTTCACAGATTAATGAGGCAAAGAATAACGAGGATCTAAGTGGTATGGTCTGTCAGAGTTGTACTGTTAGCCCAAAGGAGGCACCTCTCTACAGTTTGGATCCACCAACAGCTCTGCCAGAGAAAGATGGACATTTTCCTCTTCTCACAATTTACAGCCTCTGAAAACTCACCCAGAGTGTCAGCTATAAGTCAGTTCCTACTTGACAGCAGTGAGGTTCAGCTTGAGAAATCAGATACCGAAATTACAAGGGTAAGTTGTTCTGGTGGTTGTGGACTGTCGAGTTGGAACCAACTCATAGCTGACCCTCCAGTGGGTTATCAGAGGCATTTAAGTGCATGGGAGGAGATTGCCCATCTTTCTGTCATGGAGCTTCTGGTGGATTCAAACTGTGTTCCTTTGGGTTGGCAGCACAACTTCTTACCACTAAGCCACGAGGGCAGTAATAAGAGAGTGAGCTAAATGTAGATATGCTAAGAGAAGCAGATAGTGGCAAGGGTCTGTTGAGAAGAGAGGTCACAAAATTCTTTCTGAAGAGCGAAGAACTGAACATATCTATTTGGTCAACTGCACTTTTATTAAATGCTGAAGCACAAAAGATTCCATCATGAGTAAGACTTCTGACTTTCAAGATTTCATATTGAAGAGGGGGAAACAAAGAAGGAAATAAACCCCAAATGTTTCCATATGACAGTGGAAACCAGAAGGTTTGCTTCCTTTATTGATTGTAAATGTATTGTGGTGGATCTCTTTGTTATATACTTCTATATCTCAAAACATCTGCCTTTTCAATATTTACCCCGTACAATGCAGCCTCATCAATTACATTCATTGCTTTGCACATCTGTTCCCACAGTCCCCTGCTTCCTTCCTTGTACTGAGATTTGCGAGTCTAGAACGCCAATACAGTAGTCACTGCCATATGTGACAACTGGGCACAGTGAGTAAAAGGTCCTGCTACAAACCCAGAGATAGGCAGTTTCAATTCATCAGCACTGCCAAGGCACAAGGATGGGCAATTTCCTCTCTGCTACTTACAGCCTCAGAAATCTGCTGGAGGGTCAGCAAAGAATCTATTCCAACTTAATGGCAATGAGATAGAGAAATCAAAATCAGCTCCAAAGCATTGTATTTGTTTTTTGAGTTATATGATGTCATGGATTGAATATCGTGCCTAAAAAAATAAATAGATGCCTCTAGGATACAACATAAGAGAGTTCTGGTAGCCTAGTGGTAAGAAGCTGCACGACAATCCTGAAGGCACACGGTTCAAATCCACCAGCTGCTCTGAGTAGCAGTTTCCTCCCATTTGATTTCCTTCCTCTGAGAGCCCACAAGAGGCTTGGCTATGAGTTGGCTCTGCCTAGACTGCAAGCATCAACAACAGGCCACAGTGGAAGCTATGTAATGATACTTCAGGATCTAATGAACCCAGCAGTTATAGGAGGATTATGAGTGTAATGCAACACTCCTTAATCCCATCACAGCCTGATCTGAGGTAAAGGAATGCCTCCTACAATGTAGCCAATAATATTCTTTCCTTTCACTAGAAAATGTGAGCCGAGAGGTGGAGATTCTCAGTACCACCAAAATATAATCCTCAGAAATAGAATATTTTGGGGCCTGGGTCCCTGTACAGCAAAGTTCTTTGACAGTGAAGAAGGCCAGAACACAAAAGGATCTCCAAAAATCTCCTAGCCTGCAGATGCTGAAGGAAACACCCCCAACAGAGAGAGGGAGAGAGGGGAGGGAGAGCGAGAGTGAGAAGGCATCCTGTTAGACTTGGCACTTTGCATTTGGACTTCTAGCATCCTAAACTGTATGAATAGGTATGGAGAATATATTTCCATGCTTTATTGGACTTGTAAAAACATTTGATTGTGTAGATCATAACACCTCATGACTAACATTGAGAAGAGTGAGAATCCCAGACCACCTAATTATGCTCATATGAAACCTATAGCTAGACCAAGAAGCTGTTGTCCAAGTGGAGCAAGGAAACACTGTGTGGTTTAAAATCAGGAAAGGTGTGCATCAGCTTGTATCCTTTCTCCATACCTATTCAGTCTGGATGCTGAGCAAGTTATTCAAGAAGCTGGACTCTATGAAAAAGAATGTGGCATCAGGATCAGACGAGAATTCAACAACCTGTGTTATGCAGATAACACAACCTTGCTTGATGAAAAGGAGGAAGACTTGAAATGCTTGCTTCAGAAAAGAAAAGACTACAGCCTTCAATATGGATTACATCTCAGCATCAAGAAGACAAATGTCCTCACCACTGGACCAAGAAGCAACATCATGATACATGGAAAAAACATTGGAACTGTCAATGATTTCATCTTACTTAGATCCTAAATCAAAGCCCTTAGAACCAGCAGTCAGATCTGAAGATGTATTGCATTGGGAAAGTCCACTGTCAGAGTCATCTCCAAATTACTGAGGAGCAATGATGTCAGTTTGAATACTAAAGTGCACCTGCTTCAGGTCACAGTCTTTGAATGTTTTTCTGCATGTCTGAGAGCCAGTCAATGAATAAGGATGACAGAAGAAGGATCAATGCCTTTGCATTGTTGTGTTTTGGGCTGCCAAAACATCAAACAGATATGTTCTGGAGAGGGTGAAGCCAGAGTGGTCCTTGGAGTCAAGGATAGCAAAGCTTCACCTCTCATACTTTAGGCATGGTGCTAGGAGAAGGTATTCATTGAAAACAGACAATCATGCTAGGAAGGTGGACAAATCAGTGAAGGAGAGGAAGACCTTCAGTGAGATGGATTGACACAGTTACTGCATCAATGGAGTCAAGTATGCCAAAGATGATAAGGCTAGCACAGAATAGGACAGAGCTCAGGATAGGTTGCTCCTAGGGTTGTGATGAAACATACTAGATTCTATGGCATCTAATAACAATAAAAATTATGTTGAAACACAACATTTTGTTTATCCTTTCATCTATATAATGCATATTTGGTTTGTTCTCACTTATTGCCTACTGTGAATGAACTACAATGAATGCTGGAATACATATCTGAGAGGCTGGGCTCTATGAGGAGAAGCGTGGCGTTAGGATTGGTGGATGATCTATCAACAATCTGCTTTGTGCAGATGATGCAACCCTGATTGCTGAAACTGAGGAGGACCTCATGCACTTACTGCAGAGGGTCAAGGACTGCAGCCTTCAATATGGACTGAGGCTCAATGTCAAGAAGACAAAAATTCTCACCACTGGACCAATCGGCAGCATCAGGATGGATGGTGAAGAGATTGAGATTGTTCACAGCTTCAGTTTGCTCGGCTCTATGGTCCACACTCTTGGCACCAGTAGTCAAGAAATTAAAAGACACATTGAGATGGGAAAGTCTGTGGTTAGGGACCTCTCCAAAGTACTGAAGAGCAACAGTGTCTCTCTGGAGACTAAGGTGCGCCTGATACAGGCCATGGTTTTTGCAATCACTTGTTATGCATCAGAGAGTTGGACAATCACTAGGGAGAATAGAAGGAGAATTGATGCCTTTGAGCTGTGGTGCTGGAGAAGAGTATTGAATGTACCATGGACTGCCAAGAAAACAAACAGATTCATCCTAGAGAGGATTAAACCAGGCTGCTCCTTGGAGGCAAGGATTCTGGGGCTTCATCTGACATACTTTGGACATGTTGTAAGGAGACAGGTCTTTAGAGAGGGACATCATGCTGGATAGAGTAGAGGGACAGCGCAAGAGGGGAAGACCCTCTATGAGGTGGATTGATTCAGTGACTGGGGTAATCGGGATGGGTGTGTCAGAGGCAATGAGATTGGCACAGGATAGAGCACGGTTTAGGGCTGTTGTACATAGGGTCGACTCGACAGCACATAACAACAACAACAACAACAATGAAATTTTACAGAGACTTAGGATTTCCAGTCATTCATTGTTGCACTTTTCTCCCTGCCCGCCGCCCCCTCCCCCCCAATTCATTCTTTTTCTTGAAAAGTAAAAGAAAAACTCTTTCATTGTTATACAATCCCCTCCCCCAAGTTTACTCCACTGTGCAGCCTTCATTCTGGACTCCTGTCATGACAATAATATCCAATCATATATCCCTTTTAAACAGTTCTCTCCCTCATCTGTTTCAATGCAGTATACATAATTCCTCCCCTTTTCCTCTGCCGTCCCTCAAGCTCAGTGTGAGACCTGTTTTACAACAGTGGCCTTATGCAATATTTGTCCTTTTGTGACTGAAATATTTCATCTGTCTTATTTTTAAGTCACTTGATTGTATTGGGTCACATCGTAGCTCTTCAGCATTTTGAAGAACTGCCAGATTGTATTCCATAGCTAGTACATCATTTTGCTCTTCAACTAGCAAAGTTTGAGGGTTTCAATCTCTCCATAGCCTTGCCAGAATTTATCACTTTTCCTTATATTTTTCCCCACACTAGCAGAAGTAAAATGATATCTCATTGTGACTTTTGTTGCTTTATGATTGAGATAACCTATTTTACCCAGCAGAGTTGCCTTTTCTCTTTTTTAAATTTCCTGTGCTTAGTTTTGTTACAAAACTTACCGTATGAGTTCAATTAAGTAAGCCCTTGATGACCTTGGGCCATCTCAATTCCTTCCTGCCTTCACCGTCATTCCAAGTCTGTACTATTTGTGCTCAGTCCTTCCAGAATCTGTACAGAGAAGATCAGTGAGGTGAGGAAGTTTGGGGTAGGTTGTGGGGTACACAATGCATGGAAGTAAAGACCACACATTATTCTTTTTGGCCATATGTTTTCTAAAGTGTGTGTGTGTGTGTGTGTGTGATTTGAGTTAAAGTTTACAGAACAAATTGGTTATCTATTGAAAAATCTATACTCACAGTTAATGGCATTGATTCTAACCTCCATGTTGTAACAGCACTCTTCCTATTTTATTCCTGTTTTCCCCATTTCCATTCATTCTTCTTTCCTACCATTTCCTGCACTCTGAGCTTTGTTCCTGGGCAAATGCTGTCTTTTTTTTTTTTTTAATAAGATTGATTGTTCTGCAGAGTGTGTTCTTAATTACCTTACAGGCCTGTCTATCATTTCAGTTGGAAGTTAAGTCATGTAGATTATCTCAACTCTAGGCTTGAAGGATGACTCAGGGTCAGGCCAGTTTCCCTGGTCTTTTTTAAGATTCTGAATTTTGTTCCACACTTTCCCCCTCACCCTTGTCAGGACCTTCTGCTGTGATGTCTTGTGGAGCCATTAACAGCAGTAGCCCGGTACCCTCCACTTCTTCTGGTCTCGAGGTCATGGAGACTGAAGTTCACATGGCCCACTGGATGTTTGGAGTAATTGTGTTTGCTTTTTAACTCTCTTGTCTGCTCCAAATAGAAGGAGACCTATGCAACTTAAATGAGTGATCAAAAGCTTTTGGAACCCCAGTTGACACTCATCAAAGTAAAATACAGCACATTGATTTTTATTATTATTTGTGTTTGTGGCCTAAGTTATACCAGTTGACCCTTGATGTCCCTTAAAACTGACTCTTCTAAAAGAAATATATGATGAAGTATTAATTGCATGATAACAGTTCAGAATACGAAGTACATAGCAAAGTAGACTGGGCGGGGGGAAGGGAGGAAGGAAATCATGCAACAATGACAAAAACTTTTTCAAAAGAAAAGTGAACTGGGGGGCGGGGTAGAGAGGAAAACGTGCAACAATGAATGAATGGAAATCCAAGTTTTTTGTAAACTTTCACTAAAATAAAAATAAAAATAAAGAAATAAAAACAAAACACACAAACAAAAAGACTATAATTCTGAGCACCCAGGCTCAGAGACATGTTCCCTGGTAGTGTTTGATTATGGGTAAGGGGTTTTCATAACTTCCCCTGACTTGTTTTATGATATACATGGAATAAGCGAAGACTGAGTGCTCCTTCGAAGCAAGGATGGTAAGACAGCCTCACACACTTTAGGCATGTTATCAAGAGCGGTCAGTTCCTAGAGAAGGACATCATGCTAGAAATGGTAGAGGGTAAAAGAAAGAAAGACCCTCACTGAGATGGGCTGACACAGTAACTGCCGTGATGAGCATAAGCAAAGCCAGGAAGGTGAGGTGTCACGGAATCAGATGGGATTTCGTTCTCTTGCGCACAGTGTCATCATGGGTTAGAACCAACTCGATGGCACTTAACAACAACAACAACATAGTGAATCTGTTCAGAGCACACACAAGCATGTTACAGAAATATTGTCTGCCAAACTGTTTTGGGGGGCTTATGTCCAGACAAAAAGCATCCCTGACTATGAAGGATCGAGGGCAGGTAACCCTAGAAGTAATCGTCAAAGTTACACAGCACCCCACACTGGAGCCCAAGGGAAAACTAGAGTTGCATCCAATTTCTAGAATACTTCGTGCACTGGTATTTGGCAAAATGATCTTTGAGTTAACAACAGCAGTGGAATTTGCTGACACTCGATCAAGTAAGACCACACCACTCTGCCAGGCTTTGACATTGTTTCTTCCAGACTATGGAAGTCCTTGGTTGCCTATGGACATAGGAGATTTAAAAACATACACATATATAATTTGTGTACCTGGAATAAAATAAAGCTTTATATCATTGCCAAATTCATTCAGTTTTGGAGTAAGAGAATTAAAAAAAGATTCCGTTTTCAACAGATGTCTTTAAGGTCCACAAAGTGTATTAAGAACCATACTAAATAATCATTTCTATTATTTCATATCCGGACTCTAATCCTCGTGGAGTATGGGGGTGGTGTGGGATAAAGCCTGTTTTTGGCTCGGCTACAACAGGCTGCCAAGGAGGGGGCTGAGGCATAAATG
Organism: Elephantulus edwardii; assembly: GCF_000299155.1. NCBI lineage: Eukaryota > Metazoa > Chordata > Mammalia > Macroscelidea > Macroscelididae > Elephantulus > Elephantulus edwardii. The sequence goes on from NW_006399780.1 coordinate 12,389,521, forward strand.
GAAGAGTGCCAGGAAGCTCATTTACTGCTATCTATCTTGCTAAGACTCGCTGTGCTCATATTTTAGCCCTCACCCCTACTCCTCTTTATCCCAACTCCAAGATCCTTCCCAAATACCCAGTTCAGGCTGCCACCAAGCTTACAGATTCTTCTACTAGCTTCTGTCATCTGCCTTCTCACACCTAACATACTTAAAATAAAAAAAATTACTTTTACGTTGGTCTTGCCATCCCAGGCGTTTTCTCACTCGTAGCTCGGTCTTCATGGTTTCATCATTTGACAATCATTTCTTTAACTAAACCCTACACTGTGCCAGGCAGGGAGCTAAGCATGGGCCGGAACCAGCATCCACTTGCAGTGACTGGATCCATAAGTGAAGTCAGCTGATTGCAGTTTGGTGATTTTCATTTTTTTCTTTTTTATAAAAAGAGCTCTGCCCTCATTTGGTTGAACTCATTATTCATCTTTTTTTTTTTTAACCATCATGACAACTAAATTAAAATTTGAACTTGACGTGTAAGCCCTGTCTTGCAGCTGTCTTCAGAATCCTGCCTTTAGAATTCTTTTCTCATTAACTAAAAGCTAACTAAGTCCTTGCCCTTCAGGGGACCTACTCCCAGTCCCCTCTGGAAGCTCTAGATCTCCTCGGTGTCCAGGACAAAGGGCAGGCCATTCTTCAGGACTTTAAATCTCCTAAGGCTTTGAACAGAGCTGTCTTCTCGCTCACAGCAGTGGAGAATGAGTTTCAGCTGACAATCTCATATTGCAAGGCAGAAAACAAAAGAGTGATTCAGTCCTTATGAAAACTTGCCAGGTTCCATGTGACGATTTTCCTTCTTGGAATCACTTTTCCCCCCCATCCCTAGAAATGAATTAAAGGAAAATGAATAATTGCTGGCCTGCTCAGAATCACCATTCTCCCAAGTCAGTGCATTCCTGTGTGAATCTATTCATTTTCATTTCCAGGGTATTCAGATGTAAAATAAATGTTTGATGTAATACTCACTATTACTCTGTTATAATTAAACAACCTCCTGCTGCCGAAATTGATGAAGCATTTCATTGATCAGTAATAAATTTAGTCCTTAGGGGGTTGCTTTTATGTTTGTTTGACATATGGGAAAATGGCCACAAACCCTTTGTAAGATTTCTTGGCTGCTGCTTTCCCCTCAGGTTATAATAATAGTAAGTCTGCTTTGTCGTGGTGGCCTCTGCCTAATTCCCATTTCCAATGCTGTGTAAGTACATGCAAGTTTGAAAAGGAGCCAGCAGTCAGGGGATTCCAAGTAAGAGTAACATGCATTGAATTCAGTGACTATTCTTTGAATTCCTTTATAATATCATAAATCCTCATTGTTGTTGATGATGTTGTTACTAAGTGCGGTCAGGTCAACTGTAACTCAAGTGATCTTAGGAACAACAGATCTGAATCTTGCTCGGTCTTGTACCGTCATTACCACCTCTGATGTATTTGAATGTAGTTTTGTCTTGTTTTTTTATTTAAAATATATTATTTTAACATGTCAAAGATTTTCCTTTTTCCAGAAACATTATGCTTTCTATTTAAGATGACTATGTCTCCATATGTAGGATAGTCTCAATTTTTTTCTCCTTTTGGATTTATAAAAATTTTCTTCTCTTAGATTATCAATTAATAGGTCCTCCTTTTGAGTGCATTGTTTAGTCACCCAGTCAATGCATATTGTTGAGGGTCTTTCCCTCTTTCAGTGACGCTCTAACTTTCCAACTATAACGTCCTCCCAGGACTGGCCTCTCCTAAGAACATGCCCAAAGTATGTGGGTAAAAGACGAGTTATCTCCTCTCATATGACTTACAACCTCTGAAAACCCACCAGAGGGACCGCTATGGGTCAGTTCCAACTCGAAGGTACGTAACAACTAACAACCTCTCTTTGCACAGTCGTTGAGATTACAGGGCTGTCACATCAGGCTGGTCCTTCCCTTAGACACTAGAACTAATCCAGCTCCAAGATAAAGAGGCTGCAGCCCTGAGTGTTGGTTGTCCGTCGTCCATCACTCAGCTGCTGTTCAGATACCAGGACTTCCCACTTACCTTTCTGAGAGGTGGCCTCTGCATTGTACCTGTATTGGTCAGAGTCCAGTTTGCCCAGAATTACCAAGCAGAACTCTGGGAAATAGTTAAAGCGTAAAGAGATATATCACCAGTAAACCAAATCCACTCATGTCTAGTTGGTCCACCTCATTGCAGCCCTCCATCAGGTTTTGCTGGCTATAAATCTTTGTAAAAGAGGAGACTGCCTATCTTTCTCTTGAGGAGCAACTGGTGGGTTCAGTCTGGTAACTCTTTGGTCAGACCACCTCCCATTTGATAACAGCATCTTCTTATTCCCAGAGACATGGCTATCTCTATAGAGAATCCAATGGGATATATAACAAAAATATTCAAATTAATAAGTGAACTTAATAAGGTGACAAAGCATAAAGTCAAGATAAAAAAATAAATTCTGTGTCTGTTAGCAATACACAATCAGGAATCGGAAGCATTAGTTAAAATCACACCCAAAATATTAAGCTTTTAAGAACAAAGATAGCAAAAGATATGAACTCACTCGTAATTCATTGCCACTGAGTCAGAACTGGCTCATAACTTTGACCCTCCAGTGGCTTTCAGGACTATTAGTCACCTAGGAAAAGATTGCCCATCCATCTCCCTCAGAGTGACTGGTGAATTAGAACCTCCAGAAAGGGGCAGGGTCGGGATTAGCAGCATAATTCCCCATGGATTACGTTACCAGCACTACCTTGATATACACAAGTATGTTACTGTTGTTGTTATATGCCATCAAGTGCTTGTGACTCATCGCAACAATAACTCTGAATCCTGCCCTATCCCCAGCCAATCTCACTATCTCTGACATATCTACCCCTACTACCCCAGTCACTGTGTCAATCCATCTCCTTAAGGGTCTTCTCCTACACCATCCCTCCACCCTTCCAAGCATTGTGTCCTTCTCCAAGGACTTGTCCCTCTGGGCAACATGCCCAAAGTATTGTCAATCACAAAGTAATTATTGGCTAAAAGAAACCAGGCCAAAAACACAAGTATATACTGTATAATTTATATAAACAGTGTGTGTGTATATATATAGTTCTGGTGGTGTCATCCATAGGGAGTTGTAGTGCTGACCCAAAGGTGAGGCCTCTCTGGTGGTTCAAACCCATTATATATATAATTCTATAGGATATAATTCTAGAGAATTCAAATTCGTTTGTACTGATAGAAAGTAGGTCAATGGTTACCTGGGTGAGGTAAGTGGTAGGAAGGTGTTGGGAAGAAGAATGACAAAGAGATGTTGGGAAAATTTGGGGAATTATGAATATGTTCATTACAATATAAAATGTTAATATAGTTATGTATATATAGTAAATTATTTACCATTTAAAAATTTAGAACTTACTGACATTAAGTGCACTTACTATGCTGTGCTACCATCACAACTATTCATTTCCAAATGTTTTAAATTGCCTTAAACAGAAAGTCAGCACTAAACTAACATGAAGGTGACCCTCCAGCAGGCTTTCAGAGGCTGTAAATGTAAATTGCACGGGAGGCAATTGTCTACCTTTCTCTCCTGCGGAGCAGATGGTGGATTTGAACCACCCACCATTGGTTTAACAATGCAACTCCCTATTGACCAGGCTACCACAGCTACAGTCCTTTGTAAGGGCTAATAAACTTTTGCCTCTACGCATTTGCTGGTTCTAGATATTTTATTTTAGGATGGGACACACAATATTTGACATTTGTGTCTGGCTTATTTCATGCAGCATAATGTTTTCTACATTCAGCCATGTCAGCACCTCGTCATTCTATGGGTGAATGATATTTCACTGTATGTATATACCACATGTGTTTATTCATTCATCTGTTGATGGCTACATAGGTCATATGTTTTTACTATTTTGAGGAAAGGCCAAACTGTTTTCCACAGCAACTGCACATTTTACATTTCTGCCAGCACTGGAAGAGAGTGCCACTTCCTCCACATTCTAGTCAATACTTGGTATCTTGAGGGTTTTTTTTTATAATAGTCACTCGTAGTACATCCTTGGAGAAAGACATCATGCTCAGAAAAGTGGAGGGACGGTGCCGGAAAGAAAGGCCCCAGATGAAATGGAATGGGGTTGGTGTGTCGGAATTAGTGAGACTGTCTCAGGACAGGGTAGGGTTCAGAGCTGCTATACATAGGATCGCTATATGTTACAGGCGACTCAACGGCACACAACAACAACAACAACATACTATATTGGTTGGGTTTTTTTAAAATTTAAGTTTCTTGTTAGAGTCGCCAAGATGTCCTTGGAGGAACATTCTTCTAAGTGGTACAGCACTCTTCTGTCAATATTCTGTACTGAGGTAACCCGGGGATGCTGTGATGCTGAACCTTGTGCTGTTTGAGAATCAAATGTCATAATGGTTACCCATGGTGGACAGTGTTTGGTGGAGCTCCCAGTTTAAGGCAGGTTTGGAAACAGGAGTTGCATCCACTTCCTAAACAACATGCCTCGGGAAACTCTATGAACTCTGATAAATGACGATAGTTATAGGAAGGCTTCAGGCCTTTCATTCATAGGGTCACTATGAGTCATGCCCGACTCGACAGCAATCAACAACAGCAACAATGGTAGTAGTCGTGAAGTGGTATTAAACTGTGGTTTTGATATGCATTTGCCTCATAACTAATGATCTTGAGCTCTTTAAATGTGATTGTCTATTTGTATGTATTCTTTGGAGAATTTTTTTTTTTAATTCTTTGCCCACTTTAAAATTCAGTTTTTTCTTTTGTTGTTGAGATGTAGGAGTTTTATATATTCTGGGTATCAAATTCTTTCCAGATATAGGTTATGAAATATTTTCTCCTATTTCATTACCTTGATTTTCATGATAGTTTTACCAATGCATACTTAAAGAGTAAAAATTGGTCAAAAGAGTACACTTAACTATGTGAAATCTATTGTATTTCAATTATATCTTAATAGAGCCAAGTCAGACCAATTCTTCTCTTTGTTTAAAATACCCATTTCACTTAAAGTCAAGACGCTTAGATGGACCCATGAGGCCTTCCATCACTTGTTTTCTCCAGCTTTCTCTGCTCCTGCCCTCTGTCTTACTTCCTTAACGCCAGACAAGCTGGTGTACATCTTTCCTCATTGTCGAAAAATATCAAAGGTATCAGGCTTGTTTGTTCTTTAGTTAATTAAAAAAAAATAAATTAATGTTCCACCAGCCTGAAACAATCACTCTTCAAACACCTACGTGGTAAAATCCCGCATTAAGTGTTTGCTGAAATGTTGTCTTGTCTGTGAGACTCACTCTGACTTCCGTGCTTTAAACTGCATTTCCGAAGGAGATGCTGAACTTCCGCTAAGAGTGACGGGAAATTCAGGGATGGCTCATGAGGATGGTTGACTGGTGTGGACAGCATAACTCATTCCACTAAGTCGGATGGGGAATGTTCAGGAATGGCAGATGTTTCTATCTACATTTACTGCTTGTCATCTGGTCAATTCCGACTCACAGCAACCCTGTGACAGTTGAACTGGGTGCCGTAGGGTTTTTAACGGATGATTTTTCAGAAATAGATTTTCAGATCTTTTTTTTAGAGTTGCATCTGGGTAGACTTTAACTTCCAAACTTTTGGTAAACAGTTTATTGATCTTTTGCACTGCCTGAGGTTCCCAGAGGAACACTGTCCACTTCAGTCCCGCGAGCATGACCTGAAGTCACTGTCTTCTTTTTCTCTCTTTTCCTGTCAATTCTTCTCCTTGAACAACTAGGCCAAAGGGAAGGGAGTCTTGGTAACAGTCCGGAAATGCCACATGTTATTTTTAAAAATTATTTCAATACCACCACCATCCCTCTCCTTATTCCTGAAACCTGTTTAATTATTGTTTTCATAGAACTTATCACTTGTTAAAAAAATAGGTAATTTACTCACTAATTATGCTTATGATTTACCATTTACCCCACTAGAATATTACCTAGAATATTTTCTGGAAACAGGCACTTTTTTCCTGATTTCTCTTTCACCAAGTGTCCCAAGACTTAGCACAATGTCTAGCATATTAAAAATTCACAGCAATTAAATTGATTCCAATTCACGGAGCTATTGTTAGATGCCATTGATTTAACTATGATTCATAGCGATTCTATGAAAAACAGGCTGAAACCTTGCCCTGTCTTGCCATCCTCACACTGTGTTCAAACCCACTGTGACAGTCATTTACAATCTATCACTTTGAAGGTCTTCCTGTCTTTCACTGACCCTCTACGAAAGACTGGCCTTGACCCTGTCAACATGCTTCAAATATGTGAGATGAACTTTCATTAACTAATGGCAACACTATACAACACAGGCAAACTGCCCCATAGTGTTTCTGAGACTCTGCATGTTTATGGGACTAGTCTGTCACATCCTACTTGCATTGACTGGTGTTCACGGAATTTTCAGTTGTCATGTTGTAACATAGAGTCAGAACCAACCCAACACTGATGCTCCAGATGGTTTTCACATGGGAGAAGATTGCCCATCCTGTGGAGCAGCTGGTGGATTCAAACAATGCAACAATCTTCCTGATGGAGGTTTTCAGCAAAGTCTGATTAATTTTTACTATGAGAAGAGAAATTCATTTAATACCTTTTGGAAAGACTTATTTAGATCAGGAAAGATGCAGATACTTGGAAAATACAGTCAAACACATGAAAGAGAACTTAATATGTAAATATTGATATTTGAGTGAGACTTACAATACTAGTTGAAGATGAGTTTGAGGCCTTTAAATTGGAAGGGTGCAGGTAATGATCCAGGCATGACCAAATATCAGCATGTCTGGAGAGGCTGTTTCTTGTTGTTGTTGTTGTTTTGTGCCATTAAGTTAGATCCAGCTGACACAGGAGGAGATTGTCCCTCCTTCTTCAGCAGGACATCTGGTGGATTCAAACCATGCACCTTCACCAGCGGCTCTTTCTTTAGGGAACGCTGTTGTCAGCCCTGGGATCTCCCTCCCTGTGTTCTGCAAGGTGTCCTGACTCTAACATAATGACAGTTACCTTTAAGTCCAACTCAGGGCAGCCTAATGTGCATCTGAGTAGAACTGTGCTTCATAGAATTGTCAACGGCTGGTTTTTTCAGAAGTAGATCATCAGGATTATTTTTCTGAGTTGTAGCTGGGTAGACTCGAACTGCCAACCTTCCAGTTAGTAGCTAAGTACTTAACTACACTACCTATGTGCTCCAGAGGCTTTAGAGAAAAAACTAACCCCAGAAAGGTGACATCAAGCAGGAAGCTGAGTCCCAAAAGGAGCCTGTGACCCACCCCCTTCTCTTTCTCTTCAGTCCAGGTAATGACTAAGTTCTCTTTCACATGTGTGACTGTACTCACCAGGTCTCGTCACCTTTTCTGTTCTAAACAAGTATTTCCAAAAGGAGTTAAAGGAATTTCTTTTCTCATAGTTACCACACGTTATTGATTCATATACGGACTTGGTCCACAGCCTTTAATTCTCCCTTTAGAGTGTCCTCTTCCAACTGGCCCAGGCAGACCCAGAGGCAAATCTCTCTGAGCAAATATGACCATTTCTGGTTTGCTGTCTGAGTCTATAAAATGATCAAAATGAGTGTAAGTTCTGCCATGAAATGAGAGGAATAAACAAAGCCTTTTCCAAATAATAGCTAGGTTTAGGATTTTCCCTGGGCACTAACATACCCCCAGTTCCGGAGTAACTAAATGACTCTGGGTTTTAAAAGAGACTCCAAAAAACTCACCTCATTGCCATCGTGTTAGAACCCACTCATAGCTAACCAGCCAGGGGGTTTGGGAGGCTGTAAAAGGTGCAGAAGAAGATTACTAATCTTTCTCTTAAGGAGCCACTGGGTTATTAGTGCAACTCCCCTTGGCCACACCTCCTACCAAAACACAAAACAAACCACCAAACAAAGCTTCTAGTGGGGAGAGAGGAAACAACTCCTTGTAAAAGTGGAACATGACTGAAGGATGATGATGGGGGGGGGGGGGGAGAGTGACAAAAAAACCAAACACACAAAAGCGAACAACCCACTGCCACTACCACCAAATTGATTCCAACTCCTCCATCTCTTTCATCAGATTTTAGAGTTGTAAACCTTTACCAACAAAAGCATTCTTATCTTTCTCCTATGCAGCAACTGGTTGATTCAAGCCACCAATTTTTCCATTAGCAGCCTGATTAATGCACCATGCCCCTCGGGTTCCCCCTGGGGAGGGTAGTTCTTGTTATTGTTGTTGTTAGGTGCCATCAGGTCCTGTACTCATAGCAACCATATAAACAACGAACCAGAACCCTGTCCTATCCTGAGCCATCCTCATCATCTCTGTCAGAGTTGAGCCATTGCTGCAGTCACTTTGTCTATTAGTGGTGTTGAGAGTCTTCCTCTCCACCTTTCCAAGCATGATGTCGCCTTCTAGCAACAAGCCCAAAGTGTGAGAGGTGAAGCTTCTCCATCTTTGCCTCCAAAGAGCGTTCTGGCTTCAATTTGTCCAAGTCAGTACTTTTTTTTAATACCACAACTCAAAAGTATAAATTCTTCTTCTATCATCCTTATTTATTGTCTAACTCTCAGATGAATACTGAGTGACTGAAAAGACCATGGCTTGAATCAGGTGTAATTTAGTCTTCAGACTGACATCATCACTCTTCAGTATTTTGGAGAGATCCTTGACAACAGATTTGTCCAAGGCAGTATGTCTTCTAATCTCCTGATTGCTAATACCATAAACTGTGTGAAAGCACACAGTTCAAATCCACGTTTCCTGCTAAGGTACTGTTATAGCTGGTTGACTGTGGTGCTAAGCAAGAAGAAATTCTTGACAACTTCAATTCTTTCTCCATCTATCATGATGTTGCCTATTGGCCCAGTGGTGAGACTTTTTGTCTTCTTGATGTCGAGATATAATCCACATTGAAGACTCTAGCTCTTGATCTTCTGCAGCAAGTGTTTCGAGTCTTCTCACTTTCAGCAAGCAAGTTTGTGCTATCTGCATAATCTTAATGCAATCTTTTTTCCCCTTTTTTCTTTTATTTTTTTAAATGCCATCTTGATGCTACATTCCTCTTAACAAAGTCTAGCTTCACAAATTATTTGCTCAGAGTACAGACAGAATAAGTATGGAAAAAGGATACATCTCTGGTGCACACCCTTCATGATTTTAAACTGTCCAGTATTCCCTTGCTCCATTCAGACAACAGCTTCTTTCTTAGTCTAGATATAGATTTCATGTGAAATTATAAATTTCATGATTTAATGTTCTGAAATTTCCATTCTTCTAATTAGCCATCATTTGGCTAACATGCACAAATACCTGTGCATAGTCAATAAATCATATCTAGAGATTGTTCTGGTATTCTCTGCTTTCAGTGTGATCCATCTAATAGCAGCAATGATATCACTGATTCTGTGGCTACTTGTAAACTCCACTTGAACTTCTCACAGTTCCCAGCTAATGTACTGTTATAGCTGGTTTGCCATGGTCTCCAGCAATATTTTGTTTGCATGTCATATTAATAATATTGTTCTATAATATCCATATGCTGTTGGAGCACCTTTCTAGGAAATGGGAACAAATATGGATCTCTTCTAGTCAGCCAACCAGGCAGCTGTCCTCCAGATTTCCTGACATAGACTGGTTAGTCCAATGAAGGTGGCATCTGTTAGTTGAAATGCGTCACTTGGTATCCCATGAATTCCTGGAGCCTTATTTTTTTATAACTTTTTAAACACAGCTTGAACCTCTTCCTTTATTAGTCTCTTGTTCATACGGAGAGCTCTGGTGGCCTAGTGGTAAGAAGCTGTGCTGTAATCCTGAAAGCACACCGTTCAAATCCACCAGCTGCTCCACAGGAGAAGGATGAGCATTCTCCTCCCTTGAGATTGACTTACTCTGAATACCCACTAGACGGTCACCTATGAGTCAGTTCTGACTCGATGACACACAACCATTTGTTCACATGGTACTTCTTGCAATTTTTCAGTGTCAACCAGTTATTTTTGGTACAGTGACTCTGTAGTCCTTGAATCTTTTCTGATGCCCCTGGATCACTCAAACTCTTGCCCATAGCAGATATCTCTTAGCATTGGAGCTCGAGGCTTGCATTCAGTTTGCTTGTTTGTTTTTTGCCAAATGAGTTCTTGCATTTTTATACTCTGACTCCAGGCCTTTGCACATTTCCTTATAATATTTTGCTTTTCTTCTCAAGCTGCCCTTTGAAATCTTCTTTCAGCTCTTCTAATTTGGCATTTTCCCCTTTGTTTTGGCATCTCTATGCTCTGTTGAAATTTTTTTTTTTATAATGTTATCTGATATCCATTTTGGGGGGTTTTGTTTCTCTTCTATCTTTGTAATAACCTTTTGTTCTCTTCATGGATGATAACTCTGATGGCATCCCACAGAATATTGAACTTCAATCATTGGTGTTCATTGCCTCAGAGCTGTACATGAGATGATTTTTAGATTGAGACTAACACCAAAAGAAAGGTGTAAATGAATTCAGTGTTTGACGGGTTCAAGTGACAGAGACAATTCTGGGTGAGGATGGGTCAGAGTTAAAGTTGTGGGGTTCAGACAAATAGCACAGATAGGAATAAAAAAACTTAGAGAGAATGAAACAGGGTGAAAACAAGGCAAAGTCAATCATAATGGCAACTGACAAGTAATCGAGTTTGTTTCTGGACGATAATAGAGAATGATGAAGTTTGTGGCAAGTTGGAGAGTTTAAATCTCATATGGAAAATTTTGAGGTTTAACCTAGGGATTGTCCTGCATTTTTATTTTTCAAGGAGAGTTGGGAATTCTCACTTCCTTCCACCACTTCCTCCCCAACCTGGTTTTTAAACGTTAGCAAGTTATTTAAACAAACTTTTTTTTAATGTTTTTTAAATTTTATTTTATTAATTTTAATGAACTTTTACAGAGATTTTTACTTTCCATTCATTCATTGTTGCCTTTTTCTCCCTGCCCCGCCCCACCCCAGTTCGCTCTTCTCTTTGAAAAGTAAAAGAAAAATTCTTTCACTGGTATACAGTCCTCCCCTCTGCCCTCCCCACTGAGTACACTCCACTATGCAGCCTTTATTCTAGACTCCTGTCATGACCATAATACCCAATCATATATCGCTTTTAAACTATTCTCTCTGTCATCTGTTTCAATGCAGTATAATGTATCCAATTTTTCTCAGTCTCACCCCAACCCTGATGTCAGTCCCATTTAACAACAGTGGCAATATGCAGTATTTGTCCTTCTGTGGCTGAGGTATTTCACTCAGCATAATGTCCTCCAGGGTCACCCATTTTGAATAATATTGCATGAGTTCCTTGTTTTTCAATGCAGCATAGTATTCCATTGTGTGACTTTACCACAGCTTCTCTATCCATTTGTTTGTTGATGGGCACTTAGATTGGTTGTTTCCAACTTTTCGCTATTGTGAACAAAGCCGCAATAAACATGGGTGTGCATATATCTGCCTGGGTGACAGTTATGGTTTCTTTAGGGTATATTCCCAGTAGAGAAATTGCTGGGTCAAATGGTATTCAAACAAAACACAGTTGTGTGTTTGATTTAGTCTCTAGGCCAGCAATTAGCAAGCCATGAGTCAAGTTCACAAATTTAAATTTTAAAATTGTTTGAAAATCATAGAAATGTTTTGAAGGTAGCACAAAGAGTTCCTATACAGTCTTATCACAACTATAACTAATATTGACACATCTTTAATAAATAATAGTTAGATTTCCTCAGTTTTCATTGGAAGCCAATTTTATTTTATAGGATCCCATTCAAGATACCATATTATAATTAATTATCATATCCCCTTACCCTGCATAGTACCAACCAAGTATTCTGAAGAAAGTCCCTCCCTGTGGTTTTGACTGATGATTTCCTTGTGATTAGGATGTGGTCACGGGTGCTTGAGAGGAAGATGTGAAATACCACATCTTATCAAGAGGAATATTAGCAGCATCACTCTTGTGTTGACTTTGATCCCCTGGCTGAGATAGCCTATATTAGCTAGCTCTCCTGCCAAGAGATCTAGCAGATCTCTCCTAGAGAGGGTGAAACCAAACTGCTCCTTGGAGGCAAGAATTTACAGGCTCTGTCTCACTTATTTTGGGGATGTAACCAGTGAGGACCAGTCCTTGGAGAAGGACATTATGCTTGGAAGGGTCAAGGGATAGGAGAGAAAGACCACAGAGAAGATGGACTGACACAGTAATTGAGGTAATGAGTGTAGGTGTGTCAGAGACAGTGAGATTGGCTCAGTATAGAGAAGGGTTCAGAGCTATTGTGTACAGGGTCACTATGAATTGTAGTGACCCAATGGCACAAAACAACAGCTGCAAAGTTACTCCCTCCACCTGGCCTTTCCATACTTTGAAGGAAGGTCTCTATGTACAGTTTGTTTTATTTAGGTCAGTTAAGTTACACAGCTACATATGTTCACTGTATAAGCATTTACTGAGCACATATGAGGTGCCAGGAATTGAGCTAAAGCTTCAAAATATTGTAGTGAACAAGATGCATTCCTATGCTCACAGAGTCTACAGTCTAGAAGGAGATATTGGCAAGTAAACACATATTTCTCCTAAGTCAGTAGGTCTCAAACTTGAGTGGGAGTCAGAATGATCTGAAAGCCGAAGACGAAGCCCACGGCCATTTAGGTGATTCTGTCTCATGGTGACCCCGTGTGGGCTGTATTCATTATGACAGCAGTTCTCTAGGCTTTGTTTATGCTTTGCCACCTGGTGGACTTGAACCAGCAGACTTTAGATTCATAGTAGAACGTAAACCCCATTCTGCCACTCAGGAACCTGGTGAAGGGCTTATCAAATCAAAGACTGCTGATGCCCAAACTCAAAGTTTCTAATTTAGTCATATAGGGTGAGTGAGAATTTGTATTTCTAGCAGCTCTCCAAGGAGCTGTGGTGGCTTGTTGTTAAGAGCCGTTAAGTATGACTCATAGTGACCCTGTGAACAATAGACCTGAATCCTGTCTGTCCTGTGCCATCCCCACTGTCTCTGATACACTTGAGCCCATTGTTGCAGTCATTGTGTCAATCCGTCTTCAATCTTCTGCAATAAGTGTTTCAGGTCTCCTTCACTTTCAGCAAGCAAGGTTGTGTCATCTACACAGTGTATGTTGTTGAGGAGTCTTCCTTCGATCCTGATGCCATATTCTTCCTTACAGAGTCCGACTTCACAAACTATGTGCTCAGCATACAGATTGAATAGGTATTAAGAAAGTATACATTCCTGGCACACACACTTCCCCATTTTAAGCCATACAGTGTTTCCTTGCTCCATTCAGTTAACATTTTCTTGGTTTAGGTATAGATTTTGCATGAACACAATTAAGTGTTCTGGGTTTCACATTTTTCTCAGTGCTAGTCATAGTTAACTATGATCCCACACAGTCAAATGCTTTTTCGTAGTCAATAAAGCACAGATAGACATTCCTCTGATATTCTCTGCTTTTATTCAGGATCTATCTGACATCAGCAATGATATTTCTAGAGTGTTATGGCCTCTTCTAAAGCCAGCTTGAACTTCTTGCAGTTCCCTGTTGATGTACTGTTACAATTATTTTTGGATAATCTTCAGCAGTATTTTGCTTGTATGTGATATTAATGATATTGTTTAATAATTTCTCCATTCTGTTAGAATGGTCTGGTGGTCTAGGGGTAAGGAGTTGTGCTGTCAAACCAAAAACACATGGTTTGAATCCATCAGGTACTTTCCAGGAGAAAGATGGACAACCTCCCTCTGTACAAGTTACGGCCTTTGAAAACCCACTGGAGGGTCTGCTCTGAGTGGATTCTGACTCAGTGGCACTCTACAACACAAGAGTCAATAGTAATTAATTATATGAAATACAACATATATGAATGATTGTCTGAAACACAGTGCAAATAAAAGATTGTATAAAACACAGTGTACATGAATGAAACACAGCGTGAACGGATTATTGTATGCAAACCATTTTTTTAAAAAAGCCAGTTCTAGGGTAGGTATGTCTCCAGCAAAAATGAAAGCAATGCGAGGGCACAGAGGCTAGCCAACTTCCGAAATGTTTCTTCCATGTTCCTGGATTTTTCAGTGCTGGCCCATATGAAACCTCTGTGCTATCTGATGGCCCCAAGAACCCTACCTGTAATGCTACTGTGATGGCCCACCCAGGAGATACCAGCTGGTGCTCATGGTAGTTTTTCCTTGAGCGCCTGGAAGTCTCGGCCTAGGGAAAGGTCGAGGCCTACCCCTGAATCTCACATCTGAGGGTAAGGAGGCTCCCGTGAGCAAATCATTGCCTCATCGCCCTAGCATCTGACTAGAAAGTGTGAAGGAAAGTAGGAAGGTGGGCACCTCTGGATCCCGGAAAACCACGTCCCAAACACTGATGCTCATTAGGTGTGTGGCCTGGGGAAAATTATTTTTTCTGCATTTTCATATTCTCAGTTGTAATAATAACATCGGGTTTCCAAGGCTGTACTCTTAACTGGATACTTCCCTTCTCTCTCCAGCAGAAGCGCCGGTGGAGCACCTGGAGGCCTGTAGCTTTTGGGTTAGCAGGCAGCGCCATGAACTACACCACGTTGATGTAAGGTGCCGGCAAGTCGGCTCTAACTCAGTGACCCCTGCACCACAGATCTGAACCTTGCCCTCTCCTGCATCATCCTCCTCATCTCTGATACGCTTGAGTCCGTTGTTACAGGCACTGTATCTGGCCATCTTCTTGAGGATCTTACTCTTTCTCTGACCCTCCAGCTTTCCCAGCAAGATGTCTTTTTCCAAGGAAAGGCCCCTCCTACCAAGTATGTGAGATGCCGTTTCACTGTGAAGCATCGTGGTTGCACTTTCATGGTTGTTTGTGTTGTTGTTGTTATGTGCCATTAAGTCGCTTGCGACTCATAGTGACCCTTTGTACAAGAGCCTTAAACGCTGTTCTATCCTATGCCAACCTTGCTGTCTCAAACACGCTCATTCCCACCACTCTACTCACAGAATTGATGCATCTTGTCGAAGGTCTTCCTCTCCTGCACTGTCCACTCTCCAAAACATGATGTCCCTCTCCAAGGACCAGTCCCTCCTTGCAACATGCCCAAAGTATGTCAGAGGAAGCTTCAGAATCCTTGCCTCCAAGGAGCAGCCTGGCTTCACCCTCTCCAGGCCAAACCTGTTTGTACTCCTAGTAGTCCATGGTATATTCAACACTCTTCTCCAGCACCACAGCTCAAAGGCATCAATTCTCTGTCATCCCTATTTTCCCAGTGCAATTCGTCTCCTGATTTCATGTAGATACTCCATAGTATTTGTTGTTGTTAAGTGTTGTCGAGTTGTAGACGACTCTTTGTGACTCTATGAACGAAAGTCTTGAACACGAAAAACTTTCATCTTTTTTCTAAGTTCATAGAGTTTCCGGAGGCAAGCTATTTCAGAAGTAGTAGACATATTTATTTTGAAGCATTTTCTTTAACAAGCTGTACATTGCCATTTCAATATATAATCAATATAAAAGTAATGGAGTTTTTTTACTTTTTTCGTACAAAGTCTTAGAAACGTGCATCTCACAACACATCTCACTTTGACTTGGCCACATTTCAAGTGCTCAGTAGCGACAACGAAGGGTTAACGGCTGCCTCGTTGCTAATGCAGGCCCCTGAGAAGCTGTGCTGTGTCCTCCAAGGATTTCTCTTGAGCCTCACTCCTGTCCTCTGGGTTCTCTCTTCAGGAGCTCTCTCCATCGCTGTGACCTCATTCAATTGTGAGGCCTGGCATTTTAGGCTGCAATTGTGTTTCCCTGACTGCTGCCCACCCCAGCCACCCTCGCGGAAGAGTGGGCATTATTCCCACTTTGGGGAGTATTCTGGGTTATTGCATTTGATCCTGATGCTAGCTCATCTGAAAGGTCAATTCCCCCAGGGCTCCCACTCTCTTTTTTCTTTCCACTAGTCTTGGTTTTGTGGCTGTTGTCAAGACCTCTTGACGCACTAGCTCTGACATCCCAAGCTACTGCCACCTGACCTGTTTCTTCATCTGGCTGGAGCTGTTGCAGCTTGAAGGCTTCATGAAAGTCAGGAAGGAGCTCGTCTTTGATCTGCTTGAGTAGTCCCCTGATTTTGCTGGCAATGAATTTATCGCTAACCTAGTGTGAGATGTGAGCTCACACTGACATTGCCAGGTACCCTGAAGTTAGGCTTGGTCTGCAGTGCCTGGAAGAGAGAGAACCAGGAACTGGCCCCAGGGCCTTTGCATGGAAAAGGAAAGTCAAAGACAAAAGAAAGCGAGCAGGATCCCCCTAAGGACTCAGGAAGTAGTAAGAACCACACAAACCGAGGTTGATGGTAACCTGGAAAGCCCCGCCCACGTGCGACGACCCCGCCCATGCCCGGCAGCTCCGCCCACGGCCCAGCCCGCCCACATCCGGAGGCCTTGCTCACGCCAGACCATCCCACTTGGAGTGAAGGGCAGGTGCGCATGGTGAGTCAATCCCACTACTGCTGCCCGCTTGCTGACTTGCACTTCACACAATGGCTCAATTGTATCACTACATTTAGCTGTAGCTTAGATTTCTTACCCAGAGACTCGGCCCAAGGACCTCTAGGGACAGAGAGAAATATCTATGAGAGAGGTCTTTGTGCAAATCTGTGCCGCAGGAAGGCACCCTAGGGGTCACCGACAGCCTGGCTGTTGCTGACGACGAAAAACGCTGGACCAGAGGAGCCGCTCTTGGCATCCGCACCGACTGATGGCCTGTGGGTGTCGGAAAGATGACAAGGGGAAAGTTTATAAAAGCGATTCAGGATTCACTGTGCATTCTAAGCGGAATTCCAGACAAAGAACGCTGAGAGGCCAAGGTCCAAGAGAGGTTAGCAAAAACTGGAGGTGCTGCAATGTATTTTAATCAAGTGAATAATTTGAAAGCATTTAGCTCTTCTCTACAGTCATCATGTGCTAAGACCTATCTGACTTTGTTTGAAAACAAATAATAAAGGTGGCTTAAGGCAGCCAGGAGAGGGACTCTAGAAAATTCAAAGCCCTCTTTTAGGGAAAACGAGTAGTTTTCTGAGTAGTTACGACTTGTCACTCTGCTATATTCACACCACTGCCATCGAGTTGCAATGTCATGTCTGATCCTTTAGCAGAAATGTTGTAGTAATACCAATGGAGTCAACTCTTGTATGTATATGCCAAAGAGTATTATCTCTTGAAGGATACCAAATATGAAGATGTCCTTTTCAGGTCAAAGCATCTTTTTGTTTTGTTTTTGAATAATTTTAATTAACATTTACAGAGAATTTTGATTTCCATTAATTCATTGCTACACTTCTCTACCCGCCCAGCCCTCTCCTCCCACCCCCCAGTTCGCTCCTCTCTTTCAAAAGTAAAAGAAAGACTCCCTCCCTGGTACACAATCCCCCCGCACCCCTCCCACAAGGTCAAAGCATCTTAACATAGAAATGAAATAAGTAGAGAAAGTGTTTTTAAACTGAACACTGTTAATATACTAAAAGTACAGCCTACGTTGTTCCGAACCAGTAAGTTGTGGGTCATGAGTGGCACTATCAAACTCAAAGGCACGCTATTTGAATTGGTTCTTACTAGGTGACAATGAACAACAACAGCAGGTTCCGTTTTGGCACATTATCAAAGATCACTTTATTTCTCTAGGCCTGCCTTGTAAATTACTTGCTCAGCACACAGACTGAATAGGCATGGAGAAAGGATACAACCCTGACACACACCCTTCCTGCTTATACACCACGCGGTATAACCTTGTTCTTATTTGGACAACAGCTTCTTGGTCTAAGGTATAGATTTCATGTGAGCACAGGTAAGTGTTCTGGGATTCTAATTCTTCTCAATGTTAGCCATAGTTTGTTAGGATCCACAGCCAAATGCCTTTGGATAGTCAATAAAGCACAACTAGACATTTTCCTGGTATTTTCTGCTTTCATCCAGAATCCGTCTGACATCATCAATGATATCCCTGATGTCAATGGCCTCTTCTAAACCCAGCTTGAACCTCCAATAGTTCTCTGTTGACGTACTATTCCAGTCATTTTTTTTATAATTTTCAACAGTATTTTGCTTGCATATGATAGTAATGATAATGTTCAATAATTTCTCCATTCTGTCAGATCACTTTTCTTAGGAATGGGAATAAACATGTATCTTTTTCCCGTCATAAACATGCTAGACCATGTTATTTTTTACAGCACATAAGTAGATATTCAAGAATATTTTTCGTTTAGTGCATGTTTTCCCTTTGAATATGAACCTGCCAAATGAAGTTCTGTATAGTTTCTCTTGTTTGCTGTTGTAGTTGTGTACTGTCTAGTCAGAACAACCCATAGCTGACTCTCTAGGGGGTTTTCAGAGGCAGTTAATCACACAGTAGGAGGTTGTCTATCCTCTGACAGAGCACATGGTGATTTAAACCATGTGTCTTTGGGATTGCAGCACAGTTTCTTACCACTAGGCCATCAGTGCTTTAAGAGGACTTGTATAAATACCCATGTTGTTGTCGTTAGGTGCTATCAAGTTGAGTATGACTCATAGTGACCCTATGAACAAATATTACTCTAGCCTGTCCTGCGCCATCCTCACACTTCCTGACACACAAGAGTCCACTACAGCCATCGCCTTGTCAATCCACCTGGTTGAGGGTCTTCCTCTTCTTTGCTGACCCTCTACCCTTACCAATATCATGTCCCTCTCCAAGGAATACCACCTCCTAACAATATGTCCAAAGTATGTGAAGCAAAGCCTCATCATTCTTACGCCCAAAAAGCACTCCAGTTGTACCCTCTCCAAGATATATCTGTTCGTTCTCTTGGCTGTCCATGGGATGTTCAGTGCGCTTCTCTAAAACCACAGCTCAAAGACATCAATTCTTTTTATCCTATTCATTGTCCAGGTCTTGGATGCATAGCTAGTAATCGGAAAGAACATGGCCTGAATCAGATGCACCTTAGTCCTCACACTAACATCACTACTCCTCAATAACTTGGAAAGTTCCTAACTGCAGATTTGCGCAGTGCAATGTGTCTCCTTATTTCCTGACTGCTAGTACCAAAAGTGTTACTTGTAGATCCAAGCAAGATGAAGCTGTTGACAGTTTCAAACTCCTCTCCACCCATCATGACACTTACTATTGGTCCAGTGGTAAGAATCTTTGTTTTCTTGATATTGGAATGTTCTTGCTATTGGGATGTTCTTGATATTGGAATGTTCTCAGTTTGAATGTTTAAAAGCTGGATATTGTTTAAAATTAATTGGAATGCATGAATATCAACATACTAGGCATTAGTGAGGTGCAATGGACCATCTATGGCCACTTTGAATCAGATAATCATATGATATACTATGCAGGGAATGAAAAACAAAAAAAGAATGGTGTTGCATTCATAGTCAAAAAGTAAATTTCAAGTTCTATCCTTAAATACAATGTTGTGAGTGATAGAATACTATCCGTACTCATACTAGGAAGACCCATTAACACTACTATTATTCAAGTATATGCTCCTACATCCAGTGCCAAAGAGGAAGAAATTGAGAATTGTTACCAAATTTTGCAGTTTGAAATTGACCAAACATGCAATCAGGATGCTAATGATAATTGGTGACTGGAATGCAAAAGTAGGAAACAATGAAGAAGGAACAGTAGTTGGAAAATATGGGCTTGGTGATAGAAATGAGGCTGGAAATAAAATGAATGAATTCTGTATTTACAATGATTTATTCATTGCAAATATTTTTATTTTTTT
>NW_006399780.1:12409494-12420313 GCF_000299155.1 Elephantulus edwardii
CATTCTGGACTCCTGTCATGACAATAATACCTAATCATATATCCTTTTTAAACAGTTCTTTCCCTCATCTGTTTCAATGCAGAATACATTATTTATCCCCTCTTTCTCAGTCTCCCCCCAACCCCTATGTCAGTCCTCTTTTATAACAGTGGCATTATGCAGTATTTTTCTTTTTGTGACTGAGATATTTCACTCAGCGTCATGTCCTCCAGGGTCACTCATTTTGTATAATATTTCCCGAGTTCCTTGTTTTTCAATGCAGCATAGTATTCCATTGTGTGAATATACCACAGCTTCTCTATCTATTCGTTTGTTGATGGGAATTTGTGTTGTTTCCAACTCTTTGCTATTGTGAAGAAAGCTGCGATAAACATGGGTGTGCATATATCTGCTTGGGTGACAGTTATGGTTTCTTTAGGGTGCAAATACTTTTTCTAAAAGACACAAAAGATTACTTTACATGTGGATTTCACCCGATGGGCTGCACTGGAATTAGATTGTCTATATTTGTGGAAGAAATTTTTGGAGACGCTCATTATCAGCAGTCAAAACTAGGCCAGGGGCAGAGTGTGGGTCAGATCATCAGTTACTCTTAAGCAAGTTTAAACTGAGGCTGAAGAAAATGAAAATAAGTCCAAATAAACCAAGATATGATAAATACCCATAAAGTTTGCTATTTTCAACTTCGTTTTCTTTAAAATGGAGTAAACACCAAATGGCACTTTGAGAAGTGATGTGAGCAGAGTTATGTTACTGTAACGTGTATGTCTGGAACAAACAGGTGCTAGAACACCTGTAAGCCTGAAACAAACAAAATTGCTTCTTGTTAAACAGATGAAAACAGAAGAATGCAGGGCACTCAAGAGTGTCGGCTGCTACTCAGCGGTGTTCATCATCTGGTGGACATACTGGCTAATAAATTCAGCAAAATGCTTGGGTTCTGTGAAGACTACTCCACACCTGTCCCTCCTTTCTCAGACTCTTTGTGGTCTTGCCATTGCCAGGACCTTAGAAGTATATATATATATATCTTTATTGTATAAACTTGTGGCCTTGATATTTTTGTTGTTGTGTTCTGTACTTAACCGTATTGTGTACTGTCTGAACCAACTCATAACTAATCCTGCAATGGGTTTTCAGAGACTGAAAGTCCTGTAGGAGAAGACTGCTATCTTTTTCCACTGGAACAGCTTGTGAATTCAAACCACATGCCTTTGAGTGCAACTCCTTAGCACTTGGCCACCAAAGCTCTGCACAAATTCATCAGAAACTCAACTGAATATTAGTTTGATATCTTTTCAAGAGTTGTGATCCTGGAAGGATGGATTAGAATAAAAATAATGCCCAATAAATTCTATTCCATTCAATCAGAAAAATCCAGTTGCTATGGTAACTCATGACAACCCCACGTGCGTCATCACAGAACTGTTCTTCATAGAGTTTTCAATGACTGATATTGAAAGTAGATCTCCAGACTATGGTTCTGAGGAGCCTCTAGGTGGATTTACACCTTCAACCTTTTGATAAGTAGCCTTGTGCACTAATCATTTATGCCACCCAAGCATTTCTGTATGAGCCCGGGCAGTAAAATACCTAAGTGTGTGGCTGCTAACTAAAAGAAAGGCCAGCAGTTTGAACTCATCATCTGTGCCATGGAGAAAAGGGCATAGAGGTCTACTCTCAACAAGGTGTGCATGAATGAAATACAATTTAAATAATAATTTATACAAACCATTAACTTAAAAAAAAGAAGATTGTAGTTTTCAAAACTCTGAGAAGCCATTCTACTCTGTTTTATAGAGTCAGTGCCAGGAAAAGAGAAGAAGACTCTCAGTGAGGTGAATTGACACAGTGACTTCCAAAACGGCTTGAGCACGGTGGAGGTTCTGAGGATGATCCAAGATAGGGCAAGCTTTTGTTCACAGGGCCAATATGAACTATTGTCATTTTAATTATAACAACAATGAATTAGAATTGACTTGATGGCATAGCAAGGACTCAGGTAAAGAGCTTCCCTTGCTAACTCACTGTCATCATAGAAGAACCAACACACAGTTGACCCTTCAACAGGTTTTCAGAGTCTGTAAATGACGTGGGAGGAGAATTCCCATCTTTCTACAAAAGAACCACTGATGCTCTCAGCTCCTCATGATCAGTGTTAACAGAGCACTCTAGGAAATGATGATCTGGGCTAGTGGCCTCTCTAATCATTTAAATATCCCAGCCTCTGAAAAGACAAACTCAGGGCCTCTTAGGAAAGTTTTGCCAAAATAGTAGGGGTGGCAATGATTACATCAATAGGTTTCCTAATGTCAGGAAGACTTAAACATAAAAATATTTATGAGAATCAAAATGATCGCAAGATATTAATTCAATTAATGAAAGAATGTTTAAAGGAATCAAGTTAATATAGCACTAGTATTTTTTAGATTTCAAAAATTCACACATGTTTAGTAGTTTGTTGTTATTGTTGTTAAGTGCCATCAATCATAGATGACTCATAGCAATCCTAGGAACGAGACACCTGAACACTCGCTTAACTTTCATCATTTCTCTAAGTTCATAGAGTTTCCGGAGGCAAGCTATTTCGGAAGTGGATGGCACTCCTGCTTCCAAGCCTGTTTTAATAAGGGATCTCCACCAAACACTGTCTGCCACTGATAACCATTATCGCATTTGACATATCAGTGTCACAGTGTTTAGCATCACAGCAACCACGAGTTACCTCTGTACAGCATATTGATAGACCACTTAGAAGAATTGTTTTACCAAAAACAATTAAAACCAGGCCCGAGGGCCACAAATTAAAAGCACTCACCTTTGGCTTGGTAGCATCACTTTATATCCACTAGGCCAACAAAGCTCACTCTATGATTCACAGCAAGTTTAAGAGAGCTTGGTCTCTTTAAACATATAATTCAATTTAGACCTTTGAATTTAAGTAGTGATTCTACAAAGTGATAAATAATTTTGCAGCATTTAAGAGAATTTAAGGCTCACCATATTTATATTTACGAAGTTAATTTATTAGATTTCCAAAGATTACTTAAGTACTTTGAGAAGTTTGTTAATTACATAACAGAGGTACTTAAAGAGGAAAATTGAATTAAAAGATATATACACACAGCTTAAAATACTTAAGGGAATTTATTTGGGTATATTTTAAAATTAGATTAGGCATGAATCAGGTAATTAAAAATTGCTAAATGCTGGATTTATAAATAGAATAATAAGAATAGTAAATGGAATTTAAAAGCTTAAGGAAGAACTAAAATCGTGTGTGTGTGTGTGTGTGTGTGTGTGTGTGTGTGTGTGTGTTGTGTACCACTGAGTGAGAACTGATCTCCATTGCTTAACCTCCTGTGGGTTTTCAGAGGCAGCTAATAGCACAGAGCAACTGGTAGATTGACATCACATACTTTAACATTGGCGATGTTATTCTTTACCACTGAGCCATCATATGTGCGCGCGCGCGCGCGCGCACACACACACACACACACACACACACACACGGTTTTTGTTTTTACCTGCCACAGAGCTGGCACTGATTCTTAGTTGGCCTTCCAGTGGGTTTTCAGAGGCTGTAAACTGGGAGGATAGTGCCCATATTTTTCTCTCACAGTAGCTAGAAGATCCAACCGATTGCATTAAGTTGGCAGCATAATCCCGCACCACGAGACCACCAGAGCTCCCTATCTGGATGCATGTATTTATTTAAAAAAACACCACGTACTCAAGTTACATCCACTTCAATAATTTTTTCTGTATTCAAAAGTTATCATTGAGAGCAAAAACTCTGGTCAATAGTTTTATACTTCCAGAAAAAATAGAAGTCATTAGAAAGGCGATCCATCATTTCTAGCGTCTCTCATGAGCTCTGAATCCTTCCTCTTTCCCTTATTTTCAAGGGCCTCTCTCCCTTAAATTTCTATTTTGCTATATCCCTAGTTTTTCCCCATCTCTGAGATTGCTCCCGTCAGCATATAAATAAGCTTTGGCCTCTCCATCTCCAGATGCATTTCATCAGAAAGCAAAATGAGAAAATCAGTTGTTGTTAAATACTTCCTCATGGGATTCCCAAGGCTATAATATTTACAGGAAGGACTAAACTGCCATATCTTTCTCATACAGAGTGTTTGGTAGATTTGAACACAGGTTAGCAGTCACTAGCAGGGAACACCTAAGCATTAATACTACCAGGGCTCCAAGCACTCCCTCAAGCTAAAATCAAAACCGTTGCCATTATGTTACCCTGAATCTCAGGTTCAAATCCTTGGAAACTCCAATTTTAAAAAAGAACTCTAGTTTTCAAGAAAAGAAAGAAATATTTATTAGAGCAACCCTTTATTAGGAGTCTAGCAAGAGAAGGAAATAATCAACAACACAGGCTGTAATTTAGGGCATTTCCTGACCTTCCTCTCACCAAGTTTACAGGATAAAGGAAAAGAAACAAAGCTGAGAGAGACAGTAATTAGTAGATTTACAGATTTCCCATAATTGAAATTTTCAATAAATGCCTTGCCTGGTGCTGGCTATCACTTCATCTGTTTGTAAATTGTAAGACTTTATCTCATCCTCCTAGTCCAGATACCCAGCAATAATAAAGTAATTAAATGTTCTCTTGTCTGTTCTACAGATGCCAACCATTTCTCTGGTAGTTCAGAAGATAAGTTTACAGTAAATAATTATCATAAGGTTAGTTACTAGAAAGTGTAATATAGCTACAAGAAAAGTAAAATGGTGTTAGTGCTGTTAATTACTGGATGCTACTTCCCTTCAAACAAGCTGATTCTGACTCAGAGTGACCTAGTGAGATAGAACAGAACTGCCTACATGCTTTTCAAGGCTATACATTTTTACAGAAGCAGATGCCACGTCTTTCTCCTTGGAGGAGCTGGTTGGTTTGAACCATTTACATTTCAGGTAGCAACTGAATGTCTTATCTACAGTGCTACCAAGGTTCCTGAAGTAGTCCACAAAAACAAAGCAATATACACAGAAAAGCCTAAAGACAAAACACACACACACACACACACACA
This sequence comes from Elephantulus edwardii, assembly GCF_000299155.1. Classification (NCBI taxonomy): domain Eukaryota; kingdom Metazoa; phylum Chordata; class Mammalia; order Macroscelidea; family Macroscelididae; genus Elephantulus; species Elephantulus edwardii. The sequence continues at coordinate 12,414,534 of NW_006399780.1, forward strand.
CACCCCCCAAACAAAAAACACAACAATTCAAAACTGTTAGAGTTAATAGGCCAATTTAGTAGAGTGGCAGGATATAATATTAATTTCCAAAAATCAGTAGGATTCCTCTACAGTAACAAAGAGAACTCAGAGAAGGAAATGAAGAAAGCAAGACCATTTACAATAGCCAACCACAAAGTGAGATACTTGGGAGTGAACATAACTAGAGATGCAAAAGACCTATGCAAAGAAATCTACAGAGTATTTCTGAAAGACACAATAAAAGACCTAAAGAAATGGTAAAATATGCCCTGTTCATGGATAGGAAGACTCAATGTGGTGAAAATTACAATCCTACCAAAAGCAATCTACATGTTCAATGCAATCCCAAACCAGATACCAAATTCATTTGTCAAGGAGATTTAAAGGGAAATTATAAAAGTTATTTGGAGAGGCAAGAGACCCTCAATAATAAAAAAACTTCTGACAAACAAACAACAACAACAAACAAACAAACAAAACCTACTACATAGCAGTAGTAACCAAAACAGCATGGTACTGGTACAATGACAGACACATAGACCAATGGAACAGAACCGAGAACCCAGAAATAGACCCAGCTATTTATAGTCAACTGATGCTCGACAAGGAAATCAAAACTATCAAATGGGAAAATGATAACTTCTTCAACAAATGGTGCTGGCAAAACTGGACTTCTACCTGCAGAAAGCTGAAACAGGATCCACATCTCACACCATAAACAAAAATCAACTCAAGGTGTATCAGAAACCTTGGAGTAAAGCCCCAAACCATAACATTCATAAGAGACAAACTGGGATCAAGCTTAGAAGCGCTAGTCCAAGGTATAAAGAGACTGTCAAATACAGCCAGAAATGCACACTCTAAAGAGGATAAAATTGGTGCATGGGACCTTCTAAAGATTAAATCCATATGTGCATCAAAAACTTTTCCCAACTGGGTGAAAAGAAAACCTACACACTGGGAACAAACATTGGTAATACCATCTCAGACAAGAGTCGTGTAACAAAAATTTACAGAATACTCCTGGGCCTCCACAAGAAAAAGACTGATAACCCAATTACAAAATGGGCAAAAGACATGGAAAGAATTTTCACAGAGGAAGATATTTGGATGTCAAACAGACACATGAAGACATGCTCTAAATCAATGGCCATAAGAGAAGTGCAAATCAAAACCACAATGAGATACCATCTCACTCCAATAAGAGTGGCAAAATTAACAGGTCAGCAGTTAATAAATGTTGGTGAGAATGTGGCAAGAAAGGAACTCTTAAACATTGTTGGTGGGATTTTAAAATTGTACAACCATTCTGGAAGGCAGTTTGGCACTTCCTCAAAAAGCTAAACACAGAAATTCCATATGACCCAACTATTCCACTACTTGGAATATACACTGAGAATATGAGAACTGAGGCACAAATTGAGATTTGTACACCAATGTTCATAGCAGCATTATTCATCATCACAAGAGCATAGAAACAACCCACATGTCCAACCACAAGCTAATGGATTGAGAAATTATGGCACACTCACACAATGGAATACTATGCAGCATGTAGGAGCAATGTTGTTGTTGTTGTTGTTATGTGCCGTCGAGTCGCCTGCGACTCATAGCGACCCTATGTACAACAGCCCTAAACTCCGCTCTGTCCTGTGCCAATCGCACTGTCTCTGACACTCCCATCCCAATTATCCCAGTCACTGAATCAATCCACCTCATAGAGGGCCTTCCTCTCCTGCGCCGTCCCTCCACCCTCCCAAGCATGATGTCCCTCTCCAAGGACCGGTCTCTCCTCACTACATGTCCGAAGTAAGTTAGACGGAGCCTCAGAATCCTTGCCTCCAAGGAGCCACCCGGTTTAACCCTCTCCAGGACAAATCTATTTGTTTTGTTTGTAGGAGCAATAGCTTTGTAAATTATTACCTAACTTGGGAGGGACTGGAGAGCATTATTCTGAGTGAACTAACTCAGTCCCACAAAGATAAATATTGCATAAAACCATTATTGTAGAATGAGTATAAGGATCCAAGAGGGTGGGGGAGGTTGGAAGCAGAGGGATGAGAATGTGCAGGGGAATTGGGGATTAATCATGGGGTTGTACAATTTGTTGCGTGGGGGGATGAAGGAAATGGAAAGAACTTGTTCTTGAAAACAGTGTATTCAAATTTAGTAAATAAACTAGTAGAAAAATTTTTAAAAATTCCTGTTTGCATAAAAAAAATTTATAACAGCACCTACAGAATGGAAAAAAATTGACAATGACATTATGACATTACAGACAAGGGTCTCATAACAAAAGTTTACAGAATACTACAGTGTCTCCACCACAAGAAAAAGACGGATAACCCAGTCACAAAATGTGGACACGACTTTTCACAAATGAGGATATTCATATGTATATGCGTGATTGTATTAGAACAATATACACAAATGAAATGCAATGTAAATAAAAGATTGTATAAAACACAATGTATATGAATTATTATATGCAAATTGATAAAAAGACATTAAAATATAATAAAATAATGTTTCAGAAAAAAACCCCCACAAACCAATAAATACTACTTTCAAGTTTATCCCTACTTATGAAGACCCTCAGGTTTCCAAGGCTGCAGATCCTCCGGGGAAGAGACTGACCATCTTTCTCTCAAGAAGCAGCTGATAGATTTAAACCACTTACCTTTCAGTTAGCAGCACAACACAAAATACACTATGACAGAGTTCTTAAACTCTCCATGTAGTCATTGTTGAATACTGTAGAGTCAGAACCAATCCATAGCTGACCCTCCAGTGAGTTTGCAGAAGTGATTAATTGAATGGGAGGAGATTGCCCATCCTTATCCCGCAAGTTCTCCATAGTACCCTCTAAATAATTGTTGCATTTCTCTGCTCCAAACTTCTCTTCATCTTCCATTACTCCTTAGTCTTCTTCAATCTGACCACTCCCATCACTTTCACTTAAACTGCTCATGTCAAGGTCATCAGCCTTTTTGTTGCTGCTCTCTGTGGGTCCTTTCTCTTATTTAACAGAGTCTATTAGTCACTTCTGACTAGTGGTGACACCATGTGTGTTAGAAGAGAACCGTGCTCCATCAAACTTTCAATGGCTTATTTTTCAGCTGATTGTCATGTCTTTTCTTTGAGGCGCTTCTAGATGGGCTTGAACTTCCAAATTTTCAATTGTTATATGAGTGAATTACATGAGTCTCATCTAGAGACTCCAAAGGGAGCTCTCTAAAGAGCCTCATGGATAAAGAGTTGTACTGTGACCCAAAGGCAGGCAGATGGAATCTATCAGCTGCTTTTGGAAGAAAGATTTGCAATCTCCATTCGTGTTATTTACAGACTCTGAAAATCCCCTGTATGTCAGTTATGTGTTGGTTCTGACTTGATAGCAATGAGCTGGAAGGGTTTTTAGGAACTCCAAAGCATGATCTCTAATAATTGCCAATATAATTGTTCCTTCTTTGTTCTGCTGTTTCTCACTTGATTTTCAGGAGATCACATTCTAATGACTTTATTCCTATCTGTCCCATTCTTCTTGGCTGATTCTTTGAAGCCTATAAATGTTAGATTGCTCAGGCTTTGATCATAGACATTTTCTTCTTTCTCCACATTCTTAGGATATTTACATCCACTTTCAAGGTTTTAAATTTCATCTATATCCTGATAGTTTCTACAGTTTATACCAAGTCTGGCACATGTAATTGTCTCTGACAACTTTTCTTTAATGTCATACAAAAATCTCAGACTTTCTGTGTTTAAAACTGAATTCTGAATGAACCAAACTGATTTTTTTTTCTATTTCAAATTCTCCCTCACTCAACAGTCTGCAAACTCTTCACTCTTGCTTCACACCACCTTCAAGCACTGCACAAACTTAATTTAAGTTCTTCCCTTCCTCCCTGGTAGCCCAAGAGATGCTGCCTCTATTGCAAGAAACACTCCTGGTTTCTCAGTTCTTTCTCTTTTTTTCAAGATTCTATTTCAATGTCAATTATTCAAAGTAGTTGCTCTTATTTTCTTTAGTTTGTTTACTTCCCTAGCCAAATTAGGCAGCCTTCTCATGTTCCATAAAAGTTTTCAGTTGATATTCATGATGTCTTTGTGTAGTGAATATGGTTAAGTGCTTAACTATCTGTCAAAAGGTTGGTGGTTTGCATCTGCTATTTTTTTGGAAAAGGGACATCATGACTGAAAAGATGGAGGGTCAGCAGAGAAGAGGAGGACCCTCAATAAGATGGACTGACAGTATAACTTCAGCCATGGGCTCTAGTATCTCAGAGATGATGAGGATGGCACAAGGTAGGGAAGGTTTCAGGTTGGCTGTTCATAGGGTTACTTTGAGTTGTATTCAACTCAATAACACCTAACAAAAACAAGAGAGGTTGTTGAAAGAAAAGCTTGACAATCTGCTTCTGTAAATCCCTAGGCACACAGCTCTACTCTGACATGCATGTGGGCGCCCTGATTGAAAGTAGCGATTATAATTAAAAAAAGAAATTAATGATTATTAAGACAAGATTATTGTGGTTTTTGCTTACCTGGCTTACCCTGACTGATTTTAAATGGCAAATAGTTTCTGAAGTCAGCTTCCTTTTAAGACTAATCTCTAAACTCCTGTTTATTTTTTCCCTAGATTTTTGGTTTTTCAAAATTAGAATTGGTAACCAAACACCCTGAGGAAACAAATTCCTAGTCTTGGAGTTATAAGACCATACCCTCCCACGATGGGGACATCACGATCAATTGGCATAATATAATCCACACAAACAATGTTCTATAATACTACATGGAGAGTACCAACTGGGAGGAGGTATCTTAAAAGCTTGCTTTGGCCTTCAAGGGAACTCTGGGAGCCTAGTAGGTAAGGAGTTGCATTTTCAACCTAATGACAGATAGTTCAAATCTACCTGCTGCTCTGAGGGACAGAGATGGACAATCACTTCCTTTGTGATTTACAGCTTCTGAAAATCTATTGTAGGGTCAGCTATGAGTAAGTTCTAGCTTGACAGGACATAACAACAACAAATGGCATTCTAAGATGCAACTATTGGTCTTTTCCTGTTAACAACATAAAAAGAGGGAAAACTCCCAAATATACACACAATTACTTCAAAGGATCATATAAACTTCAAATTTCACTATACCGAGATCAGAGATGGATGGTGCCCAGCTAACATTGCTGACCATTCTGAAAGGGAGGGCCCTAAACAGAGTGAAATAAAAGTGTGGAACAAAACTAAAATCACAAAAGTAATCTGGTTTGGGAACCCTGAAGCAATAGCTCTCAGTAACCCTTTATGCTAGTAATTAAAGTCACTCCCGTGATTCAGCTTTCAGTCAAATAGACATGCTTACAATACCAGGTAGGTACTCACCATAAGAATCAGATAAAAAAGGGGTGCATTCATAGGGTTGCACAATTTGATTGGTCAAGGGGGTAAAGAAAATGGGGAAAAACAGTATTAAAAACAATGTTTATAAACTTTGTAACTAAACCAGTATAAAATAAAAATTTTATATATTAAAAAGAATCAGACAAGATTATAAGTGCAATAATTTGCAGGGGGAAAAGCTCAGAAGGTAGGAAAGGAAAAGAGTGAAGGATGAAAGGAAACATGAATCACAGGGAGGAAAAAGGAAGAGTGTTATTACCATGTGGGAAGTGTAATTAATGCTGCAAAACAAAATATGCATGAAAAATTGAATGGAAAACTAATTGCTCTGTAAAATATTATTCTATGCATGTGGTTGTT
>NW_006399780.1:12423288-12460543 GCF_000299155.1 Elephantulus edwardii
TATACCAATTGACATATTTCAGTTAACAGATGCTGCCCTGGATGTGCTCACCATGTTGTGCCAAGAAATCTGGAGAACAACCACTTGGCCAACTGACTGGAAGAGATCTATATTTGTTCCTATTCTATGCATAGTTTAAAAAAATAGATGCAAAATTAAAATTGGCTGTACTTAATTTTTAAGTAAAGTCAATAAAAGGTAATGTTACATTATCATGTAAATGATCCTGTTGATGTTGTGTACCATCACACGTTTACATGCGAATTATATGTACTCATTAATGCCATATATGTGCATTTAAGAATATATAGACACTTAAGTTAAAGCTCACACATGAAGTTATGCGTGGGAGATTGAGTTCTAATTAGATAGATAGATAGGTAGATAGATACATAGATAAACAAATAGACAAACATTGTTACTGTTAGGTGCTCTTGAGCTGAGTTTGGCTCATAGCAACCCTATGAACAACAGATCTGAGCCTTGTCCCATCCTCATCTTTGATGCTCTTAAGCCCTCTGCTGCAGTCACTGTGTCAGTCCATTTAATTGTGAGTCATCCTCTCTTTCACTGATCCTTTATATCTTTCCAAGCATGATACCACTTTCCAAGGAATGACCTCTCCTAGTAACATGCTCCAAATTTATCCCTGACAGCAGATTTGCCCAATGCAATGTATCTTCTTATCTCCTGACTGCTGGTACCAAGGGTGTTGATTGCGAATCCAAGTAAGATGAAATAATTGATAGTTTCAACCTTTTCTCCTTCTATAATGATATCTTTCAGTCCGGTTGTGAGGATTTTTGTCTTCTTGATGTTGAGATGCAGTCCATATTGAAAACTATAGTCTTTGAACCCCTGCAGTAAGTGTTTCAAGTCCTCTTTATCCTCAACAAGTAAGGTTGCCATCTGCATAGCATAGATTGTTGAAGAGTCTTCCTCCTATCGTGATACCATGTTCTTCATAGAGTTTAGGTTCTCATATGATATGCTCAAGATACAGATTGAATAGATATGGAGAAAGGATACAACTCTGATAGACACTTTTTCTAATTTTAAACCATGCAGTTTAAAATCAGATGAATAGAAAAATATGCTCTGATAGTAAAGTCGTAGGGACTTTTGTGCTGGTAACTCAAAAGCAGTTCTTCTGAGGTGGTTGGACTTCACTAGTGATTTTGCCAGAGAAAGATGACAATCTCCTCTCGTGCTATTTACAGCCTCACAAAACCCATGGAGAATCAGTTATGTGTTGATTTTAATTCCATAGCAATGAGTTTGAGGTTTAGTTTTGGATTTTTCTAGTTTGGGGTTTTTAATAAATATAGATAAACAGATACAATTTTAAAATTTTCTAAGAATATCACAATGACATTTGGAGTCCTATTTAAGGCATTTTTCACTTCTCTGGCAGAATATAAGAAAGAACAGCTCAGTGTGAAAAACAATGTATATGAGTTTTTTAAGTAAACCAGTATAAAATAAAAGAACAAAACAAAATAAAAATACATTGTTAATATTAAATTTTTTCAAATATACAAAAATAGAAACCATTTTAAAAAACAAGAAAAAACGACTCTCCTAAATAAGACTAATGGCTTGAAGATACAACACATGTATAAAGTACTCTGCCCTCCTCAAGACTTTCTCATATGCAGTCTTAAAAAAACAAGAGCACTGTAGGACATTTTATTCACTTTTTTTTTCTTAAGGCACTATTATGTAAGGTTTTCTTCACTGGTATTTTAAAATTAGTTTGGTTTTAATTCAAGGGTTTTTTTATTTTATAGTTTCTCTTATTCTAAAGCTTATCAACCAATAAATATTTGTAATGTAGTTATTATGTATAAACAGCATAAGAGAGGACAATGCTCAATGATATGGATTGACACAGTAATTGCAACAATGGGCTCAAGCATGTTGGAAACCATGAGGATGGTACAGGATAGGGCAAGATTCCAATCTGCTGTCCATAGGATCACCTTGAGTTATAGTCAACTCAGTGGCACCTACCAAGAATAACCTGTTTATAGAGAGGGAGCTCTGTTGGTACAGAGTCTGCTGACAAAGACTATGCCTCTGAGATAGTTAGAATGCACCAGCCTCTCATCAGGAGAAAAATGGAAAAATTCCTCTTGTATGATTTATAGGCTCAGAAACCCATCAAGGGTCAACTGTGAGTCGGTTCTGAGTCAAAGGCAATGTGTTTATTCAGCTAGACAAAATATAACAAGAAAATAGGTTGTTAAAAATAGGGTATTATGTATTGCAGGAGGGGAGTGCACAGAAGAAAACAGTGACAGAGTGGGCTGGTGTGAAGAACGTGGGAAGGTGCTAAATGGAAAGGGAGGAACAAACAATGCAGGTGAGCTTCTGACCTAAGTGAAGAAGAGTATTATGTGGCTTGTTAAATGACTCTCCCCAAAACAAAACCAAAAAGCCCTCAACAGAATATTTTGTAGACTTTTAATAGGTAAACAAAACAACCAAGCACACCATGAAACATACCCTGCCAGGTAAGCTTACTTTTCAAAAGCCACATAAAAGCATTTTCAGATGTATGATTATTATGGATTGATTTGTGTCTCCCACCCCCCAACACATGTATGTAATGGTATACTGTGGGAGACATGTCATGATCCGCCATGATATGATAAATAGTTGTGAAAAATATTACAAAAAGTTGTAAAAGGATTAAACATGGAATGCAACTTCCTCTAATCCTCTTACTGTCCTAATGTGACATAGAAATCTTTCTGCTAAACATTTTCCTACAATTGGTTTAACTAATGTGAACATTAGGGAGCTCTGGTGGCCTAGTGGCAAGAAGCTGCACTGCAATCATAAAACATGTAGGTCAAGGCCACCAGTTGCTCTGGGGGAGAAGGATGGGCAATCTTCTCCTGTGCCATTAACTGCCTTTGAAAACCTACCAGAGGGCCAGCTATGAGTCAGTTCTGACTCAACAGTACACAACAACAATGTGAACATCTCATTTTACTCAGTTTTACTGTGAACAATTACAATATAGAACATATTTATTTGAATATTTTTCACTCAGAACATTCCTATCTATTGAAGAAAATTTGGGCAATATTAAAGAGTATGAAGAAGACAAAAAACTGTGGATTACAACAAATTATGGCTAACCTTGAGGAGAATGGGAATCTGAGAACACTTGTTTGTGCTTATACAAAACCTATTCTTAGACCAGGAAGCAGTCCTCAGAACAGAGCAGGGGAACACTGCATGGTTCAAAATCAGGAAGGGAGTGTGACAAGGATGCATCCTATCTCCATACCTTTTCAATCTATATACAGAACAGATCATTTGTGAGGCTGGCTTTATGAGGAAAAATGTGGCATCAGGTTGGAGGAAGACACATCAACATTCTATGTTATGCAGATAACACAACCTTGCTTGCTGAAAATGAGGAAGACCTGAAGCGCTTGCTGCAGAAGGTCAAGAACTGTAGTCTACAATTTGCATTGGAGCTCAACATCAAGAAGACAAAGATTCTCCCCACTGGGCCAATTGATAGCACCATGATAGATGGAGAAGAGATTGAGCTTGCTTGGCTCCACAATAAACACTCTTGGAACCCACCAGCAGCCAGGAAATTAAAAGACTAATTGCATTAGGTAAATCTGCTGTCAGGGACTTCTCCAGAATGCTGAGAAACAACAATGTCAGTCCAAAGACTAAGGTGCACCTGATCCAGGCCATGGTCTTTGCAATTATTTGCCATGCATCAGAGAGCTGGACAATGACTAAGGATGACAGAAGAATTGATGCTTTTGAGTTGTGGTGGTGAAGAGTCTTAAACATACCATGGACCACCAAGTGGGGAGAAAAAAATGTCTGTCGTAGAGAGGGTGAAACCAAATTTTTTAAGCTCTATCTCATAAACTTAGGGCATATGCCCAGAAGGGACCAATCCTTGGAAGGATTGGGCCATGCTCAAAGGAGTGGGGGGACAGTACAGAAGACCCTGGATGAGATGGATTGATACAGTAACTAGGGCAATGGGGGTAGGTGTGTCAGAGTGAGACTGGCTCAGGACAGGGAAGGTTGTTGTATTTTCGGTCACTATGAGTCACAGGCAACTTGATGGCACATAAATAACAATTTCTCCGCATGATTTGTGGGTTATCTTATAACCAATGATATTCTTCCCACTTTAATAAACCCTAAAAGTTTTCCAATGGAACTCTGGTGGCCTCGTGGTTAGAAGCTGTGATGACAATCCAAAGGCATGTGGTTCGAATCCACTGCTACTCTGAAGGAGAAAGATGGGCCTTTGTAAACCCATTGTAGAGTCAGCTATGAATTGGCTCCAATCTAATGGCACACAACTACTAAGATTTTCTGGACACGAATAGTTACATGCTCTACCATATAGTAGTAGTAAATAAAAAATACTATATAATTAATGTGTCAGAGATTGTGAGGCTCACAGCACAGTCAGTATTCAGATCTGTTGTTCATAGCGTTGCGATGAGTCATACTCATCTCAATGGCACTTAACAACAACAATACCGCTTAATAAGTTGACTTTTCTCAAAGAATGTGCTCCAAAAGCCTTTTTCATGAAAATGGATTTAAGTGTCTAAAGATGGGACAAGATTTTGATCTTTGATTCATAGGGTTGTTACGAGTCAGTTGATGGGACTGCATCTAACAATGATGTCTTGTGCATTGTGCTGTCAAATCAGAATCAACTCATAGCTGAAATTCCAGCAGGTTTTCAGAGGCTAGAAATTTGGAGATTATTCATCTTTCTCCCTCAGAGTAGCTAGGGGATTTGAACCAAGACCTTTGCGTGGTTTCCAAGGCTGAAAGTTGTACAAGAGGAGATTTCCCACTTTTTCCATTGGCTAGAGGTGAATTCCATCTTCCAGAGGGGCATGACCTTTGAGTTAGCACAGAAACTCTGAATGGACTACGCCAACAGAACTTTCCTCATCTACATTTCAAATGAGTAAATATTTTATATGGTTTCCAAGTCATACTTTTCTTATTTTAATACTCTTCTAGTCACAGAACTGGAATCTATGCTATTTCTGGAAATACTGTTAGCAAGTGTCTTTTGTAATTACATTGAGTTCTGCAGTAAGTTCATTTGAATGCATGCAGTGTCTCCAGGACAGCAATCAAATCACTGGAGGCCCCCACCCCCAACTTCATGTCAATAATAATTTGGCTGATTAACCCATTTTTCTCCTTTTCATTAAGATCATCTAACAATCTGTGCAAAGGCTCCAAGTATTTTATATGAGTAGGTCAAGGAACTCCCCATACCTAAATGTAGACTATCTGACAACTAGCTTTGTCTTTGGTTGCATGAGAAGGGCAAGTACACACCAGTTTTCCTCAGGATGTTAGGCACAAAGATGTCTTCTGACTTGTTGGAGGTTATTCTGCCGGTGAAGGGCAAAGCTCTAGCTTCAAACCTAGGACAGACATCAAAATTAATGAGTTTAACTACCATGAAAATAGGACCTCTGCTGTATGAAGTTCCATACGGACATTTTGCACTCCACACTGCCTCAGGCCAATAGTCCCAGAAGGCCACTTGCCTCCTCATCAGAGGGCAGCTAGAGTAATATACCGTGATCCTCTGCTGCCTGATTTTAGCTGCAGAATCTGATAGCCCAGTAATAGACTTGACCAAGTGCCTGATGGCCTGGTGGTGAGGTCGTGCATTTGTAGGAGCTGTCAAGTTGAGTCTGTAACAGCTGTCAAGTTCATCTGTCTGTAGTAATTACCTACAACTGCTCAAGTAAGAGGAGTGCCTCCAGCGATGGAACATGAGCCTTTCTAGTTAGCTCATCACGTTGTTGTGTACCAGAGCTGACCCTTTGGAGGTTTTCCGAGGCAGTTAATCATGCCAGAGGAGACTGCCCATCATTCTCCCACAGAGCAGCTGGTGCATTGGAACTATGTGCCTTCAGGATTGCAGCACAGCTTCTTACCACTAGGCCACCAGAGCTCCCTAGTTCATAGCATTAGTAACCATGATAGAAAAAAATCCAAATGGAGATAAGACTGCTAAAACAATTACCCACAAAACCCCGACCGAATGAAACCATTTTAGACATTTCTCTAAGTGTTAAAGAAAAAAAAAAAAAAAAGGAAATGAGCACAGAAGGGGTACCTTCCTGAAGATTTCAAATAGAATAGCAAAATACTTTATCTGCCTACATCTCCTGGGCCCCATCACTTCCTGAAAAGGATTGTGCATGGTTTGAGATAGTCTAACTACAGCACTCCCCCCCTTCCCATTCACCATTACTAAAACCAACCTTCAGCTAACTCAAAGCCAATATTATTTTGTTATAACACTTCCCACTCTTACCCAGGCCCCTGGCTCTACCAGCTGTCTTCAGATGATTCTAATACTCAACAAACTCCCATTCCTGGTGATTTTGAAGCATCTGAACTTGTCTTTCACCTGTACTTTTCTCTGAGTTTTGAACCTTCTACCAGGGAGCCATGGTAGGGTAGTGCACATCTTGTCAGGCTGCTAACTCAAATGTCAGTGGTTCAAATCCACCTACTGCTCCTGGGAAGCCTGATGGAGGGTCGCTGTGAGTGGAAATCAATCCCATAGCAGTGGGTTTGATTTTTTTCTAGTTCTTCAATTGGTCCAAGATTTGCTTGAAGGACCATTTTCTAATGGCTGGAGCTCTTCAGTCCTTTAAGTCTAAATAAACTTTATTTAGGAGAACAGCAGCCAGTTTCCTGAGAGCACCTGTGAAAAGGGTAACAATTTTCGGGACCTTGTTTGGCTTGTTCAAATGGAATGATCCCTGTTATCAGGCTCAGGCTGAAAAATATAAGAACCTTACAGGAAACATGGGGAGTTCCTTTCCATTCTGGGGGGAAAAGCATTTCTTAAAAAAGGGGGGGACTCTTTTCAGGGGTGTGACTTTGGCTACTAGTTCAGGATAAAAACGAAACAACCCAACAAAAAATAACAAAGCGCTGAGAATGGTTTCAGTTCTGGACTTGGGATGAAAAAGGACCACGTATCAGAAACAGCAGTTGCTGAAGAAATCGCTCAAAAACTGTTTAATAATGTGAGTTTACTAGAGGGGAAGGTTGGCTCTGGGACCTCAATGTAAGGACCTCAAAGGCTCACCTCAATGGCAGTCCTGACTGCCCCGGGCTCACCTCAACGGCAGTCCTGACTGCCCCGGGCTCACCTCAATGGCAGTCCTGACTGCCCCGGGCTCACCTCAACGGCAGTCCTGACTGCCCTGGGCTCATCTCAATGGCAGTCCTGACTGCCCCGGGCTCACCTCAATGGCAGTTCTGACTGCCCGGACTCTGCAGGTGGGAGTTCTCTGAGGAATGTTCATGGCTTATAAGACGTGGAGTTCCGACACGGTGGAATAATGTCAAGCCGATTCTGATCACAGATCCTAATGGGCACTACTGTCCAGCACCATCATGGGTCAGCTGTGTTAACTTGCCCATGATTTTCTGGTTTGGAAGCTAAAAGGTTAAGCCATGGTCCTGGTGACATTTTACATAACCAACTACATGTGGAAACCTGCTACCAGCAGCTGGTTAGAAGAAAGGAAATTTCATTACAGGCGCATCTGTATCAAATGTATAGAGTCGCCTGGTAAAGCTCTCTGCTCTATCTGGATCCTGCATCTGCTTGTCACTTCCTACTTTTTGGAATTGAACCAGCAGACTGCCTTCCTTGTCAATCTTGGATTTATCAACCTGCACCGCCTTTCTTAAGGTCTGACCACAGACTTGCTAGCCTCTAGAGACATTTCCTTGAGACAAATCTCATGTATCTCTCATTTATTCACTCACTGTTGTCAAGTCATAATCATTTCATAGCTGTTGCCCAACAAGTTCTCAGAGGCTACAGGAGTCCAAAGGAGGAGACTGTCCATCTTCCGAGGAACAGCAGGTGAATTTGAACTGCCTGCCTTTGGGTTCGCAGTGCAACTTTTTAACTCTAGGCCACCACACAAGTCTCTCTCTCTCTGTGAAGTTATGGTAGCCTATTAGAAATATATCCCCCTTTCCTCACAGGTCTTGCGTCTCTAAAGAATTGTCTTAAGACAAGCACTTCATGTAAACCTTTCTTGTAAGGTGCTTAAACACGATCTAAATTACCTGCTACAGAGAGCTGGACAATGAATAAGGATGGCAGAAAAATTACTGATGCCTTCAAGTTGTGGTGCTGAATATCCCATGGACGTCAGGAGAACAGTTTAGTCTTGGACAAAGTGCAACTAGAGTGTTCCTTGGAGGCAAGGGTGGTGAAGTTTCATCTTTTATACTCTGGACGCATAGCTAGGGAAGGATATTCATTGGAGAGGGACATTGGAAAGATTGGGGGGTGGGGAAGGCAATCAGTGAAGGAGAGGAATATCCCAAATGAGATGGATTAACACAGTGACTTCAGCAATGGTTTTGGAGATGGTGAGGGAGGCACAGGATTAGGCAGGTTCAGCTTGGCTGTTCATAGGGTTGATGGGTCGTACTTGACGGCACCTACCACCACCACCACACGTTGTTACTGAATCCTCACACTACTCGGTGTGGTTGTCGCCAGCTGTCATGGAGTCAATACTCAGAGTGACCCCAAATGTCAAGAGAACTGGACTCCATAGTTCAAAGGCTGACTTAGGAAAAGTAGATCTTGAAGTGGTTTCTCATTAAGGAACCTCTGGGCAGATTCAAACCTCCAACCCCTCAGCTAGCAGCTGAGCCTATTAAACATAGGTAGGTGGCTGCCCCGATTTACTCTCAAGCAATTTAGTAGTAAAGGTTGAGTCCTTAGCTTGAAACCACACAGTAACAGAGCTGCCGGCAGTACTATCACATTTGACTCCTCACAGGTGCCCTGCTCTGTGGCTGAATGGAAGAGCAATTAGCCCTTGGAAAAATGATAAAATCAAAATAACCGTATCCATTACACTAACTATATACTAATAATACAATGTTAGCTTCCAGCAAGAAAAAGGTCAAAACTAAAGTTCTAACATAAAAATGTCACAACTAAACCTGTTTTGAAAATGAATATACTGAACAAATATCCCCCAACTTTTCCCTTTTCAGTTCTGAATTGGTTTTTAAATAAATTATTCAAGCACTGAATTGGGCAGCATGAAGTAGAAAAATAGATTATAAATCAGTTACGCAGAGAACTGAAAGACAAAACAGTACTGGCACCAACAACGCTTTGTTTCCAGTAGTTATAAAGAATCTAATTATAGTTTACGATTTTAATTTGTGATGTACGTTGGGAAGGAAGATGGACAGTTTTAGCTCTCAGGAAACATCATTAACGGTATTTGCCGTAAACCACCTGTGCAGGGTTATGAAGTTAGGCACTGGGAGCCAGCAGGGTGCCCATATGCCACACTGTTGATGTAAAATGAAGTCAAACTTCAGTGCAAATGAATGTTCCCAACTACAGAATAACTAACCTTTATTGTCCTCTGCTTTCTGTGCAGAGGTGATAGCAAACAGATTATTGGAGTATACGGAGATGGCCATGGCATAAGTACCATCAAGCCAGATCATGGTGCATACTGCAAACCATGTGGGGGTGCTATCTTCAGGCTTGGGGCCTAGAGGCATATGCACCCTGTGGCTAGCAATCCACTCTCCCAGGGTCCACTATGGTGCCGTTTCCCTGGTCAAAAGACAGTCCTATCTATTTTAGAATGGATCTCCGGTGGCTCAGTGGTAAGGAGTTGTGTTGCCAACCCAAAGACATGCAGTTTAAATCCATCAGGAGCTCTGTAGAGGAAAGAGGGGCAGTCTCCTTCCATGTAATCTACTGCATTTGAAAACCTGCTTGGAGGGTCAGGTACAAGTCACACAACAGAATTACCTACTCCAGAGAGCTGGAAGATTCTCAGTTTGCACAACTGAAAAATGGTTGTTAATTACAACTACAAACTTTTTAAACAAATTTTTGAAGCCAAAATATGTCTTCTTTGTTTCTTTGTGAATGATGATGTGTAAATAAAACTCTTTTTGCTCTCCAGGCATCTAACAGTAATTGCTGACTGAGGTAAAAATATAACACTTAATAGTGAGATCCTGAAACTGTTAAAAGGAAGAGGAATCACTTTCTCCATGGATAAATTATAGAACAAATGTTATTTTGTATACGCTGATTAACCTGCTTCACCATAAAACCTGGATGCCTATTATACGACACATTCTATCTTGTTACTATACCAGCTCCTAGCTCAACTCCCAGCCAGTTTCAGAAACTGTTAATTGCACAGGAGGAGACCATCTTTCTCTTGATGAACCCCCTGGCGGATCCAAACCACAACTGAAGCACACCGTCTGAGTTAGCAACACATTTTGGCACAGATCATGCCATCATCTCAGTCACCTGATACCAACCTTCTAATTCATTATAATAAACTGCAGCGAAGACAATTTATTCTAAGGAAGCAGGAATGGTGTTGCAGATCCATTCTCAACGGCCAGAAAGTCCAGGACTGTTGGGATAGACAGGCTCTTGACAGATACTCCAAGTCTGTGTATTGCTCTAACATCTATGAACCAAGCAGCCTTTGGCATTTACTTCATGCTTCATTTTCTCCATCTGTAAAGCAGGGGTGAAAACAGGACCCACCTCACAGGGCTGTGGTAGTCATGGAGGGATTGTGCCTGGTATGTGGCGAACACTATCTACAGTTAAGTCCCAAAGGGCATGAAGCTATGGTGACATGACTATTTCCAATGCTTTGTGCATATAACTGCTCAAGATTTGCTTACTGACTGGGAAAATGAAAGCAAGATGTTAGGGAAGAGAGGAAACAAAACTTGCGCACACTCCCTGACCAGTGTGGTAAGGAAGAATTTAAGTAACTGTCAAAAAAGTAAAATACAAGCAAGCTTGAGATTCTCGTTTCTCATGGAATTTCACTAATTAAAATTTATTATTCCAATATACAAAAGTGTGGTGGTAAAAAAGAGTACATAAGTCACAGATGTGTTAACTCTTCTCTAAAATGTTTCCCTTTTGACAATGGGTGTTTGGTAAATGCTGCAGTGGTTACTCTGGTAATAGCGCCAGGGTTTTACCAAAGACAAAACATACACAGAGTCTTGTCATAATACTTTTTTATTACAATATCCAAAAAAACTGGGTATGCAAGTTTAGGGGAATCTCAAGACCCCTTCTTCAATCTGAGGAATGTGCCATCTCAAGATGTATATTTAAACTATAAAGAAATTTAAATGTAAAGAAAAAAGGAAATGCATTTTTTTAATTATAAACATTCTGTGTGTCTCTCACTACCAATCACATATTCTCTGTAAACCCTGAAAAATTTCCCTGTAAAGCAAATTATATATATATGTATGTATATATATATACACACACATATATATACACTGTGTATTTGTGTGTGTGTGTGTGTATATATATATATAAAAGTGTTGGTGGCTCCCCTTCCCCAAAGATCAGCTGTTTTCCATAATCATCTGTATTAGTGTCAACAAACAGCTAAAGGTACATCTTAATTTGAGAATTAAATACATAATTGTAAAATTCAAGCAAGCAGAAGGGCAAGAGGAAAAAAGCACTATGTTGATGGCACATTTGAGGGTAAACTACCAAAACATTCTATCCTTATGAGTCAGCGGTTCCCTCTTTTGCAGACTGCGTTTCAAGGATATTCTTTTTTTATTGCAAGCGCAGCCCAAAATGCATGAGACAGACTGGTAGTTCGGTGCTCTCACCAAATGCGTTCCCTCTGTGGCGTCTGGGAGGCAACCTAAGGGCAAAGGGCAGTGGAGAGAGTGCTGCTGGGGTGTCTGCTGCTGCTACCTGTGGGCAAGCCCCTCATCATAGCTTTGTGAGTGTATGCTCTTCACTCAGCTGTAGCCTCAGCACATTCAAACTGCGCCCCAGGTCTTTTTGATGAAAATTTCTGTTAGCATGGATGAGCTGAACAGACTAACAAGATTTCCAATTGAAAAAAAAAAGTAAACAAACTAGCCCCTCCCCCATCTCCAAATTCTAGAAACCTAGCAAGAAGTGGGTGGCCTTGAGCATGGATGGGAGTGCTTGGGATGGCTGTTTAAACCTAAGGCAAACAGAACACAAACAGGACTGAATAAAAAGATAAAACTAGCAAAGGAACCCAATAAGGATGAGTTGCCAACAGAGTGCAGCCCTCTGCATGGGAAGCCCTCTGCATGGGGAGCCGGCGGCTTTGGATGTCTCTCTTGGGTAGATGAGCTCCGCGCTGTGAAGTGAGTGCTGGACCTAAGGCCTGTAGTTGGAAGGGGTCAGGCAGGGAGGGGAGTCCGCCTCCTCGGCTGTCACTGAAGTGCTTTGACAAGATACAACTTTTCCCCATGTTCGCTTGTGAAGATCGGTGCCTTTTTGTAGTGTTCCACCAACTCATCCATGGTGTGAAACCGTCGCTGACCAATACAGTAGACATTGTCCACGAGCTGCACCTTGAAATGCTTGTTCTTCCCTGATGCTTTGAGAGAGACGGAGAAATCACTGGGCTGGGGAGGAAGCAAAACATAAGTTAGGACCTGGTTGTAGACAGGGGACCCCAGAAACATTCAGGGCATCTGCAAACGGAGAGGATAACCTGAAAACAGAAATCTTTCACTCTTTGAATTCTAACTTCTTGGCTCTATTTAGGGTTTCAGTCTGAATCTTCCACTTGTCCAAACCCAAACCACCCACTCTCTGCACTAACATAAAAAACTGTCTGCGTTTTGAAAGGCCCAGAAGCAATCTAAGGTTCTCAGACTGAATCAAAGGAAAATTAGCTTTTGCTTAGTACAGTATTAGTCTAAAGGAACACAGCCCTAACTGATCCAGCCCATTGCCACTGAGTGGATTCTGACTCAAAGAAATCCTGTAACAGGTTTCTGAGGTGGTAAATCTTTATGGGAGAATGCCCATCTTTCTCCCACAGAACAATTGGTGGATTTGAACTGCTGACCTTTTGGTTTGCAGCCTGATATGTTATGCACACCCTCGGGGCTCTGAAAAGAATTTGTTATTTGGAAATTAGGAAGGAGTTCATCATGGAATAATGCATGGCACAGTGTGTTAACCTAAATATCCATGAGATGTGATGCTTTCATTTCTCAAGCTATTTTATAAACTGGAGATTTACTAAAAGTGGCTGTGTATGCAGAATTAAATACTATTTTAAAATTAGATGAAAACATCCCAGAACCCTGGCATCATAGAAGATCATATGAACCAATCCTATCCACATAATATTCTAAATGGGGAAAACAATATTCTAAGTCACCATTGCACTGCACAATTCTCCAATCGGTACTATCTCCACAGCATTGAAAACAATGAACGCCTGCTAGCTCCAGTACCATCTTCCAAATCAACTGCTGGGTGTGACTTGGAGTATAAGTCACTGCACCCACCATCAGACCAAAGGGTCAGCATCGTGGTCACTGCCACTATTTTTAGCTCCACTAAATTAGGAGACCCACCACTGCCGATCACTGGTGTAAGAAATAGAGCAGGCCGCCACCAACGCAACCTTCGGATAGCTTCAGGTTTTCCCTAATGTTATCTCTATTTTTAGGCTTCAAATTCTTCACTATTAAGACTCTAGAAGTATGTATTTCATACATACACAAACACATACACACGTTTCTCTTTTCTGAGTGTGCCATAAGTTATACCTTTAGGAAAGCACAGAGGAATTCTGATTTCAAAGCTGAGCCTGAGCCAGACACTGTAAATCTTCCTGATGCAGGCAGTTTAGATGAGGAAGATCCATTTTTAAAAGGATATCTCTGTGAGTCGGAGCACGGGGTTCTTAGTCAGGCTTACACTCGTTCAAGAAAAGATGAGAAGTCTTTTCAGTGATTTAAAAGCTGCATGTGCAGCATGGTGACAGTGATGAAGAATTTGCTGTGAACAGCGATTGGTTTAACTGTTTCAAAGTGAAGGCAAATTCACGTAACATTAAAAGGCAAGTACAAGTTGTTCCAAATCAGGTGCTCTAAGTCCACAACTGCCTGTGTTTCATCAGTTTCCAGACAGCACTGCATTGCTTTTAGTGGAGGGAGTCTGATAATCAGTAGATGGGTTGTTTTTTTTTAAACTGGGATATTTTATTTTAATTAAAGCTTCTGAATTGTGTGTGCATACATGCCACAAGAGTGAAGCTCTGACAGCAGAAAAGGTGATTTTTAATTTTGTGCCTCTTTGTGGTGTTAAGGGTTTATTGTTCAAAATGGCTTTTCTAGTCACTGACTGACTTTGCCATGTGGATCAGCAGGAATATGAGAAGAGGGTGTGTTAGTCTATCCACAAGGGATAGTGGCTGGTTCTCACAACTAAATTGAGCAGATTCAGGGGCAGATTTTAGGAATCCAACCACAAGCAAAGATCATGCACAGTACATGTCCTTCAGAGTCAAAGATTCCCACGCCGCTCAGACTGGAGCTGACAGGAGAGCAGCAGTGACCACAGCAGAAGATCAGAGACCTGACAGGAGACAGCGGCCCTAGGGACTGCTATCCCATGGAACCAGAGCTAAGAGCTTCTGCCCAAGTTTATTTGGAAGCAGAGTAGCATCCCCTTCCTAAACAACATGCTTCCGGAAACTCTATGAACTTTGATAAATGTCAACAGTTATAGAAGGGCTTCAGGCTTTCGTTCATTCAGTCGGTATGAGTTGTGCTCGACTGGAAGACTATCAACAACAACAACAACAACAACAAATGGATGATTCAGGGGACAGTGGGAGAGCCATAATTGGCAGTGCTGTGAGCTTTGTGAACACTGGCCTGGGCCTGAAGTGTCTGAACACACGTTTAGGAAGATGTGAGTGTAGAGTATACTGTGCTGCTAATCTGAACTGTATCCTTTTGATTTCCCTAATAAGGTTCTGTGTGGTCTGTGAGGCACACAATGGATTTCAAACCCAGGAGAGCAGTAAAACTGGTGTTGGGATGAATACCAAAGGGTGTGGGGCCATGTCTAACCTCATGAGAACTTTTTTTTTTTTTCATGAGAACTGTTTTTGTGCTGTGGATGTTGGTGGTGGGCAGAATTACCTTTTGTGGAGTTAGCAGAGGTCAGGTACAGCTGGCCCCATGGTGACCTTGCTCTTTTTACACTCCTGAGCAGAAATCAGGTAAGAAAATAGCCCTGATTTCATGTATGCCACGCAGGAGTGCTCACTCTCTGGAGTGTTCATAATTCCAACTGAGTAGATTTTCCTTGAGGAACGAGTCACCCACGTACAAACCCACACAGTTACGTGCTAGCACTGGGCAGAGGAACTGGAATCACGGTTCTCCCAGGAGCAGCAGCACAAGCATCATGGGATTGTCTCCATCCCAGAACAACAGAACCGGACATCCAGAGGAGGGGCCCAGCACCCGGTGTTTTCACAAGCTCTCCTGGTGGTTCTCATAGAGTCCAGAATGGAAATACAATTTGAGGCCAACCACCACCAGCATTTTCAAATGTGAAAAAGTTGTGACTAGCCATTGTGATTTATGGGGCTAAACCCTGCATTGCAGGAAAAACCACTGTTGTTTTTACTCAGTCTGCAGCTGGCTTTCAAATTCGGTCCTGGACCCGGGCCCTGCTCCAGACACTCTTTACTGAGTATGTCTCCAAATGGGACAGCTGGGGCCCTGCAGGAGAGCATGCCCAAGTTCAGATGGCTCAGGGGATGTGATGGAGCTGGGGCTCCTCTGGGCTCCGAAGATTCAGCCTCCAGAAAAGAGCACAAAGAGGGCATAATCGCAGCACAGGCAGCTCCTCCAGCCCTGCGCCCGCCTGCTGTGGTCTTTTCATGCCTGGTTTTCAAAACAGCCTTGGAGAAATCAGACTGGAAAAGGACCGCACTATACTCCACCCCCTCAGCGAGGAACAGAGTAGTAGTATGATGATACAGTCATCTAAATTTAAGCTGTCAAAGAATCCGAACATGCTTGTTTGAATAGCTATATTGAGAAGGAGGACCAAACAAACACCAGCTCAACATTCTCTATCCACACGTTTTTAGCTTTGGGTGTCACCGATTTAAATCATAGGAATTCTTCTCTGGAGGGTGGCTCGCATGAGGTAATTAACGTGAGCTTTCCATGCTAGGGTACAGACTTGACATCGCTGTCAAGTCTCCATCACTGGAAGCCAACGTGTCATGATGATTTCTGAGGAGGAAAGAGCACTGCCTGAGGAATGTTATTCATGGCTGGCAAGTGCATATACCAATGCTACTGCTTTCTTACAGCACAGTAGTATCTGCATTACAGTATGAGGGTGACGACAGCTATTTTTAGGAACTCAACAATTTTATTTTGGAAATGAACTACTGAGAAAGAAATGTACCCATGTGCCAGGAGTCTTAAGATTAGCCACAGCAACGTGGCCAACACATGAAAAAATGCTCACCATCTTTAGCTACTGGAGTGACACAAATCAAAACTACAAGATACTATCTATCATCCCTGCAAAAATGGCTACAATTAGAAAATAAACAAATGTTGGCAAGGTTATGGGGAGATCAGAATCCTTCTCCACTGCTGCCGGTCTTGTAAAATGGTACAACCACTACAGGAAACAGCAGTGCGTTTCCTCCAGAAAATAAAATCAGAACACTAGTCCCAGTCATGAGTATACTCTCTACAGAGTTAATAGCAGTGACACCCTAAGTCCACAGCAGCATCATTCACAATAATAAAAAGAGTAAAACAATGCCAAATGCTCATCAGTAGATAACAAAACGTGGTTTGCATGTGTACACACACACACAGAGAAATATGAAATATCTATAAAGAATGAGTGCACCAAATATTACACTATTACACTGATGAATCTTAAGGACATTATGCTCAGTGAGAAAGGACAAATACAGTATGCAATTTGTAAGTTGTTGTTTGTTGTTTAATGCCGTCGAGTCGTAGACGACTCATAGCGACCCTATGAACGAATAGAGGACAAAAATACATATATATACAAAAACCCAGTGAAGTTTTATTTTGATGGTTTCCAGAGATATAATAGGGAAGAAGGAAGAATCACTCTTCAGGCTACAGACACATTTTAGTTGATGAGAAATACAATACCAAATCTGGTAATATGTGTACTGCTTGGAGGCTAGGATTTTGAAGCTGTCTGGCATACTTTGGGCATGTGTCCAGGAGGGACCGGTACATGGAGAAGGACATCATGCTTAGAAGGGTGGAGGGACAGCGCAGGAGAGGAAGACCTTGGATGAGATGCATTGACACAGTAACTGCGACAATACGAGTAAGTGTGTCAAAGTCAGTGAGACTGGCTCAGGATAGAGCAGGCTTCAGAGCTGTTGTACCTAGAGTCACTATGAGAGGCAGGTGATTTCATGGCACATAACAACAAGTACAGTTAAAGTAACTGATTAGATTAAGAAGCATACAAGAATTAGCACATTACTGATAAAAGTAACACAAAATTTTTAACAGCAGCAACATATGTATATAGGAAGGTATATCTGTGTATGTATGTATAGCTACAGGCATGTGTACATACATGTCTATGTGCTATCTTCATATAAATGTATACTTAATGAGGTTAGTTATAGAACAGGGTTCAGGTCTTTTGTTCATAGGGTCGTTATGAGTCGAATTCGTCTTGACAGCACTTAACCACTGCCAAGTGAGACTAGTGCTGTTATATTTTGGAGGAACATTCTAAGTTCTACATCACTCTTCTGTCAGTTTGCTGTACTGAGGTACTCTGGTTTTGCTGTGATGCTGAACCTTGTGTCATTTGGGTGTCAAATGTCCTAACTGGTTACCCATGGTGGGCAGTGTGTGGTGGAGCTCCCAGTTTAAAACAGGTTTGGAAGCAGGAGTGGCATCCACTTCCCAAACCACATGCGTATGGAAACTCTGGAAAAACGATGACAGTTAGAAAGGCATCAGGTCTTTTGTTCACAGAGTCGCTTGTACTTGACTGGATGGTAATCAACAACAACATAATCACAAGTATAATAAAATACATGAGACATTGTCATGGGATATATTCTAGACATAACATAGTAGCTTCCAAAAAGGGCTTACTGAGTTTGAAAACTTAAGACCATAGTCTTGTGGGATATAAATCAGTTAATTGGTATGATCAAGTCTTCAAAGTTTATGGAGACTACATTCTAGCATGGTGAAGTTTTGCATGCAGTCCCATAAGCTCACATATGACCATTTAAGGTCCAACTATTGCTCTTTACAGTTTGAAGTGAAAAATTAATGAATAAAATAAAAGATTGAAAAAAGCAAGGAGTCTACATGTGCTTGCTTACATGAGCCACTGCTTCATCTGTCCTGAGACCAAAGGGGTAGACAGTGCCCAGCAACCACTACAGCCCATTCTGACTGGGGATACAAAAGAAAATATCAGGTAAAATAGGCAGGGTGGGGGAACTGTTGTAGAATAGAACCCAAATTCTTTAAAAGGTTAGACTTAGTGGATTGGTTGAGATTGGAAGAACTCTTAAGACTTGCCTGCAGACACTGTTTCAACTCTGAACTGAAACTACCATTGGAGGTCATCTTTCATCTAAATCATGGGTTAGCTCAGGAGTAACTGCCATCACTCATGAGGCCTGTGCTCTTTTCTTAAAACAAACAAACAGACATCTATAGGATATTAAACTGTCAACCTTTACCCTACAGCAGAGATGAGAAGGTCAGCGGGCAGGAAAATGAGATTAATAGAAATGAACAACCAGAACAAAAATGATGAGAATGTTGGCACAGAATGGAAAAATGTAACCACTGCCACTGAACTATATGCATAGAAATTGTCAAATGAGAACATGGTCTACTGTATACATTTTCAACAAAACTGCAATTTAAAAAAAGTTTGGATAAAATCAATAAGTAATTTTCATCTATACAAAACATGAATTCCAATGGCCAACTGTTGAATGAGCATTTGTAGTCACCCATCCACAGTAAAAAAAAAAAAAAAAAAGTAGTCCATATAGAAAAAAACAGTACACAGCAAGATGATTATTAAAAATAAGCCAAAACTGCAGTCACACCTAATAGCCACCCACAGCAGAATGGAAAACTGAATGAGATGCATACCTCATCAACTAATCAAGTAATCAAAGGTACAGGGCCACACAGATTTTTTTAAAAGCTCATAAACTATGGATCAAAAGAAGAAAGAAAGAAAACAGCTATTGTAAGAAACCAATTAAAGAATTCTAAAGTGGCGCAGAACTAAAGCACACCACTTCTTTTTGTTACTTCTTTCTCTTTGTTCTTTGTGAGAGGCAGTCATTTGAACAGAACAAAGGAATATGACGCATGACATAAAATTATAAATGGTGTAGGCCGGGTTTGTAGCCTCTCGCTATGCTTATTCTCTGTTTGCTGCACAAAGAATCCAAGTGGAGGACAGGAGAAGAATGTGGGAGATTATATGTCAAAATAACAAAGATAAAAACTCCCATAACTAGACCAATAAACAACATCATGATAAAGAAAAAGACTGAAGATGTCAAAGAGGTGGTTCGTTTTACTTGGATTCACAATCAATGGAAGTTATCAGTCAAGAAATCAAATGGCATACCACGTTGAGCAAATCTACTGCAAAGAAATCTGTGAAGTGTTCAAAAGATGCTACTTTGAGGACTAAGTTGTGTCTAACCCAACTCATTGTATTTTTAATCATTTCCTTTACATGTGATATCTGGAAAAGAAATAAGGACACCAAGAAAGAAATGATGGTTTTGAAGTACAGTATTTGTGGAAAATACTGAGTTTATGGACTGATAGAAGAACATGCACATTTGTCCAGGTTGAATGCTTCTAAAGAAAATATAGTGAGACTTTCTCACATACTTGCAAAATGTTATCAGCAGCAATGGCCAAACTCTGCTAAGGGCTCTCATGCCTGGAAAACGAAAGGGTGGGCAGAAGAGGGGAAGGTCCTTTGTGAGTGGGATTGCCACAGTGGCTGAAACAATGAACTCAGGCAAACACAGCAACAATTATAAGGATGGTGCAGGACTAGGCAGAAATTATACAGAGGCAGGGTCTAAGAATTACATAAAGGAATTAAATAATGAATGAATGAAGCAGATCATCAGCTTCATTCCATTTTACAAGGGTTCCTATGAGCTGGAACCAAATTCATGGCTACTAACACAAGCACATCTGAATTGGATTCTGAATAATTATCAATTGATCACGTTGACCATGATTCACAGTGACTCTGTAGAATAACAGATCTGAATCCTGTGTCGTCCTCTTGGTCTCGGTTCTGCACAAGTTCATGTTTCAATCAATCCTGTTGAGAGTTTTCTTCTCCTCTGACCCTCAACCTTTTCCAGCATGCTGTCTCCACCGAAGGACAGGTTCGTAAGATGAAGTTTCTCCATCCTTACCTTTAACAGGCACTGTCCTGTGCAACTTACTGCCTCAACACTTGCTGGAGGGTCAGCTGAGTCAATTCTGTCTCTTCAGGACACCAGCAGCTTGGTTGGACTTAACTCCAAAACAGATTTGGTTGTTCTTTTGCCAGTTACTTCTTGCCAACACCACAATTCAAAGGCATCCATTCTGTCATTTACTGTGCAATTTTCAGATACATAGAAAGCAAATGAAAACAACATGGTCTGGACCAGGCAAATTTTTTCTTTCAACTGGTACCTTTATTCTTTAGAACTTTAGAGAGATCCATGACAGCTGGTGGTTTTCCCAATGCAGTACATCTTTTGGTTTGTGGATCTGGGTAAAATGAAATCTTCTGACATCTTTGTTCTTTTCTCCATCTATCACAATGTTGCCTTATTGGTCCAGTTGTGAGGATTTTTGTTTTCTTGATACTGAGATGCAACCCATACTGAAGGCTGTAATCCTTGATCTTTGGCAGTAAGTATTTCAAATCTTCACTTTCTAAAAGCAAAGTTATGAAATCTGCAGGGTGTTGAGGAGTCTTCCTCCAATTCTGATGCCACATTATTCTTTATATAGTTCAGCTTCTCAAATGATTTGCTCTTGGTCTATGTGTAGGTTTCACATGAGCACAATTAAATGTTCTGGGAATCCCATTCTTCTCAATGTTAGCCATAATTGGTTATGATCCACAGACATCTTTTAATACTATCTTCTCTTCAGCCTCTAAATGGAATGCTGAAGACAATTCATGATTGTTAGAAATCTAAAAGTGTTCTGGTGATTTACTGGTAAGGAGTTGTACTGCCATCCTAACACAGAAATTAAAATCTCTGTCAGGGCATTATTGTTTTAATTTTAGACTTTGGGCTCCTTTTGAATAATTTCTCTATATGCAAGAATCTAATTCAACTCCAAGTCCCCACAGTGGGCTTATAGAGTAGGTGTTCAAAGAATATGCTGATTTAGGAAGTTTTTTATTCTATGTCGTAAAACTATTAATTCCTTTAAGTAAGTCTCACACCTTACCTCTTTATACTTTCTGCTTGTAAGAAGCAACTACTTTTAGAAAAGAAAGCCAAAGAACCTATTCTTGGATGTCTCTACAGCTTCACTAACTTGATCCATTCTTTCAAATCCTTGCCCAAAAGCAACTCTGCATTTTTTATAAAACAAGTGTCTTGATCATATTATTATTCTCCTTTATTTAGACTGAATAATTACTTTCTTATAGAAGGAAATGAACTAGATGTTGAGAACAGACTTTAATATCCTTTATACCTTCCTTCATTCCTGACCCCATAAGGGTTAATGCAATTTTCTTTCAGATACAATGGCCATGAAGAAATGAGAGGGCGTGTTGATCATAAGCACTCCCAATTCTTTAATAAATTTCAATTTCCCATTCATATTTCACGCTGGATTTTAGGAAAAGATTAGATATTCCATCTGTGTGCCTCTCCAGGTCTTCCAGGTGGGCTGTAGACTATCTAGTTGTCCTGAATCTTTGTGTGTCCCTGACCTACATCTATATTGACACTCCTTTATCTCAAAGATGGTTTGAGTTTCCTATCAAAAACAGTATCATTCTTTCCTTTTATTTTGATAAAGAGTATTTTTCTTTCTCTTTTTCTGTAAGGAAGGTATTTTTGTCCACGGAAGGGGATTCCACCGCAAACTGAAAACCAAACTGTATTCTATTAACTATTTTATTTCTGAAAACTCACTGTTCAGTTCTCTCATTTTATTATATCATTCCTGTTAACTGTCCAAATAGTCCTCTTTTCAAATCCACTCAGTCTACATTTCTGCCACTGTTAACTGATGCTGTCCTCTATTTATAATGTCAAATCATCTCTTCCTTACTCGTGAGTATAGACAATCTCATTTCCATTTTCTAGTCTATAAATAGAAGCTGTGGTGACTTTGTGAGTAAAGAGTTGCACTGCCAACTCACCGGCTGGCAGTTCTAATTCACCAACTGCTCAGTGGGAACTAGATGGGCAATCTCCTCCTGTGAGATTTACTGATTCTGAAAGCCTGCTGGAGAGACAGCCATGAGTCTATTCTGATTAGAACTGTACTGTTTATTCTAGAAATACATCCCTGAACTCTTTAACGCTATAACCCTAAAACAAATCCTTATGGGGTATAATCAAATACTATCATTGCCTTTCAATTTTTTTAAATTGGTTTGCTTACAAAGTTTGTATACATTGTGTTTCCTACAATCAACCTCATGCATGATGTTTTAGAAAACTATTAATTATTTATTATTAATGCTCCTCCTTCTCCAGCAGAGCATCTGGTGCATTTGAACCACACACTTTTGAGCAAGGATTTGAAGCAATAGATCAAGTTAGTGAGACTGTAGAGATTGCATCCAAGAATATGTTCTTTGGCTTTCTTTTCTAAAAGTAGTTGCTTCTTACAAACAGAAAGTATGAAGACATAAGGTGGTAGACTTACTTAAGGGAATGACATAGATAGAATAAAATAATAAATAATTATTGGACCTTGCCCTCATTACCCTGTCTTTTTGCCCATACCCTTCCCATTTCCTTCCCTTCCTCCCTCCACCTACCAAACTGTGAAACTCTGTGGTTTCACCCCTATACATCCTCAGCCCTCCCCACCCCTTGAGTTCCCAAACATATTTTACTAGTTGCCTTTTTATTTTTACATTAGTCTTATGCAGTATTTGTCCTTGAGACTGTGTTAATTCACTCAGCATAATGCTTTCCAGTCTTTCTCAAGTTATGTAGTATTTTTCGAAATCATTGCTCTTGAGTGCGGCATAGTTTTTCATTGTGTGAATGGACCACATTTTCTTAATCCATTAGGCTGTGGCTGGACCTTTAGGCTCTATTCATGTTCTTGTAATGATGAATAACACTGCTATGAACATTGGTGCACAGATCTCATTTATGTCTCAGTTCTAATTTCCTTGAGGTATATTCCTAGCAGTGGAATAACTGTGTCATACGGAGTCTTCCAAACTGTCTTCCAGAGCGGTTGCACCATTTTACAATTCCACCAACAGTGTATGAGAGTTCCTACTTCTCCACATCCTCCCCAACATTTACTGCTTGCTGTCCTACTAAACTCTGCCACTGCTACTGGAGTGAGATGGAATCTCATTGTGGTATTGATTTGCATCTCTCTTATTACTAGTGACTGACCATTTCTTCATGTGTCTGTTGGCCATTCAAATGTCTTCTTCTGTGAAAATTATTCTACTTCTTTTGCCCATTTTGTAACTGACTTATGAGTCTTTTTCTTATGGAGGCCCAGGAGTATTCTGTACACTTTTGTTACGAGACTAACTTATACAAATTAAGAAGTATTAATCATTAAGAACTTGACAGTCTTCAGAATACTGTAGCCGATTAGAAAAAAACAAACAAAAAAAAAAAAAAAAAAAAAAAAAAAAAAAAAACAACAAACCAAACAATGTCCTAACTCCATTATTCAAGTTAGTAGGTATGTGTGTTCAGCTAGTCTCTAAATGTTTTCTAAAGCCCAGTAGAGACTAATGGAACCCTTTAGACTATGAATCGTAGTCCTAGAACCCAGAACAAAGGTCAACCCCAGGGCTCAACTTTCTGCCAAACAACAGGCTTTTCAGGGGAACAATAACATGGGGAAGCACTCAATACTGAGAACAGCCATCCATCCGCAGAGTCAAAGAGCAGCATTTAACCCACGTTAAAGCTCTGAAGCTAAGAAAGGGCAGGAGAAAAGGATTAATGGAGTAAGAATTACAGGGAGAAAGGAGGAAAGTGTAATTATATTGTTGCTAATCGATGTCATAAAATAAGACATTTATGGATAATTGAAGGAAATAGCAATTTGGTTTGTATATGATCCTTCAAATCACAGTAGAAAAGAAAAAACAGTTAAGGGGTTGGAAAAAAAGAATGTTATCTGAAGGTAAATGCTCTTTTGTTCCCTTGGAATAGCTGGTGGATTTGAACTGTCAATCTTTTGGTATGCAGCCAATACATTATACTTTCAGGATTCCTTATATTAAAATGATCTCTCTAAACTTCACAGGCATGAGTTTTCATAGGATGTGACCATCACTCCCACAACCAAAAATTGATGTACTTCTCTCTCTTAAAAAAAACTAATGACTTCTCAGAGAAGTCATTCCTTACAACAGAAAAATATTAAATACTTTAAATAAAAAGATAGTAAAGTCAACTTCCTTTATACTGGAATCCCTTGGAATTTTCTTGAAAACAAAACAAAACAAATCCTTATAGATAATATGTTTTAAAAAGAATACATACTTAAAGTTAGGCATCTGTAGTAACCTCAATCAAAGGATCAGTTTTAGATCCCAAGTTTACAAGAGGAAGAGGAAATGAAAATAAAGGCATTTCTGCCTCTTAAAGGAACACTGATCTCATCAGCAATCTTTCCATTTCACACCCCCCACTGTGTGATATGTCAGATTACAAACCCAAGTGCCCTCTCTGGTCTGGTGGTAGCTGTGAAAACCAAGCTCTAATCTTAAAATGCTAAAATGAATAGGAGAGGCCAAGAAGGAATGGCAGTGGAGAGGGGGAATGTTGGCAAGAAGCAAATGCAGTGAATGGTGGAAAGGGACTAAGCAGTGGAGACCACCAGGGCACGCGCCCCCCACACCAGCCAACGGCAGCAGAGAATAATAGCCCCGGTGATGAAGAAGAAAAAGCAGTAAGGCTGGCACAGTTGTACAGTCAGGAGAAGAGTCAATATGCCTCAGAAGTCCCTTCCAGCAGCCCTCTGGCACAAGATGAACACACTCCATACAACAATAAACCCCCAAAGGAAAAGAGTCTATATACATAACTAGGCCGCACAGCAATCTTCAAACAGAAAAAGATCACCGAGTACAAGACTTACACAAAGAAAAAAAGACCACCAAGTAGAAAGCTTATACAAGACCCACCAAATTCTCACCTTCCGCCCCAATTCTTGAAATCAAAGGGCCACAGCACTCTTCCTTCTGAGAATTCTCTTCGACTAGAACATTTCACATCAAGATCACCCTGTTAATGCAGGATTGAACTTTTTCCTTAAGCATTCTTGAGCTCTCACTTTATATTGTAATTGGTTTTCCAGTGCTTTCTCGAAGTTTCTGCTCCATAGAGTTAAAAGAGTTAGTTAATTCTTTCAAGCTTCAAAAATGATCGAAAGGAAACTATGCAAAGAGCTTACATAGTGTGAGAACAATTTAAAGTGATGTCTTGCCAGAAATGATAAACTCTGGTGGTTTGATAAGAAAACCTTGGAGTTCAGATTTCAGATGTAGTTAAATTCCAGTTACAGTGTGCTTGCCCAAGCAAAGTCTAAGGTTGCAGCAGACCCTGCAAAGCTGCTGACATCATTAGGAGGTCCTATTTCCACTCTGTGATGCTCTTTCTGCCTTAAAGAAAAGATCACACATGACTCTCTCTCTGAAGAGGAAACACAATAAATTCTACTCAGATTAGTCCACCAGGAGCCTTTACTTACTTATCATGGTTTTAAACATTTGCACAGTATACAATTACTCAAAATAAAATTCAAAGTCATTGTCATTGACTTGAAACCAACTCCCAGCTGATGGTCCACTGGGTGTCCAAGGCTGTGAATCACACAACAGGACACTGCCCATCTTTCTCCCTCAGAACCACCAGTGAATTTGAATTGCCTGAGGCTTGGCTGTTATGAGCACAGTGTAATTCTCTAGCGATTATACCACCAGACCTCCCTGCACAACTGCTAGAGTACAGCACACAGAAAATTAGTATGATGTTCTGCATTTTAAAAAATGAAACGGAAGTAAATCAATACGATTTACAAAACTGGTCTTGTTAGTCATTGTGAGGTTGGGTACCCAGTGAGGGCAATCCTGTGGACAAGAGAACAAAATACTCCTGTGCCACCCTCTCAACTGTTGTGTGTGTGAGGCCCTGAAAAGCTTATGAACAACCACAAATAAAAAATACATGGTCTCTATCTTTGTAGCCCTTAGTTTTGGAGTCTTACCACACAGACGCAATATGTGGAAAAAGATCTGCAAAGAGGGTTGGTATTTCCATAATGCATATGAAAAAGTTGCCTTGTGTGATACTGGCTCAATTCTCTAAGATGGGCTCAGTGACACACACTAAACACACGTTAATACACAAAAAGTCTGCCTACAGCTAGAAATGGATTTGCTGCTGTAAGCCATACTGCTCCCATACCCCCATGCACAAACTCACCTCTCTAAAGAACCACATTTTTCTTTTCCATTCAGCTCATAAATGCTCTTAAAGCTTTTAGAAAATGAACCCAGTAGCTGCTACCTGGGGTTGAGATGGCCTTGGGATTATATGATTTAAAAAGATAAACAAAACAACCGACAAAAGGCTGTACTGGAAACCAGGCACCCGTCTCACAGAGAACACTCTGTGCCTCGCACACAGATACAGTGGCGACAACGTAAATCGCTAGGGCCTCGGTGGGATCACCGACAGAATGGGAAATGGAGAGAAAATAATACTGGAGTCTGCAGAGTAGAACAGGGCATGGGGAAAGCACAAGATGGAGACAAAACAGCCTTTACAAATAAAAAATAGCTGACTTACCCTCCCATCTCCATGCACACGTCCCTGGGAGAACAAGAAATAACTGAACTGGTGAGTTACTATATTGCACAGGTTTTTAAGTAAATTAGAGAGTACAGAGTAAGTCTTATTCATCTACGAGTTTCAAATTACTCTTTGGCTATTTCAAGTATAATCTGTAAAGGAAATGGCATTAATAATGCCACATTGTTTAGCTGGCTGGCTGTGTGTGTGTGTGTGTGTGTGTGTGTGTGTGTGTGTGTGTGAATCCAACAAAGCTGCTGAGGAAACTCCAACTCATGGTGACCCCGTGTGTTGAATACAACCGTGCACCACAGGGTTTCCAGGGGCCAAATCTTCATCACCTGTCCTGTTTCCTGAAGCACCTCCAGGAAGGCGGTAACCTTCAGCCTTTCCTCAGCATGATCCCAGGGACTCACTGAGTACTGGAACACATGCATGTGCACACCCCCTGCTCTACGACCCACCAACGGGTTGAGTGAAATCCAGAGAGTGGCAGGCACTTACCGAAGACTCACTGTCTCTAATGAGGAAGTCCCCCTCCACACCCCTCTCGTTGAGGGCGCACTCCGCCTGGTGTCGTGTCACGTTCCCATAGTACCACTCTCTGCCAGCGAACCGTCCAGTGGCCGAGGGGCCGGTGTAGCTTATCTGAGGGGCGTGGGAAGGGTGCAAGGCCGGCCCATCACTGAGGACCACCACGTAGTTTTTGGGAACAAGACCGATCTGCCCCCGGGAATTT
Organism: Elephantulus edwardii; assembly: GCF_000299155.1. Classification (NCBI taxonomy): domain Eukaryota; kingdom Metazoa; phylum Chordata; class Mammalia; order Macroscelidea; family Macroscelididae; genus Elephantulus; species Elephantulus edwardii. The sequence goes on from NW_006399780.1 coordinate 12,451,048, forward strand.
TTACATTTCCACCATTCTGGGTCATTCTCGGGTTTCTCAATCACTTCCATTGTTTCTCCCTTCTCAAAATTGAGCTCCTCTTCGGTCACGGAGCTGAACGGGTACAGTGTCTGAACCACGTGGAGGACCCGCATGCCCTGGCCGTTGCTCATGGAGGCGCCCTTCCTTAAGCTCAGGAAGCTCGGGGAATCTGCAGTCGCTTCGTCCACTTCCTCCATGACATAGTTTGAAGGAAACCATCCGATCTGCCCGTTGTAGCTGCCACGCCACCAGCCATCACTGCACTTCTCCATGACGATGACACGGGATCCTTTCACCAAGGACAGCTCGTCCTCCCGCTCAGCGAGATAAGCAAACTTCACGTAGGCTGGGATGTTGAGGTCATAAATGCGGTCAGCACTGCTTCCATTGGAGGGGTATTCTGCATCCGTACTGGGCGTGGGGGAGGCATCTCGAGCGCTGGTCTTCCTTTTTGTTTTACCAAGGCCTGTGAAAACACAGGGAAGGGCTTAGTGGGCACTCAAGCAGGACACTCTTGTTAAAACACTAAGCAGTTTAAAAAAAAATTAAATAATTAGTATTTGTAACAATAAACAGGGAGCTCTGGTGGCTTAGTGGTAAGGAGTATATGGATTTGTTTTTATTTCCTACTAGTTGATTTACAAAATTTGAATACATTGTTTTTAAGAACAAATTATTTCTATTTCCCTTACCCTGCTCCCATCAAACTGTACAACCCCATGATTATTCCCCTCACTTTTCCTACACATCCTCATCCCTCTGCTTCCAGCCTCTCCCACCCCTCTTGGATCTTCATACTCATTCTACAATAATGGTTTTATATAATATTTATTCTTGTGGGACTGAATTCAGTCAATTCAATACAAATGGGGGATGTAGGACATAAATTATGATTACAAACTACCAGCACCATCTGAAAGAGAAAATGTTGACAACAGCATAGTGCAGTGTGAAATAACTAAATACAACATATTACTAAAATTTGATCTTTTCCTTTACTCATTAGAAGGACAAGAATGCCAAAGGACCAGCAAGACAAAAGGTAACAGAAAGAGTAGAAAGTTACAAAAGGTAACAGAAAGAGTAGAAAGTTAAGTTTCATTTTGAAATGAGTTTATATGAGCAGAGAATTCCTGTTAGATATAACATAAAAAAGGCACAGACTGAATGGTTCTTTTATTGGATAGGAAACAGAAATAAAGGAATTCAAAAGCCTACTGAAACGCCAAGACAGTCCAAGTCTCAGGTGACAAAGCTTACACACCCCTCCCTCACAGTCCAGCCTTCCTCTTCCTCCTCTCCTGTGACAGTCAGTGTCCTCCCTGGCTGCCTGATCACGTGACAGGCCCTCCTGGACAGGGATGGCTGCGGCTCACCTTTCCTCTCCCTGAATTTCCAGTGCAATGGCAACCCAAAAGGTCACACTCCTCTGGTGGTTTGAATCCACCAGCAGCTTCTTTGGAGAAAGGTGGGGTGGAGGGGGTGGAATTTCCTCCCATGAGATTTATGCTATTATGTGTCACGGAGTTGGTACCGACTTAAAGCTGACTGTCCAATGAGTTTTCAGAGGCTTGTAAACAGCATGGAAGAGGGTGCTATCTTCCTCCCAAGGAGCAGCTGGTGGATTTGAACTTAATGCCTTAGAGTTGGCAAACTCATTAGGCCTCTGAAAAACTACTGGGTAGAAATGAGGGGTTTTTTGTGTGTGACTGACACATAACTCACTAGGTTGTGGTGAGTAAATCAGAAGAGATTATCTGATGCAAGCCCATGTGCTAGAACAGAACTGTACTCCATGGGATTTACAATGTCTGTGAGATTTGGGAGAGACCCTGGTGGCACAGTGGTCAAGAAAATAGAAAAGTCAGTGGTTGGAGGCCACCGGCTACTCTGTGGAAGATATGACAGTCCGTTCCAGTGAAGATTACAGCTGTGGGAACCCTATCTGTTAGTTCCACTCTGTCCTACAGGGTCACTATGATACACGATTGATTCAAACAGCAAACGGCGTGATCTTTTAGAAATAGATTACTAGGCTTATCTTTCAAAGTGCCTCTGTGTAGGTTTAGGGAATTCTGATGGCCTCGTCGGAGCTCTGGTGGCTTTGTGGTCAGGTGTTACGCTGCCAACCCACAGGTACATGGTTTGAATCCACCACTTGCTCTGTGGAAGAAAGATGGGCAGTCTCCTCCAGTGCAATTTACTGCTTCTGAAAACTCACTGAGGGGTTAGCTAAGGGTTGGTGGTTAACACATAACAACAACACCTGTGCAGTTTCAAACCACAAAATTTTTGTTTCATTGCTAAGGGCTTCATGAATCATTGACACTACTCAGAGACACACACAACATACCAGTGAATCATAAAATCTACTGAAGGGCCTGATTTCTTAAAAGGGAATAAAATAAAAATCACAGAATGCATGAAATGCAGTTAAGATAAGTACCATTTCTTCGGTTTAATGAGAGTGTGTCCCAGACTGTAATGTGAAACATATTTCTTCCTATGGATGAGGGAAACAGCCTGAAAAGCCCTGAGGTAAAAATGCTTTAACACAGTTAAAATGCATAGAATTCGGGAACATTCTCAGGAAGTGAGCCCCAGGGTGAAGACATGCCGGTGGTGCTGCACCCCTGGACCAGTGAGGGTGGTTATGCTCCTGAACCTTGTCTAATAGAGAGCTGCCTGCCCACCAGCTCTGCTGCCCATCCACTCTATCCCTAATGTGGATTCTGTATGAAAACTGTGGTCATTTGCAGCCTTTTCCCTCTCCAGATTGATACAAATGGAAAAGCATTTTCATGGGTAACTTGTGCTTTTTGCTCCTTTCATTACTTGAACTGGAATGAAGACACTCTAGCCCTTACATTCATGTTTACTTTTATTATGTTGTTGAACATGGGGTCACATGGATTACCACAGATCTTCTGCAAGTGGAGAGACCGCTGGTTACCTTCTATCCAGTGTGGACAGGTCCAGGATCTGAGATTACACTGGCCGGGACCTGTGTCCACTCTACCATGCAGGAGGGCAGCTGGATGAGCACAGTGAGGCAAGGGCAATGTATGTGAGCTGCTGAGAAGTGGATATTTATAAAAATTTTAAAACAAATCTAACAATTCATCAAAGTGAAAGGATTCTGCTGGGTATGTACCAAAACACTGTATTCAAGGGCATGGGAAATGCCAGAGAAACCTGGGACACTGGACCAAGGTTTCAGGCCTTCAGGTCAAGTCCAAAGAATGATCTGAAAGGAATATATGATTAGGCATCATATGTATGGCAACAACCTGAAACATGAGGTGCACTGCAAAATGGACTGGGTGGGGAAAGGGCAGAATCATGGGAGGGGGGAAGAAAATGTGTAACAATAAAAAGAAAAACACATATACTCAAAATAAAACCTTTACTTTTTCATAGAGCTAACTGGCTTTACAAATAATTATGCACTTCTCAATTGGAGGATAAACCCTTTCCTATGTTTTCAAAGGCAGGGCAGTTCAACCATGCAATGAGAGAAGCACTGTGATGATTTAACAGCTTCGAAATCCAGAAAGCAGACAATTCATAAAGAAAAACTTCTCTCCAGAATGTAGGGTGCCTAAAGCTCTGTCATGAAGACATTTAAAAATCCATAAAATACTCCATATGGTGAAGCAATGATAAAGTACCCCTTTTATTGGTAACAAAGATTTTCTTAAAAATTACATTTAAAAGTAACATTTTTATTTTAGTAGGCCTTTTACAATCTGTGCACCAGAAAAGCTATTTGAGGAAATACCTAGTGAAGATGTATTCATCATAACAGAAAGATTAATTAAGAGTATTCATCCTGCTACACAGATAAAGGTGACAGGATTACCCCAAAAGACAACAGGAGAGCTTGGCTATCACGGATAGATGACACTGTCCATCATATTGATCATAATACTTCATAACCAACTTATGGATAATTTGCACTTATCTTTCCTTTGGTGACTTAAGACAGACTGGCCCTCTGTTGTTGTTAGGTATCACTGAGTCGGCTCTGACTCAGGGTGACCCTGGGTACAAGAGACTCTGTGCCATCCTCATAGTCTTTGTGTTTAAATCCATTGTTGCTGTTACTGGGTCACTCCACCCTCCTAAGGGTCTTCCTCTCTTCTCTCTGACCTTTTACTTTTCCAAGAATGACTTCCTTCTCCAGGGACTGGTCCCTCCTGAGAACCTGCCCAAAGTTAGCATCACTCTATCTAGTGGCTTTTCCTGCCGTGTGCCAGGCCCTAGCCAAGACACTGGGCACAGCGAGATAAGGACAGGTAGACTCAGCCATATATGATGCTTCTACTTCCTTACCAGAATTAATATCCTACACAGGATACACAATCCTACATACAAATACACAATGGCACATTTACTCATTTTGCTTACTGTGGTCTAACTGAGCTTTGAGGTTCTGTGGATGACATTACTACAGGTTCATGAATACAGAGGCCTGGGAAGAAATCCTAGGTCTAACTCTTATTGTTGTTATTGTTGCGTGCCATAAAGCTGGAACCAACACAGAGCTGATTCTCTAGCTGGTTTTCAGAGGCGGTCATTACACAGGAGGAGACCGCTCCTCTGTCATCGTCCCAAGCAGGCATAAACCTTTCCTCAGAGTCTAGGGAATGACTTAGATCTCTGTGTCAGAGGTGGGGCAGGACAATAGTTTAGCTGATAAAAATGTAAGTGGATCCGCATCTGTGAGCCTGAAAGACAAACTGCTGCCCGAAATACACTGATCTATATGGGCCTCAGCAACATTCCATCATTCCTTTGTACTTAATCTGAAGTCCTAACATCATCCAAGTTATAGCTGTGAGATCTCAAAGGAATGCCTTTTAAATCCTGAAGCAGCACAGAGCCATGTGTATCTATCTACCAGGAGAGACAGTGTTCCCACCTACCCGGGACAGCAAGACCATAAGAAGAAAGCAGTGTGCACGATCTTTAATTCCTCCCCAAGTTGCCAGGCTTGCAAGGGAATTCTCTAACACAAAGCCACATTTATTACCTTTGATGCAAGCAGGTAATATGGGCATACCACTGCTTCCTATTTTCCTAGTTTACATTTCTTCTAGACATCTTGCATTTCATGTCTTTTTACTTAAAAGAAGACAATCATGCCATCTACTTTTGAATAAGGATCGTGTGATTTTCTTTTCCTTCCAGGATTTTACATATTTTCCAGTAATAAGCAGCAGTACTCACGCATTTCTTAAAAGATTCACACCATTTTTACCTAACACAGCTACACTTTAAGTAAAACTTAGTACACCAGAGATTCTTATTAATCAGTGTGGCTTCTAGCCGGCCTTCAGTGCAGACACTAAGACCCTCTCAAGACCAGGTTCAGTGGAGAGCACACATAAATGCATCCATTCCTGATGACTTACTCTGCGTAAGACGCCTACCAACCAGTCAGTCCACTGCCATCAACTGATAGTGACCAGGCAGGATAGAGCAGAGCCATCTCTTCAGGTTTCTGAGGCTGTAAATCTTGATGGAACAGAGTATCTCATTTTCCTAGGTATGGCTGGCAAATTCAAACTGCCAATACTTGGGTTAGTACAATTACTGCAGGGCTGCATTTACAGAGGCTAGGTGGAACATTTACTCTGTCTTGGTGACATCTGGGTGGGAGTTCAAGAGATGTGGTTTCCCTCTCAATTTTAATCAGACAATTTAGTGTTTGAGCATTTTGGTTGGAAGTGCTTTTATTGTTTGCTTTGCATAAATCTTACTATGGATTTGAAAATGTAGCATGTGGCACTGCAAAACCATTTAAAGCCTGGCATACTCTCTCAGTTAAGGTTAAATAATATTTTTTATTTTTTTTAACCAAGTAATGACATTCTCTATAGCTTGTTCAATTATGTATAAACTGCAACACCTTCGCATGAATAAATTCTGAACAGAGAAGAAATGGAAAACATTGTGGGGCGGGGACGGAGATCAGAAGACTGACCAGGATTTTAACTCCTGTAATACTGAAGATTAAAGAGCTCTGGTGGCCAACTGGAGAAGGAACTGTGCTGCCAACAACCAGAAGACACGCAGTTCGAATCCCCCAGCTGCTCTGTGAGAGAAAGATGGGCATCCTCCTTCTGTGCCATTTACAGTCTCTGAAAATCCACTGGTAATGAGTTGGTTTGACGTTGAAGAGTAATTATTCTACACAGGGGCCCCTGGCAAGAGGTAGTTGACAAAAGTGCTCCACAGAGAAGAGGGGTGACAGTTTCATGGAGTGTGCCCTGCTCATCCCAGGTCTCACCAGCCACCTGGCAGTCAGCTGGGCCCTGGCTCCACAGAGCTGCTCGGGATGTACCAGGCTTGGGGCCAACAGAGAATCTGAACAAGTTGTCAGGGAAATACCTCTATAGCTGTCACACTGAAGACCAGCCCTGTTTATATTTAATGAAAAAAAAAAAAAAAGTATTTCTGACTCTGTGAGTAGACAGTGTAATTTTAAATGGCAAATAGCTAAGTTAGATTTTTTTTTTTTATTTAGGTTGTTTATTTTTCATTTCAATGAACATCTACAGAGATTTTGGGATTCCATTCATTCATTGTTGCACCCTTCTCCCCGCACAAATCGCTAAGTTAGATTTAAAGGTAAACTTACACACTTCTGATTGTGTGATGATTTTTCTGGCATCAAGCTATTAGATCTATGATCCGAGTTACACTTTTATTGACGTTAATAAGCATATTTTAACTTTCTGGACTAAAATTACATATATTAAAAGGTGAATAAATGCTTTAGAATGTCATACATTATTAATGCTATTCTAAAGTAAAAATCTTTTATACTTTCCTTTTAAGATAAAGGGATGTTGTAACAGATCAGTTTAAAATATGTCCTGTCATCTTCTACTTGGAATCTAGGAAATTTAAAATGAAACTTCAAACAAATTTGACAGCTCAGATATATATTCAAGCAAATTCATTTAGACACAATGTACTCAAAGTTTTGGCAACTCTATGGCAAAATAATTTTATTTTTGTTACTAATCAGATCTGGAACCTAAACTAGATTTACCTAGAAAACATTCTTGTACTTGAAATCTCATTTACAGTACGTTAAATATGCTAAACTGAAAGCCAAAGTCACTGTTGCCAAGCTAGCACACTGCTGTTAGGTACCACTGAGGAGGCTATGACTCAGAGCAACCCTAGGAAGGGCCAACCTGAATCCTTTCCTAGCCTGTGCCATCCTCATCATCTGACACTCTAGACTCTACTGCTGAAGTCACTATGTCAAGCCATCTCACTGGCAAGTCTTCCTCTCATCCACTGATCCTCCACAGAGATTATAAATTTCTGAGGTTTTGCTCTGATTATCAATCCCCTACTGTCAAATCTACACACAGGACACAGAAGAACTGCTCCGTAGGACTTTCTAGGGCTGTCAACCTTTACAGAAGCAGACTACACATCTTTCTCTTGCAGGGTGTCTGGGGGTTTGAATCACTGATCTTTCAGCTCTTAAACATTTTTAAAAACCACTGCACCATCAGAGCTCTGATTGCTGTTGTGGACTGCCATCCAGTTGAGCACGACTCACCGTGGCTCTATGAACAAAAGACCTGAGGTCTTTGTATAAATATAGTCATTTCTCCAAATTCATAGTTTCCAGAGGCATGCTGTTTGGGAATTGGATGCCACTCCTGCTTCCAAACCTGTCTTAAATTGGGAGCTCCAACAAACACGTCCACCTTGGGCAACCATTATGGCATTTGACACCCAAATGGCACAAGGTAGCGCATGACAGCAAACCCAGATTACCTCAGTACAGCAAGTACAACAAATTGACAGAAGAGTGATGTACAACTTAGAAGAACATTCCTCCAAAATATAACAACACTCATCTCACTTAGCAATGGTTCAGTGCTGTCAAGTTGAGTATGACTCACAGTGACCTCATGAACAGAAGACCTGAACCCCGTTCTACAACTAACACAATTTCTCTATGTTCACAGTTTCCAGAGGTATGTGTTTTAGGAAGTGGATCCACTCCTGCTTCTAAACCTGAATCAATCTGAAAGCTCCTTCAAACACTGTCCATGATGGTTAGCCATTTTGGTATTTGACACAACTGTGGCACAGTGTTCAGCATCACCGAAACTACAAGTTACTTCAGTATAGCAAACAGACCAAAAAGTAGAAAAGATTTTACTATTGAATGCTAACTAAGTTGTTCTGTCAAGATCTGATTATTGTACAAAATGATCAAATTAGGAATTAGGATGTATTTCATGTTTGGTCACTAATACGGCAATCAAGAAAACAGTAAGAAAGTAACATTTCTTATAGAATACTTTAAAAGGACAACACGTCCTTTTTCATCTGGAAGGAGAGTTGACTAGAACTTTATCAAACTTTGTTGCTTAGCTTGGAGGGACAACTTAGAGGAAGACCTCGACTCAGTTGACCAATGGTTTCCGAGGTTCTAAATCGTACAGAAGGAAAATGTCCACTTTCTCCCAAAGGGTAGCTAATGTATTTGCACTGCCAGAAGTTTCACCTTTGGGTTAGCAGTGCAAATCTCTAAAGATGAGGCCACCACTAAGGAAGATGTCAATAAAGCTGAAATCCTTTTCTGATGGTTTCATCTACCTCTCCACCTTGCAATCAATAGCCGAGAGTCACTCCCTTTCTGTGAACATAGTAAGACCTTCTGACCTTGTCTCAGAGATGACCTTTTCAATGAGGAGGACCAAAACTCGTAACTGTTTTTTAACTGCAAGATCTGCTTTGAATTACAGACTCTCCTGTTTTCCTCTTTACATGATGTGCTGTGTCAGTCTTTTCCCTGGAGACAGTTCAGCATTCAGAACTGAGAAGGCCAGCATTCAGCTGCTGCAAGCAGTCCAGATGTCCTTGCATCAAAAGGCCAAGAACCACACTCCACATAAGCAACCTGGTATCCCCAGGTGATCCCTCTTAACAACCCTGATATAGATGAAGAGCCTTTAGGTGCTTTTCTAGTGATACACACATCCCCCGCCCCGTGACTCCTTTGAGGGCAATCAATCATCTTGAAAGAGCATGCTCCATGATAACCAAGCACTAGCCAGGCGGCCACTATTTTGAAAGAGCAGCACTTAGAACACATTTTGTGCTCACTAAGTAGCTAAGTGGAAAGATGCCATCCTGGAGCACAGGCTAAGAGTGCCTACTGATTGGCATATTCTCCCCTTATTAAAAATAACCCCACCTTTCCCTCCTAAAAGTGCTGAACAAACTTCAGCTTCCCCCCACATTCTTAGCCTTGTTGTTGTTATGTGCCATGGAGTCGTTTCTGACTCATAGCGACCCTATGCACAACAGCTCTAAACCCTGCTCTATCCTGTGCCAACCGCACCGCCTCTGACACACCCATCCCGATTACCCCAGTCACCGAATCAATCCATCTCATAGAGGGTCTTCCCCTCCTGCGCTGTCCCTCCAC
>NW_006399780.1:12461593-12489576 GCF_000299155.1 Elephantulus edwardii
TTCAGTAGAATCTTGCTTGCATGTGAAATCAATGACACTGTTCTGTAGTTTCCACACTCAGTTGGGTCACCTTTCTTTGGAATGGGAACAAATATACATTCTTAGCCTTACCTTAAAAAAAGTTGAAGATTTTCCTTAAAAACCTTCCCTTCCTGAGATAGATCTGGGAAGCTCCTACCCGCATGTCTAATAATATGTGACTTGACAACTCACTGCTGTCCTGTCTGAACCAATTTATAACTGGCCCCCCAGTGATTTTTTTTAAAAAAAATTCCGCTAGTTTATTTATAAAATTCAAATACATTGTTTTCAAGAACAAATCCTTTCAATTTCCCTCCCCCCCCCCCAACAAACTGTAAATCTTAAGGGGAGGAGACTGTCTATCTTAATTTACACTGGGTTTTTTTAAAATAAGCAGGTACAATCAGGGTGCTCTGGTGGTGAAGTGTGTGTAGAGAATGGAGCTGCTAGCCAAAGGCTTACATCTCCATGTTTGCTCAAATTCACCAGCTGCTCGATAGGAGAAAGATGGGCAGTCTCCACCTCTGTGATTTACAGCCTCCAAAAACCTGCTGAGGGTGAACTAGGAGTTGGTTCTGACATCAACAGCAATGACCTGACTGATTCTGAGTAGTCAATGTAAAAGTTTATGATAAAAATATCTGAATTTGGAAAGGGGGGGGGAAATCACATTTAAAAAGAATTGTTTAAAAAGAATGACTATATAAGGTTGATAAAGTATTTCTCCATTTAAAAAAAAATTTGTTCAACATTCCTTTCCCTTCTCACTTTGACTAAACAGCTCCCCTCATAAGGGAACCTACTGCATGTGGTTCTTTCGGGGCTGACCCACTCCAGTGCTACCCCCACCCTCGCTGGGCAGGGGAGAGGACACACATGGCTAACACTGTCTGCTTCTGCTACAGAATGCTTCTGAAGCTGTCAGCAGCCACAGGCCCACACTGGTGGACGTCTATGTGAAGAATGAAGTAGCAGCGATGAGCCATAATAGGGCACAGAAAGAAGGAAGGCTGTTAACATGAGGATGGTGACATGCATCCTCCGGACCCAACCACACATCTCAATAACATGAGCCTAAAGTTCCTTGTGTTATTTTTTTTCCTTTTGTTCTATTTCTAGTTTTCTCTTCACTTGCAAATAAAGTTCCTGACTGAGAAGAAAATTACCCTTCCTATCCCTTCCCTCTTCTCCCTGTGTCACCTCCTTTAGCATGCCAACCTGTTGATTCAGCTTGGCAAAGTGTTCAGCAAAAAGAGCATTCCAATTCTGGTGTGTGGAGAGGAGCATATTAACAGTTTTTGCCTGCCCAGGTGCGGGTGAGATGGTGGTGGGTGGATCAAACACCTATTCCAGCAGCCACGGCTAAATAGTGGGATGGGGTGGCAAGCACATGTCCCACACCTAGAAAATCTTGGGTTTAAAATTTTTACAATAAGGGCTATCATTAGGATTCTCTGACAGCAGGTGTCCACAGATATTCAGCCAAGACATCTTCACTCTCTGAGAGGTTTTATGATTTGGCTTACTATGTGGCCAAATGAATTCATTTTGGTCCACTCGCTAACAGGGTGTAAGAAAATCCATCAAGAGAGGATTAAGAGGTGGACAGGTTCTTCAGTACAAATCTAGACTCCAACTTTAAGTCCAAATAGGCTCAACTGTAAATGCCATCACCAGTTTACTTCAGTTACAATTTATTTTTTTCATATCACAGAGACCCAGGTTATTGGCTGCAGAGTGGAGACTTATGGAGGCTTGGCAGGGGGTAAAATCTGGAACATCAAGAGACGCATCTTTGGTAACTGGAAGAGGACATTCAAAGACATTTATGTGGATCTTCACTGTGGGCAAAGATACCCCAAACTGGGACAGAGGATAGGGTGCAGCCAAATCCTCTGACTCCCCAGAAGGACACTCCTGGGTGTATTCACTACATACATGATGTGGCCAGTGAAGGTAAATGAGAAGAGAGGAAAGGGTTCTTTTTCTTGGGTGTTTCCTCATATCACTGTAGGACCCTCAATGGTATTTAAGGATCAACCTTTCAGAGGGACTCCATCTTTGTGTCCTCAGGGCCTGGCACAAGGCAGGTATTTAATAAATGTTTGCTCAGTTAACAAACTTTCCTTCCTATCTCACCACCACTATTTCATATGAACTTACCAGTCCTTCCAGAGGAATCAGATCCCTCCAGTGATATCCACCTTTATTAGCAAGAGTGTTAAAAGATTAATTATGAGTAGAGAGAGAGTGCAATTAGCAAACTCCCCAAGTACACACCATGCGAACCACTTGCCTACAAACTATTTCCCCTTCAACAAAAATGTCATACCTTCCTGGGGACTAACTTTTAATCAACAAACAGGTTTAGAAAGTGAATAGTGACACCCATGAGGAATCAACTACTCAGTTCAACCAACTCCAGTGAAGCCCAGAGTCCTCTCTAAAAGGAAACATTTGTTCAAAAGCATAGCTCAGAAGGTGGGAAGGAGAAGGAAAAAAGGATAGAAGAGGAAGTCAGGGAGGAAGTGGGAGAGGGTGTTAATCACATCGAAGGGACATGAAACAAGAGCATACAATCTGGAACGGAAAGGCATTTGCGCTATAAACTCCGACCCAAGCTACAAGAAGTCCAAGTAAAATTGAAACCCTACAACGTGGCAGCACTCAGAAACTCACAAATCAGTGAAGCAGTGATGGGAAGTGGTTAAAGCGTTGGTCTCCATGGGAGAAGGAAGGTAATACCTCTCATGTAATTTCCTGCCTCTGAAAATTTGGAGGGTCAGTTATGAGTTGGTTCCAACTTGTCAGTACATAACAACAGCAGCAGCAGCAGCAGCAGCAACTGGTTTTTGTCTGATGTATTCACAGTCCTGCTCTTTCCTGATGTACTTCAACCTAAGGAAGACCCCCTATCATCAAACTGGCTTTCTTTTTTCCCCCACCAACTTGGACTTGGATAGATTTAACTTTTACTAAACACTTGTACTAAGTGTCTGCCCTCTATAATGAAAAGCGCCACTGTTTACCATGCAACATTCCCAATGTCAGGGGGTGGTGTGGTCCTGGTAGTACAAGAGAGGAGGAGAGATGTAAGATGGGGAACTGCTATTTCTGTAGGAAAGCCATTCTGATTGGGTAGGGGTTGCTACTTGTAAGAGGGTTCTATGCTAGGTGGTCTTCTTTCCCAGGCCTCAAATGTACTAGACAGAGGAGTCAGAGGGGCCCATCCTCCTGCTCAGACCACTGGGCACATGCCTAAGGCTCTGAGCTACTTAAGTCTCAAATTCTGAGCATAAGGAAAAGGGCATGGGTGGCAAAGTGGTTAAAACACTTGACAGCAAACCCCAGGTCAGTTGTTTGAACCCACCAGCCATTCTAAGGGAGAAAAATACGCCAGTATGCTTCCACTAAAATTTACAGCCTCAGAAACCCTATGGGGTAGATCTAATCATCTCTAAAGGGTCACTATGACCTGGAATCAACTCCCTGGTGATAGGTTTGGATTTTTTCTTGATCATAAGAAAGCCCATCAACTAGTTTGCAGATAAACAACACAAGCAAATTTTTAAGCAGGGGGTTGTGATTTGTTATTATATACCATCAGGTCATAACTGACCCACAGCTGACCTTCCAATGGGTATTCAGAGGCAATAAATCACATTGGAGAAGACTTCCCATCTTTCTCCTATGAAGCAGCTTGTGGATTTGAACTGTGTACCTTCCAGTTGGCAACAAAGCTCCTTCCTTCCAGGCCACCAGAGCTTTCTTGGATATAAAACCAAAATAGTTTATCAGTATACTTCTATCCAAATATATAAATATATTTGACTGAAAGTCAAATGGTAGTAACACACATGCCAAATGTAAGGAATTTTTTAAAAACTATAATTTCCAATTAAAATATGTATCTAGTATTTTTCAATGCCTATCCTATCCTAAATCCTTTGGTAGGAGAATTTGTGAATATGCTTCAAAAGTGTACTAGATGTAGCCAAGATTGGGCATGACACTCTGTAGCACTGAAGTGCCAATCACTGGCAAAAATTCAGCTGACATGCAAATTTCAATACCACACTGGCTAGATGAAATGAATAAAATCTACTACTGAGAGGTACGCAGCAAAGTGGAATGGGGAGGAGTTATGCAACAGTAAACATTATTATTATTATTGTTAAAGCTTAAAGGCAGCTTTAATAGGGAGCTCTTGGTCTTAAAATGGAGGCCAAGGAAGTTGCCTGACTATTATTTTTATAAAAGTGAACTAGGGTGGTAGGGAGGAAAATATGCAACAATGAATGAATGATGAATGAATGAATGAATGAATGAATGAAAAAACCCAACTTTTCTAGAAACTTTAGTTAAAAATCACAATTTAAAAAAATTTTAAAAAACCACCACCAACCAAAAACTATTAAGAGACTGAAAATCCAAAGCCACTGCTACTCAGTTGGTTCTGAAGCCCTAAATCTTCAGGAGTCTGCTCACGTTTCCCCGGGACAGTTAGCTGCTAGATTTCAACTACTGACTTTCTGATTAGCAGCCAGACGCATGAAGGACTCTGCCACCAGGGATCCAAATATCGAGACAGGATTGGAAGACAGTAAAATATGCAGGTGGATAAGAACTTTGTAAGAAAATCAGTATAAAAGAAAAATTTTACTTAAAAAGAAAGTACTAAAGGTACCGGGGGGAAAAAATGGGTTGTGAGTGGTTGGCAAAAATACAAACTTAACCATACTTACGTTTTCAGATTCAAAGCCCAAGCCTACTTTCTATGTTAATAGCATGTGAACTTGGTGATTACAAAACTTCTTGACTCTTGATATTTTTCATCTCAAACATCAGGAAATGGAGTGATTTACAATCCATTCACATGCTTAGCTGCAAACTATGGTGTTGGTGGTTTGATTCTGCCCAGAAAAGCCTTAGAAGAAATGCCTGGTGAGCTACTTCCGAAATACAAGACCCAAAAAACCCTAGAGCACATGTGGAGTCACCAAGAACTGGACTCACTCAGGAGGAACCTGGCACTGGTCATATAAGGACACAGGGAGCATCTACCTGGCAGGGTCGTGTGAGGGTCAACATGCCTGTAGACGACTCTGTGCTCTCTACCCTTGTGCCTGCCCCAGGAAACAGACGCTAAATGTAATACAGAAAAGGAACATTTCAGACATATGGATAGGACCTAAAAAAGAGAGCATGCCATATGGAGAGATGCTGGCAGAGACGTGTTCAGAAGATTCTGCTTTTTACTTCTTAGGCATTTGGAGTGCACGTTCCTCTGTTCCAAAATGTAAGGCTCCCACATGAGTCACTCGTCAGTCAGGACAGGTGTTCTGCAGGCTCTGTAGAAGGCTGAAGCAGGGTAATCAGTAGCAACCAAGGTGTCAGTGGCTGGGAAACCAAGTGACCGACACTTTATCTGACGCTCTGCTCCTTTGACAGGACTGGAGAGGCTATCATTCGGCCCAGTGGACCGAGCAATTTGGATTTCGGGCACCCACAGGTATAACTCATTCAATGGGGACCCAACGAGTCTATGCCAGCTTCTCAGCATTGTAAGAGTACGAAGTCCCCTCCTCATTTTTTATTGTCTCTTCTGATTTTACACCATGATTTTTAAAATATATCAAGCGGCCTCTATTTTCTAATTATCCTCCATTTACTTCTTAGGTATTGAAAAGAAAATAAATTAAGATGGCAAAAGAATAGAAGCCTTTGAAGAAAGAGATGAGTACTGAATATCCCTAGAACAAGTAAGTCTATCTTGTAGAAAGTGCAACCACGGTGCTCGTTGGAGGCAAGGATGGTGAAACTTCAGCTTACACACTTTGGGCCTGGTGTTAGGAGGCACCAGTCATAGGAGTAAGTGGATGGCCAGGGAAAGAGAGGAAAACCATCAACAAGACGGGCTGACAGAGTGACTGACGACTGGCTCGAGCCTATCAGAGATCATGAGGATGGCTCAGGACAGGACAAGGCTCTGATGTTTATAGGGTCACTAGGTGTTGTAGTCAACTTGATGGCACTTTACAACAAACAGCAATTTCCTTCTGTGTGATTTACAGCTTCTGAAAACCCAATGGAGAGTCAGCTGTGAGTCAGCGACAATGAGTTGAATTAATCTGTTGTGATTTGTTTTACACTCTGTGGCTTCAAATACTTGCAAGCTTATACAAAAAACAAATTCAAGTTTACAGCACGTGACGGAAACCACAGTAACTGTAAAAGTTTCAATACTGTGTGTACATGGATTTGGCAGGCCATTCCATTATGCATGATCTTGCAACACAGAATTTAAAAATGATACATTAAAGTTAATTCATGTTACTACAATGTTAGCTTGAAATACCAAATGCAACTCTGGAGACCTACAGAATCCTCATTTCAATATGATAAGCAACTTCTAATTGAGGTATCTTAATTTTACTTTCCATCTATTACATGCAAATTCATGTGGGGAATATTTTGTCTTTACAGTGTTTTTAAATGAAGAACTTGCTCCTTAGAGAATATCTTTGGTTAGGAAGCATATCTGAGGGACATGTAGAAAATTGAAAGTAATTTAAAGAAAATGTAAAAACCTCCATCCAGAACAACAACAAGCTTCTAAAGACTGATACACATTGCATCCCTCCACACACTCCACACAAACACAGCCCAGCTTTTCCTTTTGCATCATTTATAGGAAAATACAAAACTCACTGAGCATCCTAACCAGGAGAACTAAGAAGAATATTAACTATTAAACCTCATTTTTGGCATGTGCCAGGAATGGGGTTGGGTATTCCAAAGGGAGAGTCCAGTAATTTTTGGACTAATGGGAATATGGTGACTGTTTGAATCAAACTAAAAAGCTATCTGTGTAACAGAACCTTGACTTTATATACTCACACACATACTGCAAAAATAGACACAAATATGAACTGATTATTTTTGGGTAAAAGAGATGTGAGGTGTTATTTCATCCTCTTTATGCTTTCCACATTTTCCAATTTTTAAAAATGGATATATATTTATATTCAAGACCAAGGATAACCAACATATTTGTATTTAATGCCACAGGCAAGCTTTTGAAATGACAACAAGCCAAAATGTATAGGATTCAGTAAAGGCAGAGGGAAGTTTTTAACAGTAAATACCAACAATCAAAAAGGATCTAAAATCAACAACCTGAATTTACAATTTGAGAACTAGAAAAATAAGAGCAAACCAAGTCCAGAGCGACCACCAGACACCATTGTTCTTGGGCTGGTTCTGGCTTTGGCAACTGTCCACTGGGTTTCTGAGGCTGTGGATCTTTACAGGAAGAGAGAGTCTGTCTTTCTCCACAGAGTGGTTTGTGGATTTGAAGTGACAAACTTCTGGTCAGCAGCAGAACACACAGCCTACTATACTACCAGTGCAATACATAGCACAGTACAGCCCCAGGGCTCCTTCACAGCTTTCAGTAAGAAAAACATAACAAAGAGTAAAGCAGAGATAAGTAAAATATACTAGAAAAATAATAAAGAGAATCAATAAAACTAGATGTTAAGTTTCTTAAAAAATACCCAGTAAGCCTTGAGACAGAGAGACAGAGAGAGATATGATGTAAATATCTAAACTCAGAAAACAAAGTGAGGCCATTTTATCTAAACCTACAGAAATACAAAGACTGAGAAGAGACTACCGTAAACAATTGTATGCTAACAAATTAGAAAATTTTGATGCTATGGACAGCTTTCAAGATATACATAAATTTTCTGGGGTGACTGAAGAGAAAAAAACAAACAAACCACAAACCTGCAATAGACTCACAACACGTAAGGAAATTAAATCAGTCATCAAGATCCTTCCAACAAAAAAAAAAGTCCTAAGACCAGATGGCTTGAATGGGGAATTCTACTAAAATAGGAAGTGAACCCAATCTTTCTTAAACTTTTCTAAGCAGCAGAAGTAAAATTTCCCACCTCATTCTGGAGGACACCCTACCTGTATACTAAGGGAAAAGAAAGAACTAGAAGAAAACTACAGACAATATCCCTTATGAATACAGACATAAAAACCTTCAACAAAGTATTAAAAATCTGAATCCACAAGCATATTAAAAGGATTGAGCACTGCAGCCAGAAACACAAGGGTGGTCCAAAACCAGAAATTAATGCAATATTCTTCATTAACAGAGCAAAACAAATGTATGCTAAAATCCAATATCCTTTCATGACAGAAATGCACCACAAGCTAGGAATAGAAAGGAAATTCCTTAATTTGATAAAGGGCATTTATGAAAAACCCACAGAAAATACCATCCTCAAAGAGCCCTGGTGGTTAATACATTAGGTGGTTAACCAAAACAGTTGGCAGTTCAAAACCACCAGTCATTCTGTGAAATAAAAGAAAGGACAAGCTGCTTTCAAAAAGATTTCTAGCCTTAGAAACAAATGCTATGGGGCATCTTGACTCTGTTCTAGAATGTTGGTATAAATTGGAATTGACTTAACAACAAAGGGGTTTTGTTTTTGAGCTTAACAGTGAAAGACTGAGATTTCCTCTTAGGGCCAGAAGCATAAGAATGTCCGATTGTACCACTACATCCGATATTGGACTGGCAGTACTAGAGGATTAGACAAGGTGGAAGAAAGAAGAAAAATTGTGCCTTTTTGCTGGTAACATGATCCTAACACTAAAAAAAACCCTCAAGGATTCTACAGGAAAGCTATTAAAGCAAATAAACAAATCAAGATAAAAAAAAAAATAACAGACATGTTACCTACACATTAACAATAACTAGATGAAAAGGAAATTAAGGAAACAGTATCATTCACAGAATCATCTAAAAGAATAAAGTACCTAGAAATAAACTGAGAAGATGAAAGTCTTGAACACTGATAACGATAAAACATTTCTAAAAAAATTTATGTTGTAGTATCAAAAATTGACCCTCAGCGGGTCAAAGACAGTGAGTCCCATGGGAGAAAATTGCCCATCTTTCTCCTGCAGAGCCGCTGGAGGATTTGAACTGCTTGTGTTGATTGACTCACAGTACAACTCACTACTAGGCCACGAGTGCTCCCTGAAGGAAGTTACAGAAATCCAAAATAAACAGAAGAACATTCTGTGTTTGTGGATTGTAAGGAAATCTTAATAGAGTTAAAACATGAATACTATTCATCAAAACCAAATACAGTGCCAGTGAGTTAGTCCCAGGTCATATCAACCATCCTCTGGGTTTTCAAGGCTAAAACTTTTTACAGCCTTGGAGGGAAGAGGAGACTGCCCATCAAGTCGATCTGACTTGAAAGCTGTTCAGCTGGCAGCCAGATGTCTGTATACGCTACACCAGGTTCCTTCAATACAACTCAAAACAACCTAGAAATGAATTTTCATCAAAATTCCAAATGTCCTCTTTGTAGAAATGAAAAAGTCAGTCCTCAAAGGTAAAGGTGAAAGCAAGGGACCTCGAATAGCTAAAGCAATCTTTGAGAGGAAGAATAAAGGAGGAAACTCACATTTCCTGATTTCAAATCATACTATTAAAGCTGTAATATTCAAAGTAGCCCAGTACTAGTATAATGATAAGACATGTCAGAATAAAGGAAGGTGAAATCAGAGTCAGCACTCAGGAGACACTGAGTTGCAGTTTATTACTGTTACTCTTCATTGCTATTGATTCATACTGACCCTCCAGCAGGTTTTGAGAGGCTAAAAATCACACAGGAGGAGATGGTCTATCTTTCTCCCACAGAACAATGGATGGATTTGAACTGCTTGCCTTTGGGTTGGCAGCACACCTTACCCCACTATGCTCCCCAAGTTGCTGCTTAGGCTGATGAAAAAATTTGGAAATGTATCGTTGTGACGGCTCCAGAAAGTCATGACTGTAATTAATGTCACTGTATCGTATGGGTAAAAGATAATGAAATGGCAAATCGCTTGTTTTATATAAATATCTATTTATCTATCTACTTACTTATTTCTTTTTTGCCACACCACAACAGAGAAATGACCATTTTTTTTAAAACACAGGCTTTTTAAAAAAATGTTCAACAATGAATGAATGGAAATCTAACTTTTCCATAAACTTTATTATTATTATTATTATTATTATTATTATTATTATTATTATTTGTGTGTGTGTGTACTGTCAAATCGGATCTGACTGGTACAGGAGGAGATTGCCCTCTCCTTTTCCAGCAGAGCATCTGGTAGATTTGAACCGTGTGTCTCTGGGATTTCAGTGCAGCTTCTTGCCACTAGGCCACCAGAGCTCCCTTAAACTTTTGTTAAAATCATAATTAAAATAAATCTTGTTTAAAAAACCCCCAAACCCAAAAGCAAAAAAAACCCCCAACAAAACATAGTCTTCACAATTACTTGCTATGTATCAGAAAGCTAAACAACGACTAGGGATGATAGAGAATTGATGCCTTTGAACTGTGGTGCTGGAGAAGAATACTGAATATACCATGGACTGCCAGAAGAAGAAACAGGTTTTCTTTGAGACGGTGAAACCAGGCTGCTCCTTGGAGGCAAGGATTCTGAGGCTTCACCTGACATACTTTGGACATGTTGCAAGGAGGGACCAATCATTGGAGAGGGACATCATGCTTGGGAGGGTGGAGGGACAGTGCAGGAGAGGAAGACCCTTGATGAGATAGATTGATTCAGTGACTGGGGTAATGAGGGTAGATGTGTCAGAAACAATAAGGTTGGCACAGGATAGAGCAGATTTCAGGGATACTGTACATAGGGTTACGAGTTGCATGTGACTCGACAGCACATAACAGCAACAACAGAAGTAATTTAAGGAAAATGAGTTTATAAAAAATTACACAAAGTAAATGTGAACATGGCTAAGCTATTATGCCTACAGTAAGCAGTACATGTCTGCTATTAACAAAATTGCTGCCAAAGGAGAAATAAATGTATAGAAAAGGAGATATACTAAGACATTTAGCTGCTGAGACAATTAATGGCTCTGGCTCATTTCAACATTAATTACTCAGTTATTTACAGGTGAATCCTTAGGAACCAAGGTGTACACCCAAGTGATTTCCCTTGGCATCCTAGGGAAATTTTATGGGCTGAGTCTGGTACATTACAGAAGTAAGGGAACTGAATTCACCAATACCCCTGACAAACAGGGATCCAACCAGGTATCTTGACACTTAAGCATCTCCACCTCTCAATATATGAGTCTGACTACCATGAACAGACATCGAATATATGGGTCTGAAGCAGGTGTGGCATCCACTTCCTAAACAACATGCCTCCAGAAACTCTATGAACTTTGATAAATGTCGATAGTTATAGAAAGGCTTCCGGTCTTTTGTTCATAGGGTCACTATGAGTCATGCTCGACTTAAAGGCGTTCAACTACAACAACCATAAGTAGATATCAAATTAGACTGGGCTTAAATGTCAACCCTATCCCTGAATGCTTGGGCACATTAGCTTCTGAGCCTGTTTCCCAAATGAAAGATGCAGAAATTACTTACTTCTTAGGATTACTGTCAAGATTAAACAAAAATATATGCAAGTCAAGTATTTAGCATAAACTGAGTAGTCATCTGAAAATAAGTACCACTGTTCATTTAAAAAATGCATACAAAATCAGCGTGGGTGTCTGATTACTTCTCCTGCACTGTTATGCTTTGGTGGAGGGACACTCAAGCCTTCTGAGCAGGAAGCATGGGGACACTGGGATTGCTGACTTGGGGACCTCTGTGAACCCAGTTGGCATGTAATCATTCTAGGGGCCTGGTCCATGGCCCCCTGCGCTCTCCTGCCAATGCAGGGCTATTGGTGAAACAGGCAAGGCTTTATCTCTAAGGGCATTTGCCTTAAATCACCAATTTCTCTTTGTTTCTGGCCATACTACTCCTTGCCTCACTCTCCAAGGTTATTCTGTTACTATTAGCTTTGGCCAACTCTACTCCCTGCCTCTCTCTCCACCTCTTTACAAGGTCAGTGTTACTGTTAGCTGTGTCCAACATGCTCTCCTTACCAAGACTGCTAGAGGGCCCAGATTCCATCTTTCTCATAAGCCTTTTAGGCCATCCAAACCCAAAACAGACTCACTGCCTTCCAGTGAGTTTCACCTCACAGCAAGCCTGCACGGGATTCCAAAGCTGTCAATAATTTCAGAAGGAGACTATTAATCTATCTCACGGAACAGCTAATAGTTTTGAACTACCAGCCTTTTGGTTAGCAGCAGAGGTGATCTACACATCTCCTACATGTGAGATTTATACCTGGAACATACCTTATCATCCCAGCTTGGTTTTGTCTCCCTACTTCGCCAATTCTTCAGTGGGTTGCTAGATACTCCGTTGGTTTTCCAGGCCCTGTCTAAGCCCTTGAATCCTTCCTGGCTAGTATCCTCCAGGGTTCCCTTCTCAATCCCTCTTCTATCTGATCCCCTCCGCTCATCCTGTTGAGCTCAGGGCCTTGACACATCACATGTGGGTGCTTCTGTGGCCTCTTCTCAGCCTCCCACTTTCAGGGTTCAGCCCTCTCCCACTGCATCCTGAAGGCCAGGATCAGGATGCCTACGACGGGCCCCTGCTTTCACCGTCTACCATGTGGAAACCTTGACTGGGGGTTCATGGGGAAAGTTGGCCCATTAGTGATGATGGGGAGTTCCTTTTCAAATAGACTCTGGCCTAATGTGCAATCAAAAACCCAAAGCACTTCTGCTGAGTGGATTTGAAGTCAGGGTGACTTCCCGTGCAACAGAACAAAACTGCCTCAAAGGGTTTTCCTGGCCCTAATTTTTATGAGAACACCTTACTGATCTTATCACCTCATGGCTCCTGAATGGGCTCAGATCTACCTTAATCTGAGAACCACCTACACCCCCGCAAGGCCCCCCTAATGCCTGGTGTCTTCACAGTAGTGTTTGTTCCCTGATCACGAAGGGCTCCCCCATGCTCCTCCTTACACCACCTCACTGGCTCACTTAATGTCCTTCAACTGCCTCAGAGCTTTCTGGTTGTAAGTTTCATTTACATACTAGACCCGGCCTCTTCTCTGAAACCTCATCTATCTAAGGAAGTCTTGATCCAATCCAGGGTTGTTTGTTGTTGTTATGTGCCGTCGAGTCGCTTGCGACTCATAGCGACCCTATGTACTGAAAAATGGCTTCATCATGTCCAAAATGTCATCACGTAAGCAGTTAAGTATCTCATGCTACAGATGATACCACTGAGGTTTACACAATACAACAAACAGCCTGCTGTCACACAAATGACAAGGTGGCAAAACCGGACTCTGAGTACTGGCAGTCTGGGAGTCCAGAATCTTATCTCCAAAGTACTGTGCTATACCTTTCAGGTATACAGATGTCTGAGCTGAACAATTCAGATTTTTTTTTTCAATGTCACAGGCAGCGACAGTGGTATTGTTTGAATGAGGACTGTTCATTTTGCACATCCTTTTTTTCCAATTACATGATAAGCTTCACAAAGTCTGGGTCTAAACCTCAAAGCCCTGTCAGGCCCCTATTTCTGACTAGAACATACCCTATTACTCTGCCATGATCCCAGCGTAACGTTTACATACAGATTCCAAAGCCTGATGGTGATTCCAAAGGAGATTATTTTCAAAGGTCATTTAGCAGTGAACAGAGGTGGCTTTGGGAGGGATTCCCAAGAGATAGGGGGAGGAAGGGACAATTTGAACTCAGGCTCCGCTGTTCACAGTCCCGAGAGCACACGTTTCAAGAAGACAAACCATCTGTTCTTGGTTAGCCCTGCTGAGATCATTTATAATCATTGTGACTGAGCCATGGTATATAAACACACATTCCCACCACCCCACACACGTGTCAGAGGCTGAGCCCTGGGAGATAATCCCTGGCCCTCTCTCCCTCCATAGCTGCTACAACCAAAACATGCATATAAACTAGTTCAAAACAGTCATGGCTGACTCAGCAAGCAGCAAGGATTTCCCTCACTTACATCCTAAAGATAGATAACTGGCTACATAATTATAAAAAGTTGTTCATCAGTACTACAGAAAACAAGTCTGATGACTATCAACTAGACAAGCTTTTATGTGATACCCTTCTCTCTTTTTGGATCCAAACACTCAGTAAGTGTCTGGGTAGAGTCAAGGAGCCCAAGTCTTACCTGCTACCGGGGAGCTTCACGCCCTCAAGTAGTGTCTAAACTACACTTAATTTTGTTACAATGAACAGAATTCCCTGACACCCTGGAAAGTAAGCTGACAACATAAGGCCATCACAGCTAAAGCTTTATTTAGTGTGTTTTAATAAACAAGGATATAATCTGTAATCACAAAACAAAACAAAAACAGCTTCCACTGCACTGATGCCAAGTCTGGTGACTGCATGTGTGTCATGGTGACTGCATGTGTGTGAGAATAGAAACGAGCTCCGTAGGGTTTCAATGACCAAGTTTTTGGACAAAGATCACCAGAACTCTCTTCTGATGGACCTCTGACTGGATTTAAATGTCCATCTTTTTAGTTATCAACCAAGCATGTTATTGAGGTGCATCACTCAGGAATTTCTCTGAAACTATAATAAAATAAACACTAAACCCACTGCCAGGTGAGCAAAGACATGTGCAGCTCACTCAAAGGCAGGCAGTTTGATTCCACCAGCTGCTCGGACGGTCAACTACAATGAAGAGTGAGAGAGTGGCTGAAACCCACTGCTGTCTGGTCAACGCAACACTAAAGTCCTTCCAGGACACAGCAGAACTGTCCCTGAGAGTTCCAAGGCGGAAATATTTTATTCCATTATTATGAAACAATATGTTATAAAAGCTAACAGGATAGCATTATCTCAAACTCTTGAAAATGTTACATATTCTAGTGTTGACTGATTGAGCAAAAGGCTATGCCTCTCCTGTGTCAAGGCAGTGATATTTTCCCCATGGTGGATGAGTTTAACTGAAGCTGACCTTTCAGTTAAAAGACGGGCACTTACCACAGCACCACCAAAGCTACATACACCACAATATAGTCATTTAAAAAAAAAAAGAAAAGAAAAAGGTATTAACATTGATGAAGGATTGACATCTAACCCTTGGACCCTGCTCAAGTTTTGCTAAATAGGCCCTAACTTTTCACCTCTAAAACTAAGAACATGAGAGAGCTTCTCTAATAATCTACCACCTGCCCCTTTTACAGAGTCCCAACAAACACTGAAATAGGTACACCCACGAAATACAGATAATGAACTTAGCACTGTTATCGTGTACTTTCAGTCAGAACCAGGGCAGGCTTTCAGAGGCAATGAATCACACACAGGAGGAGACTATCCACCTTTGTCCTGTGGAGCAACTGGTGAATTCAAACTGTGGGCCTTTGGGTTAGCAGCACTGCCCCTTAACCACTAGGCCAGAGTTCTTATTCAATTTAGTGAAAAAACAAAACTACTTGAAGTCCCATCTCCATCAGGCCCAGCGATTAATTGGCTCTAGGGTAAGTCACTGAACATCTCTTTGGCTTTAGTCAGCAACACCTGTAATCAGCAACACTATCCATAATTAGGAACTGTGTGGTTACATATTTTATGTGAATGACTGTCCATTTTCATAAACTTCTATGTAAGGAGCCCTGTTGTTGCAGTGGTTCAACATTTGGCTGCAAGTTGGTAGGTTGGTAGTTTGAACCTACCAGTCACTCTGTGGTGAAAAGACAGAGCGATCTCCTTCTGTTAAGATAACAGCCTTGGAAACCTCACAGGGCAGCTCTACTCAGTTCTTCGGGGTCACGATGAGTCAGAAGCCACTTGACAGCAATCACTCTGGTTTGGATGTACTGCACAATCAAATTCCTTTTACTTGACTATTCCACTAACGCAGACCACTCAATCTCAGTAATACTCAGCACGTTTAGGATTCACACAGGCTCAAGACCTCCTTCCACTCAGACTGAAGCGATCTGACATAGCAATCTGAAGTCTTCATTACTGATGTGGAAAATGCATGCAAAGGCAACCGGTTAAACTGCAGAGAATGCCTAGTGGTAAGAAGCCACACTGTCATCCCCAAGGCACAAGGTATGAATCCACCAGCTGTTCCACAGGAATAAGATGGGCATTCTCCTCCTGTATCATTTACTTCCTCTAAAATACCCACTGGAGTGTTAGCTACAACTCAGATTTATCTTATCAGCACACAACAACATATAAATTGCAAGGAAGCTTTGGTAGCCTAGTGATAAGGAGGTGTGCTGCCAAACCACAGGCAAGTGGTTTAAATTCACCAGCTGCTCCACGGGAGACGGAGAGGTGATCTCCTGTGCATCCAACTGAATGGGTCACACCTTAGGAAAACCCTGTGGGCTACACTGTCATAATGAGTTCCTGTGAATGAGTGGATAGATTCAATAGCACTTGACAACAAAGTATAACTCACAAGTTGTTACTTCTGTTATGTTTGTTTATGCAGGTTAACTATTCCACTATAACGGTGCATAATAAGGTCTTTCTTACTCACCATTAAGTCAGCTCGCTGTCTATAACCTGCGGTGGCTAATGCTCTGAATGGGAAAGAGAAAGGAAAAAAAAGAAAAAAAATTCCAGGCCAGCCTAGTCTTAGGACAAATTATTGAGCTGGATTAAGGCACTCTGTAAATAGCAGATGTGCTTTAGGAACTAAGAGAACTTAAACTGTATCAACAAGCCCAGAAGTTTTAAGTTAATTGCTGTGCAATAAGGGAAAAAAACTTCTCCCATAATGGATAACCTCACAGCTCTGTAAGTGGACAGTACTTCCCAGAGGCGAAGCCTGAGGCCAGGCTCACGCTTCCACTCCCCAAAATATGTACATTCTGCTTAGACTTTGATCCTACTGCTTAAAAAGACAGTAACAGCATCTACTGTTACAATCACAATCATACACACACACACACACATATAAATCTCTCTCTGATCAGTGCACTGAAACCCTAAATACTTAAGGTATAGGAATCAACTAATAAAATTCAAATTGCTCTCTTCTCCACAAAAGAAGTATGTGTATAACTCACTTTTAGTAGTAAATAATTTTTAAAATATGGTATATGATTTTCTATGAGGTTTGCTACGGTCTCTTCCAGTCTCGAGGGCTCCCACACAGAAGCTGGGGACTTCCTTGACCTCTCCCCACTCTGGTTCTCCTTTCTTTCTGGCTACATGAATAATGCATCTAGGAAACCAAGGAGTCATCCTGGGAATTCCAATCAATAGCTCTGAAGAGGCTGAGTGCAAAATTTACAAAACAGGAAAGAAACCTTAGCATTCATGGTAGTTCAATCAATTTAGAGGGCAGCGGATGCCTAGTCCAGGTGTGAGGGAGTGACATGCAACCTGGTAAAAAGCACATCACTGCCCTTTCCCCAGTCTCACCCCCAATCTCACAAGTCACACACAGGGCTCAATGAATTCCACCCTCAGCCTATGGCTCCTCCAAGCCTGGTGGGTTCGCCTCTTCTTTCCCATTCCTCCTCCTCACCCTGGTGAAGGGCTCTGCATCCTGTGTCTGGACTAAAGCATGCCTCCTTCCTGGATTTCCAATCTTTCTACACCCCCATTTCCTCCCCAGGCCTGCAGAGAGTCCTGTGAATGCCCAGCTCAAAACCTGTAATCGCTCTTGTTTACACAAGCCAAGAGCT
Organism: Elephantulus edwardii; assembly: GCF_000299155.1. Lineage (NCBI taxonomy): Eukaryota > Metazoa > Chordata > Mammalia > Macroscelidea > Macroscelididae > Elephantulus > Elephantulus edwardii. The sequence continues at coordinate 12,479,231 of NW_006399780.1, forward strand.
GAATTCTTGGAAGTGGTCTACAGAGGCCTCTGTAAGTTATCCAACTACTCACACAGTTCAAAGATACCATGGTCTTGGTTCCAGACCACTGTGATAAAGGGAATGTCACGACAAAGCTAATGATGCCATAAAGCATGAAATGCATTTTAATTTTGTTTCCCAAAGACATTTGTGTTTTGCTTTACCGTCACTTATTAAGTTTATACTGTCACCCGTTAAGTGTATACTGACATCTATTAAAGCACTTTTTAAAAAAACATTAAAATATTGTGAGCATTACAGAGAGAAACAAAGTGACCATAAGGTACTGGAGGAAAAAAGGGACTGAAAGCTTCGTTCAGTGCTGGGTTGCCACAAACCTCCAATGTGCACAACTGCCTACTTGTGGAGCACAATAAATGAGGTAAACCCGCACCCAGCGAGCCTGGCAGCCTTGCTGGTGGGAGCTGTGCTGCTAACCCAAAGCTGCACCTCTCTGGCGGTTTTTTTTTTTCAAACCAACAGATATTTATTTCTTCACTATTTAGAAGACTAGAAGTTTGTATTCAGGATATGGTTCTGGGATGTTCTTTCTATATAACATATGGAAAGGTCTTCATCTCATTTTTAAACTACCCGTGTCTCAGTTCCTGACTGATCTTCATTTGCCATGTGTCCTCCTCTCCAACTGAGCTCTCTCCTCCATGCCTACTCTAATCTTTCTATATTTGAAAAGTATTTGGTTTAAAACATACTTTACATAAGATCTTGGTACTGTACTGAAGAAACTTCCTATTGTCAACTGGATTGAATCCATAAGTAGAGGAGTTAGTATTTGCAAGACATTGTGGGTTGTTGTTTTTGTATTTTGGTAGGGTTTTTGTGTGTGTGTGTTGTTTTTTTTTTTTAGGGACACAATTTCCACAATAGGATGGTAGAGATTTCTATTATTCTAGAAATGTGTCATTGGTTTTGACATTAGTTTTTGCCCCTCTCAATTAAAGAAATATTTTCAACTGAAACTCCAAGATTTTTGTATTGTTCTATGCCAGAGGCAGTTGTTGTTGCTGATGTTGGTACCATCGAGTCAGAATCAACCCACAGCTGATCTGGTCCTCCAACAGGTTTTCAGAAGTGGTTAATCATATGGGAGCTTGCCTATCTTTCCCCCATGGAGTAGATGGCAGATTTAAACCATATCCCTGTGGGTTGCCAGCGCAGAACTGGACAATGACCAAGGATGACAGAAGAAGAGTCGATGCCTTTGAAATGTGGTGCTGGAGAAGATTGCTGAACATACAATTGACTGCCAAGAAAGCAGACAGGTTTTTCCTAGAGATGAAAGATTTTTTTAAAAATTTAGGTTGTTTATTTTTCATTTCAATCGAGCTCCTAGGTGGGCAATGTCCTGTGCTGTTTATGCTGTTGTCAGTGTATACCCCTGAGTCGGAACCGACTTGTAGCTGACCCTCCAGCAGGTTTTCAGTGACAGTAAATCACCCAGAAGGAGATGGATCGTTCTTCTCCCATGAAGCAGCTGGTAGATTTGAACTGCCGCTGGGATTGGCAGTGCAGTTTCTTTCACAAGGCCACCAGAGCCCCTCCAGAAACCCTCCCCTACTCAGTGTTTTGAAGCACAGCCTCGTCTGCCAGGCTATAAAACCTAAACACATCAAGTCCCTTAGAGGAGGGTCTGTTTCCACCCCATCCACCGCTGCCCAACACGCAGGACTGAGAGGGACACTTGGCTGGCACACTCAATAAACACAAGTCTAATGAATGACCATTGCCTCCCCAGCTGGAATGTCCCACCGGCCTGGGCCTGGCAGTCCCCCAGCCATCCTCTATTCTCGGCTTGGAAACTACCTTGTTTGCATGGGGTCCTTCCTGCAGACTCAGGTGCTAGTTCTCCTTCATTCCCAATAGACTGTGTCTTCATCACAATCAAAACACTATGCACTTGACTAAAGCAGTTTGGGGCTCCTCTTTCCCAACTAACAAGGTGACTTAAAAGAAGGGTCTGTACCTCTGTATTTCTCAAGGCCTCCTGAAAGTTCTACTGTTTTACTGCTATGAGTGTTTTGAATAGACAGCTCATTTTTTAAAAAAGTACATTACTTAAAAGCTGAAGTATGGCCCCTATAGAAAGAAAGGTTTAGTATGGTGAAACAGCCTTACACCCACAACCAGATCCAGAACGTCACTGACACTGATCACCCCCTCGGGCTGCACCTTTCTCCAGTCCCCAATAATCCTGATTCTGACTCTTAACGCAGAAGAGTACTTTTAGCTGATTTTAGATTTATATAAAAGGGATCAGGAAGTATGAACTCTTTTGTGTCTCCACCCCCAACTCACTATTTAGTAGGTGAACACACATGTGGAAATGTGGCATAGTGTTTCAGTAGCTGGTCTCTAACCGTAAGATCAGTGGTTCAAATCCCTAGCCACTCTGCAGAGAAAAGATGAGGTGGCCTATTTCCATGAAGACCACAGCTCTGGAGTCTTATGAGATAGCTACACCCAGACCTACAGGGTCACTATGGGCTGGAGCCGACTCTCTGATAATGGGGTGGTGTACATGAGAAGCTTAGCAATGTAGCCATTAGAAACCCTCAACATTCTAACAGCATTAGTTAAAACAACTGAAAAGGTTATTTCTACAATTACCACACATTAAGGAGCTGCCCCTAATATCTTCACTTTGCAAGTTTAGAACTACAGAGGTTGAGCTAGCTCTTGGTTCTAAACTCCAGTAGATTTTTTTAAATTGGGTTCTTGCTGTCCAATAGCTTCTGACTCACAGAGACCCTCCAGTGAACTATCAAGGCTATAAAGCTTTAGGGGAGCAGCCAGTGGACTCGAACTGACCTTCTGGTTAGCAGTCTGACGTGACGCCTTAGGCACCATTCCTCGGGTAATGCACATGATTAACCCTCTTGGCTGCTAAACAAAGGTTGTAAGGTTGAACTCTGTGCAGAGGTATCTTAGGAATATGAGGCCTTAAAAACCCACGTCTGATAATCAGCCACTGAAGACCTTTTGGAAGGAGCAGATCTACTTTGATACACAGAGGGATCTCCAAGAGAGAATCAACTTGATGGTGACTTTGAAAAAAGCCATACTGGGGCAAACACTGGAGGAGCAACCCTAGCTGGTTGACATTTCAGGGGGTAGACACCTAAGAAGGAATTGGATGACCATCACTGTAACTGTGGGTACACGTGCTTCTGAACAAACAATTCCACAGAAGATCAAGACCAGTTATAAATGGAGCCCTATCTTCTTTTGGCCACACAAAGTGGCACCCAAGTTAACCACTGGGAAGAGAAGTACTTTGGGGCTTTGGTGGGTTATACAGCTGGTATCATCATCAAGTGGCAAGAAAACTGTTCTTCAGTAGCTTAAAGAAAAGCCTTTGGAAAAAACTCTCACCTGGGTGACAGCTTGGCTGTCTGAAAGATTTATCCCAGTGCTTTTACAGCACCAACACATGCATTTTATAAGTCAAGCTGTGACATGAAGCCCAAACTAAAGTCCAGGAACACTCGCATCTGAGCTGAGAGCAATGTCAAAGTCGGTGTCTGAGCCCTTTAAAATATCAACTGGATCCTGCCAACAGAAATAGTTCTTAACAAGCGCTCTTTGTTATCTGAGGAAAAGTTCTTCCACTATTCATGATCCTAAGTTGAATATGGTAAGAAATTCTCATATATAGTGTGTTTTCTCATGTGAAAATAAGAGCTTTTATTAAAAATAATTTTATTTAATAGTTGCACATTATTAAAAGAAGAGACTACTAAGATCATCTTTCTCTGAGAGAACTTTTTCTCAAAGGCATTGCTTACTTGAAATTACTTTAACCAAATTTTACATGTGGTATTATTAAATTCACCATCACATCTGTCCTGGTATCTGAGGCACGGAGCAGGAGAGAACGCCTAGGGTTACAGATACTTAAAATTAGTGATATAAATGCACATCTCTAACACTGTGACTTATAGACCACCATGGTTTGCTGGTCAATGTGGCGCTATTTTGTTTCCTAAAACAAGTGTCTGCCAGGGAAATTTTACTAGGGACTTGGGAATTAGATGAATTCGTACAGCAATAAAACTTACAAACATAATAGACATGTGCAACTAGTAGAAAGTCCAACTATGGAATATTTGTTTTGATGTTGGCTTCATGCCTTCTAATACACGACAGAGGTCATTTCTGCTGTTTCCCCAACCAGCCTAAAAGCATACTAAAATTCTGAGAGCACCAAAGCCAATAGTCAACTACTGTCTACTCACCTCTGACTTCCTCTGACCCCACAGGACATGCCAGAACTGCCCCGTAAGATTTCCAAAGCTGTAAATCATCACGGGACAGTTGATGGGTTTGAATGGTCAACCTTCATTACTGTCCCAAATGCCTAATCCACTGTGCCACCACGGTTCCCTTTAAACAAGAAGCTCATCAACACTTTGGCTCTCATCTTAATAGTAATGAAGACTGGTGGGAGAGAAGAGGGATTACAGGAAGTTTGCTCACCTTCCTTCTTGACTATGATGCCCTCATGTAGAAGCTTTTAATAGAAGTTAAGTTATGGAGAAATAAGAAGTCACTCATCAGTGACTGTTTCTCCTTCTATTTGATCCTGCCCATTGGACATGTGAAGGCTACTCTTAGGGACATCATGCTTGGAAAGATGGAGGGTCAGCATAAGAGAAGAAGACCTCCAATGAGATGGATTGACACTGCGACTTCAGCAATGGGCTCTAAGGTGTCAGGGATGATGAGGATGGCACAGAATAGGGCAGGGTTCAGGCCATCTGGTACTGGGATCGCTAGGAGTCATACTTGACTTCACAGCACCTACCAACAACAACAATTGGAGAACTGATTCCAACACACAGTTACCTTATAGGACAGAGGAGAACTTCCCTAGGGGCTTTCCCAGTTGTAAATATTTACGGGAGCAACTGACTCATCTCTTTATTTCAGAGCAGCTGGTTAAGTTCAAACTGCCAACCTTGAGTTAGCAGCCCGAAACACATAACCTTGAAGGTAGAAAACTCAGGCTGAGATAATAAGGGAGGTAACAAGGTCTGCCATTAGCCAACAAGAGGTATCAGGTGAGCATACAAACTAAACATGACTTCATGGAAATCTGTCTTTTCTCAAAAGTATGTAATTTCTCCTGGGCGGTGGTGGTTATGCTCCCCACGAGCATTCAGACCATGAATACCAATGACTACTAACAGATACGGGTGTTCAAAACACAGTTTCACTCCTATTTTTAAAATACATAAAACTTGGTACAAATATTTTCAAGGAGATGTGTGACTGAATTTAGACTGCAGACAAGAGATGAGCGGTCATTCTATAAAAGAGGAGTAAGATTTGCTCAGCCCAACTCGAGGGCAAAAGAAGAGCCAGTGGGAGGAAGCTGAAGAAAGAAAAAAAAAATCCTGTGCTATTTAAGGAAGAACTTTCTAGCAATCTGTGTTCTCCAAAAATGGAGCTGGCCGACTCTAAAATCAGAAGTGTTCCAGCAGAGACTGGGTGGCCATCTGTCAGGGAGGGCGTGCGGGTGATCTGGCGAAGTCGGCCTCATCTCATTTCTGAGAGTCGCGGAGCAAACTGATGCGCTCACTCAGGAAAAAACTCAAATGCACAGGGTGAAGGATGTGGTTAATCGTTTCAATTCGACACTGCCTTTTACTTCTCCTAAAATCTGAAGGGGAGCGGGGGAAATGACAATTTAAGTGATTTGTGGGACTTGTGTGCTTGCCATGCAGTATTCTGCTTCTGCCAATTTCTGGACATCACACGCTTTCTAGAATCTCAAGAACGCACACACACACACACACACACACACACACGAAAGACAAACATTTAAGTGAATGTTTTAAGCATCTCTGAAAATCCTTAGGTAAGAGGTTGAGATTGGAGACAAGAAATCACATTAAGCCCAGAGCAACGTCAAGCATTTCTGTTTCTCATTTCTGTATTAGTTAAATGAGAGTTCAATGGAAAGAAGGGAAATCTCCTGTGCACTTTACAGCCTCAGAAACTCCCTGAAGGATCAGCTGTGAGTCAGCGCTGAGTGGAGCCAGTAAGTTAAGTGACAGATACACAACATTTTTTCCAGTGCCGGGCTAACATGCTGGCCTGGGGATATAGGGAAGAGAGTTGGGTGAAAAATGAAATAAAAATGCCTGTGAGCAATGGAATCTCTGCAGCAGGCTCAGAATCCATGATAGCTGACAGGTTTGTGTGGTTCATATTAATATGTAGTTCTGTATCTTCTACTTCTCTCCAAATCATGGGCCTAACCTAATCTAGAATACAAAAATATTACCCAGTAAAGGAAGACTTTCAGAGCATTTTGAAGAGTTGGCAAATTTCTCAAGATCATATAAAATGCAGAGATGATAAACCCTGCAAGGTCCACTACAGTCACTGAGAACTTTTGTTTAGTTTTCCCACCTGTTCTCCTCTTCACTCACCTCTAAATGAAACAAATCCTGCTGTGAAAAGAAATTGTTAATTGTTGTCAAGGGTTGTAATTTTCTAAATTTACTTTTATATTAGTTTGCATACAAAATCTGTATACAGTACACTGCACTTCATTCATACAGTTTCACACATTCCTTCCTTCACACTGTGTTTCATACAAGCATTCCTATACATTGTATCTTTTAAAATTAATCAGCATTGATCTATGCCCACTATAACCCCATCTTTTCAGATCCCCACTGGATAGTACCTCTTCCCTCCCACTCACCAAACTTTTGACTCATAGGGACTCCATGTGACAGAAACTGTCCCACAGAGTTACTGAGACTATTATATTTAAAGAAGAATATTATTAGGTCTTGGTCACACAGAGCTGCTGGGAGGCTTCAAACTACCAACCTTTCAATTAACAGTAAAGCACTTACCACTGTGCCACCAGTACTGACTGACACTAAGAGTGACTCCACTTGTTCTTGCCCAAGTAAATATAACACTGATAATACTTAAGTGCTATAGGCTTTATTCAAGAGCAACTTCTCAAGCTACTGACCATCCGCGTTCTCAGGTACAACCTAGCGTCATATTCATCTAATGAGAAATGAGGTAACAATTCATTTTCCTTAACTGGAAATAGCTTTTCTGCCCCAATACCAGGACAACAAGGATGGGGATAGCTCATGGGAAGAAACTGGTAAAGAGATGTCTGGATCCAGGCCCAGCAGTATCTACTTCAGGGATCCCAGTCAGCCCTTGACGTCACACTGGTAATGACCACAGTTGCCACTTTAACACCACCCAGAGCTACCTATGAAATGTTATTCATTTCATGGAGGAAGAACATTCACCTGGGTTCAAAGCGCTTTGTGTCATCTCCTTTTCTCTGAGTGTGTAAGAAATAGAAAGCTGTGCATGACATACGTTAGAAAGACTTCAGAGGAAGAGACAGGCAGAGTAGTGAATCTGAGACGGTTAATTTCCTTTTAGGATGCTCTTGAACTTGGGCACAGTGAAATGGAAACATATGCGGGGCTCAAAACACACAGAAGTGTCAATATTCTTATTACTATAAACTCTCAAATCTTCAGGAAATAGCAAACACAATATGCTTCCAACATGATTTCTTAATTTTCAGAGATTAAAAAAACAACAAAGACCAACTAGAAAGATGTCAACAATTAATGTTTTAAAAAACTAAAAATATGAACCAGCTCTCCTAGAACAGCACAAGGCTTTCCCTCCCCTTCCTAAATGAGAAAGAATTTTGTTTATGTTTATAAACTGGGTATTAATGAAGAAGACACTTACCAAGCGTGTCTTTAAGATTCTTCACGAGCGAGCCCTTCTTCAAGCTGTTCTTTCTTTCCACGTAGTTGGACGGCACGTAGCCTGTCTTGTTGGCCACGTTCCTCACCCGCCACCACGTCTTGGAGTCATCCAGCAGCCAAAGGCGCTCATTCTTCTTGATGTCAAGTTCCTGGTCCTGCTGGGCAGTGTAATCCCACTTTGCTATAACAATAACTTCTTCTGTCATCTTTCATGGAGTCCTTCTGCCAGCAAAACATTTGGAGACACTCATTAGAGAGCTGCTCAAAGACTGGATCCTTTACATCAACTTGAAAAATTATGCATTTACAGCTTTGATTACAACTCTGCAACCAATTTTCTCTCGGGTCTCAAAATACTCAACCTTAAAATGACCTTCTTTTCAAAAGGCTTTAGAATTCTATTTGGAAACAGCAACCTTATAAAGCAAATCCTCTGTTACTGCTTGTTACACACTGGGAACTCTGTAAGCTCTGCTAAGAACAAAAACAACGGGAGGGAAAAACAGCCTAAGTCAAAATATAATTGAAGGTGTTCATTTGATGAAATAATACCACTCCTTACAGCTGATGTGTTTACATTCATTTCCTCAGGATATGTTGAATTTTATGAGCGTTTTTAATAAACACAACACACCCAAACTGCTTCTGTAAATAAAAAGAAATGCCGTATGAAATGCAATGTGGTGTTCTGCATTGGAAATTGAAGCAGGAAAAGGAAATTGGTGGAATTTGAGTAACGATTGGAGTCTACTTAGTAGTGATGTACCAGTGTCAATCTTTTTGCTTTGGCATATGCACAAAGATTACATAAAATACCAACATCAGGGGAAATGGGTTAAGGATGTACGGGAATTCCTCGAGAATTCTTTTCTGTAAATATAAAATTACTAGCAAATTAAAAGCTTATTAAAAATAACAACAAATAAATATAGTTTACTATGTAACTAAGCACTCAGGAAAAGTTGAGCTGAATAACTCTTTCACTGTGTGAGGTAACATTATATCGACTCCAAATCAGCAAGCTTATATACAATAGAATACTACCCATCACTGACGGCGGTAACTGTATACCTAAAAGGCTGAAGAGAAGACCAAAAAATTCAGTGTTTACTCCTTCAACTGACTAGAAGTCCCCTCAACACTTAGGAAGAAGGAAATAATAGGCTCTTGATTTAAAATCTTGACAATTCTCATTATTTCATAAGGGTGACTTCAGGACTGCAGAGAACATCTATGTACATTAATTCATTCGAAGCATAAATGTTATCTTTACGTAACATGACACTTTTCTAGTAGACACTAAAGAAATTTATAAATAATACATGTTCACCTCTATCACAGATTAACTTCCAAATTTAGAGATAACAAACCTTTTGGGAAGGAGGAAATATTTAATAAACCTTATGCATAATGTATAAAATATCTAAGAGGATATCATTTACACAAAGCTCATTTCAAAAAGAGGCAATTTTGTTATCTCCTTTTAGAAAATATCAAATTTATAACCACAGATCTCTCTAACCTGACCTTTCTGTGTTTTGAAAGTCATACAGGCAGACTTTTCTTCTTTTTAAAATAATAATGAGAAGGACTACAGTAAGAGGAACTTAGTTCAGATAATAATACTCCATTTGAAAATGGGTTTATTTTTTAATTACACTATTAAAAAAATTCTAGTAAGAACTGTCCATTAAGACCAATCAAGATCTGACTCAAGGGGAGCTCTGGTGGCCTAGTGGCAAGAAGCTGCAACTACAATCCCAGAGGTGCACGGTTTGAATCCACCAGATGCTCTGCCAGGGAAGGAGGGGCAATCTCCTCCTGTACCAGTCAGATCTGATTTGACGGTACACGCACACAAAAATAAAATAAAATTAAATTAAAAAAAAATAAAAAAAAAGATCTGACTCAAAGTTATTTAATAATGTTCTACTATATAAATGGCAATTAAGTAAAGAGCTGGCTGGGCGTGGTCTACTTCAGTGGTTCTCTGCCGTGACTGCATATGAACACTGCATGGGGAGTTTTAAAAAAAAAAAAAAAACCTGTGCTTACCTGGGCTCAGACCAATCCCATTAAGATCCCTAGGGTGAAGTTAAGGCATCAGTTTATTAAAGCTCTTCAAGGGATGCTGACAGGCAGCCAGAGTTGAAAAACCCTAGTCTAGAGAAAGACAGTGATCTTGGCAAAGGCACAGGGACTGATGCTAACCACAGGCATGATTTTGCTGAGTATCCTAGTCCATTCTGACTCAGAGGGACCTCCTGTGACAGAGCAGAAGAATCCTAGAGGGTTTTCCTGACTTTAATCATCACAGAAATAGATCCCAGGTCTTTCTCCCATAAAGCCACCAATAGATTCCTTCAGGCTGGTAGCTGAGTGCTTAACCACTGCACCACCAGACTTCAGCAAGGAAAAATAACAGGGGAAAAAAGTTGAGACTGAGTAAGATGGGTTCAATAATGTATACTGCACTGAAACAGAGGAGGGAGAAAAACTGTTTAAAAGAGATATATAACTAGGTATTTCTGT
>NW_006399780.1:12490141-12532109 GCF_000299155.1 Elephantulus edwardii
TAAAAAAAAAAGTTGTAACAAATCCCTCCTCATGGCTTCGTCCCTGTTCTCTTGGTAGCAGCCATGGCAATGGATCTGTGGACCGTCATGAAGGCATAAATGTTTTGTTTAGTAAAGTACAAGAGTTCCAAGGACACAAGTGACTTCAGGAGGATTTCTACTTACCCTTTAATTTTATGGAAATGTGTCCTCACTTTAAGACAAATGAAGCAATCCCTACTCCCCACAAATTCTTCATCACAATCACCAATATTTGCTGCAAGTGCAGTATTATAACAATGAAAAGGCTTCTGCCTTTTCATGAATGAAAACAAACAAAAAACCAAACTCACTGCCCTTCAGCCATTTACAACTCATAAACATCTTTATAGAACAGAGCAGGACCAACCCTAGGGTTCCAAAGCAATGATCTTTGCAGAAGCAGACTGTCACAGCTTTCTCTAGTCTTGCACTATGGTAAAGCTACATACCTATTTCAATTTACTAAAAAATTCTTAAAGAAAGTTAGGAACTAATCTCATTTCTTACTCAGATATTACTTATAAATGAGCTTTGAGTGCCAAGTACATGTCAGCTAAGTATCAACTCACCCCTTTCCAAAGAGGTTTCATCCTTTGTTGTTGTTGCTGTTATGTGCTCTCTAATCACCTGTGACTCATAGTGACTCTGTATAAAAGCTCTGAACCCTGTTCTATCCTGAGCCAACTTGATTATCTCTGACACGCCTAACTCCATTACCCCAGTCACTGAGTCAATCCATCTCATTGAGGGTCTTCCTCTCCTGAGCTGTCTGTCCACTCTCCCAAGCATGATGTCCCTCTCCAAGGACTCGTCCCTCCTTTCAACATGTCCAAGGTATGTCAGATGAAGCTTCAGAATCCTTGCCTCCAAGGAACAGTCTGGTTTCACCCCCTCCAGGACGAAACTGTTTGTTCTCTTAGCAGTCCATGGCATATTCAGTACTCTTCTCCAGCAGCACAGATCAAAGACATCAAATTCACCTTCTATCATTCCTAGTCATTGTCCAGCTTTCTGATGCATAGTGTGGAACTGTGAAGACTCTGGCCTGGATTGGGCACACCTTAGTCTCCTGATGGACATCACTGCTTTTCAGTACTCTGGAGGTGTCCCTGACAACAGACTTTCCCAATGCAATTTGGCTTTTCATTAATTTCCTGACTGCTGGTACCAAGAGTGTTGACTGTGGAGCCAAGCAAACTAAAGCTGTTAACAATCTCAGTCTCTTCACCATCTATCACGATGCTGCCAATTAGGCCAGTGGTGAGAATCTTTGTTTTCTTGATGTTGAACTTCAACCCAAGGCTGCAGTCCTCCTTAGTTTCAGCAAGCAAGCTTGTGTCATCTGCATAAAGCTTGTTGTTGATGAGTCTTCCTCCAATCCTGATGCCACATTCCTCCTCATACATCCAAGCCTCCTGGATGATCTTTTCTGCGTATAGCCTGAAAAGGTTTGGATATAGGACACATCCCTGGCATACACCCTTCCTGATTTTGAACCATGTAGTGTTTCCTAGCTCTCTTCTGACAACTGCTTCCTGGTTCAAGTATAGGTTTCATGTAAGCACAACCATGGGTTCTGGGATTCCAGTTCTTCTCAGAGAAAGCCACAGTTTGTTGTGATCCACAGAGTCATATGCCTTTTCATAGTCAATGAAACACAAATAGACATTCCCCTGGTATTCTCTACTTTTTGCCAAGATCCATCTAACATTAGCTCTAACATCCCTAGTACCACTACCTCTTCTAAACCAAGCCTGCACAATGGCAGTTCTCTGCTGATGTGCTGCTGATCCTTTAGAAGGCTAAAATTCATGGAGATCACATATTTTACTTAATGACAGAGTGACAATACAAGTTTTGGTCCAAAATTTATGCTCATTTGCTTATTCTGGAGTAAGTGGGGTAGAGGCAAAGATGATAAAGCTTCACCTCACATACTTCAAGCATGTTAGGAGAGTCTGGTCCTTGGAGAGGGAACATGATGCTCAGAAAGGTAGAGGGTTGGCGAAGGAGAGGAAGACCTCTGACCAAGTGGACTGACACTGTGACTGCTGCAACGGGCTCTAGTATGTCAGGAAGTGTGAGGATGGCACAGGCTAGACCAGGGTTGGAACAACAGATCTCTGCTGTTCCATAGGGTCACTATGGGTCATATGAGACTTGACAGCAACTAACAACAACAATTACCACAAGGGGATCTAATATGTGGTATACTGATAGCCTTAGCACAAACTAAGGAGTCTTGCGGGCACAGTGACTAAGTGCTCGGCTGACAACTGAAATGCTGGCAAATGTGGCTGCTTCCCAGGAGAAGGTGCGGAGCCTCCTCCCACAGAGATTATGGCAGGAGAAACGCTATAGGGCAATTCTACTCTGTCCTACTGGGCTGCTAGGAATTGGAATCTACTTAATGGAAATGTGTTTGGGGGATTTCATTTTTGTTCTTAGCCCAAATGAGAAAATATCACAGTCTAAGAGACAAATGAGAAGAAAAAGGTTTTGGGTGACTGAATAAATGAATGGCAAATAACAACAACAAACAGTATCCAAGAAGACTGGCTTATCTTTGGCATGGTAATGGGTTCAAATCCATCCCAACTGATTAATGACAGCTTCCTACTTAGTTGTGGCAGTGGACAGACCATCTCACTTGGGTCTGAATTACTTGATAATTACAGGCATATTAAAACCAAAACAAACCTATCACTGTGGAGTGGATTTCAATTCAGGCAATCTTCCACAGGGTTTTCAAGGCTGACAATCCTAACAGAAGGAGACTGCCTTATCTTTTTCCATGGAGCGGTCAGTGGATTCAAAGTGCAGATCTTTTGATTAGCAGTCCTACATGGAACCCACTACACCACCATTCCTCCTCACATGTACACACAGACACCCCTAAACATACGCATCTAGGAGCAAAGACTCTGTATAGAGTAAACACACCAGAAGAGAAGCTGAGATGATATGGAAGAGAAGTGTTATCCCAAACTTGATTTTCAACACATAATCTGAAGTAACAGAATAAAATTCAACAGGGTTCTCTAAGGAGCTCTGGTGGTACAGAAGGAAGGCATTCTGTTGCTGCTGGGAAGCTGGCAGTTCCGACACACTTGGTGGCTCTCTGAGATAAAGACCTGGCAATCTGCTCTCATAAAGACTCAAGCTCACTGCCACGGAATTACTTCCAACTCACAATGACACTTCATTGGATTTCTGAGGCTTTAAATCTTAACAGGAGTCAGTCTATCTTTATGCTGCAGAACTGCTGATGGATTTGAAGGGCTGGGAATGCGTAGCACCTGAGTAATTACTGAGTGGCTGAAATGAAATGCTAAGTTCTATTCCAGCCTCCTCATGTATGAAGCAGCCTACTGGATGCAAACCAGGGTCCTTGACCTCAAGGACCACAAATCAAATGGGAAAGGAAGAGTCACATAAAAGATAAATAAATACATCAGAGATCAAAGAAAGCAATGGGTGATTAATTTCTAACTAGCGCTATAGGCCCTTTCTTCCAACAGGACTAAGAAGAAATGACAGTTTTCTGGGATTGGGGGAGTTTCAAAAGGAAACAGAATGAGGTCTTTAAAGATGGTGAGAACAGAAGCAGCAAAACCCCTGGAGGAGGGTATCTGGAACAGAAAGGGGACGGCAAGTGTCTGCTTGATACTCTTTTAAGAGCTATTTATACTGGAACAAACTGACAACAGCAACTCAAAAGATTACACAGGAAACTTAGGGGTCAGTGAGTTTATGTTTATGGGGAGGAATAATTCAGATCAGAAAGATGAGAGTGGCTGCATAATTCAAAGAATGTAATTGCTGTCACTGAAATGTCTCTGTAGAAAATGAACTGGTGTATGTTCTGTAGCGTGTATTCTCAACGACAAAAATAAAATAATACATTTTTTAAGAGTGTTTTTATAAAGATCACGGTCTACAAAACCCCTACAGGACAGTTTCAATCTTTTCGATCTGTTACACGGTGTTATAGAACTGAAAAATCAAAGGCACCCAGCGATCAACATGGTTCTTTAGGAGTCTTTGTAGTATCCCATGTCTTTAGGGGAAACATGTAATTAAACAATTAACAGCGAAACTCAATCATAGATTTATAATAAATGTAGGCCAAAATACTGCTGTCCCTCCACGATGTCCACAGCCAAATCCCTGGGATGCGCTAAACGACGAAGGGCAATAAGACTATAGATGGAATTAAAGTCACCAGACAGCTCCCTCTGAGATAGGGAGACTATCCTGGATCATTTTGTGTCATTTTGGGTTTATTTTGTGTCACCAGAGAGGGCTCGAGAAGAGGAAGAGTGAACAATCAGTGTGGGATTTAAAGATGGTATGCTGCTGGCTCCCAAGCTGGAGAAAAGGAACCACACAGCCGAGGAACGCTTCAGCTTGCAGAAGCTGCAAACAGTAAAGACACAAGCTTCTTCCCTAGAGAATCCAAAAGGAACACAGTCCTGCTGACACATGGATTTTAGTCAAGAGACCCATGACACAGCCCTGACCTCCAAGAACTGTCGGGAAATAAACTTGTGTTGCTTTAAGACACTCATTTGGGCAATTTATTATAGCAACACAACACCAACACTGTAAGCAATTATTTGAAGGTCACCACCACAAAGAGAGAATGTTTTCCATGTATGTGACATTCCAATGTTATTCTATTCCAATGCTGGCCCCTTTTCCGTGGTATATTTTTGCAGATATCTAAAAATGGCATATCTGTATTAAGGAGACTGACTGAGAAAAGTCTTGGAAGCTACCAAAATAACTTGTAAACCCTTATTAAAATTTCAAGTTGTGGTGTTGTGTAGATGAAAGACTTGCCAGATGCCAACTAACTTGACAGGAGCTGGCAGGAACCTATGGCACCCTGTGGGGGAACAGAAAGGCCAGTTGGTAGCTTTTCACAAGCAGTGCCACTAATTACAGCTAATACACTTCTACTTTAACTACGACACAATATGGAATCTAGTGGCTGTTCCAACTCTCAATAAGTTAATTAAGGCGTGACAAGAATCAAGGTTTTACTACCTCTCTTAAGATATCAAAATACACTATATGTAAAACAGAAAATAAATAACACTGCTTGTGTATGTGTGTACACACAAAGGTAAGGAATCAACATATGCCACATAAATGGTAGAGGGGATACATGGTTTTAGAATGAGTATTGAACATTTTTATTTATTTTGTACTGGCATGATACTATGTCATCATGCCAATACAGCATAAAGTCTTAGTGCCATCGATCTGATTCTGACTTATAGGTTTCTTAAGTTGCAAATCTATGCCACCGGGGTCTTTTCATACGTATTAACTCAAAAGCCAATTCAGACTCATTGTCACTGAGTTGATTCCAACTCACTGGACCTCTTAATCATGTTTCCCAGGCTACAAGTCTTTCTGAGACTGTTCATCTTTCTTCCTTGAAAAAGTTGGTGTATTTGAACCTATTTTTTTATTAGCGGCCTAACATGCTCGCACTACACCATAGTAACTCAAACTCATTGCAGACGAATCGGAACTGACTTGGCCAAACCTCCACTGAGTTTCTGAGACTGAATCTCACTGGAGAAGTCCATCTTTCTCCCTTGGAGCTGCTGGTGGATTTGAACTGTCAAAGTCATGGTGTTTGGTTTAGCAGTGCAACTCCCTCCAGACTATGCCACCAGAGCTCCTTCCAGACTATATTCCTTCTCACTCATTGCTTGAGTCAGAAATGACTCATAGCTGATCCTCTAGCAGGTTTTCAGGTTCTGTAAATCATGTGGGAGATTATCTATTTTTCTACTCCAGATCAGCTGAGGAATTAAAATCTCTTGCCTTTGAGTTGGCAGTACTACTCTTTACCTAGCAGGATACCAGAGCTAACTCTACACCATACCCTTTTTCTTATGTTCCATTAAGTTGGAACCGACCAACAGTTGACCTTCGAGCAGGTTTTCAGAGGCAGTAAACTGCACAGGAGGAAACTGCCCATCTTTCTCCTGTGGAACGGCTGGTGGATTTGAACTACTTGCCTTCATGCTGATAGCACAACTCCATACCACTAAGCCACGAGGGTTCCATACATCATATTAGATAGAGTCCATTAAACCACTGGGTAGTTTTTTTTAAAGTTGATCTGATTTTTATTACCACTGTGCATAAAAAATGCCAGTGATAAAACACACATTCCTAAAGAACACATAATTTTGCTCATCTAAATTCTAAACAATAGTTGTGGTTAAGAGCCCATTAAGTCGTATAGCAACCCTATAAAATACATATAATCTACTATAGGCATGTATTACAAATTATGAAACTGGATCTGAAGAGATACCAAATAGCTTGTCCAAGTCCACAAAACTAGAAAGTGGTGAAGATTGAAGACTAGCCTACTAGTGGGGTTTTATCATAAAGCTGGCAAGTTATTATTCTCTGCTACTACAAGCTGGAGCTAGAGTCGGAAAATCAAAAGGGCCGAACTCGTTCAGCAACTCTTAAGCTCAAAGAACTGAAAGAACAAATTCAAACCTCCAGTTGCTACAATCAAGGATGCTTTAGGCAGAATGTTAAATGATCCAGGAGGTATCAAAAAAAGATGGAAGGAATATACTGAGTCACTGTATCGAAAGGAACTGGCAGATACAGAAGAATTTAATGAAACAGCATTTGAGCCAGAGCCTATGGTGATGGAGGCAGAAGTTCAAGCTGCTCTGAAGGAAATAGCAAAAAATAAGGCCCCCGGAATAGATGGTATACCAACTGACATATTTCAGCTAACAGATGTTGCCATGGATGTGCTGACCAAGTTGTGCCAAGAAATCTGGAGAACAACCACTTGGCCAACTGACTGGAAGAGGTCTATATTTGTTCCCATCCCAAAGAAGGGCGACCCAACTGAGTGTGGAAACTACAGAACAATATCATTGATTTCACATGCAAGCAAGATTCTACTGAAGATTATCCAAAAACGACTGGAGTACATCAGTAGAGAACTGCCAGAAGTCCAGGCTGGGTTTAGAAGGGGTTGTGGTACTAGGGATATTGTTGCTGATGTTAGATGGATCTTAGCTGAAAGCAGAGAATACCAGAAGAATGTCTATCTGTTTTATTGATTATGCAAAGGCATTTGACTGCACGGATCATAACAAACTGTGGCTGACTCTGAGAAGAATGGGAATCCCAGAACATTTAATTGTGCTAATGCGAAACCTATACTTGGACCAAGAGGCAGTCGTCAGAACAGAGCAGGACAACACTGCATGGTTCAAAATTGGGAAGGGTGTACGTCAGGGATGTGTCCTGTCTCCATACCTTTTCAACCTGTATGCAGAGCAGATTATCCAAGAGGCAGGGCTCTATGAGGAGAAGCGTGGCGTTAGGATTGGTGGACGATCTATCAACAATTTGCGTTATGCAGATGATACAACCCTGCTCGCTGAAACTGAGGAGGACCTCATGCACTTACTGCAGAGGGTCAAGGACTGCAGCCTTCAATATGGACTGAGGCTCAATGTCCAGAAGACAAAAATTCTCACCACTGGACCAATCAGGATGGATGGCAAAGAGATTGAGATTGTTCACAGCTTCAGTTTGCTCAGCTCCACGGTCAACACTCTTGGCACCAGTAGCCAGGAAATAAAAAAACGTATTGCGATGGGAAAGTCTGCTGTTAGGGACCTCTCTAAAGTACTCAAAACCAACGGTGTCTCTCTGGAGACTAAGGTGCGCCTGCTACAGGCCATGGTTTTTGCAATCACTTGTTATGCATCAGAGAGTTGGACAATGACTAGGGAGGATAGAAGGAGAATTGACGCCTTTGAGCTGTGGTGCTGGAGAAGAGTATTGAATGTACCATGGACTGCCAAGAAAACAAATAAGATTCATCCTAGAGAGGGTTAAACCAGGCTGCTCCTTGGAGGCAAGGATTCTGGGGCTTCGCCTGACATACTTTGGACATGTTGTAAGGAGAGACAGGTCTTTGGAGAGGGACATCATGCTGGGCAGAGTGGAGGGACAGCGCAGGAGGGGAAGACCCTCTATTAGGTGGATTGATTCAGTGACTGGGGTAATCGGGATGGATGTGTCAGAGGCAGTGAGATTGGCACGGGATAGAGCAGGGTTTCGGGCTGTTGTACACAGGGTCGCTATGGGTCGCAAGCGACTCGACAGCACATAACAACAACAACAACAACAACAACTACAAGCTGCAGCATAATTTTGCTGTAGGGTTAAAAGAAACAAAGACACAAACGTTCAAACAAAAACCTCTCATGAGCAAAACTGACCAAAAATTCTAACCCACTGCATTGTGTGGAACAGATTCCAGCTCAACAGTTACCCCAAAGGGCAGAATCATCGCATAGGGTTACGGAGGTTGTAAATATCATTATGGGAGCAGACAGCCCTATCTATCTACCCTGAAGTGGCTGGTGGGTTTGAAACACTGACTTCTTATTTAGGATCCATGTGCCTGACCACTGGGCCATCATGGTGTCATAAGGGCAAGGTACACACTGACAAAGAAAAACTGAATTGCATCTTGATAAACTGGTAAGTGAAAATACCAGTAAAAACAGCACTATCAACCTTCCAGGTATAGTTCGGTAAGAGGTTTTTTCTGTTTTTGAGCATGTTATTGAAGAAGGCTGAGAATAATAAAAAAGATCCAAGTTCCTGGATTCCAAGACAAAGAGTGCAGGTCTCTCTCTCCTTTTGGGGCGCAGACAGTTCTGGCTAGTTTCAGGAGTCCACTCACACCTTCACTGCAAACAGCAGCCGCTCCCACTTACACATGGCTCAACGACAGGGCAGAGACCTTGTTAGCAGGAGAACCTCAGTAACTGCTCCCTTTGACCAGTGTCGGGTTAGACAATAAGCAATATGAGGATGGGCCTACTTGCTACTCTATAGAAGATAATTTCACACTCTCCACCACATCAAAGAGTCTCCTTCCAGGTATGGTAGGCATCTGTCTCCCTCCCAATTCCGGAGCACTTTCCTATACAATAAAAGCTTCTTTATGAATGTCAATCTCTGACAGGGCAGAGCACCCACGGAGTATCAAGAGATGGTGAAACCCACGTGAAGCTGTCCACATGCAATAATCTGGCCCTGCCTCTGACCACATCTTTGATGTGGTGAAAATACACAAACGTCTTCACTGCAGATCAGTTAGTAAGCCTATGCTGACTTCAACGATCCCTTTCAGTGACTGCAAATGTGAAAGAGATTTTGATTCTGTAGAAGGTACTGTGGGGCTGTGAGAGAGACCAGCCATATCCAGAAGCAGAGTCTCTGAGAACAGGAAAAATGTCCAACTATTCACAGCAGATTGGTAAATAAGCACGAATGAATCTACGACTGCCTTGAACAGTGGATAATCTGACACTGCCCTTGGGTTATCTTCAAGTCATTATATGATGTATTTTCTTATTGGATAATGGTAGGAGTCTACAGCCTATAAAAGGGCGGCTACTTTGAATTTTCAGGTTTGTGCTGGTCATCAAAGAGATCTACTTCTGAGAATATTCTTCAGAACACAATGATTTGAAATTCAACTTTGGCACTAACCATTGGGTGACCCTTTTCTATGTGTGTATAGGGATGCAACTTTCTGAGGAGATGGGGCAATCCACTTTAAAAAAGCTGGCCCGTGCTCAGTACATGTTGGCTATTATTATTTCAGCCACATCCAAGTAATGTCCAATCATAAAACTCACTGGATTTGAATGCTGCTTTTATCTGAGTTCAAAATATTTGTAATAGGTTATGACTGTGTCATTTAAAAATAGAAAACTCAGAATAACAAAAAGATATGCTAATGCTAAAAAGTAGTGTCATAATATTTAATGCCACAGTAATGGGAACCCTACTAAAAAGTTTTAGAAACAAACTCCAGTGGATTTTGGGAATATCCCAAGCTCCATTCTTCTGAAAGATGGTAAAACTTTCCATCAACCCTTTGCTGCTAGATAATTGGCCATGAATTAGCCAGCATGGCTACTGCTGCCACTGTGGCCAATACTAATAAAATTAGCTTGTATTTTGACACTGATTCTTAGCCTACAGAGGATTTTAAAGTGTCCATTAGAACTACTAGAGTATGTTTCATAGACAAGGAGACAGGGGTATATTATTATCAAACATACAATTATGTAATTAATGCTATTAAAGTGTCCATGAACGGTTGAGTGGAAAACTAACTTGCTTTGTAAACTTTCACTCAGATCTCAATAAAAACAAAACAGAAAACATATACTTAAGGTATCTGTTGAAAAAAATACAAAATGAAGGATTTGTTGCCATACATTCCAGAAAACCAGAAAATGAACAGACACTTAAGTCTCTGGATTGGGGATCATCTATCTGGCTTCTTCCCTCACCTTGTTCTCCTTAGACTTCCCTCCTGACCCTCCCTGGCTCCCGGAAGGGCGGAGGGAGAGGAAGACCCAGGATGAGATGGATTGACCCAGTGACTGAGATAATAGAGGTAGGTGTGTCAGAGTCAGTGAGACTAACTCAGGACAGGGCCGGGTTCAGAGCTGTTGTACAAATGGCCACTAAAAGTCGCAGGTGACTCAATGGCACATAACAACAACAACAACATTTTTAAGCTTCCTCATGGTGTCTTAAACATCTTGGTGTCACACCAAGAAGAAGGTTATGAACATTAAATGGTGCCCAAGTGCCATTATACTTGCTGAGAATTATTGATAATTTAGTATTTTAATTTTATTATACACTGGCAACTGTAAATAAAACAAATGGTATTCCAAATTATCTGCACTTGGCTCTGAGTCAACACTACTTTCTTTACCAAACTGAGATGGGAATACTACTAGCAGTGGAAAATTACTCATAAAACATTTATGAAAATTAACATTGATACCTCTGGCTAAATTTGACCTCTTAAAAACTGTAAAAATGGGGGGGGGGCTGGACAGGGAGAAAAGTGCAACAATGAATGAATGGGAATCCAAAATCTCTGTAAATGTTCATTAAAATTATTAAAAAAGAACCCAAACAACTGTAAAAATAATGAAATGCTTATATACCACCCAAAGTAGACTAAGCAATTCTTGTTCCTGTTATGTGTCACTGAGCTGGAACTGACCCACAGCTGACCCTCCAGGGGGTTTTCACAGGCAAGTTAATTGCACAGGAGGAGACTGCCCATCTTTCTCCCAAGAAGCAATTGGTAGAGTCAAACCACATACCTGTGGGTTGCCAGTGCAACCTCTTATCACCAGGCCATAAGTCACTATATTTAGTCCTTTTGTTGTTATGCACCCTCAAGTTGGAACTGACTCATAGTTGACTCTCCAGTGGGTTTTCAGAAGCTGTAAACAGCATGAGAGGAGATTACTCATCTTTCTCTCTAGGAGCAGCTGGTGGATTTGAACTAATTGCCTTTAGATTGGTAGTCTAACTCCTAACCATTAAGCTACCAGAGTTCTCTTAGGAGTTTTATTATGGTTTGCTAATTTTTCCCTACAACCATTGTAGCTTTAACTTTCATAGTTTAAACATTTATTTCATTCAACCTATCAAAATACAAATGTCATAAGCACCTTCAATTCTAACAAATTAATTCAGCTATATTAATCAACACTTCACCTTTCCCCTTCTCTCTTTCTCTTATGATTCCATGTCCAATTTTGAAGCATAAAAAATTGAAACAAGAAACATAGTGACTTAATATTTCTAATTTAATATGCACTTAATATTCTCTGGGTCTTATAAAATACAAATATGACAGTTATATTGTGTACTGTAGAGTCGGAACCGACCGATAGCTGACTCTCCAGAGGGTTTTCAGAGGTAGTTAATTGCACGGGAGGAGATTGCCCACCTGTCTCCCAAACAGCAACTGGTGGCCTCGAACAGCGTGCCTTTGGGATTGCAGCACAGCTTCTTGCCACTGGGCTGCTGAGCTACCAAAAAGTTTTGGTTCTTCAGATTTGCAAGCTTATACATATACTCCTACATAGTAAATTTGTTTTGTTTTTAATTTTCATGATTAATGGGACAGAATTCCAGAAAGCTTCTCTGTATTCAGCCTTTGTGCGATACATAGTGGACCTCACTCACCTTGTTCAGCATGCTCCTGATACAAGAGATAGGAACTAGGTATATTTTAGATTCAATCACTACACAGATACCCCACAAATGGATTTGAGAAGACAGATGCTAAGCTGTACTTATTACAAACAGATGATTCTTTTCAAAAAAGCTTTCATATCAGTCAAGAAGCCAAAATGAGACAGTTTTCCATATCTGTGGTTGATTTTTTATAAAAAATAATAAACTTCATATTTTGGAAATACTAATATTTTAGAAATATTGTAGACATATTAAAAAGTTGAGAAGCTAGTGTCAGGAGTTTCCATACATAGTTAGGTTCCTCCGTCATTACCATCTTATATTAGTATGGCATATTTGTTACATTCACTGAAACTATATGAATACATTACTATTAATCAAAATCCACACTTTCATCCCTTAGCTTTTACTTGGTGTTCCTTTTCTGTTCCAGTATCTTACCTAAGAGAAAACGTCACAGTTAGTCATGTCCGTTTAGGGTCCCAATTGGCAATGAGTTTTTTAACTTCCTTTTTTTTATGATTCTGACACCTTTAGGAATGCTAAACAGGTATTGTGTAGTATGCTCTTTATTTAGAGATGCTTGTCTGATGTCTTTTTCATCAGATATTAGGCTAGGCTTATGAGTTTTTGACAGCAACATCAAGGAGGTTAAACTGTCACTATCATATCACAGAAACATGCTATCATCAATGTGATTTTATCATTCTTGAGCTTGACCTTGACCTTGGTTGAGGTAGTGTATGTTCAGTCTAGTCAGGTTGGCCAATTTGTTGTTTATTATTATTATTATTTTTTAATTTCCTTTCCATACTGAACTCTTTCAAACTCAATTCCAACAAACTGATACTTGATCCAACAGATTTTCAGGGGCAGTCTATTGCACAGGAGATTGCCCATCTTGTTTATACAGAGCCGCTGGCAGATTTGAACTGCCTGCCACTGGGCTGGCAGTGTAACTCTCTACCCAGGGAGTTTGCTTCACCTCCTCAAAGGCAGAGAGGGTTTACACAAGTTAATTGGAATAATTCTGTACGGGAGAGTATGTCTTCTGCACTCATGCTCTGTCCTATACTCCTGACTTATATACCTAATTGCCAATCAAAGTACCATTTAGTTGTCTAAAGTACATTTTAAATAAAACATGTCCAAAAGAGAAATGTAAAAAACCAAAACAACTGGTGTCCACCTTCTGTTCAAATGCTGTTACGGCTTTCCACCACACTAGAATACAAACTCAAGCCTCCACCATGCTGTTGTTGATTGCGAGGTCAACTCATTGCGACTATATGAACAGAAGACCTAATGTCTTTCCATAACTCGTCAATTCCAAGTTCATAGAGTTTCCAGAAGAATGTGGTTTAGGAAGTGGATGCCACTCCTGCTTCCAAACCTGTTTTACAACTGGGAGCTCCACCAAACACTGTCCACATTGGGAAACCATTCTTGTATTTGATATCCCAATGGTACAAGGTTCAGCATCACAGCAACCCAGGTTACTTCATATTGCACACTGACAAAGAGTGATTTACAAAGTGGGAGAGTGTTCCTCCAGGTATAACAGCACTAGTTTCATTTAACAGTGATTAAGTATCGTCAAGTCAATTACGACTGAGAGTTAAGTTTTGCACAAAAGACCTGAACTCTGTTCTATAACTAACATCATTTCTGTACATTTATAGACTTTTGAGAGTTTGTAGAGTTTAGAGACTTTGTAGAGTTTCCAGAGGCATCTAGTTTAGGAAGTGGATGCCAGTCCTGCTTCACAGCATAAATCAAACTGGAAGCTCATCCAGACACTGTACATAATGGGTAACCATTATGGTATTTGACAAAACTATGGAATAGTGTGCAGCACCACAGCAACACCAAGTTGCATCTGAAGTAGGCTCTTACCTTCTCCTAAGCACATCCTCATGCCAATCCTATAAGCCTTTTATTGGTTTCAACGCACAGTCCTACTGAATCAATGAATATGCGCAATTGGAATGTATTGTGGCCCTTCCCCTTCCTGAGGTTAGCTGCCAGATGTAGTTGTGGAGAGGGTTGCACATTATGGTGGTTAATGTTATGGATCAACCTACCGTGACTGGGATTCTCAGTGGCTTTGCAGATGTTATGCAATCACCTTCTAGTCTGTGATCTGATGTGAGTAGCTACTCAGGTGAAAGGGGACTATCCTTGGTGGTGTGGCCTGCATCTAATATATAAATGGATATTTTATCAGCACTTGCTTTCTTTCTTGACTCTGAGCTCTTTCTGTTACCTGATCTCTAAGTCTTGGGATAGTAAGTCTGCCTACTGGCCTATGAATTTTCTGTTTGCCAAATCCTACACAGTGATGTGGCCCAGAGGCCTCCATAGCTTGGATGCTGCCTTGCTGTTCTGGGACTTGCTAACTCCCACAAATATGTGAGCCATCTCTTTACAGTTGAGTAAGTCATTTCCCCAAAGTCAATTTCTTTCTATGTACATCTACCTAAACTTTATGCACTCAAAAAAATTTGAATGAATGAATGGGCTGGTGTCCTCCTTTCAGTATCTGTCAGTGATTGCGACCATCAACCCATGAACATAAGATGCATGTAAAGCTACTGTATTCTATACACTGAAGACCTAATTTGCCACGGAATTAAAATTTAAGATGCTTTACTGAAAATAATCCTATCTTGATATACTCATTGCTACTCTAAATAATAGTATAACTATTAACTGTTATGATAGAGGTTACAGAAGAATTCCCATTAAAAATTTAAATTTTATACTGTGCAGCCACTTTGAGTACAAGGGTGAAGATACATGGAATACACATAAATATTCATGGAATGTAAATCAATAGTGGAGAGAGAAACTTCTAACCCTTTTGAGCAAGTTGATTAGTGCATTAACAGATGTATGAAAGTTAAAAGTTTAGCAAAGCCTTAATTAATGCCTGAGAAAGCACAGCTTAAAACAAGATTATATGTGTACACAGATATAAAACAAAAAACCTAGATTATGCAAGCCTGAAAAAAGAATCTCAATATTTAAAAATACCAAAGAAACCAGCATTTAAAAAATTTCCTTTTATCAACACCCAAATTAAATTTAAAAATAACTGTTGAACACTGAAGGAATACAAAATGCACACAGCCCCCTTACGTTCAAGCTGAGACTCCAAGATTCTAATTACATGAAAACCTTAAGATTTCTAAATATTAATATCTCTGTGCCATAAGATATGTGTCACAGTTAAACAGCAAGTTTGACTTTAGAACCAATTCCAAGTAGGAACTACCCATATTCATAGATCAAAATATGAAAAATATTTATAAAGAATTAATTTCAAGCAGCACATACAATAATAAATTACTTGTATCCAGATTATTTTATGACAATAAGAAAAAGAGAAATGGAAAATGAGCAAAAAACAAAGTCATTTCAGAGACAGGCAGTAAAACTCATGAATGAATGAATACTGCAGATAATAATCAAGCCTAACCTCATTTATAACGTGAAATCATGCTATTATTTTTCACTAAATAGATGACGTTTCAAAGTCTGATAATGTGTTAAGAAGGCTATGGGTCAATGAGTATCCTCACATTCTGCTGGAGAGAACAAGATGGAAACTGCCTCATATAAATGGTTTAACTAAAAAAAAAAATACTAATAATGTTTAAAAAAACTGGTGTAACTTATAATTTTGCAACTCTATTCCTTGTTACAGACCATGGAGAAACTCATACATTTGTGAGTAAAGGCACTTTTACATTAAGTACTGCTTGTAGTAGAGGGAAACTTAACCATCAAAAAGAAAGTGGTGTTGTAGTCTAGTCACACAATTCACTTCCATGCACAGCAATGAGAGTGAGAAAACAACTCCCCACAGTGACAAAGATCATTTTTAGAAACCATGTCAAGGAGGAAGATAAAAGTCAGAAGACTGCACACAGTGTTTAGTTCCATTTTTATAAAGCTCTCAATCAAACAAAACAAAATGATACTGTTCATACTTACTTATGCATTTCATTTATCTTTAATATGACTGTGATGGAAATAAATTTGTAAATAAGCAAATGATGGAAAAATAGACCAATCTTCCTAGCAGGAAAATTCTAAATAAATCATGGAAACATTCTGCCTCAACAAGGTGAAGCAGGTGTGGGCTGCACTTACACGACTTCCAAAGAATACAGTAAAGGAGAAAAAGGCATAACTTTTCAAAGGACAAATATACGACCTCAGCCAGATGATCAAGGTCACCCTCAACTGTGATTAGTTGCAACCAAACCTGGTATCCTTGGTATCATGAGAAGCGTGTGACATTTTACTTCTGTGGCCTTCCTGTCAAACACCCAAGTCCAGTCTCATCTTGAAAGAAACATCAGATAAATCCCAACAGAGGTACATTCTACAGAATGTTTAACCAGTTGCACTCTTCAAATTGTCAAGGTCACTGAAAAACAAGGAAAGCTGTCACAACAGCCCAGAGGAACCTAAAGAGATTGCCAAATAAATGTTATGAGGTCATCCCAGATGGGATCCTGAAGGCAACAAGTGAAAACTAAGAAAATCCTAACAGAACAAGGCCCTCATTTAACAATAATGGATCAACAATAGAGGCTGCACAATTATAACAAATGTACCACAATAATGTAAGATGCTACACCATCTTCTCAATTTTTCTCTAAACTGAAACTGTTTTAAAGTAGTCAAAATATTTAAAAATATAGGGGTTGAGGGAGCTCTGGTGGCCTAGTGGCAAGAAGCTGTACTGTAATCCCAGATGTGCCTGGTTCGAATCCACCAGATGCTCTGCTGGAGAAGGAGGGACAATCTCTTCCTGTACCAGTCAGATCTGATTTGATGGTACAATGCACAAAAAATAATAAAATAAAAAAAAATATAGGGGTTGGTAGGAGAATAATAAATGAGGTTTGGTGCAGTGGTTCTAGAGGAAGGCGGCAATGGATGAAATGGAAACATTGTAGTAGTTCCATAGTTGTTGGTGCATGCTGTCCTGTTGAGTATAACTATAAGGACCCTAGGAACAACAGATCGGACCCCTATCCTATTCTGTGCCAACCTCACAATCTCTGATACACTTGAGTCCATTGCTGCATCCACCTGTTTGAAGGTCTTCTTCTCCTTCACCATCCCCTTCACTTGTCCAAGCATGATGTCAAGGAATAGACTCTGCCAGCAACAAGCTCAAAGTATGTGGGATGAAACTTTACCATTCTTGCCTCCAAGGAGCACTCTGGCCGCACCTTCTCCAAGATGTATCTGATATTCTTTTGGTAGTCAATGGTATATTCAGCACTCTTCTCCAAAACCACAGCTCAAAAACATCAATTCTTCTGTCATCCTTACTCATGTTCATCTCTCAGCAGTATAACAAGTGCTTGAAAAGACGAGGGTCTGAATTGAGCACTTAGCAGTCCTCAAATTAACATCACTGCTCCTTGGCTGAGGATCTTCCTCTCCTTCACTCACCCTCCATCTTCCCTAGCATATGTCCCTCTCCAAAAAAAGCCTCGCCTAGCAAAATGCCCAAAGCATGCTATCCTTGCTTCCAAGGAGCACTCTGGCTGTACCTCTTCCAAGACATATCTGTTCTTTTGGCAGTCCATGGGCTATAACATTGTGCTATAGGTGTGTCAAATGCCATAATGGTTACCCATGGTGGACAGTGTTTGGTGGACACATTTAAGACATGTTTGGAAGCAGGAGTGGCATCCACTTCCTAAATAACATGCCTCTGGAAACGATGAACTTTGATAAATGATGATAGTTATAGAAAGTCTTCAGGCCTTTTGCTCATAGGGTTGCTATGAGTCATGCTCGACTCAACAGCAATCAACAACATGGGCTATTCCAGAACACATCAAATATCCTGGTTTTGAGGTGTATGTAACTATCTTATACCTCAAAACCAGGACACTTCATTGGTATCATGATAAATGCTAAGCAATCATTTATCAAATGTGCAGATTGATGTAATCCATTGTGGAGACTATGGTACCACCTAGGCACACAAAATAGTTCAAGATACTATTCTAACTTGCCAAGGGAACACAGCCACAAAGGGTAGGCTGAGAATCAACG
Source organism: Elephantulus edwardii (assembly GCF_000299155.1). Taxonomy (NCBI): domain Eukaryota; kingdom Metazoa; phylum Chordata; class Mammalia; order Macroscelidea; family Macroscelididae; genus Elephantulus; species Elephantulus edwardii. The sequence goes on from NW_006399780.1 coordinate 12,508,364, forward strand.
CCAGGAGAGCTGGTTCCAGAGACTGATCTGTCTTGTTGTGAGGTGCCTAATACAACAGAGCTGACTGGCCCTATGCCACCCTCATGGTCTCTGCTATGCTTCAAGACTACTGTACTGTAACCACAGTGCCAATCAATATTGTTAAGGGTCTTCATCTTCTCTATTATCCACACCAAAAAAATAAAACCAAAAAACCAAACCACAAAAGACCAAAACCCAAACCCACAGCTACTGAGTCAATTTCAACTCATGGTCATCTTGTAAGACACAGCAGAACTGCCCTTTATTAAGGTTTCTAAGGCAGCTAACTTTCACGGGAGCAGATTGCTTCATCTTTTTCCTGTGGAGTAGTTACTGGGTTTGAATCACAAATCTCTAGTAAGCAGTCAAATGCCTTAACCATAACACCATGAGAGCACTGTCTTAGCCATAATTAACTATATAAGCAGTATGAATTGTTAGTCAGAGAGAAGTCATGGCAAGGACAATATTTCTAGTACAATTTGGCTGTACCCACAGCCTCGTATCTCTCTTCTCTCTAGAGCATGCCAGGATCAGCTGGGAAGAGCAGGAAGTTCCTCAGGTGGGGAGGACACCTGCTTGGCTGCCATTCAGCATTGAGGAGGAGGGGGTCTAGGACTGCATAAAGGGGCTCAACTATACCAAGCAATCCGTTTGGAATATTCTTATTAGAAGTATTTATTTATTTAAGGCAATCAAATATGACAGGTCTCTCCACAAATGTGTACATAAAAGGGTAATATAACTTGGCCTCATGACAAGTTCTCCAAGCTGTAACTAAAATATCTAGTAGAAAGAATCGGCCCTCCTGGGGTCAGTTGTCTCAGTGACACAGAACAGCCCAACATTCAGTTCTACAGCTGTAAGACACTCAATTCAATCCTTTCTAATTAATCAGAAGACACTCCTGGAGCTGCTGGGCTTGCTGCTGTTGTTGTCAGGTGCTGCTGAGTTAGCTTCACTTCCTAGGGACCCCATGCATAAAGGAAACCCTACTTGATCCTGTGCCGTCCTCACAATATCTGCTGGGCACAGTTACAATCACTATCATCTCCTTGAGGGTTTTCCTCTCCTGAAATGACCCTCTACTTTTCCAAGCATCATGACATTCTTCAGGCCTCTCCTGATTAAGCCATAGTACACAAGACAAAGACTCGACATCCTTACCTCCAAGGAGCACGCCAGCATCTAGAAATGCCAACTGCAAGCATCAGGACAAGATAGGTATACCTCATTTTACTGGGCTTTAGTTTTTATTGCACTTTTCAAATACTAAGTATTTAACAAACCGAAGGTTTGTGGCAACCCTGTTTTGAGCAAGTCTTGATGCTCATTTTCAACATGTGCTCACTTCCTGCCTCTGTGTCACATTTTATTAATTCTCACAATATGTCGAACTTTCCCATAATTTTACCATACAGTCAACAAAAGTTCATGTGACTGGTGGTATTATGTTCTGTTCAGTCAGCATCAACTCATATCTGACATTCTAGTGTTTTTTTCTGAAGCTGTAAATCATATGGGAGGAGACTGCCCATCTTTCTCCCTAGGAGCAGATGGGAGATTTAACTGTGTGCCTTTGAGAATTTGAACTGTGTGCTTCTGAGGCAGCAATTCTTTACCAGTAAGCCATGTGAGCACTCTCTAATAGATTACAATAGTGTAAATATAACCTTCCCGTACACTGGAAAACAAACAAAAAAATCATTGCATTTTATCTTGATATTTGCTTTATTGCTGTGACCTAGAACTGAGTATTTCTCAGATATGTCTGTACCGTTTAAGGGACTTCAAAATCTGATGACTAGAAGATTCTGGCTATGTAAGGGAGTAAATATACAATCTTTTAGGGGTATAACATGATCTTCAGAACAGAGACTGGCTTTGTATATATAATCTAAAATAAGGGAGCTCTGGTGGCCTAGTGGCAAGAAGCTTCAGAGGTAATCAGTTCGAATCCACCAGATGCTTTGCTGGAGAAGGAGGGGCAATTTCCTCCTGTACCAGTCAGATCCAATTTGGCGGTACACACACAAAAAAATAATAAATTAAAAAAGAAGAACCTTAATCACACACACACACACATACTCTAACATAAAATTATATTTCACAATCCTTTGGTGCTTTAGGAAAAAATAAGTCCATAAAATAAGAGAAAATATCACTTGCCTTTCCTACAAGATTATCTCAAGTCTGTTGTACAATTTCTTCACTGTTCCTGAATCACGTTTTCTAGGAATTTATCACCCCTCAAACCAGAACCTTCCAAAGTACAGAATGCAAGGCACGGGGAGAAAAGTTCTTATTCAGTTTATGTTCTACAGAGTAACAATGTCCAGTGCTGTTTCCTGGTTTTCAACACATTTCTGTGTAGTAAGACTAGTCTCCCATTAGGGTTAGCTCATGGAAAATTAAGGGTCAGAATTGTTCATAAACTGTAATTAGGCATGAAATGGAATTTATAAAAGTTTTATACAATGTGAACACATGAAAACGCTCAAAAGCAGAATCTCAAAGCAAAATATCTCTAACAAAGATGAACAAGTGTCTTATGAAAAACACAAGTTTTAAAATGGCCTCCGCAAAGGACAATGACCTCGGGCATATGTGAGTGAAGGCACATCTGGCAAATACTCTTCCTCTCCCCGCTTTATGTACCCCTTTCATAAGACACTGAAGTTTATTATTTCCCATTTCAAAATAAGCATTCTGTTAGTACTTTGGTCCTTAACACTGCACTCAAAATTCTTCCCCTTAACTTTGATCTTTTATAGTCTGATATATTTATGTTTTCATAACAATTCCAACACCTTGGAGTCAGTACTATTTCACTCCAAAGAAAATATTTACCATGCCATAATAAAAGTCAACAGGAAAATCAATTTTGTTAGGTCTTTGAACCTTACGATGCTTCTGTTCTCTGTAGTGCAGCAGATGATTCACAGGAGTGGGTAAGGGGAAGAGGCTGCATGAATGAACCACACCATGACCCCATCACTGCTGTGGCCCAGGCGTCCAGGCCTCCAGGCCTCACAGAGCATTCACAGAGCAGCGTTTTCCAGTGAAGCCCATAAAGGAATTCTCACATTGACAGAGCAATTTACTTTTAATTACCTATTCAAGTCCTCAAAGAACCTGAGTGGCATAGTTATATGCTCCACTGCTCATCTAAACATCAGTGGTTCAAATCTACAGGCTTCTCTATGGCAAAGCATATTCTACAAAGCTTTACAACCTTGGAACCCTAGCGAGTGACTCACCTAAGTAGCTTTGCTTTGTTCAAGTTCTCAGGAACCCTAGTAACACAGTAGTCAAAACATTCAAGATTAACTGATAATGGAAAGGTTGGTGGTTTGAACCCACCAGTCACTCCCAACGAGGAAGATGAGGCAGTCTGCTCCCACAAAGATTTACAGCTTTGGAAGCCCTGCAGGGCATTTCTGCCTTGTCCTGCAGGGTCAACTATGAGTCAGATTCAACCCCATAGCAGCAGGCTTCATTCATGGTCTAGCTTAGAATAGTCTCCATCTCTACTTTGCAATATACAAACCAGTGGAACATATATAGTTGCTTTTCTAGAGGAAGAAGGTCAAGAAAACAGTCACTCTTGTCTACTGGGATCTCAATTCCTTGAAAGCACTGCGTGGCCAGTTCCTTTAATATTGTTTCCTCACAACCACCTGCTGTCACTGGCCGGGTCCTAGGCGTCTTAAAAGTCAAACAGAGCACTGCCTTGTGACAACGAAGTGGGCTACCAGGACAGCGTATCTGTAAGGAATATTCAGGCGTGGGTCACAGATCAACCGTCACCAACTGTAGCCCCACCAGGGGAGAAAAACAGTCTCTCTCCTGATTCATTTCCTTTTTCTATAAAATGGGGAAAGGAGGGAAATGTCACATCATCAAATTAAAATCACTGAAACTGGCGAGCTCTGGTGGCCTAGTGACAAGAAGGTGTACTGCAATCCCAGAGGTGCACCGTTCAAATCCACCAGATGCTCTGCTGGAGAAGGAGGAACAATCTCCTTCTGTACCAGTCAGATCTAATTTGATGGTACACACACACAAAATAATAAAATCACTGAAACTGCCATCAAGTTGGAACCCACTCAGAGGAAACCCTTGAGGAGATTTCTGAGGCTGTAAATAGCGCAGGAGGAGAACGCCCATCATTCTCCCTTGGAGTGACTGGTGAGGTCAAACAGCCAGAGAGGAATGGGCTCTGGGTAAGTAGAACATCCACCTGCAGACCAGGCCATCAGAGAGCACATTTAGATGGCAAGGGAGTTTATGAAAACGTATTCAAAAATTCCTTGGTACACTCTAAGGTACTATTCTGTTGCCATTTGACAGACATTATATGTATTCAGCTTCTATAATCCGCCAGAGGGAGAAAGAAGGTAGCAGACATGTGGGGATTTGCTTCTTTGGAACTTTTTGGTGGTCTGTTTTTCTTCTCCCTTAGTCTGCTTCTCTGATTTTCCAAGAAGCCACATTATGTGATGCCATTTTCGCTAAGATAAAGAAAAATGCTCAACCTGCTAAGAACTGACCATCTCTTCATCTATCAGAAAATGAAGATTTCACACTGACTCTATGAAGAAACGTTAAAATCACAGTTTTTAGTAACTGCCCTCTGTAAAGAGGTGTTGTGTGATGTGTGGCAGGGCTACACAGACGGATCCTGCACAGAGTGAATGGCTATTAAACACCAGCATCTTTTTCCCCTCTTAGAAACAGCTTCTGGTTCATAAACTAAGAATTAGAAAGACCAGGCAACTCAAAACACTATCTTGAGATAGCACTCATGGAAATCAAAAGCCAGTGTCTGTGTCACTGCTCAGCCCTAAATTAATCATAGGAACCTTAATGAGGTACTGAGTTCCTTTCAAGAAACCTGAGTTACTGTCTCCCATCCACTCAAAGGCCTCTCAGTACTTTCCTTCAAGCTTCTGTCCTCAAGGTTCCATTGTGAAGCCTTTTCTATATTATATGTAGTTGCTGAAGGATGCTCTGGGGGACGGAATAAATTTTACAGTGGGGGGAAAGAGAGGCTCTGGAGTTAAACATCCATGAGTTCAAAACCTGCTCTGTCACTCAGCTGCACTGGGCTTCATCAAGCTATTTAATCTCTATGAATCTCATGTGGTGACTTGTTTAAAACAAGCATTCAAACACCAAGAAGTCTGGTGTGTAATCTGTAGAACTGCTAACCAAAAGGTCAGTAGTTCAACTCCGCCAGCTGCTTTGTGGGATAAAGACAAGCAGTCTCCTCCCTTACAGCTAGATGTACACCTCAGAAACCTGAGGGAGAGTTGTTATGAGTTGGACTATAGTTTATGGTAGTGCATTTAATTTCTGTAGGTTTTTGTTGTTGTTCTTTTTTTTTTTTTTTACCATGGACTAATAAGCAGTGGACCTTGGAGATAAAACAGTCTGCATGTATAACTAACTCTCTGACCATGGGCAATTCACTTACCTTCTTTTGAGGAGTTATGTCCCTGCTATAACATGTAGAAAAGAACATCATAAGCAGTAATGGTATATATAGCTGGTCCCTAGAGAGTTGTGCTGAGAGCCCACAGGTGGGTGCCACTCTGCTGGTTCAAATCCACCAGTGGCTCTGAGGGACAATCTCCTCCCATGTGATTTACAGTCTCTGAAAACCAACTCCACAGAAATGACTGAAGATATGAGAGATGGCAAGCCCCGTGTCAGGCACCTACTAAGTACTCAGTTGTTTATAGTTGGTTCCATTGATTACATCATCATTTTAGTTGTGGCAGAATCAATGTTACAATATTTCTTTCTTAACAGCAGCCAATACTTATTGAGCAATTATTTAACCAATTACTATGTCTACTCACTATAAGTAGACCCCGAGTGGTACAAGTTGTTAAGTACTGGTCTACTTACTGGAAGGCTGGTCATTTGAACCCAAGCACAAGCACCTAGGAAGAAAGGCCTACCAATCTATTTCCAACGAACAGAGTTGTTCAAAACGCCATGGAGCTCGGAGGGCTCTGGTGGCCTAGTGGCAAGAAGCTGCACTGTAATCCCAGAGGTGCACAGTTCGAATCCACCAGATGCTCTGCTGGAGAAGGAGCGATTATCTGCTCCTGTACCAGTCAGATCTGAATAAAATAGCACCCCCACCCCCTGAAAAAAAAAAAGCCCCTTGAGCTCAGTTCTCTTCTCACATAAATGAGCTCCCTAGGCTCATGTAAAATCTCAAATTGACAGTAACTAATTTGGTCTAATTTAGGCTTGGGCATTATATGGGTATAGACAGTTGTACAGTATATTTTCATAAGCCGCATGGCTCTAGCTTAGACATACTTGAGGATGAAGACGTCTTTGGGTGACCACCCTTGCTGGCTGTTGCCATAAGTAAGGACATGAAAGAGGACCCCCCCCCACCTCCCAAAAAATGTACTGTTAGTGTCACTGATAATCAAGAAATTTTCTAGTCAGATTCTGATTATCCATGAATTACTAATGAATTCTGATGATCACATTTGAGGATTTGCATTTACTACCAATTTGTATCCTATTTAACATCTGACAAATTGATCTGGTAAGTAACCACACTTAAAAATGATTACGTGTTACAAGGCATCAGACTATTAGGTCATCATAGGTTTGGAAATACTTTCCTCCTGCAATGGAAATCTCCTAAGAATCTAAACATAATACCTCAATGGTGTTTTTCTTAATATTTTTAGCAAAGATCTGAAAGAGAAACTTGGAAATACCCTGTGTATAGATGATCATATCTAAAGCTTGTAAGAGTCATAAGCCCGGAGGCTGAGCAGTACGTTTCCAACCGCATAAAATGACTTAAAGCATTTGTGTAGACAGAAAGGAAAGGAACATGGGATCAGACCACATAATACAAACTCTGAAATCTCACAATTCCAACCCAAAACTAAATTTGAAAATCACAAGGAAAGGTATAGCAGATGCATGAGATACTGTATCATTTCCTTAAAACAAAACAAACAAATAAAAAATCAAACCAAACAAACAAATAAAAGAAAGAACATAATTTCTTTTGGAAAAATAAAAGTCAAATTAAGATGAAAACACTGAGACACTTACTCCATCCTTACAAAATACTACGCATTAAACTCATTCATTCTGACCATAAAACAAACAGCATAACTAAGATTGAGAGAGTTCTGAAAAAAATTATTTTAACATATCCAAGGAAAGAGAATACATTCAGACGGTTTTGGGTAATAGTTTTAGAACAAATAAAAGGAATTCACTTTTATATAAAAGTAATACATTTCTAGAAATCATTATACTCAGAGATTTTATAGTCTAAAATTACAGACTGAAGAATAACTTAAAACAATTTGTGAAAAATAGAAGTAAATTATTTTTTAGGAACAAACATTGTGGGTGCTATCCATGAAGTTCTGAGACAGCTTCAGGGAAAAAAAAATGTGCCTTCTTATAGGACATTTATTATTATCCATCAGAGATGGAGTACCAGATGAGTAAGACCACTGAACGGTAACTCGTACATTTAAAACCTAGTGTCCCAAAATTAATAAAATTGAATAAAAACTTTAAAAAAGGGAAAAAAAGATACAAATATATTTTTTAAAAAATCTAGTGCCATTAAGATAAGAAATACTGTTTTCAGGTAAATGTATATTATATATTAAAGGTAAATGGGTGGGTGTGTGTGTGTGTGTGTGTATTTTTTTTTGCGCTGTTTTGGTGGCATAGTTTCTAGGGAGCTGCACCACTCACCCACAAGCAAGTCACTCTGGCAGTTCAAATCTACCCAGTGGCTGCTAGGGAGAAAAATGGGCAATTTCCTTGTGTGCAATTTACAGGCTTGGAAACCAATGACTGAGTGATTTGTTACTAAATTATTATTTGATCTTTGAACCCATTTTGGTTTCATACAATTACACACGCATTTGCTGTTTTTGTTTTAAACCAACACACTACCAGAGTTATCACGTATCAGATAAAACTTTTCTAAGAATCTTTATCTGCTTGAATCTTAAATGATACAGATCTTCTGAGCACTGAAGTCAGAATCAAACTGAAGGTAGTTATTTATTTATATGTGTATAAATACATCGATGTAAAAAATAAAACAACTGCTTCTGAGTCAAGTTCAGCTCATGGTGACCCTCCACGTATTTCTAAGCTGTAAATCTTTACAAAGGGAAATAGCCCATCTCTTTGTCCTGAAGAGCAGTTAGAGGATTTGTACCACAAACCTTTCCGTTAACAGCCTGACACATTATGCACTGTGATACCAGGACTTCTTAAATCTTCGTCGTAGACAGTCTCAACCTGTTCACAACCCATGTCTTGAGCTGAATAAACTGTAGCCCAACAGCATTTCACAGGCTACAGGTTTCTGCCATTCTGTTTTCTATTTACATACTTTGGAATCATCAAATGCTAAATCCAGAAAAGCTATAATCAAAATTTTGAACTAGGTCCTCTGAAAGCTTAAACATAACGTCCAAAAAATTTGGGCTACATTTATCGCCATTTTGTAAGTTTAAAACCTCCTGTGCAAATCAAACACTGGAGGCAAAAGCAACTACTTCCATGACCTTTTTAAACAGAAAACTACCGGCTTACCTTTGGCACACAGTTACAGAGTCAAGTGGCAGAGTTCAGAACTCTTCAAAAAGATTGATTTTTTTTCAGCTGATTATACCTCTGAGGCTGCAGGAATTCTCAGAGTTCTCAAATCTCAGCCAAGACTTATGATCTCAGAAGCATAAAAACTTGCATAAAAGGAACATATGAAATCTGAAAAGAAACAAAGAACCATATGTCAGAAGTGCTTGCTTATTTGATTTAAGTCATTTTTAAAAAATAACTAATTTGTCTTAAACGAGTGTTTTTCATACTCCCCAAAAAAAGCTGCTATAAATATACAGATCTCTACAAAAAATTCTTTCTCACTTTCACTCCTTTCATTTCTCATGTTAACAGAAGTCAGGGAGGATCAACACACACTGTATCAATAGAGGGTGAAGGGAAGAAATGAGGAAGGAGGGAATGATCAGCAATAATCAAAGCATAAATCCCTCCCAGCCGTCCTTTCCTTTTTACTCCCCACCCATGTCTTTTCAAAGTCTGCCAAAAACAAAAGGAAAGACGTTAAGCGAGTGTGGTGGGCTATTAAAAAAGAAGACTAGAGCAAAAACAGGTATTATTCAGAGACTTGTGCCTCTCTTTGGAAGTCTCTAAAATCATTAACATGGGTTGGGACTATAGTGGTCCTTAGAGTTGGGGATGCCACCAACAGTGCCACCATGCCGTGCTGTGCAGAAAACATCCTCAACTGGCAGGAAATCAGAAAATAACCCTCAAAGGTGCAAGGAAATGAAGGGAAGCCTGACAGGTGACCAGCATCTCCCTCCTGGCTGTCGCGGGCTTGCTGTGGCACTATGGTCATGACACTTGGGTAAGTATTTTCAGTCCTTCAACAGCATTCTGGAGGGAAGCCTGGAGCACTCCGTGGACTTCAGAGTGAGTGCACCGACATTTTTAATTACATTTCAAACCCAAAGGGGATCTATCTTGACAGTTCGCTCAGAGAAGATCTATTAATTCATCACTCATATTATTGTGACCCAAAATGTTAAACACCCCACAGAAAAATCGAATTCTATTTTAATCAAATAGGGAAAGATAATTCAAGTAGGACGATCATAAAAATGTTATGAGGCAAGTTCATAAATTTTGATTAAAAAATTATTCCTTTTTATGGATTTTCTAGCATTATCTTAAAGGCTATATAATTTTAAAAATATATAGGATTTAACACAAGAAAAAACGATAGCTAAGCATAATGGGAATAAGAGACTGGGCAAGAATTTAAATATATATTAAGACAAGATATCTCTTCTCTGTGCTAAGTGTCTACAACAAAGAGTTAGGGTGTCTTGGCGAGGAGGTAGCGGCATCTGAATGCAGGTCTTAGCCAAGAATTCTAATTCCTCACTGTTGACATGTGTGCCTTCTGAGGAGCTCTGGTGGCCTAATGGGTAAGGTGTTTTGATGCCAATCCAAGAGTAGGTGGTTAGAATCCACCAGCAGCTACCAGGGAGCAAAAGGGGCAGTCTCCTCTTGAACCATTTAGGCCCGTGAAACCCTGATAGATGGCCCATTATGTCAGTGCAAGCTCAACAGCCATGAGCTCAGTTGATACTCCAGTTACTGAAGAAAACCACCACGAAAAGACCCGAGCTGCACAGCCATTCTTCTAGATTCTCTGTAGTTCTACTTTCAGGTGTGATCTAGACAAAGTTACATTCTTAAAACTCATTTGCCTGGAATTAGACGATTGGCACAGGACAGAGGAGAGTTTAGGGCTGTTGTACATAGGGTCGCTATGAGTCGCAGGCGACTGATGGCACATAACAACAACAACAAGGTCAATACTGGTTACTGCAGACCTCTTTCTGCCTATTCATATGCTCTTTCAGAGAAATTCTGAAATTCTGCTAATAACTATTCAACACAGCTATTTATATTCAAACTCGAGAGATGATTTGACCATCCCAGCGAGGGTAAAACAGAAGTGTATGAAGCCTTCAAGCTGGAAACTCAAGCTTTCAGTAGTATAAATCCAATGTTCTTTACATGCCACCAAAAGAAAAAGACAAAATACAAAACTACACACAGATACCTAGCAACAAGTGTGGCTATTGTTTAGTGTAGTGACTCTTCACTAGCAAGTCTCTAAAAGCAGAATTTAGAAAAGCAGCTCATCACATTAACAACCAATCTAACGCCAGTGGTTTGAGCACCTTATCTATGAGCCCAAAGCAAAAGAATAAAGAATGAGATTCAGAATCCAGCTCTTTGATATTCTGCAGTGGGCAGCATACAGTACAATGCCTCCAAGCACAACTGAGTGGTAAAGGAAAACCCAGATGGCACAGAGCAGAATCTGAATTAATAGGCCAGTTCTAACGAAAGTGATGGCAGCTTTAAATGGACTTAAAGGTGCCAGGAGCCATATGGGAAGAAATGTGAAAGCAAATGCTGCACTGTTGCCTGAGAAAAGAAGTTCACTGGCAAATTTTCAATATTCTAAGCAAACACCTTAAATATTGCAATAAAAAAAACCCCCTCTCCTTAGGGGTTTCAATGAAACTTGTCCACTGCTTTTGTCATTAGCTTATTCAAAACTTTTATGAAGGACCAACATTTCAAATCAGTCTGTAATTACAACCTGTGATATAAACACAGCAGAAAAACATTTACTTGTATAAAAGGAGAAAAAAAGAAAATTAAACTGCAAGACAAACACTATCAGGTACAAGATCACTTGAAATATGGAAAATCGTCATCAAAAGAATCCACTTAGATTTTCTATACAGCCTGATTCAATTATATGTGAATATGACACTGGACTAGATTTCTCTTAACATATTCCTCCACTACACATTTCTCTTTTTAAAAAAAGGAAGAGTCAACAGTAGTTAATGCTAATACTACCGCTTATTCAATCCCTAAATAATATAATACTTTTAGTATAATAAATAATGATAACAGAAGAAAAACTGATGTCTTTGAGTTGTGGTGTTGGAGGACAGTAATGAATATCCCACAGAATGCAAACAGAACAAACAAATATGTCTTGGAGAAGCTGAGGCCAGATTGCTCCTTGAAAGTAATGATGGTGAAATGTCATCTCAAATACTGTGGGCATGCTGCTGGGAGAGAGTATTCCTTGGAGAAAGACATTATGCTTGGAAAAGTAGAATGATGGCAAAAGGAGGGAAGACCCTCAACGAGGTGAACTGACACAGTGACTGCAGCAATGGGCTTGAGTGTGTCAGACATTGTGAGGTTCGCATAGGACAGAACAAGGTTCAGACCTGTTGTTCATAGGGTTGCTATGGGTCATACGTGACTCATTCACATCTTATAAAAATGATTCCACAATAAAATCCAAAAGATTATCTGGATTCTCTGTACCACTGAAAATGGGTTTTTGCCCAACTTCAGTTTAAAACAGATGAACTACAACAATGAGAACTTTCTTTGAAGTCTTTTCTGGAGCATCTGTATGGCAAAGATTATTCTTATTGTGAATGTACACCCTGGTTTTAAAGTCTTCAGCATCACAGCTGCAACCCAGGTAGCTTCCTGCTCTGTTCCGCCAGCAGAATCTGGTAGTGAAACAATCGCCATGCTAGCTGACTAAGCCCATTCTAAATTTCCAATGCCAAGTACAGTACAAGTACAAGGGAGCTCTGATGGTCTAGTGGTTAAGGTGTTGCACTGCTAAATCCAAGATGGGTGGTTCAAATTCACTAGTTACTCTGTGAGAGAGAGGCAATCGTCTTCTGTGTGATTTACAGCCTCTGAAAATTCACTAAAAGGTCAGCTACAAGTTGATCCCAACTTGAGAGCAATGCCTGAGTGAGTACAGAACAAAAGGAGCTCTGGTCGCGTAGACCATCTAGCCCAAAGGCCTTGCGCCTCCTGCAGTTTTAACCTACCAGCTCCATGGAAGAAAGATGGGCAATCTCCTCTCATGCAATTTAGAGCCTTGCAAATCCAATGCAGTCACAATCAACTTGACAGCACTGAGTCTGAGTACAGCACTGGATGGTGCTGTGCCACTTCCTTCAAACCTAAGAGGCCAGTGTTGACACTCATGCCCTCACTTCACTGGTCAATGTGACATGCTGAGTGAGCCATTGCTTTACTTTCATTTCAGCCTCGTGAAGTTTCACACAACAGTGTAACATAAATCATACATCATACTTTTGGACTCCGGAACCAAACTTCCAGAGGTTGTGGTCCCAGCCTAGTGTGTCACCCAAACTTGTCTTATTTTAAAGCCCTGAGATTCTATCCTTCCTCACCATTATCATCACTATTGTTGTTGTCATTAGGTTCTATTGAGTCATAGACGACTCATAGTGACCCTATGAACAAAAGACCTGAGCACTGTTCATAGAGTTTCCGGAGGCAAGCCATTTCAGAAGTGGATGCCATTCCTGCTTCCAGGCTTGTTTTAATCGGGGAGCTACAGTGAACACTGTTTGCCATGGGTGACTATTATCACCTTTGGCACATGTATTCAGCATCACAGCAACCATGAGTTACTTCTGTACAGCAATGTACAGACCAGTGCTATACCACCCTGGGCTTGGTAGAGGACTAGAAACTTGAGATTCAAATATATTCCATGGTTACTGTCTGTCTAGAGGGCACAAGGACCTTGGAAAGTACTTCAAACATTCCAATAGACAGGGATAGAACTGTCAAAACCAAGTCTTGCTGAGGTGACAAATGTCAAAAGGGTTTTCATTGGCTTATATTCCTAGAGTAGACTTCCAGGCTCTTTCTTCAGGGGATCTTTATTTAGATGGTGCACCTGATGCAGGCCATGGTCTTCACAATTACTTTCTGTGCATCTGAGAGCTGGACCGTGACTAAGGATGAGAGAAGAATCATTGATGCCTTTGAGCTGTGGTGCTGGAGAAGTGTACTGAATATATCACGGACTGCCAAGAGAACAAAGAGGTCTGACCTAGAGAGAGTGAAACCAAGTTGCTCTCTAGAGGCAAGGATTTTGAAGCACTGTCTCACATACTTTGGGCATGTTGCCTGAATGCTTGGAAGGGTGGAAGGACAAGAGAAGAGGAAGTCTTACAATGAGATAGATTGACAAAGTGACTGAGGAAACAGAGGCATGTGTCTCAGAGACAGTGAGATTGACTCTGGATAGAACAGGGTTCAGAGCCATTACGTCTGTGCATAGGGTCAGTATGAGTTGCAGTCAACTCAACAGCACATAACAACAGCAATGACCTTTCCATTAGGAGCTGAATGCATTTGTACCACCTAAGGACCGCAGGTACCTAGACCAAGAAACTGTTGTCTGAAGTGGACAATTAAACACTGCATGGTTTAAAATCAGAAAGGGTGTCCGTGAGGGTTTTATCCTTTCTCCATACCTATTCAATCTGTATGCTGAGCAAATAATTCATGAAGGCAGGATCTATGAAGAAAAATACGGCATCAGGATTGGAGAAGAATCATCTAAAACCTGTGCTATGCAGATGACACAACTTGGCTTGCTGAAAGCGAGAAGGGTTTGAAATGCATGCTGCTGCTGATCAAGGACTGCAGCCTTTGGTATGGGTCACATCTCAGCACCAAAAAAACCAAAGGTCCTCACCACAGGACCAAAAGGTCAACATTATGACGATGGAGAAAGGATTGAACCGTCAACGATCATCTTGCTTGGATCAACAACCAACACGCTTAGTACCAAGAGTCAAGGAATCAAGAGATGTCAGGGATCTCTCTAAAATGCTCAAGGATAATGACGTCAGTTTGAAGACTAAGGAGCACCTGGTTTAGGCCATGATCTTCTCAATTACCTCCTACACATCAGCAGAATTGATGCCTTTGAATGGTGGTGCTGGAGAAGAGGGCTGAATATCCCACAAACTGCCAAAAGAAAAAATACATGTGCTTTGGATAAAGTGCAGCCAGCGCCCTCCTTGGAGGCAAAGATGGTGAAGCTTCATCTTTCATACTCTGGACACGTCGCTAGCCAAGGCTAGTCTTTGGAAAGGACATCATGAAAGATGGAGGGTCAGTGAAAGAGAGGAAGATCGTCAACAAGATGGACTGACATGGTAACTTCAGCAATGGGTTCGAGTGTATCAGAGATGATGAGGACGGCAAAGGATAGGGTAGGGTTCAGGTCAGGTGTTTATAGGGTCACTGTGAGTAGTATCGACTTGACGGCACCTCACAACAACAAGGAGGACCTGAGGGGAAGCTCTAGTGGTTCAGTGGTAGGGTTTATACTGCAAACTCAAAGGTAAAGGTTTGAATTTTTCCCCATGGGATTTACTGCCTCTGAAAACTCACTGGAGGGCCAGCTATGAGTCAGTTCTAGAGAGCACATAACAGTAACAAAGACCCCAGAGTTATAGTGCATCAAAGAAGTCCATGCGTGAATATACATTATAGGGGGTTATTATCAGGTGTCTTACATTGATTGTTTTCACTCATAGCACCCCACTTGTGACTGAGTAGAACTGCCTCATAGAGTTTTCCTGACTATTATCTTTATAGAAACAAATGGCCAGATCTTATTCCATGGAACCACTGGGTGGGTTCTAACTACCAATCTTTTGATTAGCAATTGAGTGCCTAAATATTGCTCCAAAAGATTCCTTGTGAATGAACATACAAACTTAACATGAATTAGCTTTATATGCTAATGTAGCAAGGGGAAAAAGGCTAAATAATATTATCCATTAAGTTTAAAACCTATAGACTCACAGCGTATAGCAGGGCATGCAACATAACTAAATCTTAAACAGAAGCTAATGGTGGTTGTCTTTCCCCTTTATTTAAAAAGGGGGAGAGGGAAGCACAGCATATGATAAGTCTAAATTCTGAATTTGTAACGTCTTCACCTATCCCACTCCTGACTCCTGGACCACTTCTCTTCAGAGCAGCCGTGCACCTATCCCACTCCTGACTCCTGGACCACTTCTCTTCAGAGCAGCCGTGCACCGCAGCACCAACCAGCGGAACTCCCTCCAGCTGTGAATGAATACGATCAGTGCCTGACCCGGAACAGCCCGGGCTGGGCTGCCACTTGTGACTTCTGCCAGAACCAGCTATATTTATCCTCTGCTGAACTACTTATGGGGGGAAATTTTACTCAAATCAGAAAATACTCATTCTAGAAACTGAACAAAAGCTACAAAAAAGTCTACTTGAAAGGTTTGGTTAACTCAACCTCTGAATTTCTGCCCTTTACAGACTGATACTGAGCCCCTTAGGAATGCTTATCCATCAGACACTCCACGACTGCACAGGCGAATATCTCAAACATCTTTTTTATCATTATGTTCAGAGGGGTGAGCAACCTGGGGTGAGTGAGGGAGCGGTGAAATTCAGAAGTTAGTTTGAGAACTTCAAAAGGTCCCACTAAAACGATCCTAGTTTCAGAATACCGCAGTCCAAAATTAGAAAAACATCAAATTCCCCTACTTTGGGCTACAACTGCATCAATTCCAAATTCTGTTTTGTTTTGTTTTTAAGCCATTATTTTATTAACTCCATGGGATTTCTAGAAAGTAAAAAAGAAGTGGTTAATTATTACATTTCAGAAAGAAGAAATGATAAACACTGAGAGGACATCCTTCCTAGAATCTTTTTTTTTTTTAAATTTAGGTTGTTTATTTTTCATTTCAATGAACATCTACTGAGATTTTTGGGATTCCATTCATTCATTGTTGCACCCTTCTCCCCGCACCCTTCCTAGAATCTTATGAAGAGTAAACGGGAAGGTACACAAGAGCACACGTCTTCTGATTCACATGTCAGTTCTCTTTTTTTATTGTACTAGTTTATTTGCAATTCCAAATATTAACACTGGTTATCAGGCTGACTGCCGGTAGATTCCATGAAGTTGATTTCTGACTCACTGCGACTCTATAGGATAGAGTAAAACTAACCCCACAGAAGTCTTCTGGTTACAAGTTTTACAGGAAAGAGTCATGTGTTTTCTTCTGTAGTAACCCTGGGCGGGCTAGAACCTTCAACTTTAAGAACCTCTAACTTAACTAACAAAACAGGAGGAAAATGCGCTACACTAAATTATAACACTCAGAATATAGCCTCAGAGAAACATGACAAGAGACTCAGTGAGGTGACTGGGGAAGAAAGGTAACCAGTCATATTTTAAGTTTGTAACACTGCTGTGATATAGAACAACAAACACTTCCGCCTTCAAGTATTCTAAGACTGAGAAAAGAACACAACTATAAGGCAGTAATTTCACCATAAAGAATAGAAGGAACACAGTAAAAAGAAGAGAGGTTGTACTCAAAGGATCTGAGCTCCAGGCTGGCCCTATTACCAATGTTCTCTGTCACACCAGGCCACCCTGTCAAAATCTACAACACAGATTCAATCAGGATCCTGTCACTTAATTCTGGAGCATAGGGAACTGAATTTCAGAATCACTAAACTAATGGTATGTACTAAAATTTTTATAAAGCTTTTCTAAAATAACAAGACTGGAAAGCCATAATATGAGTTTTAAAATAAATTTTAAATTTTACAATTGGTGTGTCTCCCTCCCCACCTCCTCACCCCTCCATCTCGCCCTGAAAAAGGCAGGAATTTGATTAGTAATGCTTTCGGTGGCCTCTGAAGATGTTTACATATTTAATACTAGCCTCCTAAGTAGGCACAATGGTGCTCCATTCTATTCGCCAAAAGGTTTTTTTGTTACATGAACATCTCTCCACTTGTCCTAACCACAGTTCTCAGAATTTGGCTAACAGCCTTTTTATACACCTTTGTATCATAAATGACAATTCAATCACATAAACTATTTCTTAAAAGTTAAAAAAAAAAATACCAAAGTATGCAGTGTTCATGTATTTATGCCAATAAAAGTATATTAACACGCTGCCGCAAATGACGGGGGGAAAAAATGTGTTTCTAAGCATGTCTCAATTTAAAAGTGTGCGGCAACGTGTTAAAGGAAAAAAAATCTTGACTATTCTTAAAAAAAAATTTAAAAACTCACTAATGAGTCAAAGCATATAATCACCCCTTTGGCACATGCTTGCAAGGAGGGAATAAAAATACTGAATTATAACTGTGATAATTTAGGCTTACTCTGTGGTACAGGGAGTGCTGATGGCCCACTGATAAAAAGTTATGCCATCAACCCAAAAGTACAGAGTTGGAATCCACCAAATACACAAAGGGAAAATGGTGAGTAATATTCTTCTTTGCGATTTACAGCCTCTGAAAATCACCAGAAGGTCAGCTATGAGTCGGTTCCAACATGATGGCACCTAACAACGTGATCCAAAGGAGCCCTGGTGCTATCCTGTGTACATGCTGGACTTCTAATTGAAAAGATACCAGGTCAAATGCCCCAGATGTGTTACAGCATAACGATGAGAGAGTCTGCTCCTGGAGAGACTGACAGACTCAGAAACTTGATGAAAGGCTGTCATGAGTCAGAACTTCCCGCAGAGATTGGGGGTGGGTGGTATAAACGCCTACCTTCTTTCAAGTCTTCCTCAGGGAAAACTAGTGAGCCAGCTCCAGGCTCAGTTAAATAACTTTCTTCTGGATTCCCTCAGTACTTCAGTTATCTCTTAACATTATACCATTTTTGCCTATCTTTCACTTGAATGCTTACCACTGAACAGACACACAATTAAAAAAAAAGCCACACCAGTTGCCATTTAGTTGATTTCTACTCTTAGTAACCTCCTATGTGTCATGGTACACACTCATCGGGAACTTTAAAAACAGTTCCTAAATAAATGAAGAATGTCTCAGGAACAAAATCAATAAACCAACACTTAACTCCAGTTTGCATCTTCATCTGTAATAAGATAGAACAGATTCTCCAATTTTTATACAACCATTCATAATTGGCAGCATCATGGTAGATTATGAAGAGACTTGAGATTGTTAACAACTTTTGTTCAGTTAACTCCACAATCAACACTCTTGGTACTAGCAGCCAGGAAACCAATAGACGAATCACACTAGCAAAGTCTGCTGTCAGGTACCTTTCTAAAGTGCTACAGAGCAACAATGTCAGTCTAGAGACCGAGGTGCACCTGACCAGGCCATAGTCTTTGCAATTGCTTGCTATGCATCAGAGAGCTGGACAATTGATTGGGGATGACAGAAGGAGAATTGATGCTTTGAGCTGTGGTGTTGGAAAAGAGTACATAGACTGCCAGGAGAACAAACAAATCAAGACACAGTGAAACCAGGCTGCTCCTTGGAGGCAATGATTATGAGGCTTCATCAGCAAATAACAGCAACAACATTATTCAGATTTAAAATCAGTTACAATAGAACTGCCAGAAGTCCAGGTTGGGTTTAGAAGGGGTCGTGGTAGTAGGAATATTGTAGCTAATGTTAGATGGATCTTAGCTGAAAGCAAGGAATACCAGAGGAATGTATATCTGTTTCATTGACTAAGCAAAGGCATTTGACTGTGTGGATCATAACAAACTGTGGCTGACTCTGAGAAGAATGGGAATTCCAGAACACTTGATCGTTCTAATAAGAAACCTATACTTAGAGCAAGAGGCAGTCGTCAGAACAGAACAAGGAAACACTGCATGGTTCAAAATTGGGAAGGGTGTACGCCAGGGATGTGTCCTGTCTCCATATCTTTTCAGCCTGTATGCAGAACAGATTATCCGGGAGACTGGGCTCTATGAGGAGAAATGTGGGGTCAAGATTGGTGGAAGATCTATCAACAATCTGCGTTATGCAGATGACACAACCCTGCTTGCTAAAACTGAGGATAACCTGAAGCACCTGCTGCAGAGGGTCAAGGACTGCAGCCTCCAATATGAATTGAAGCTCAATGTCAAGAAGACAAAGATTTTCACCACTGGACCAACTGGCAGCATCAGGATGGATGGTGAAGAGACTTGAGATTGTTCACAGCTTTAGTTTGCTTGGCTCCACAGTCAACACTCTTGGCACCAGTAGCCAGGAGACTAAAAGACATATTGCCATGGGAAAGTCTGCTGTTATGGACCTCTCCAAAGTACTGAAGAGCAATGGTGTCTCTCTAGAGACTAAGGTGTGTCTGATATAGGCGATGGTCTTTGCAATCACTTGTTATGCATCAGAGAGTTGGACAATGACCAAGGAGGACAGAAGGAGAATTGATGCCTTTGAGCTGTGGTGCTGCGAAAGAGTACTGAGGGTACCATGGACTGCTGGGAAAACAAACAGATTCATCCTGGAAAGGGTTAAACCGGGAGGCTCCTTGGAGGCAAGGATTCTGAGGCTCCGTCTAACATACTTTGGACATGTTGTAAAGAGAGACCGGTCCTTGGAGAAGGACATCATGCTTGGGAGGGTGGAGGGACATCATGCTTGGGAGGGTGGAGGGGCAGCGCAGGAGAGGAAGGCCCTCTATGAGGTGGACTGATTCCGTGACTGGGGTAATCAGGATGGGAGTGTCAGAGACAGTGCGATTGGCACAGGACAGAGCAGAGTTTAGGGCTGTTGTCCATAGGGTCGCTATGACTCGCAAGCAACTCGATGGCACATAATAACAACAACAACAACAACACTACCACGTCTTAAAACATGCGGATTCACATATACACAAAGTCCTCAAGTTTCTTTTTCTATCAAAGTCAAATAGTAGTATTTATCATACTGTGATATAATCAATGTGGGCTTGGAGTTGTTTTGCATTTTAATGAAGATGTTTTTACTCTGTTTCATTTCAATCTAATTTTTCACCATCATCATTAACTTATTGAAGAAATAAAGTTATTTGTCCTGCAGAGTTTTTGGCATTCTACACATTGGAGACTTCATCTCATTAATGCACATTCTCCTCTAATCCTGGCATTTGCAGCCAATTAGTACTAATGACTAATTGGGAGTCCC
Organism: Elephantulus edwardii; assembly: GCF_000299155.1. Lineage (NCBI taxonomy): Eukaryota > Metazoa > Chordata > Mammalia > Macroscelidea > Macroscelididae > Elephantulus > Elephantulus edwardii. Next base: position 12,528,839 of record NW_006399780.1, read on the forward strand.
TGGATCATGCAAACAGTTCCTCAGTTACTAACCATAAATTGGCAATCTGACTCCACCCAGAGGCTCCTTGGAAGACAGTCCTGGTGGTATGTTTCTGAAATACTGAAAACCTCAATTCTACTCTAATACACATAGGTTTGGCATGAATCAGAATCAACTCAACCACAACTGGTTAAAAGCCAGTTAGATGAGAGCCTCAAAGATTTTCCAGGGAGAGATGAAATGGCTTGGAATGACCACAACACTTGGCTCTGATAAGCAATTCAGTTGATGAACGATTTTAACAAATGAGAAGAGAAAGAAAATGAGAGGAATCATGTACCAGAAAAGGAGCAATGACGGACTCAAACATAAAGAAGATCATGAGGAGGGCAGGACTGGGTGACTTTGCTAAACTGTACACAAGGTCGCCATGAGTGAGAGTCTATTCAACAACATACCAGAGACACCAGGGCTTTTATTTAACTGGGTCCACTGCTCCCGTTTTCAAGCAGCCTTCTCCCAGGATAGAGGGCATGTGATGTGCTTTCCATCTAGTGCTCTGCTCTACTCTCCACGTCCTGGCTCCTTTCCCTGGTCTCAACTCCCAGGACACTACTTTTTCTGGCAGTGAAATTTACTGCTAAAAGTTGTGAGACAATCAGCTAAGCACTAAATGATGGTTTTGTTTTTAAGGAAATGGGTTTAAAAACTGACCATCTTGTGGAGCAGTCTAACATGAATGCAGGACAGCACAGGACAGTGACACTTCCTCTAGGCGGGCATGGTCTCACATTCAGGTTCCAAAACTAGCCTTTTGAGAAAATACTGTTACTTAAGTCAAGTTAGATAAAGATACTAGATAGATGGTACAGTGAGATTAATTTTATCGAAAGAATTTGGCCTCTGGTCTGTCCTTGACTCCTAAAAGAGAACTTTTAGAACACTGAAGTTCCCTAGCGATTGAAATGCCTTTGATGAGGCCTCCGCATCACAGCTGAAGGGTTATGATGATGAGGTACCTCTTAGCTGAGGGCAGCAAGGCCAGAAAGTCCTATCACGTGCTACCAGCATGACTTCAATCAAGAAACAAGCCTCCAGTAAAGGCTGTGGACACTGATCTCCATGGGCTTCCTGGCTCATGACAGACACTGGTGCACAGAGGAGGCCAGAGTTCCCCCCCACCCCGCCCTTTGGAGAAGCAAGCTCCATGTGGGGAGCCTTCCCCAGTCTTGACCTCCTATGCAAGATCTCTTCATCGGCATTTTTTTTTTAATATTTGCAATCACTTGTTATGCATCAGAGAGTTGGACAATGACTAGAGAGGATAGAAGGAGAATTGATGCCTTTGAGCTGTGGTGCTGAAGAAGAGTATTGAATGTACCACGGACTGCCAAGAAAACAAACAGATTTGTCCTGGAAAGGGTTAAACCAGGCTACTCCTTGGAGGCAAGGAATCTGGGGCTTCGTCTGACATACTTTGGGCATGTTGTAAGGAGATACAGGTCCTTGGAGAGGGACATCATGCTTGGTAGGGTGGACGGACAGCGCAGGAGGGGAAGACCCCTCTATAAGGTGGACTGATTCAGTGACTGTGATAATCGGGATGGGAGTGTCAGAGGCAATGCGATTGGCACAGGATAGAGCAGGGTTTAGGGCTGTTGTACACAGGGTCGCTACAAGAAAACTGTAATCAGAAATATGGCACTTTCTTGTTTTCTGTTGACCTAAAGAACTATTAAATCTGAGGAAGGCAGCTCCTGCACACAGAAGTGAGGGGGGTGTCAGTGGACCTCCAAGCAGTGGCTGACTTCTGAAATTGGGGGCAGAGACTTAGCAGTCTAAAGGAATATGCCCTGTGACTTAGAAGCTCTGACCTACCTCTACACTATAGGGTCAGAGGAAGAAATTCTGCATATTCAATTGAACGGAAATGGAATTCCTTTAACTTAGCTGGCATTAGAGAAGCAGAATTGATTGGTTTTATTTCACTTGCCAAACTCTAGTGGCCTTGTATGAAGCAGCTGTCCTGCTATCCCAAAGGCAAGTGGCTCAAATCCACCAGCTACTCTGTGGAAAAACGATGGAGACAGGTGATCTCTTCTCATGCAAACTGACAGCTTCTGAAAACCCGCTGGAGGGTCAACTGTCAGTCAGCTCTGACTTAATAGTATGCGACATTTTATTTCCATAAAAAGAAATTTGTATTGTTCTTTTTATTTCATAGAAAAAAAAAATCCCACTTTGACTATTTGATTTAAACCAGAGGATTTCCCATATCCCAGAATTAATCAAATCAGGATTCTAGAAACCTTTATTTTCCCTACTTTTCCAAAAGAGCACTTGGGTGTTTTATGAAGCCACATAATAAATTTATAAAGAACAGCACTGAACTTGCACATGCACACTCTCTCTCTCACACACACACACAGAGGGAGAGGGAAAGAGAGGGGAAGGGGAGAGGGAGGGGGAGGGGGAGGGGGAGAGGGAGAGGGAGAGGGAGAGAAGAGGAAAGAAACACCCAGAGAGAATGGCAGGGCCTGGGTTCTAATTAACTCAGGATTAGGCTGTTATAGTATATTTCTGAATGTGGAGGCTCAAACAACTGATTCAGAGTTCAGTATTCCAGGATTCAAAATGCTACTAACAAAGAAAAAAAAGAGTTACTCAGACTGTACTTTTGTTCCTGATTAACATCTTTGGCCTTTTAGGGAATAAGAACAAGATTCTTAACAAAAGAATAGGAGATAAAATTATTACAGTAAGGTACAGGTTAAAGTAGACTGATGGTAAGTTGTGACCTCTGGCATGTAACAAGTCCCAGGGAGAACAGAGATTAAGAAAGCTCTGGAAGGGGTGTGTGTGTGTGTGTGTGTGTGTGTGTGTGTGTGTGTGTGAAGACTGAGAACAATTTTTAAGAAAGTTCTGGAAGGAAAGAGGGTGTGTGTGTGTGTGTGTGTGAAGACTGAGAACAATTTTTAAGAAAGCTCTGGAAGGAAAGAGGGGTGTGTGTGTGTGTGTGAGTGTGTGTGTGAAGACTGAGAACAATTTTACAGAAAGACTTCTGTGTTTCACCAAATAAATGACAGTGACAATTACTTATTTAAACCCTGACATACCTCTTACAGAAAGAATCTGTTTCTAAGACACAAAGGTCTTCCTGCATGTTATCCTCAGCTACCCATGGCAAGTATTGAAACAGCTCAATTTATTTCCTTAATTTTTTTTTTTAGTGCAAGTAATGTTCATAACAGATAGTTGGTGGTGGCAGTGGTGGTGGTGGTGGTGGTGG